>NC_056746.1:531139839-531739839 GCF_019279795.1 Protopterus annectens
ATGAATGAGTATATATATATATACATATACACATATATATATATATATATATATATATATATATAGTATAGTCTGCTCAATGACATGTGAAAGAGCAGTTACAACTGATAGGAAAAAAATATATACCAGCTTTTTCACTACAAAACTGTGGTACATTGGGGATGGGGGAATATACCGTATATTGTATATTCCGTATAATATACTGTAGTGTGATCTTGCACTTGATATATGTTATGTTGGTATAATTAGCAGGGGGTATGAAGGGCACAGGGGGCTTGTCCCCCCATTCAAAAAAAGACAAAATATTTTTCAGCAATTATAGGTTTTTGTCCAGTTGTAGTCAATGATTGTAGATTCACTATTGTGGTATTTCAACAGATGCCTACACTTCTAAAGTAAATAGATGGATCTGGTGTCTTGGAGAACAGTACAAGTATTTCACTATTCAGCATGGCTCTAAGGTAAACTTGAGGTTATTATTTTGCTATGGGGGTTATGCTTACGAACACTTGTGAAGGAGTGCAACCCTCAGTGATGATGCCAGATTTGGAGCAAACAAACAGCATCTCTATCAGGGATTTACAAATTAAGTGCCCTCACAGTAACTGTGACTATGACAAAGTGACTGGGGCAATAAAGTTTTATAAAAGCAAGTTACCACTGCAAGGTGAGGTTTGAGAAGTGCAATAGGGCTTGGGTGAATAATCCTTGCGATGGCTGGCTGTATGCATTAAAATGGACCTCCCTTCCCTTCGGGGGAAGGAGACAGATTAGGAAGAGAGCAGAGACAGACAGCATGGAAGTGATAGGTGATAAACCCTATCCCAATGAAATCAAGCAGATGCTCGTAAGTGCTCAGTGGATAGACCGTTGCCTACGGAGCTAACCCTGTTTTATGCACACTGTTTTACTCAGCTTATTTTATGCTGAAGGGTTACAGAGTGATGGGGGAATGTCTTTTTTTTCTGGCTGGCATAAATGTAGGGAAAACCGTATTAAATGATTACTTCTCAACTATGGAAGAGAAAGAAAGTTGCTCTTGAAGGGGAAGAGGACCAAGTGGTTATGTACTAATTTAAATTAAGTGTATAACTAATGAAACAAAGAGATAAGGCCTGGTCACTATATCATATGACCAAAAATAATGATCTCACCCTTTACAAACAGCTTGGAAACCACGCTAAGAAAACCATCAAAGAAAAAAGAACCCACTTCCTCACCTGCCAACAAAACCACCAGCATAATCCACAAAAATTCTGGCAGAATATCAACCACCTCCTTAACCCCAGGAAAAAACCCTACCCCTGCTCCCCTCACTACTAACTCCTCTGTGCCCTTAGCCTCACAATTCAATTCCCACTTTATCAACTCTATTACTTCTTTCCTAGACAACAAAAACAATCCCACCATCCCCTACCTCTAATGACACAAACTCCTTTTCCTTTATTCACATTCCAACTTCCTACATAAAAAATTCCTACATAAAATAAAACCCTGCTGCTTAGGTGCCGGACAAATTCCAAATGAATATCTAAAACTAGCTGCCTCATCCATCGCCTACCCCATATCATTACTAATAAACCCCTCTCTCTCCTAACAGTACGTTCCCAAATTATGGAAAATCTCTCATATCATACCACTTCATAAGGGCGGCCCATCTAGAGACATAACTATCATCCCATTGGCATTCTGTCTCCCTTGCCAAAATTCTAGAGAAACGTATCCACCAGCAACTCATGAATCACCTCACTACCAACAACCTACTCTCCAGCACCCAGCATGGCTTCAGGCCTAAAGAAAGTACTAACTCAGCCCTCATAACCTTTAAAGAGACCATTCGCCACCTCAAAAATGAAGGACAACTAGTGTTAGCCATTTTCTTAGACATGTCAAAAGCTTTTGACACAGTGTCCCATCAGCTGTTCCTCAACAAACTTGCCACTTACAATCTCAATACCACACCCCTAACATGGTTTCACAGTTATCTATCCAACCGTCAACAGGCCACTAAATGGGCAAACAGCCTCTCCCACTATTACCAGTCACCACGGGGGTACCACAAGGCTCCAAACTTGGGCCCCTTTTTCATAATACTTAACCTATATACTGCCACCCAACATGCCACCGTCATCCAATACACACTCCTCCCTTATCTGCTCAGCCCACTCCCCACAAGAACTCCAACACAAAATGCAATCAATCCAAGACACTGAAAAGTACCTCACTAGCCACCAACTCATCCTAAATCCAGATAAGACCAAGCTCAAAATTTTCTCTAATAAATCTTCCAAACCCAGTACCCAATCCCTCTCCATACTATCTAACAAGAGTACAAAAATCAAACCCACCAAGCTGCTAGGGGTAACCATAGAGGACTCACTAAAATTTGATAAACACATCTTATCAAAAAATCCACTCTATACTTGACGCTCTATACAGGGTTAAACCTTACCTTACACAACAAGCTAGACTGGCCACTGCAAGATCCCACTTGCTACCCACCCTCCTATACTGCTCTGAGCAAAAAAAAAAAAACCTAAATAAACTAGACTCATGCTATAACAGAATAGCTAAGTTTGTCACCAACCAACTCCACAGAACACACCACTGCACTGCTCTCTGATATCTCAACTGGCTAGAACTTCCCAACCTATTATTACTAAACAACTTTCACTTGCCCATAAAATCATATTCAACTCTACCTACTGCCCAGCTCTATCAAACCTAGTATAGCCAAACACAAATTGTAGACTCTTCAGGTCATCCAACAAGCTAATGTTAAAAGTAACCCAGTCTCACAACCATCACGGAGACTCCCTCTGCTCCCATAAAATAGACAAAGATGGAAACACCCTTCCTCAACAGATAACTAAAAAAAAACCCCAACCTGTCCACATTTAAAACTACCCTGAAAGACTATCTAAATGATAACTGGCTATGCCCCTGTATTGCTCCCAACTAATATTCTTCCTCATTTTCCCACGTCAGCCTAAACAGTGGGATAGCCCTATGTGAGGTGAGCACTATCTGTCTTATCTTTATTAATCTTCGTTTCTTCAGATGGCCTAACTTGTAAAACTACATGACCAATTGTGGTCAGAAGTGACTCACCTTGTAAAAGCTACATGACTTATGTACCTCATATATATTGTAAAAAAAATTAATATTCCTGTATGCCTGAAATATGCAGGTTTATACTGCATTCTTTTATCATATTTTGTTAAGCTTATTTACATATTGTTAACAATGTACTACTTAAACTAAGTTTACTGCTTGTACCTTAATAATGCTGTTTTTGTTGTGGAGCTTTTCTCCCCGGGTCTCTGCTGAAAACTGTTTTTTTCAACCTAGTCGGACACTACCCAGTTAACAAATACAAATAAATAAATATGTCTGAAGTTAAAACTTATATCATGGAATGTTAATGGGCTGACTGACGCTGGTAAATGTACAAGAGCATTACATGCTCTAAAAGTCGTAACAGCACATATATAAATGAATACGAAAACCCAATTAAAAAGGGGATTTGGAAGGATATGGTGCTTAAGCATTGGAAGGCAGGAAAAGGAGAATGTTGGCACTGAGAGGAAAAAGCGCTCCCATTCAGAACAGAGAATGTCAAAGCTAACCCGCAAGGGAGACATGCTGCTTAGGTGGATACTGGGGAAAAAAAGAATAACAATAGCAAATTTTTATATCCTACCTAAAATTAGAACAGAAGAAATGAAGACAATTCTTAATCAGGTAGTGGATTTCATGCAGGGAATAATGCTGTTAGGGGGTGACTGGATTATTATTATGAACAAAAAGATTTAATGGGAGGCCCGAGCAGACATGTTAGGGAAAGAGTCTTTAGTACAGAAGAAGACTTTAAAACTTTATAGTTTTATAGACGAGGGAAAGATTTCGGCTACATTGAAACAAGCAACTTTTAAGTCATTCCAGTTTAGCATTATTTCTAGATTACACAGATGGTATATTTCAAAGGAACATATACATTTAACAGGGAAGGCAAGTACATACCTTCATCTACTGTCAGATCCTACGCAGGTAGGACTGGAGACCAAAAAAAGTCATGAGTGGATTATACAAAATGGCACTGGAGACTAACTTTTTTCCCTGCTTTACTACAATACAATAAAACTTTTACAAGGGAAATCCTGGACCACTCCTGGACAAAAGCACAGAAGTGGGAATTTATCAAAAGAGAGACAGGAGAAAAGGCGGAGGTGTGAGAGAGGAAGCGGAAAAAAAAAAAAGAAAAGGAGTACTGGAGGTTACAGAAACAAAAGATTTGCAGGATAAGGGGGAGGGGTTAAATCAAACAAGAAATATGAGAGAAATTAGCTTTAAAAAATATTGGAAGGAAAGAAAGAAAAGATTCACAGAAATCAAGCATTGATAAGTTTGTTTTATAACTCCCCAAATATCAGAAAGTACTAGCAGGGAGGCTGAGGCAGATGAACGTACAGACTTGTATTATAAAGTCATGGAAAATGGAAACAGCATTGATACAAAACAGAAAAAATTAGAGAAATAATGGAAGCATTTTTGTGTTTTTTAAATACAAAGGAGGAAGGAAATGATTGGCAGCAGAGACTGAAGAGTTCTTTTAGAAGGAGCAGATATTCTGAGGATTTTTGAGAAAGAGAATGATCTTTTTACACAACCTCTTACTTTGGGAGAACCTGAAATGCATTTGAAAAAAAATCTGTAAGCAGAAATGGGCTCCCAACAGAATTACAGAAAATGCTCAAGTACAAAACAGTACCCAAAATGGCATGCATTATTTAGGGAAATAGGAAGCCATTATAACCCTACTGCTGAAGGAGGGGGGAGAAAAATCAGCCTATTTCAATACTACTTCATTATTACAAAGTGTTTTTAAGAAACTTGGTAGCCAGATTAGCAAGGATAGTACCTAGATCGGTAAAAAATGATTAACGTGGGTTTGTCAAAAAAAGGTGAACATTTGCATTTTGAGGGTACATATTCTAGAAGCTGAGACAGATAAAATGCAGCAACAAATGATACTGTTGAGTCTAGATGAAGAGAAAGAATTCAACAGGATATGTTGAAAATAGTTAAGGAAGATATTATAGTTAATGGGATTTAAAGGAATAATCTGTATAGCTACTTCAGTGACTGTATGCAGAGTCAATGTCAGTAATAAAAATAAATGCAAGGCTAACAGGGCATGTATCAAGGATGCCCCTATCTCTTCCAGTTTTTACACTCTACTGCTTTTAGCTAAAAAAATAAAATAAAATAATAAAAGCTAAATGGGGATCAATGGCTGGGGGAAGGTCGGGGAAGAAGAGAAGACTGCTTTATGTGCAGATGACACAGATAAAACAGTGTAAGAAACTTCTCCGTGTGGAAGATTTTCAGTCCATATATTTCTAGTTAATCACTGTATATTAATCAGATCAGACAATAGTAGTAGAAGTAGCGAACGTAAACTCGTCAAGTCAAAAAGTAATAATAGAAAATATATAATTCTACAGCATTACTAAGTATTCGAAAGTAATCCAAGCAAGGCAGGCAGTCTGTTTCCAGTCGAAAATCCTTTATTAAGTACACAGACAAGCGATCCAAGTAAAACAAAAATAGAGTAATAATTTCCTCACAAGCTTTCTAAATATATATATATATATATATATATATATATATACACTTTTTATCAGGCATGGAAGTGGTTTATTGTGCTGTAAAACAAAGTATTATTGGTACACAATTCACATCCCTTCCCCCATCAGTGTGACATTCGAGCTGGTCCTGCCCTACCTAGTAGCTGTCATAATAATATATAGCCCTAATGTACTTTAATGGTACATCTTATTTAACCAAATTATTAAGTAGATTATTAAGTCTGTGATTTTATACAAGGCAATATACTACATGGCTGGAAATATATCAACCTTAATTCATTTTGCGATCAAAAATTATATATAAATATATACATATACATTTTGCATGTAAAAATCAGTTTCTATTTTCATAAACTATTGTTAAAGATCGCTTTCGTCCTTCTAGACTTCTTCAGGTCTGTGTACAAGAACCCTAAAAACCTATATAATTGTATAATTAGTTAGTATTGTTATTACCATCATTTTGAATAAAGTGGAAAAAAGAGAACCAGAAAAAAATAAAAATAAAAAAATATATATGTATGATGATGGAAACAAAATATACACTTAAATTTCAAATGATTTAAAATGGTATTTAAAACCAATTTGTAGAAAATAAAATAAAATACAATTAGTCATGTAAACAATGTGGCAATTTTTTAAACTACAGTGGCACCATCAATAACAGAATCACCACTGATCTATTCAGAAAACCAACGAGGGTTAACTTATTACTCCACAGTAAAAGTCTACATCCTACAAAAACCAAGTATAATGTAGTGAAATCCCAAGACTATAGATTAGCTCGAATTACCACAGAGATGGAACCATTTTTGAGAAACCTGAACAACTTAGAGAATGATTTTCTAGTGAGAGGCTATGAAAGTCAGATGTTAAAAAACATCCTGGAACCCATTATAGAACTGAAAAGGACTGAAGCACCTTCACTCAACCTCCCCAGTAGAAAAATGTTAAGTAATCCCACAGAGAATAACAAATGCAAAAATAGCTGCATCCTGACATACACTTTGGATTATCACAGTATCAAAAATATTATTGAAGAAAACTGGGACATTGTCACAGGAAACCCTTTTCTGATTAACATCTTAGGTGAAGCCCCATCATTTGTTTATAGGAAGGCCAGGAATATTAGAAGCTTTGTTGAATTTAAACCTAGACCATGTGAGAAAAGCACTAAAAAAGATGTGAAACTAATTGTACATTTAGTATATTTATACAGCAAGGTGATAGTTTTTATTGCCCTTATTTAAAGAAGATCATTAAAACCAGTGCAGGGGGTGACTGTAACACGAAAAAAGTAATTTACAGGGCACAGTGCAATGAATGTGATGCATTCTATGTGGGCAAGACTGTAAATAAACTCAAGCGAAGGATTTTCATGTCATCTGTCAGAAATCCGCTCTGGATGTAAAAATAATGCACTAGCCAAAAACCTTTCTCTTCATAAAAGACACACAGGTTTTAAGTTCCAGATCCTGGATCGCATAGACATGGGTGATCTTGAAGGAGACATCCCGAATATTCTGGAGAAACATGAACTCATGTGGCAATTAAAGCTGAACTCTTTTAGAAAGCCTGGACTAAACTACTACTGTTCAATTAAAAGTGCACTGGAACTTAGAAAATTGCCACATTGTTTACATGACTAATTGTATTTTATTTTTTTTTCTACAAATTGGTTTTAAATACCATTTTAAATCATTTGAAATGTAAGTGTATATTTCGTTTCCATCATCATGCATATATTTTTTTTATTTTTATATTTTTCTGGTTCTCTTTTTTCCACTTTATTCAAAATGGTGGTAATAACAATAATAACTAATTATACAATTATATAGGTTTTTAAGGTTCTTGTACACAGACCTGAAGAAGTCTAGAAGGACGAAAGCGATCTTTGTTAACAATAAGTTATGAAAATAGAAACTGATTTTTACATGCAATATGTATATATTTATATATAATTTTTGATCGCAAAATGAACCAAGGCTGATATATTTCCAGCCATGTAGTATATTGCCTTGTATAAAATCACAGACTTAATAATTTGGTTAAATAAGATGTACCATTAAAGTACATTAGGGCTATATATTATTATGACAGCTACTAGGTAGGGCAGGACCAGCTCGAATGTCACACTGATGGGGGAAGGGATGTGAATTTAACATGTGTACCAATAACACTTTGTTTTACAGCACAATAAACCACTCCCATGCCTGATAAAAAGTATATACATATATATTTAGAAAGCTTGTGAGGAAATTATTACTCTATTTTTGTTTTACATGGATTGGATTTTCGACTGGAAACAGACTGCCTGCCTTGCTTGGATTACTTTCGAATACTTAGTAATGCTGTAGAATTATATATTTTCTATTATTACTTTTTGACTTGACGAGTTTACGTTCGCTACTTCTACTACTATTGTCTGATCTGATTAATATACAGTGATTAACTAGAAATATATGGACTGAAAATCTTCCACACAGAGAAGTTTCTTACACTGTTTTGTTTTTAGACCCACTACACTTTAGTGGGTTGTTTTGAGACTTCGGGGATACCACGGAGATTACTTGTTTTCAGATGACACAGATACTGATGTAGGACACCGAATATTAGGAAACATTAAATCAGCATCAGGGTTCAGAATAAATAAAAGAACAAAGCCTAAGGAATGAACTATGTGCAGTTACAGAAACTGATGCAAAGTCATCCTTACCATGGGGCCACTGTAGTTTAAAGCATTTGGGTTGTTGCTAGCCAAAACAGCTAAACAGACTACCAAAACTTCTTTGGAACAGACAGGAGAGAAAATCTATGAAAAGATTAAGAAGTGGGACTTAATCCTGTTGCATGTGGATCAGAGAATACAAAGTCCTTAAGATTTTGTGGTATCTTTAGTGCTACGTCTTTTGCAATCATTAATTTATGACCCAGGAGAGAGTTTATGGGGAAAATCTTAGGAAAATTATAATATTTGTTTGGAAAAGAACACCCCAGGGCTAGATGACAAAAAATGATACTGCCAATAGAGAAGGGAGGTCTTGCGATTCCCTACCAGCAGGAATACCACCAAGCTTCCCAGCTGTAAAAATAATATCTTTTACACAGCTGTGATTGCACTGCAAAATGGGAATATCTGTTGACAGAGCAAGTGAATTTGAGACTGGATGCTAAAAATTTGAGGGAATAGGAAACTTTGTAATAAGGACATAATGTGGGATATTTAACTGATCTGGGAAAGAGGACACTGGGTTTATTTAGGAGTAAAAACAGTATAAAGATTGGGAGTTTGAGGTCTTACCAAGAGAAATGGCTAAAATAATCCCTTTAATATGGACATCAGGGGGATCTTGAGATGGAAAGGATTAGTAAGGAAATTTCACTTTTGGGAACAATTAACAAGAAAATAGACAGTGACTGTCTTGGGAGAAAATACAGAATAAGTTTAGTATGCAGGAAGGTAATCAACTAGCTAACAAGGTATGCTATGAGAAATAAGAAAAGCATATTAGACAGGCAAATGAAAGATTGGACACAACCAGAGCTGGTAAAGATGCTGATAGAAGTTAGGTCAGGAATAGTAAATAAAAAAGGCTTAGTAAGTTGTATACAGTCTTATGACAGAACAGATGGAATGATAACTGGAGCCAAAGACTAGGATGGCAAAAAGGAACAGCTTCAGAAAGACGACAAAGGAGTGACAAGAAGTATGCAAGATGATGAAAATAGCTACTGAATCTAAAAAATTTCAGATATTCACACGGAAATGTTTGCATAAGTATGTTTTATATTCCAGACAAACTATATAAGATACGCCTGGAAGTTAACTATAATTGCTGGAAGCGTGGCAAGGATGTCAGGGGAAACTAGGATCATATATTTTGGGAGTGTGTTAGCTTCATGGAATATAACAGAAGCATATTTAATTCGATACAGTTAGTACTGGAGTACTCAGTTTTAATTAATGTTTACATTTGGTTTATTTACAGTTCTTTGAGTAACTGCCTTGTTGTGGAACTATAATTCTCTCAGAGGACTGTGTTAAAGCTGAATTCTACAGCTGACTTTTTTGCTTTCCTTGTGACGACTCTGGTGTACCTTGGAGAGTTGTGTAGTGGACGACATCAAATTTACCGGGTGACCTGCCCCTGCTCCTGATGCAACTTACAAAATATGTGAGCCGTGGGAACATGAATGGTTCTGGTTTTAATGGTGCCCAACAAGATGATTTTGCCAGCCAGGAATTGTTTATGAATCCCTCACAAACCTATGCTCAAGTGGTACAGACCGGTCATTCGAATATTGCTCAAGGAAGTTTACTTTAACCAATCGGGACACAGTACTTCCCCAGAGGTAGATCTTGATACCTGGTTGTACGCAGGGAATTTTTCTTTTTTTTTCAGGGGCAGGTACTGATCAAGGAGACTCCCTGACTACAGTAAAACTGCCAGACTTTGAGAAAAAAACTTCTAAAATTTTGAAATCTAAAGTTGGAGAATTCATATTTTGCAGTGCGAATTAGGCATATTTTTGCCCCCAAAGGACCGCATGCATGGAGATGCCCCAATGGCATGGCGCCTAATTCAGCTTTTTACTTTGAACTTGTGAAGTTATACAACAAAACAGCTATCACCTTACTTAAAATGATTACGAAAGAAAATGATAACAAAACAGCTGTGTTAGACAATGATTTGAGGGCACTGAATAAGATCATTAGAAAATATTTTTCATTTCACAACATTAACCTGCAATAAAATGGTATTCACCAGAAGGTAGATATTATTAGCAAAAACAAAGCACGCAAAGTAGAAAAATTAAAAATGGACTCTACTGATTATGAATCAGGGAAAGCCTATCCAGTCCCACATGTGGCTTGTCGAAATAGGACAGTTTCATATAGAAACCATTTGGATTTTGTTAACACCATTCATGAGGATGATGACACTGAAGGTGATTTTTTAGGCAAACCCCAAGTCTAACAATCAGAAAGACTTACAAGTCGACATTAGGATCACAACCGTGGTTCACGAACTGAAACCCATACAAAGACGGACTTATGGGAACTTTCGGGGAAGGGGCAAAAGCAGAGGCAGGAACCCATACAGGCAATAAGGGCCTGTATTATTGGATGCAATGCTCCATTGGCCGCTACCACCATAGACACTTTTAAGTTTATAATTTATCTGATGTATGTTTTTCCAAAACTATTATGTCTTTTTCAAGAAAAGGTTCAGTTTTAATCCACATTTTAAAATTGATATACTGCAAGCATTAACACAACTGAAATTATATACTAGAGATTTGAACCTTAAACTATTTTTTCAAGACAAACCTACCAACGGTTCCATCCATAATGTTTTTTTACATCAGCAAAGTACCTTCACACCACCTTCTAATATACTAGTATCTGTGTTTGAAAAGATATGTGAAGGTCATTTTCGTACCATTTACAAATCTAACAAAAGTATAAAGTTGATCCAAGGCAACCTCAGTCATGATGAAAGGGTCGCTTTGAACACTTTGTCAAATGATAAACGTATCCAGATAATGAAGCCAGGCAAGGGTGGGGTGTCGTGGTTACAAATAGCACTGACTATTCTTCTAAAATGTTTACCGTGTTATCAAATGAATCCACACAAAGAAGTGGGAGTCTGAATGAAGTTAATAATTGGATTTCTTTTTGCTGGACATGGTTTTGCAGAGGGAAATTACACATGAAGATTGGGAGTACTTAAATGTGGCCAAGCCAGACAGCCAACATATTTGGTATTCTTAAAATTCATAAAAATGCTTCTGATCCCCCATTAAGGCCAATAGTTTCAGCAAAAGGTTCAAAAACTGAACCCTTGGCTAAGTTTGTAGACTTCAAAGGTAAGTCAGTATTGGTTCTAGCAACATACATTTTAAGAGATTCTTGTCATTTGTTGGAAATTTTACACCCTTGACTTTAACGCTAATACTGTGTTTATTACAGCTGATGTTGTGGATTTCTTTTTGGTTATCTCCCAAGATATAGGGCTTGACTGATTTCATTCCTTTCTTTCTGAACATTCCAACCTTAATACTGATGATGCTGATGCTAGAGCTACTACAGCCCTACTTAGTCTAACCCTCACTAATAATTTCTTATATTTTAAGGGAGATTACTATCATCAGACTTCTGGTGTGGCTATGGGCACGGCATGTGCCCCCCATATATGCCAATATAGTGTTGGAATATTAAACCTTAACAGTGATGCTATTGTTCTCGATAGAGTCTATAATGTAGATACACATATGGTAAGTTCCTGTAAAGAGAAGTTCAGGGAACATGGGTCTACCCCACTATTCATAATCCCTTACAGTGTTACCACTTACCAATACGTCAATACCATTAAATTACATCGGGATGCTGTACTTACAGAGGAGATTACAAACTGTTTAGGCAGTCCTCTAATTATTGTACATTCTAAGAGAAAGAACATCAGAACTTTACTGGAGACTGCTACAGGGAGATTCCCACTGACATATAGTAAAATGCAAAAATGGGGATTTTGCAACCGATGTAGCTACATACATGAAGGTCCACATGCCGAGGTTTCAAATTTTGATAGAACTATTTCTTGTCCAGGTAAGATCAATTGCTATACTAGCCACATCGTATACTTGGCTACCTGTAACTCTTGCCACACTATTACATTGGGAAAACAGAAAACTGAAAGTTAGGATAACTGAACATTTAAAGAAAGAAAAGTACTAACATCCTCTATTGTCATGGTGCAGTTTGCTCAAATTTTAGGAAATTTTCCTTTTTTTGCCACTGATAAGAGTGATAGATGCCCCATTGGGCACTGAGAGGAGATTCGGAGACATTGCTAAAATTTACTGGCAAATGAGGCTTAAATACCTCAGTGGTGCCTGGATTGAATGATATCTATTTCTAGTATTTTAAAGCATAAAGCAGCTTACATACCTCTCAATTGTACAGATTTTCACAATGTCCAGATTTTTGTTTCCTATTTTGGTCCATTTTTTTCATAAAATTGTGGTTTTCTGGCAAATTACTGACAAATCTTTAGACAGTAAAGTTAGAAAAAAAATGACAGATGTTTGAGTTTGAGTTCATACCCTTCAGAAAATTCATGCTAATGCAAAACCTGTTATTCTATTTAAGTTGGTAAGAGCAATACTTAAAAAACTGTCTCTGTTTTTTAGGCCTTTGTACTTATGGCTTTTTCCAGATTTCTTGCTCTAAGACGTTGAGAGGTATGGCAACTATTATTTAGTGTTTCATGATTTATTCAAATATTTCATTGCACACCATCTATGAATATTTACAATTTTGTTTTATATATATATATATATATATATATATATATATATATATATATATATATATATTTTTTTTTTCTGCTACAGTATCTGGTTTAGAATGAAAATTGTAAAATCACCGAGGGAGTTTTAGGCGTTAAGCCTGTTAATTTTAATCGGCTGACTGACAATGAGTTTAATATGCAAATGCAATTCTTTATTGGCGTGAGTTTTTTTATGATCATTTATGAGCTGGCATGGTTGAACTTTATTTCACTCTGATGAAGTCTAACTCAATGCTACATGAAAGCACCAAGTTTCTTTAATAAAGGTTTGCTTCGTTGGTGGTGCTCATTGGACATTTTTGTTTTTTATTAAACTTGAGAATTGGACAAAACACCGTTTTGTCCAATAGACATTCACAAAAAAGCACTAGGAAATTTGATAATGGCAGTATCTTAACTAACTAAATAAATAAATAAATAGAGGTTTACTAGAAAGTGAAATTTCAATAGCCACCCTGATAATATAAATAATTTTTTTCAAATTATGTCAAGTATATAAACACTAGGAGAGGCACTGAAAAGCTTCCACAGTAAGCTACATGCAAACAAGTGGAACTACTAGGAAGAAGTCAAAAACAACTGGACATATGAAGCAGAACATTAGAAGAGGAATTCTACGTTTAGTGTCGGACTCCCAGCATTACATTTTAATATTAGAACTTAATAGAGGGTTACGTTAATAAAGAAATGTTTGGTTCTTAATTTGCGATGCTTTTCAGTACTGGGTTGAACCCTTGACATTGTGTGAGACACTAAGAGAAGACAACCTCTGATGCTTGGTTAAGTAATAGACTACTGCTTTACAACACCCCCCCCCCCCCACACACACACACACACACACACACACACACACAAAAACTGCTTGGTACTCTATTCTAATGTATACAAACAAACGATAAAAACCTGGGATTAATAAGATACAACATATAATATAATGCTGCTTCGACTGGTCAGTTATAACAGGATGGAGCCCAACATATCAAATTACTATTAAACAGAATGATATCCAACATCTGCTTAATAAACAAGAAAGTATCCAAATGCTGTTAAACAAACACACATATCCCAGCTGCTTAGTAAACAGCAAACATCAAACAAGTGCTTTGCAGGCAGATATCCAATGAGTACCTAATAAACGGGCAAGTATTTAATGTCTCCTGTCTCTTATAAAACAGTGAAGTACTCAATAGCTGCTACAGACAAATATCTAACAGCAACAAAACAAACAGATACCACAACAACTGCTTAATAAACAGGTAGATATCTACAAGCTGCTAAAGAAATACGTAAATATCGGCAGCTACTGCAAAGGGTTAAGGCTCTTAGCTGCAGTTGCTGTAGTTTGATATCTTTCAACCCTCATTTGCCTACTGTGTAACCTTGAGAAACTCACTTAACCATATAGTTATTGAAAGCATCTCAATGGTCCACCAAACAATAACCCTAGTTGCTACCTATTATGTAATGCCTGATTGACTGGAATGGACCAAACTAAATGCCACATTACAAGTGTGTTTCATGTGTAATTTTAATATCGGTACTCCGAAAAATATCAGTACGTCTACGAAATCAGAGTAGCAGGTCTGCCAATTGCCAACGCTCTTGCATTGCTAAAAGGTGCACATAGAAAGCAGCCCTTCAAACCATGGTAGACAAGTACAGCTAAAGAAAAATGACGTAAGAACAAAGAAGTTGCCACTCCAAACAGTTCGTGAGAGAGTCTGAATGTGTACTGTCAGTTACTGCCAAGCCAAAAGTATTAAGCACAAGTTCTACATGACAGTTTTAACGTGCATCTACTGTTGCTGGCTTAATAAAAGGGTGCATGCTTAACTTCAACACGTCCAGTGCAAAACTACTTTTAGAATTAGACCTATCTCATAGAAACCAAAAAAAAATTAACAAACCCGTAATAAAACACAATAATATGCTAGGTAATATTATCCAAAAATGAATCAAAGCCAGGCTATCAAAGTAGAGCCCACAATTATTTTGGATAAGTTGACTAGTATACACAGCCTAATGTTGACTTTTTAACTAAATGACAATTAACTGGACCACCCATAAGTCGGAAAGCGAAAAAAAAGGCGTGCCAATACATTTTAGCCACCAATCCCACCAGGAATGCGTTTCCACGCCCCCCAACACTACGTTTTGCTAATACAGAAACGTCTGGAATTAGTCATTGTGCCTCTTAAGACTTCTCATAATACCTGAAAAACAATGTCCGATACATCTGGTGAGCCTCATAATAATCTCCTTTCTCTACACTGGCCCTAAGTTTCCCCTCAACACGCTGCACTCCACCTCGGTTCCTGGCGCTGTTACATTTCAACCCTTCCTGCTCCGCCATCATTGAAGCCATCTTTTAGACAACCCTGAACGCGAAGCGTTAATTCAGTCTAGCTACATTATCATAGTTATAAAGTACGTACGGCGGCTCAAAGGTGTCATACACTTAAGAAGTGTTTGTCATAGGTCTGCTGCTGCTACTGGGGAAGGCGTTGTAGCAATATACGGAAATGCAGGCATAAGCATACTTGGCATAGCCCGTCCTTCAAGACGCCGTGAGGAAGCAGTATCTATCAAACAAGTTATTTGTATATCACGTTATTGATGCAGTGTATAGCAGGTGTTATTAAATTAAACGTCTAAAATGTACTTTTGTATTTCTAACATTGCTGAATTCACTGTTTCAACACGAGTCACCTGTTTAAACAGTGAATTTAGCAATGTAAGAAATATAAAAGTACATTCTAGACATCTCATTTAATATACACATAAAGCTTACTTGATCGCGGAAACTGGCAGTTTTTGTGAGCTTTACGTTAATCATAGAGTGAACATCTTCTGATGAGGATAGCTTTTCCAAGTAGCAAAGATGGGTATTTTAGCTGCAGTACAGACGTTATAATGTAAATATGTATATTTATTATATACGTTGTATGAGTAATTGTATATATTGAAAAGCATACGAATTTATGTTCAAAATGTTATTTTTTGGTACTATTTGATAAACTGTAAAAATATCACTGGTCTAACTATATTTTATTTATGTGTAAAGCACAAAAGGGTGTGCAGTTTCACATTGTATAGATACCTCACCCTCACTCTTAGGGGTATGGTGAGCCTCACAAGCTCCTAGGAGGCAGTAGTATCAGTACATTGCACACCCTTGGTACCTTTTTTGCACTTACCCATATTTACACTAACTGGTTTAGGTAACTAAATAATTTATGTAGTATTGCCGTATCTCTCAAATGTCAGGATTTTTGCCTCATATTTTGCACTATTCCTCATAAAATCTGTAGTTTGCTGGTAAATCTTTGAGGACTGAAGTCAATAAATAATGACAGACATTTAGTTTTACAGTTTATATCCTTCTGAAAATACACGCTAATGCAAAGCCTGTTAAAGGATCATAGGAGATTACTAGATTATCAACCCAGAGGTCATTTTAAGTCTAGCTGTTTCAACCCAATGTAAAACTATAGAAGTACTAGTCAATACCCAAGATTGCATTTAGTGATCACTGCCCATGTCTAGGAAGGTTATGGGCACTATCTCCAGTAAAAATTTATGGTGCCCCATCCACGCACCCAGGTTCCTCAGTGTCATACAGGTGCTATTTTTCACATGAATTGGTAGCCTGTTCCAAAGATGTGGCAGTGGATGGGAGATAAATCTGTCCGTCTAGCATGACCTGTTTAAGCTGCATGCCATATTTAAGTCCCTGGAATGGGTAGCCCTAGACCCATTTGCTTTACAGATATGCAGTAATTTCATTAGGTTTGGGCCTTGGATTGCTGTGTAGGTGAGCCATAAGTCTCCCATAAGAAGTCTGTATGATACGGAGTACAGTGACACGGACTTTGGCCGGTCCATGTAAGGCACATGCTGGAGGCCCTTGAGCTTCTTTGTTAGAAATCTCTGAGGTCTCTCTAATTCCTGTAGGTGCTTAGTACGGTATATACCGAATTGGGCATTATACTCAATTATGGGCCGGATAAGTGCTGAGTATAGGGGGTTTATAACTTCTTTTGCTGTCAAGGTGATGCCTTTACTAATCAAGTGAGTTATATGAAAAGCTTTTCTTACAATGGTAGACACGTGGTAGTCGAAGTTAAGATTGTGGTCAACCTGTGATCCTAGGTCCCTTACCGCATCGTGGGTAATTAGGATATTGTTGTTGATTTGATAGTGTGAAGGGACATTGTTTGTGTCGAAGGGAATGATGATGCATTTCTTGGCATTCAATTTGAGGCTGTGACTAATACATCAGTCGTTGGTCTGTGTGAGACTCTGCTGGAGTACACCGACATCATTTGGAGAATTAATGATTGCATCTAGTTTTCAATCGTATGCAAACTTGGTCAACCATAACCCTTTAGTTTTGACGTGAACTACTGAGAAGTATATACCAAATGGTTGGATGTCCATCACTGTCCCCTGTGGCACCCTGCTGGTAACAGGTCTGCTGGTTGATGTGGAGGCACCCACTTTGATAGTCTGTGTCCGGTTTGTGAGCCAGTTGGCAACCCATCTTACAACAAAGAGGTTTGCATTCAGTTTGCTAAGCTTTTTGGTAATGCCTGAATCTGGGATTGTGTTGAAAGCCTTTGCCAAGTCGAGGTATGCTGTGTGCATAGATTTCCCCTCGTCAGTGGCCCTGGTCACACTTTCAAAGAAATCCACCAGATTTAACAGGCAGGATCTGTCCTTCTTGAAGCCAAATTGGGTAGGAGCCAGGGTTTGGAGGTCACCTATGTCATTATTTATGAGGTCCAAAATAATACAATCTGATGTTGTTAATCTTCATTCATTCCTTACCATTGGGAATCAGTTTCGTCCTCGGAACTGAGCCGTCCTTTTACCAAGCTCGCGCCAGCCCTAAACTCTCGAGCTAAGATTTTACCACTTCCCTGTTACCCCAGATCTTGTTTGCCACGTTTGCCCAGCTCTTGATAAGCTAAGTGTTTAAACTTACTTTATAACTGTCTTTTTTGAATTTTATTGCCTTTTCCTGTCTAAATCTTTCTGTTAGTCTTATTGCACTTCCCACTGCCCCACTTGTCTTCTTAAAACTCCCTTTCCCTCTTCTTACCCTTTGTGGTAATCTTCCTTACCATTCTTGGTAATCTCTGTTCTTACCTTATTAGGTATTTTCTGGTATGCTATCATTGGTATTTTCTCATCTCCTTAAAAACTTCTTAAAAAAAAAGGCTTTTCTTCTTTTTTCGCGTGTGTGTGTGTGTGTGTGTGTGTGTGTGTGTGTGTGTGTGTGTGTGTGTCTGTTATGTTGGAGAAAAAAGGCACCACTGGTTTCAAGCAGTGCAACCAATGTGTCCATAAATTACCACATTCAGATACCCATGACCTGTGAGTTTACTGTTTGGGCATCCCGCATTTTTCTGCCCAACCACCTTGCAGGATTTGTAAGAATTTCTCTTCAAAAACTCTCAATGAGCATAAAAATAAATTGATTTTAAAAGGCCTCCTCAAAACTCCCTTTTCAGAGGCTATCTCTGGGACGGAGAGTTCATCCCCTCCTAGTAAACATCACAAGAAAAGATTTCATTCCGTTCCATCGTCTCCCTCTGGAGACCAAAAGGAACCTAAGGCAAAGAAAGCAAAAAATGACTGAATCGACCAAATTGGATCTGACGGTTCCATCTCCTTCGGCTCCGTCCTCGACACCATCATACTTGACTATATCTCCGATTTCTACCTCAGCGCTGAAGACTATTGCTTCGGCGCCATCCTTAGCAGTCACTGAACCGATCTCGGTACTGACATCATCGGTGCAAGCATTTACAGCACCGACACTCTCTGGTCCATATACTGCTTTGGTACCGTTGTTGGTTCCTCTTGAACCTAAATTGGATTTTCCAATAACTACTACAGCAGCCAGAACCAGATATTTACCCCCAATAGACCCTTTTCTTGGGCATCAGTATAGCCCCTTTTTAGAAAGGCCTGAATCACCATTGGGAATGTCCATGCATTCCACTAGGAGCCTTTCAGAATTAGATGTAGTGTGCCTTGTCGATCAGCTGTTGATGGCCAGACGGATCTCCAGACCAGCTAAGGTTATACTCCCTATTGGAGGTAGTCATATTTCTCCACAGATTCCAGGTTTTTCTCCTCCTTCAACTTCTGTGCAAGCTTCGAAGCCCCTTGATCCGACATCTTCTTCGGCGCCCACTGCTTTGGCTCCACTGGTGGACCTCACCATGGTGTTGGAGCTGTCCCTTTGGCTTCCAGTGCGTTCGGCACCAAGTCTCTCTCAGGATTGTGGCTGTCCTATCAGCACCAGAATTCATGTCTCGGCACTGATTTATTCTATGGCGCCATCCATGGTTCCAGGAATCCTCTTGGTGTGTAGCCCTCCTGAGACTCCTTGCATGGTGTCTGGTTCATCGGACCGGGGTCTGACCCCGGTTCCAATGTTGGCCTGCTCGGTTCCGGGCTCTCATCCCTCTTCGGGCAGGCCAGCTTTCCAGGCAATGAAGATGGCCCTTTCCTCAGTAAGCCTTTGTTGTCTGAACCATTACCCCTCTGTCTGAGCTGCAGCTGACACAAGCCACTATCATAGGACACCAGGTGCAAGAACCTCAGGACACCCTGCACCAGGGTGTTGCTTCTTCGGAATTTTCCCCAGAAGGTCCCACTGAGGAAGTACACCATAAGAAATCATGCAAGAGGAAGCATGCAGACTCCCCTGAAGAGTCTTTAACTGAAGACACGGATTACGATGAAGGGGGAGAGTCCCCATGGACACCCACAGTCTTTTGGAGACATTCTAGAAATATTGAAACATAGGGGTGGCTAGAAACCCTCCAACCCTTCCTCTGAGGAGTCTGTGTTCCTGCAGGCTTTTTTTGCTTGGTCCTCTACCTCCTGGGTGACCCCACTTGTAGACAAACTCATCCAGCTAGTCGTGCAGAGTGCTTGGAAAAGTCCTGACACCATTAAATTGATCCCATGGAGGCCAGACAAAATTTTATCACCCCCTGAGCAACACCACCATTGGTCAAAGGGTCTTCCTGTAGATGCCTTGGTGGTGGTGGTGGCTGCTACCAGGAAAGACCTGGCTGAGGAGAGTCAGACTGTTCACCCACCTAACAAGGAGCCTCAGGCAGTGTACAGACAAGGGAAGCGAGTCTTTGCTTCATCGACCTTCGCAGTTAGGTCTTTGAACTATTTGGCACACTTTACCAAGCTCCAGAAAGACTTGATTACTGAACTCTCTGAAACCCTAGCAGGAGCTGTGCCTGATGAGGTCCCTGACAAGGTTGCCTCACAACCAGCTACCCTTGAATCCATTTCCAACTCCTCCATACATCTGATCACTCATGCCATGAAAGGAGATGCCAGAGCAGTGGGTTCAGGCATTGTCATGAGACGCCATGCCTGGATGCACCTTTGTGACTTTGCAGACCCCTTTAAGTCCTCCTTCCTGAATGCTCCAATAGAAGCCTCTTCACTATTTGGCCCTAAAGTTAAAGACAGTTTGGCCAGGTGTGAGCAAGACGGCAAGACCCTATCTTCCATGGGTGTATGTTTCTCTGCTCCTCAACATTCCTACTCTAGAAACCAGAGTGGAAAGATGTGGCACAAAAAATCACAGGGTCTTTTTCATGACACATGTGGCGAGTATACCTCTAGAGGAAGAGGGGGTAACTCAAATGGAAGGTGTCGCTTTAGGGACAGGGGAGGTTTGCATAACCAGGGCTCCAAAGATTCATTCTCTGGACACCCCTATCAGTGCTCCTGAAGGGCAGCCCAATTGCTTTCCTCTGGAAGCAGTCAGGGGACATTTTTCCTTGTACCATTCTGCCTGGAAAACAATATCAGCAGATGTATGGGTACAACGGATTATCTCCAGAGGATATCACATCCCTTTCAACCTCTACCCCACCCCTCCTTCCCAAATTCCCGACGTTTCACCCAGTCAAAGAGAAGCAGCAGCACTAGAGATTCAACAGCTGCTCCAAAAAAGAGACATCCAACCAGTCCCACCAGACTAAATAGGATCCAGATTTTACTCAAGATTCTTTTTAGTGCCAAAAAAGACAGGGGACTGGAGACTAATACTAGATCTCAGCATATTAAACAAATTTGTCAAACAAGAGAAATTCCAAATGGTCACGGTTCAGTCTATCCTCCCCTTACTGGAGAAAGACGATTGGGTGTGCTCAATAGATCTTCAGGATGCGTATTATCATATAAAAATGGACAAGTGCACCAGAAGATACCTCCGCTTCTGTCTAGGGGCCAATCATTTTCAATTCCTAGTGCTGCCCTTTGGACTCTCAACAGCCCCCAGAGTGTTCACCAAGTGTATGGCAGTAGTAACAGTTTACTTGAGACTTCAAGGATTCTGAGTGTTTCCATATTTGGACAATTGGCTCCTCACCGCCCCCACCAAGCGTCTACTGAAAGAGACCCTTATGTATACTCTGAAAATAGCTCAACATCTGGGAATATCAATAAACTGGAAGTGCAAACTAACTCTCAATCTCTAGAATTCATAGATGTAGTCCTAGACAAGAAACATTGCCTAGCATCTTTAACAGATCACAGGCTCCAAAGGATAAGATGCCAAGTTCGAATGATACTCTGTCAAGACCTATCCCCGGCCCGATCAGTACTTCAACTTCTAGGTTCTCTAGCAGCGTCAATCACTATACTACCTCTGGCGAGGTTCTACATGAGGCTTCTGCAATGGTTACTGCTAACCCAGTGGTTCCTCTTACAACACCTTTTGTCCTTCCAGATCCGAATAACTCTGAAATGCAAACAGGAATTAATGTGGGGGATGAAGCCAGTTGGACGACAATGGTCTCACCCCTTTTGCTCCCTTCAGCCCAAGACCACGGTAACCACGGATGCTTCCATGATGAGGTGGGGGGGGGGCTATATCAGGGAAAGACAGTCCAAGGCACCTGGTCAGAGTCAGAGGCCCAATTGCATATCAGTGTCCTGGAACTGAGGGTGGTACTTCTAGTATTGCAAGTATTTCATTCCATCCTTCCGTCTGGGACCATTGCAATTCAATCAGACAACATATCAGTGATCTGGTACATCAACAAGCAAGGGGGAACCAAATCCTACCCTCTGTGTTGAGAAACCATGAGAATTTGGCAATGGGCGATAGCCTCCAACTGCTTTCTTATAGCAATGCACATTCCCAGGAGCTCCAACGTGATTGTGGACAAACTGAGCAAATGCATTCTTCAGCCTCATGAGTGGTCCCTCAATCCTTTGATGGCGATGAAAATTTTCAACTGCTGGGAACAACCTTGCAGCGATCTATTTGCCTCCCCAGTAAACCACAAATGCAGCAACTATTTTGTACTAATCCCCCCCGCAGGGGGAGTCACCGAGGGATGCTCTGGTTCACGATTGGGCCTTGGGACTTCTATATGCCTTCCCTCCTCTCCCCCTCATCTCGCAATTCTAGAAGAAAGCCCTTCGGTTGAGAAGCAGAGTAATTATCATTGCCCCCTATTGGCCCTGACAAGTTTAGTTTCCCTTTCTTTGGCCTCACCTCCTGGATCAACCATGCATTCTAGATCCCTCCCTGGAGTTGATCTTACACCTGCAAGGATTGATTCACCCGAACATCCCCAGTCTCAAGCTGATAGCTTGGTTCCTCCACTTCCAGGGATTGTCAGGCAGAGTAACCTCACCTCCCCAGTGCATAATATTCTTATGGCTTCTCATAAACCATCCACCAGAGGGACTTACCTCAGCAAATGGAAAAGATTCCTCATATGGATACAGAAAAAGAATTTAGACCCTTTTACAGCCCCTATTTCTGTAATTCTTGAATACCTAGCAAACCTTCTTGATTCAGGGGCTGCAGCCTCAACTATTCGAGTACACTTGGCTGTCATTTCAAATTTTCATAATGTATTCCAAAAATCTTCCCTTATGTCCCACAGACTCTGCAAGACGTTCTTCAAGGGTGTTATCCATATTAGACCTCCTTTCAGAGAACTAACAGAACCTTGGGATCTTTCGTTAGTATTGCAGTCTCTAACAGGTCCTCCCTTTAAACCTGCCTCAAATTGCAACCTAAAGTTCCTATCATGGAAATCAGTGTTTTTGATAGCCATCACGTCAGCCAGATGCATATCAGAGCTTCAAGCTTTGTGCATCAAACGCCCCTACATGACTTTTCATAAAGACACAGTATCACTCCAAACTAACCCATCTTTCTTGCCCAAGGTCATTTCAGAATTATCAATTAACCAGACAATTGACCTACCAGTATTTTTTCCTAACTACTCTAATAGTGGGAAGTATTGTCTTCACTCATTAGATGTGCATAGACAACTACATTTTTACCTAGACAGAACACAATCTTTTTAGAAAATGGACCAATTATGTGTAGCCTTTTTAGGATCCAGAATGGGGTGACCTGTCTCAAAAGTTAATTTAGCCAAATAGTTGAGAAATTGCATCATGTTCATTTATGACAAAAGTAATATCTCTCTGCCCCATAGAGTCAGAGCCCATTCTACCTGATCAGTAGCCACTTCTATGGCTTTTCATGCAAGAGCCTCCTTGAATGATATCTGTGCAGCCACAGCTTGGGCCAACCCTCATACCTTCATCACTCGTTACAAATTGGATTTAGCCTCCAGGGGAAGAGCATCCTTCAGTTCAATGCTGCTCAGGAACATCCTTCCATAAGGACCTCCTAGGAACAAAGCTAGCTGGGGACTCTGTCCCAATGGTAAGGAATGAATGAAGATTAACAACATCAGATAAAAAAGTTATGTCTTACCATAACATTCCATCTGTGTTGTTGATCTTCATTCATTCATTACTTACCACCCTCCTTCCCCTCCAAAGGCTCCTGGGGGATCACATTGGGTCCTATGGCTGTTCAATAGGTTTATTCTGACCAGAGACAGCCTCTGCTTTACTGATATCTGGCAAATTCAATCTGAGGTAACAGGGAAGATGGCATTGTGGGTAAAATCTTAGCTCAAGAGTTTAGGGCTGGAGCAAGCTTGGTAAAAGGCCAGCTCAGTTCTGAGGACGGAACCAATTCCCAATGGTAATGAATGAATGAAAATCAATAACACAGATGGAACGTTGTGGTAAGACATAACTTTTTTTTCCGTGGCCTAACAGATGAAGCTGGTCAGGCTTACGGGTCTGTAATTCCCCGGGTCTGTTGCTAGCCCACCTTTGTGGCGGGGAATAATTGTAGCTGTTCTCCATTCCACAAGAAAAAAGCCTGTGGTTAGGCTATGATTGAAAAGGGTACTTAATGGTGATGCTAGTTCATGTTTTCGCTTGTTTAAAAGACAGCCTGGGATGTCATCTGGTCCCACAGAGGCTGTGTTCTTTGCCTTGGACAGGGCTTTAAATTTATGTAAGGTGGGTGAGGGTTTGTTGTAAGTTAGGAGGGGATAAAGGAGTAAAAGGTTCACCAAACCTATCTGCTAGCAGGTTTGCTATCTCTGTGGGATCAGTGTGTGTGTGTGATACCATTGACCACCAGTTTTGCACATAGTTGGGTCCTACCCTTTAGGTTACATATGCAGTTGTAAAAGGCTTTGTGGTAGTCCTTGGCAGTAACTGGCTAGATTTCTCTCAAAGGAGCTCTTGGAGGATTTGACAACTTGTCTTGTTTGCCTGTTAAGGCTGAGGAGGGTGCTTTTCCATTGCTGGGTCCTTGTCGTTCTTTTCTTGGAAAGCAACTGTTTGCATTTATTGCAGAGTTTCTTGATGCTGGAATTCCACCATGGCAGCTTGATTTTACTTGGGACTCTGGCTTTGATTCTTTCTCGTACAGCCAAGTTTATACACTTATCCAAGTGATTGTATAGGGCATTAGTGTAAGCTTCGGCATAGTTACCATCTTCAGCTTGAGGTGGGGCTTGGAATGCATTTATACCTTCACCTAGGAGGGTATGGTTTGCCTTGGTGAAGTTTTTTAGTCTGATTTCACCCTTTGTGAGTTTTGGTGTTAGTATAAGTTCAAAGGTGACTGATTCGGGTCAGTTTTAACTAATTAGGGTCCAACTGTTCAGCAGTGCACCTGTTTGACATGTTGGGGAGGACCAGATCTAGAATGTTTGTTCCTCTAGTTGGGGTATGGACAATTTGCTCCAGGGGATTTGAATTCACAAAGTCAAGGAAATTTTGTGCTACCGAGTTTGGGCTAGAGTAGGTTTCCTAGTTGATGGTGGGATAAATGAAATGCCCCATAACCAGTGTGTGTTTGGTAAAATTTGGATTGTCTTCAGTTTGGTTAAGTAGGCTTCATGGGTGTCATGACCCATGGAGGGGGATATATAACTGACTAGGACTTGAATCAGGGTCTTACCCACTGTAATCTGGACCTGGAGTAACTGTATGGAGTTTTGCAGTCTAACTAGATGGGAGACAAATTTGTCTTTAATGTAGATTGACACACCACCTCCTTTGGTTTTCACACATTTGTTTTGTGGTCTAAAGGTGTGGAAGGCATTGTAACCTTGCAGGGCCAGGGTACTCTTTGAGGCCTTAAACTAGGTTTCTGTGACTGCATATACATCTACATCTTCTAGTGAGAGAAGTGCTTCCAGGGAGTGCAGTTTTTGGTTTAAGCTCCTAGCATTTAGCAACATTATCCTTATTTTGTTCTGATTAGTTAATTCCATGTCGGTAATGTTATTTTCGAGATCTCATCTAAAAAAGGCACTATGGGGAGGCAAAAGCCTTTGCCAGCAGCCAAAAGCCTAGGGTGCCAGGTGCAAACCGTCTCTGGCAAAGCAGTGAGGTTTGTCGACCATGGCTTCTCAGGCAGACAGGAAATGGATCCACTTGGTATGACAGCAAAAACTAAGCCAATTACTGAAATCAATTATTTTTTGTTTATAATGTGGCATCATTCTAGGTGAGGGTAGTGTGCTGCTCAAGGCTAGGGACATACCTGCCTGGGGCACATACTCAGAGAGCTCGGCCATGTCTCTCTTCATATAGTCCAGTGAGATATGTCTCAGGTCATTCACACCAACATGAACTATGACAGAGTCATAATGGTACTTGTTGCTAACAGACCTGAGTGCATGCATGATTTGGCGAATCCTGGCACTAGACAGGCAGATGACCATGACTTTCTCCTTGTCCAGCCTGGTGAGTGAGACATCCTTGTGTCTCACTATTGAGTCTTTAATGACAAGAAAACTTAGTTTTTGAGTGTTACGCCTTATGGGCTTGGTGGGTGAGACACTGGTGTTGGTATATAACATGGATGCTGTGGAAACTGTGCTAGCTGTAGCAGACTTGTGTTTTGGAGGTCTCTGGTGTTTTGGTAAGTTTTTTGACAGTACCTCCGCTGATGTGGATTTACATGTTTGATGAGTAACATGTTTGAGTAGTGGTATGTGTATGTGTATGTGTAGTGGTACTATGTGAATATGTAGTGGTGGGTGAGTTGACAGCCTTCTCCGTGTTACTGTTTTGAGTGAGAGAGATGGATTCTAGATTTCTGGTGTAAATACATCTCTTGCACTCTGTTCTAGATTGTGTTATTAGTAGAGGGTTGTCTGTATACATGAATCAATTGCTACACTGCCTCAAAAGACCCATGTCAACAGGGCTGGCAGGGGAAACAAGGGTAATCCAACTGTCCATAATGCTAGGTTGAAGACTGTTGTCACTAGAGGTGGCTTTTTCAGAAATGATTATGGAGGAGCTCGGCAAATAGATATTTCTGCCTGAGTTTTAAGGGAAAATGTATTGAATTTAACTATCTGGCTTTGGCGCAGAATTGCGCAGCAGTGCTGCGCTATGTGCAAACAAGCAGAAACCTGCTCAGATGCAGGGCATAAATTCCTGAAGCTAAAACTTGAAAAAAACTCTAACAAAATTCGAAAGAACCAATGAGGGTGTTTATTCCAAGCCCTAAACCACCCTCCCTTTTCTAGTCAGGTCCTAATCAAGACAATTCTCTCACAAAATTGCAGAAATCCCACTTCCAATCCAAGATGGCCTGGAAAATATACTCAGAACAAACGAGGCACTACAAACAGTTTTAGAAGCAGCAAATCTCTAAGTTTATAAGAGCAATATTCAAAATCTGCCCCATTCTTTTTTTTTTCTCCAAACGTCTCTAGTAAATTTTCACATATGACAAAGGCAATCTTATATTTATATAAATGAAAAACATACAAAATTATACCACTTTGGTTCATACATTCATAGGTAGGTACTAGGCTATCTGCCCGAGGGCATTTATAAGCCTAGCCAGTGTGTGTCGGCTTTTGCCGCCCCATTGATTAATTAACTGAGCCTCTGTCAAGCAGAGCCAATGAAGTGATCCCAGGGGTGTATTTTCTGTTACCCATCCACTCGTCAAGGCTTCTCTTGAAGAGTGTTAGTGAGGGACTCTGCCTAATGTAGTTAGGAATTTTGTTCCAAAGCATGGGGAGTCTCTGTGACAGGAATCTATCCCTCCAGCATGTTCTATTTATTGTTGTGGCGAGGTTTAGCTCACTAGAGCGCGTGGCTCATAGTGACTTGGATTTCTTTAGGTGGAGCATGTCCATCAATTCTGAGTTGGACATGGCTTTCTAAGTCAGGCAGAGATCACCTCTGAGTAAGCGATATGCCACTGAGTACAGCCGGAGATTTTTCAGTCGGGCTGCATAGGACATATGCTTGAGGCCAGTAATCCTCTTGGTGAGGTGCTTTTGTGGTCTTTCCAGGTGTTGGAAGTGTCTTGTGAGGTACATCCCAAATGGGGCATTGTACTCTATGATGGGTCTGATGAGTGACGAGTAGAGGGGCACCATAACCTCTTTATTTCTAGATGCAAACCCCTTAGTAATTAGATGGGCCACATAGAAAGATTTCCTAACTACTTTGGCAATATGATTATCAAAGGAGAGATTACTATCTACCTGGGTCCCCAGATCACTTATTACCTCTTCTGTATTAAGGGGGCTGCCGCCTATGTGGTAATTTGTGGGTGTTTTGTTTTTTTCCCAAACGAGATGACTATGCATTTTTGGCATTTAGCTTGAGGCCATGACTTTGACACCAGGTGTCTGTCTCAGTAAGGCCTTTCTGAAGGATGTCCGTGTCAGCCAGAGAATCAGTTATGGCTCCCAGTTTGCAGTCATCTGAAACTTGGTTAGCCATAGTCCTTCTGTATTTGCCTGTACATCTGAGAAATATATGCCAAACAGTAGGAGTACCAGAACCGAGCCTTGCGGGACACCACTTTTGACTGGTTTAGAGTCAGACCTGGAGCCCGCTATTCTTACCATGTGAGTTCTGTCTGTAAGCCAGTTGGCAACCCATCTTGCGACATAGGGGTTTATGTTCAGGCTGGTGAGTTTTTCTATAATACCCGAGTGAGGAATGGTGTCAAACGCCTTAGCAAGATCAAGGTAGGCTGTGTGAACCACCTTTCCCTCGTCTATGGCCTTGGTGACTGTCTCGAAGAAGTCAACCAGGTTTAGTAGGCATGATCTGCCCTTAACAAAGCCGAACTGGGTCGGGTCAAGTGTTTGGAGGTTCCCAATGTTTTTGTTAATGAGTTCCATGGTGAAGCGCTCCATAGCCTTGCAGACCAGGCTAGTCAGGCTT
Source organism: Protopterus annectens (assembly GCF_019279795.1). Taxonomy (NCBI): domain Eukaryota; kingdom Metazoa; phylum Chordata; order Ceratodontiformes; family Protopteridae; genus Protopterus; species Protopterus annectens. Next base: position 531,168,449 of record NC_056746.1, read on the forward strand.
ATGGGGCGATAGTTACCAGAGTCAGTTGTGGCCCCTCCTTTGTGGAGCGGAATAACAGTTGCTGTGCACCATTCTATGGGCACATAGCCTGTGGAGAGGCTGAGGTTGAACAGCGTGTTTAGGTGGGGGGTTAGTTCGTTCTGTAGTTTGTGCAAGACGCAGCCTGGGACACCATCTGGCCCCATTGATGCTGTGTTTGTGGCTTTTGAAAGGGCTGTTTTCACCTGTGTTTCTGTGATTTCTGGGACACTACACTTTTCCGATATTGTTGTGGGCCCTTTTGAAGGTGAGAGGGAGGTGAAGTTTGCACTGAATCTATCTGCCAGGATTTTGGCAATATCAGTAGGTTCAGTATATTTTGTGCTATTTTGCACTAGCTCAGAGCGTATCTGCGAGTTGTCACTTAGATTCTTGACATAGTTAAAGAAGGCTTTGTGGTTATCTTTCGAATCCTTGGCTATTTTTTTTTCGAAGTTAACCTTGGATGATTTTATGAGGGACCTTAGTTTCTTACTGATACTGATCAGGGATGTCTTCCCTTCTTGGGATTTGCTTTTTTTCTGAACTAGTTTCCTCCTTCTGTTGTATAACCTATTTATGGCCGGGGTCCACCAGACTGGTTTCCTTCTCTTAGGGGAGTGAGTCTTGGTTTTGCTAAGGATGGCACGATCCATGCATCCTTGTAGGTGCTCATAGCATGAAATTGTAAAGGATTCTGCATCTTTGACAGTGTTATCCTTTAGCGTGGGGGCTGTGAAACTTACCACCTCTGTCTTAAGTAAGGTGAACTTTGCTTTAGAAAAGTTTTTCACTGTGGTTTCCTTGGTTGGGGGTGGTGGTGGGGTGTGGACATCCAAAGAGATTAGTTTATGGTCTGATCTAACCAGTGATGGGTTGACCTCCGGTACGGAACACCTGTCGCCCATGTTGGTGATGACCAGGTCCAATATGTTGTGGCCTCTGGTAGGGGAGTTTACCAGCTGATCCATGGCATTTGAGTTGAGAAATTCCAGGAAGCACTGAGCCTGGGAGTTTGTACTCAAGTAGTTTTCCCAGTTAATGGTAGGGTAACTGAAATCGCCCAATATCAGGGTGTTCGGTAGGACCTTCATGTTTTCCAGTGTCTCCAGAAAGGCAGAGTGGTGATCCTGGGTCATGGAGGGTGATCTGTAGCAGGCCACAATTTGCATTGCAGATTTTTCCGATGTTAGTTGCACATGGATGATCTCAGAGGTATCATGCTGCGCCACTAACCTGGAAGTGTGGGTATCCTTGATGAATATGGATACACCCCCTCCTTTTGTGTTTCTGTCCGTGTTCTGTGGCCGAAATGTGTGGTATGAGTTGTAGCCCAGTAGTGCTGGAGTGCTCTCTGGAGCCTTCAACCAGGTTTCAGTTACTGCACAGATGTCAACGTTCTCCATACTTAAGAGTGCTTAGAGCGCATGCATTTTGAGATTTAAACTCCTGGCGCTGAGTACCATAACCCTCATTTTTTTTTACTTGTGCTGTTTACGGTGGTGGGTTTGAATTTTGAGCCTTGCCTAAAAAAGGCACTATGGGGGCAGCAAGAGCCTTGGCCAGTATTCGAAAGCCAAGGGGTGACAGGTGCATGCCATCTCTTGCGAAGCAACGCGGCTTGTCGAGCATGTCATCCCAAGCAGATAGACACTGGATCCCATTTGAATGACACCAGAAGCTTAGCCAATTGTTGAAATTGATCATTTTTTTCTTTATACTGAGGTATTATTCTTGGTGAGGGCAGGATGCTACTCTGGGTCAGGGTCATACCCGCCTGGGCTACATGATCAGAGAGCTCTTCCATGTCTCTTTTCATGTAGTCCAGGGAGGTACATCTCAGGTCATTCACACCAACATGAACAATGCCGGAGTCATATTTGTACTTGTTCTGGAGTGACCTGAGTGCTTGTGTTATGTGGCGGATTCTGTCTCCTGATAGGCAGCTAACAGTAACCTTCTCCTTGTCCAGCCTAGTGAGTGGGGCGTCAGTGTGCCTGACTATTGAGTCACCTATTACTAGTGTGTTAGGTATCTTATTTCGCTTTAAGGGCTGTGATTGTGCTGCACATTGATTTTGTGTTTTATGTGTTGTCTGGTTTGTGATGAGAGGTGCAGGTTTTGTGGGTGTCTGCTTTGGAGCTCTCTGATGCTTTTGCAGGTTTTTATTTAGAGCCTCCAAGTATGATTTTGTGTATTTATGTGTATTTTTTGCCAGTGCTGGTTTAGTAGGTCTATGTGAGGCTGGAGGTGTGGTACAAGTGTTAACCTTCTCCTTATGACTGTCTGTTCCATTTGGCTGTATAATTGCATCTCTCACATATGTTAGTGTTTTGTGTAGGAGGAGAGGGCTGTCTGTGTACATGAGGCAGTTGTAATATTGCCTCAGGATACCCAGATTCACCAGCTGGACTGGAGAGTACACCTGAAAATGCCCTTTGGACATGCCTGAATAGTAGGGTGAGCTGCTTAGTTGCTTGGTTGGTGAGGGGTGGATAAACAGCCTTGCCCTGCTGGGCAGTCAAGTGTTGGGGTATATTAGTGCTTGCTATTAGGTCTGAGCAAGTGCTGGACTGTAGGATGCTTTTTGAGTGCTTAGGTTGAGAGTTAGACTAGTTTCAAGTGAAAAAATGAAGAGGAGACTTAGTGGAGCCGGGAATAATTTAACCCTAGCTAACCGGTGCTGCCTGGCACACAAAACCGTGCAAACGCGGTTTTTAAACTACTAACTTCTGGCCTGGAACCACTCTTCCAGGGACAGATGGCTGCTCAAAGATCCCCTCTCTCACAGGTGAACCGAGAAACTTCCCTCTATCCAAGTAAGGTATGGGCAACTCAGAAACTTGTAAGACAGCCCTGAATTCAGCACTAGCCTGAAAAGTGGACTATACTAGCTTAGAAAGGTGGGAAAAAATAATTTTTTTTTGAAAAGATAAGGCAAAAACAGTAAAAAATACACTTAAAACAGCTTTAAATGACTACAAGCGATCAGAAAAGGCTATTGCACTTTAGTGTGTAGCCTACAACAGTTAAACAATTTATTTAAACAAAAAACAACTTTTTAAAAGTGCAGGCAGTCAAATAAGTACAGCACGTGAAAAAAACAAGCTTTTAAATCACAATAAGTGCTGGAAAAATCAGCATTTAGGTGGAAAACAGTTAAGTACAGCAAGAAAATACAGAAAACTGATACTCAATCACTCCAAAGTCTCTCTTTTAAGCTAGAAGGCTTGTATCAGTTTAAGGCTTTCTAGTGCTTTCCAGTAGGTTAGTTACAGGAAAGATGGGAAACAAGCGCAGATGTGGTCTTTTAAACCAGAAAGTTGAAAGAGATGGACAACTTCCCGAATGATCAATAAACTACAATTCCTGGGCCAAGAACCACTCCTCTTTTGGTAAATAGGCTACCTAATGCTTACCACTCCCCCTGATAAGCTAGAAGGCTTCCCTCCAACACACAGAAAGGCCTGCAGGGCTCAGAAACTTACCAACAGTCCTGGATACAGCAACTCTGTATCTGGACTAGGCTAGTAAAAGGAAAGGTGGGAAACAGTGCAAGTGCGACTTTTAAACCAGAAAGTTGAAAGAGATGGGAAAAAACTGCCCAAATGGCCAGTAGCTACAATTTCTGGGCCAGGAACCACTCCTCTTGTGGTAGATAGGCTACCTAATGCTTACCACTCCCACTGATAAGCTCAAAGGCTTCCCTCCAACACCGAGAGGCTTGGAAGGCTCAGAAGCTTACAAAGAGTCCTGGATACAGCAAATCTGTACCTGGACTAAACTAGTTACAGGAAAGGTGGGGAACAAGTGCAACCACAGGCTTTTAAGCCAGCAAGTTGAAAGAGATGGAAAACTGCCTAAACGGCCAATAAGCTAGAATTTATGGGCCAAAACCCACTCTTCCCGTGGTAGATAGGCTACCTGATGCTTACCACTCCCACTGATAAGCTAGAAGGCTTTCCTGCAACACAGAAAGGCTTGGGGGGCTCAGAAGCTTACAAAGAGTCCTGGATACAGCAAATCTGTGCCTGGACTAGACTAGTAACAGGAAAGGCAGGAAACAAGCACAAACACAGGCTTTTGAATCGGAAGGTTGAAAGAGATGGAAAAGCTTCCCAAACAGCCAATAAACTATAATTTCTGGGCCAGAAATCTCTCCTCCTGTGGTAGATAGGCTACCTAGTGCTTACCACTCCCACTGATAAGCTAGAAGGCTTCCTACTAACACAGAAAGGCTTGGGGGGCTCAGGAGCTTACAAACAGTCCTGGATACAGCAAGTCTCTATCTGGACTAGACAAGTTACAGGGAAGACAGGAAATACGCTAAGATTTTTTTTTTTACAGAAAAGCAGCTAAAACAGCAGTAAATACAAGTCAAATGCAGTGCAGGCTAGCACACGTATCAATATTACAGCAAATACAGTTTAATTAAATTAACAAATGAGTAAAAAACAAGTGCAGAAGGCATTAAATTAGAAGGCTACTAACAAGTAGTAATAAGTGCAGAGTAAGTAACAGCATGCAGAACAGCAACTAAGACAGTTACAGTAAGAGCAGCTGAATAAATATATATATATATATATATATATTTATTTTTTTTTTAGGGAGGGAACACAGCAGGATTAAGAGGCTACCAGGATTGTCCATCTCAAATGCTCTCTTTGTACATAGTAGAAGTGCCTGAAATCAGAATATGATCTCACTGCACTCAGTTGAGTGAGCAAATGAGATAGGCCCAGAAGGAGTATCCAAATATAAACTTAGAAGGGGGGGCGGGCAGTTTCAAAGCCACCAAGATTAACACCAAGACAAGAACAAGGAGGGTGGGTGGGAGAAACACAATGGAGACAATAAGAGACAGAAACAATACAGCACCACTATAAATAATAGGCAAGTGTATAAATACAGCGCAGTGAAAATTAAGTTGCAAAAAGTGTTCTTATCAGTTTGGAATAGATTCCAATTCTGCAGCTCACAGCAAATCTAAAAGCTTTCCAGCAGTTCACAGAAATGCAGTTTGTATTGGAATTACAGCAATGAGATACACCTCAGGCAATGACTAACAGCTAGGATGTGGGCTGGCTCAACAACCTCTCTCTGAAACTAGCTTGATAACTAGATTGGTACTAACTAGTTGCAAAGAGTTTACGTCACAGACATCATTGAAACATCTGTAGTCGCATGCATTATACATCACTTATAAACCATCCAGTCATTGTCAGTTAAGTATTATATGTCTCATTCAAATCCTGCCTCGTAAACCTCAATTCTGCTCTGCATATATTGTTCCCACAGATACCATTTTTTCCTATGTAGTTTGCTCCTTTCCTTTTCTAAAGACCCCAATTCCAGTTGTTTTATCTTTGTTACTATATTCACTACTTCTAGTAAGGTTGGTCTAGACTTTGATTTCCATTTTCTAGTAATTACTTTTTTGGCAGCCACCATAATTAGACTCAGCAAGGCTTTACTATGCCCAGGCAATTCTGATTCTGTAGCATAACTAAAAAAAATCATCTTCCCAGTCAGTCCAATCTGCTCACCCAGCATCTCCGACAGAGCGGTCTTCAGGGAATCCGTAAAGTCTGCCAGCTTATTACACTCACAAAAAATATGTTCCCAGCTACCTCTTTCTTGCCCATCACACCTCCAACATTTGCAATCCACCTGAGGAAAAATTATTTGGAGTCTACTTTAGGTATAAAAATACCTATGTAAACACTTCCAGGCAAAAATCTTAAGTATTATAGACTTTGTTGCATATTTGTGAAATATCCATACATCTCCCCATTGTCTCTTTGTGAATTGCTTATTCAGTTTGTCTTTCCAATCCTTTCTAAGCTCCTCTGACTGATTCTTATAATTATCATGCAATATTTTATATGCTTTACTAATTATTCATTTTTTAACAGCAGCTTCTGTTCTAGATTCTATTAAAAAATCTACCAATGCTGGTCTTTCATTTAGGAACCCCTTATAATCTACCCCATTCTTGAGTCTTTGTCCCCCATTATATTTGGCTTTGTCTGTATTTCTTGCAGTAAGAAGTTGAGAGATATGGATATTGTATTTTGATGAAAGTAGTGCTTCCACTAAAGGTCACATATGCTTCTGAGACAGCAAAGCATATTTCCTGTCTAGATTTTGAGTAAGACTGCTACTCACTAGATTGCCTAAAGAAAGTGGTATTTTGAAGATTTCACTTAAAATGCCAAAAATAGTTTAAGGTATGAACTTGAAAGTATCTTATCTGTGCAAGTCTGACAGTTGCAAACTAAGCATTCTTCTCACCTATCCAGATTTTCACAAAACAGTCATATTTTTGCCTAATATTTCTGGCCTGCTCCTTAAAAATATGTGGTTTTCTGGCAAATCACTGAGGATTGAAATCATTAAGTAATGACAGACATTTGACTTTCCGATGATACCCTTTAGAAAATGCATGTCAATGCAAAACCTGTTATTCTATTGAAAATACTGATTTTATGGTACTAACTAATAAACTGTAATACTATCATTGGACTACTCAGCCAGACAAAAACAGCTTTTTTAAGTCATTGTAGTGGAGTGAAATTAAATTCTGAGTTGACAGTACAGTGGTTTGTAAGGATGGGGGTCCCAGAGATGGCATAGTGAAAATGCATTCCTTAATCATTTAAACATAGCAGTCCTGGAAATATTTTTAATATCTTTATGAAATTATCACTTAAATATAGGAAACATACTTTAATATAAAATAAAACAAACCATATTAACATGTTTCCAGTTACATACATTATATATCACATATGTTCTTTTTATAACTAAAGAAAAGAAGCCGTATTAACATGTTTCCAGTTACATACATTATAAATCGCATATGTTCTTTTTTTTGTAACTATCATCAATCCAACATTACATAAATTGCTCAATTCCTGCCTTTTCTTAGACCTCAATCCTCCTCCAGTACATTATCTTGCATGTATTGTTCCCACTATTTCCATTTATTTCTATGTAATTTGATCCTTCCTTGTTCTAAGGATCTGATTTAAATTTCTTTTTCTGTTACAATATTCAGTGCTTCAAATACAATTTGTTTGTACTTTGATTTCCATTTTCTAGGAATTGCTTTTTTGGCAGCCACCAGATTTAAACTTAACAAGGCCTTATTATCTCTAGGCAATTCAGGTCTTCTGTCCAATCTCAAAGAAATAATTTCCTTAGTTATGCACATTTGCTCATTCAGTATTTCTGACAGACTATGCTACAGGAAGTTTTTAAAATCTACCAGCTCATTGCACTCCCAAGACATATGTTCCCAGTTACCTCTTTCTTCCCCATCACAACTCCAACACTTGCCATCTGCTTGAGGAATAATTCTTTGGAGTCAGCATGAGGTATAAATATACCCATGCAAACACTTCCAAACCAAAACTTTGCTGGATACATGGGAGCCATACATATGTCATCCCATCTAATCTCTCTTCCCAATCTTTTCTAACCTCCTCTGATTGATTCTTAGTTATCTTGCAATATTTTATATGTCCTTCTAATAATCCCTTTTTTTAACAACAGCTTATGTTCTAGATTCAACTAAAATCTGTACCAGGGCAGGTCTTTCACTTAAGATTTTCTTATCCCTTTCTCTTTGCCTATGCTCTGATATCAAGCTCTGGTAGGGAAGTCAGTCTCTAGCCTCCAGTCCAAATGTCTTATTCGCCTCTTCCCATTCTATTACATTTCCCTGTCTAGTTATTTGCTCCCATAACTTTGGTTTCTTTGCCAGTTTTCTCTAGTAAATTACAGCTTCTCTCTTGCATATTCTCTGTACCCTTACTTGCAGTCATCCTTAATTGGCAAAATCTACTTTCTGCATTCTTGTGTTGACGTAGTTCTTTCTGCTACTTTATGAATTTAATATTCTAAATGGCTGCTGTTATTTTCCTTAAGATCTGCGTCCAAAATCCAACTTTCTCCTTATTTCTTGAATCTCTCTCGTTTCTTCATAATCCCTTTCTGAATTATAACTTTCTGCTTGTGTTACATATACAATACTTAATTGTGTAACTGTAAAATATCCATTCAAATCAGGTAATCCTGAACCACCTTGTTCTATTGGAAGGACCAACTTATTCCTCTTAAACTTTGCCTTCTTCCCCTCCTAGATAAATTCCTTCAACTCATTATTAATTATTGTCCACGACTTCTCTCTTGTTGATAAAAATATGCCTTACCTTTATATTTATTTATTTATTGATAGGTATTTATTTACCATGAAAGTCTGCCTGGGCATAGGTGCCCTTTTTCAGCAGAGGTCTGGGGAGAAAAGCTCCAAGTAACAAATTTATAATGCAGTTTCAGTGAATACATAGCATAATAATCAGTATAATAACATACGTATTAATATTCACAAACGTTAAATTTACAAGCCTTGTAAAGAGAGTTTACAGATAGAACAGTGCTGTATAACATAGGAGTAATTTAAGAAATACAATAGAAGGAGTTATTAGAGGAGATAAACAAGTCTGAGTGTTAACAAAGAAGTAGTGATGGAATAGTAATTTGATTGTGCTAATTAGAAGTAAGTATAATAGTTTAAGTTTAAGAAGTATAATAAAGTGAGGTATTAAAAGGGGATAAGAAGGTTAAGTGATTTAGTGCTTTCAAGGGAGGTATAAGAAAGGTGATGAAGGGTGCTAAAGAGTTGTGTCCCAGATAAGGAGCAGGGCAAAGCCTGGAGGTAGAGAGCCGGTCTTTTAGTAATTAAAAAGATACTATAAAGACAATTTTAAAAGATCCAAAATGACTGAAAGATTAAAACTATAAGCTACTAACAACCTTTATCTTATAGTTTGGGATTAATTCTCCAGTCTTTTCTACTCTTTGTGAATAAGGAACTCATTTAACCAGATACTGTACCTGGGACGCCCCTGTAAAACAGACATTTGTACTTGGGGATTTTATGCAGTTAAAACATGCATAAAATTAAATGTAGGCTCATAGCTTTGACAGTTGGCAATAATTATTTACTAAATTTTCAGAAAACTCATCTTAGGGATGTTAACTCATACTTCTTTCAAAAGAAAAATGCTTTTAAAGTTAATAAAAACAGGTTGAAAATAACTATTTTTGTTAAGGTTAGACTGCGTTTCAGATTATTGCAACAAGAATTTCGTAATGGAAGCTTGTTCCAAAAGTTTAAATTTTTTAAATCATCTTTATTAATTTTTACACCCATGACTTCAGCATATTTACAAAATGACAAGATTTGATGGTAGAATGCACTTTTTAAACACATTCACAAAGGAACAACATAATGAATAATTTTTTACACATGCATTTCTTTCCATCTTCAACTATCAGCCATGGAGCGTATCCTATCAGTCCAGCCTATTTGTTCCCCTGTGCTGAGTAAAGGCAGCCATGGCAGTGCCATCCCAGCAATGAGTTTGTGCATTTTAGGTCTGCATACAGCCACTTTGTTGATCTATCCCTCCAAGTCTTTTTGCTAATGTAACCCATCACGAGCAGTGTAATGCACACCCAATCCCACTGGGAAACCTTCTGAGAGCCAACACTGCTTATACTTGGGTCATTGGATCTTTGTACATAGCCTGTATTAATTCTACCAACATTTCTGGGACTTCAGATCATTCCAGAACTGCCCAAAATATCTTTCTTGGGACCTAATCACGTGATTTCTCCAAGACTTGGCATGCCCTTTGGACTCTTTCCTCATCTCTAGCCTCTTATTCACTGTCTGTCTCACTGTAAATATCGGGTCATTTATGCTGCATTCTGATCTGAATTCAAACTGATCCCACATCTTACTTTCTACTCACTCTGTGTATTCATTTATCAGTCACCTTCTCCAGCAATTTTATGCAGAGTGACAGGAGTTTGATACCTCTGTATTGCTCACAGTTGTAAATGTCTTCTTTGTTCATGTACACTCCCGGGGCACCTGGAATATGTCTTTTCCTCCATACTGGTATCAGTACCCTCAGGAACCATTTCTTCCCTAACTCGTATAACATATTGAGCATGTGTACATTGACTTCATTTAAGCTTACTGCTTTCTCTAACTTCATTTCCTTAGTGCTGTTTTTACCTGTTCATACTTTTTCTAGGGTGAGTTCTTCCTCTTTCATAGTAGGCATGTATGCAGCAGTACAGCTTCCGTGGAGTTTTTTTTTCATTCAGAAGTTGCTGGACGTACTACTACTATCTGCTTTTAATGTCTTGTGGACTGTTAAGCAAAGTGTTACTGAGAACTGGTAAACAGAAAAGCCATCCATCCTGATTTTAGCGCAGTTTTGGATTTTTTCAAGTTGGATGCTAACATGCTGCAATGTGTCCTTAACAAAACTGTTGATCCTGAGACTGCTGCTGAAACTGAAGTGCACACATCATTTACTCAACCTCCAAATGCAAACACAAAATAAAAAAAATCAGAACTGTAAAACAATTATGTAAGCAAGTTGTTAAGTTTCCAAAGGGGGCTGCTGCCCTTTAAGCCCCACATACCTATTAACAAAAGTGAAACACTTTGTCAGATTCAAGCTTCACTAAATACCAATGTATATTGCCATCTTATTGTATTTAAATCTGTTTCTAATGGAACCTGCCATCAATTATCAACAGTTGGTTGTCGTGTCTTCTTATTCATATTATGATTATAGCCAGGCCATGAGGCACAAAAGGATGTAGCCATTGCTGTGGCCACTATTACTTCACTATTTTTTCTGAGGGACACTTTTTATCCTAAATTGGTAGGAGAATAAGGCATTTGAAGCAGGAAAGGATTTCCAAGATGGCTGCACATTAAGTAACAGCTTGACTTTAGCTCTCCCAGTGTGAAAACAGAAACGCAACAGAGAAGGCCAGTAGACTTTTATGTGTATGGAGGGTAAATTTCAGTAACTGGCTAGTAAGTGTACTGCCTGGATCCCAGGAAAAAAGAAATATGGAACACCTGGAAAAAATCAGCTATAAAAAGTGAGGAAGAAACACTGACTGGGGAAAGTTCTGCAGTTGTTCAGCAAAAAGCAATGCAACCTCCAGACATGACTTCTAGTAACCTGCAGGAAGATATAAGACAACTGCACACAGACCCGGTTAAAATAAACTAAACACTGATCGAATATATCAACACAAACAACAAAAGGCTGGAAAAATGGAAGAAGCTTTAAACAAATATTCAGATGAGGTGATAAAGCTGCAAAAATCAGAGGTCAAAATGAAGAAAAGGCTGGCTGAATATAAGACTGCCCAGGAAGAGATGTTTAAAAAATAATAGAATTAGCAGACAGAACACATAGGGAAAACCTGAAATTTTCAGTTATACCAGAGAAGCTGGAAGGAACAGACTGCATTAAATTTATGAACGCACAGATAAGCAGCTGGACTGGTATTCCACAGAGGGAGTTATTAGTTTAAAGGGCACATTGTGTGTATGCTCCAAACCTGGCTATGAGAAAGCAACCTAAACCTTTAATAGTAAAGATGCAATTCTGCCAGCGGAAGGAGTTGATTTTGACAAAATTGTGTCAGAGGTACAACGTACTAAAAGTGGAAGACAGTAGAGTATTTGTGGAGGATGATTACTCATTGTACACCAGGCAGAAAAGAAACAAAACTATTCCACTATTCAGGGAATGTCAAGACACAGCTGTGAGATTCAAACTGCTAATACCCAGCTGTCTTAAAGTGCTCTTCCCTGGAGGGACAAAATCATTTTTTGATGAAGTACTTACTAAGGAGAAAATACAAAAGTTTGTTCAACAAAAGTGAGCCATGAAACAGAAAGAGATTCTGCTTCTTGTTCTTCTGGTAATAAAGACCACAGAGAGACTGTACCTGTGAAATGTTTTCCAGTGTTTCAACTGAAAATGTTGGAGTGAAGGAAGGGAGCATGAGAGTTGACTAGAAGAATCAAGTATGTTGGAAATGAAGCAGAGACAGGATTTGAGAGATGGAGATGAACAGTAATAAAATCAATAACTTAATGTGCAATTACAGTGCAATAATTATATTTGTGGAATATGACGGAACAAAATCTGGAAATATTGGACTTTTTCAAAATTTGTTGGTCTTGTGGGGGACTTTAAAGCATATACCCTACTTCATGTCATTAATGTTAAAAATGCTTTGGGGAGAGGAAGAAAGCTAACTGTAAGTAAAGAATTTTTTTCTTACTAGCACTATTTTTGTGGTGTGTGGTTTTCTTTGCATGCTATAAAGTAAAGTTTTTCAGTTATTATTAAGAGTAATGGGGATTGTAAACAGGTGCTGCTATTTTTTTTCTTTCTCCATTCTCTCTTTCTTCTTATTCACTTTTAAGAAATGGAGACAATACAATGAAAAAAAAAAGCCTGGTTAAAAGGGCACGACAAAATAAACATTAATGTACTTTTTCTCATTCTTGCAAGGGAAATGACTATATTATGGACCTTATATTAATTTAGTAACACGTTTTAAGAGTAGGCAAGTAAATGAAAAATAATATTGAATATCATGAGGTTTTCCTAGCAATAACATGTTTGCTTAGGAGCAATTCTGAAACTGGTCTTCATGTTTCCATAGACACAGTCTGATAAAGAGAAACTGGTTGCAATCTTGTGGAGAGAGATTGGCTGAAAAAAATGAGAAGAGAGACTGGCTGGGGGATAATGTCCTGTGAAAGCATTCAGGGGGTTTCTCACCTGGGAGAGCTATAAAGAAAAGACAAAACCAATTAGCACTTTTATATAAAATAAAATAAATGAACCACACAGACACAATCCTAGTTGCAAACATTTTACATCACAAACCATTAAATACAAAAATCCCAAAGCAGAGGAGAAAAGCGAACCAGTCCAACAGTAACTCACTGACAGTTTTATTCAAAATGAAAAGACGAAAAACATGTAAAATCAAGCGCTTTCGCCTGGATAAATACCAGGCTTTTTCAAGATAAATTTGCACTTAAAAAATCACAAGTTTATATACTGCAAGTAGTAAAATCACATGATCAAATGTGTTAACAGCTTAATTGGTAGGCAAATAAATTGTTAAACCAATGCAGACAGAACCACTAAGCCATGCTTATGAATGAATTGTAAGCAATGTCATAATAAAAATACTTCTATAAAGCAACAAGATGTTAACAAACATTAACAAACATTAACAAACATTAAAAAACATTAATACATCATCAATCAATCCTAAAAATCTTTTGTTAGAATGAGTAAATGAATAAATAAAACCTATAAAACCACAATGTGTGTATTCAGTACACTTTGCACAAAAAATGCCTGCAAAACGTGGTAAAATTTATTGGTTAATAAATAAATAAAACTATCTGTTGTGTAAAATAGACTCAGCCATAAAAACTGTAGTTTTGTAATTTATAATTTATAATTTGGCCCTTCTTAATTTTAGGACACTGGCAATGCTGACACTGTCATTCAGGCCTGGGGGTTTAGTGGCATTCAATTTGAGTTGCCACAACAGCTCCTTATACTCAAGCCAAGCCTCCCAGTCCCCTCCTCTACTGTCCTGCAGTACATGTTCTAAAACCATAAATCTCAACTGCATGTTAGGGCATGTGCCAAGATGTTTATAAAAAGCATTAATGTCCTTCTTTTTAGAAATTTCATATAAATGCTCGTAAATCCTTCTTCTAAGGGTTCTCTCGGTTTTACCCACATAAAAACTACAGCATTGTATGCAAAAACCCAAATACACAACACCCTTCACCCCACAGTTGTAGTAATGTTCAGCCCTAAATTTAAACCTTCTTGATGGGATGAATAATACACTGTCGTTTGCCACATAGGTGCACTGCTTGCATGCTCCACAACTATAAGTCCCAAGTTTGGGGCAAGTTCGCTTGCCACCAACTCTAGGTCTTCCTTCAAATAACCCTTTGAGATTCCTATCCTTCCTTCTAACAAAAGAGGGACGCTCATTGATTATTTGCTTAAGCTCTTCATGCTGTTTCAAAATAGGCCAAAATCTTAAAATTGACTGTTCTACCTGGGAAGAATCCTCCGAAAAAGTGTAAACAAAGCTATTGTGAGAATCAAACTTCCCCAAAGATTTTGAACCAGTATCCTGTGTTGTCCCTTTCCCCAACAAAGGGGAGTATACATCATCCCTGCCAGCAATAAGCTCCTTGGCTAACTCATTGACCAAATGTGCTGAGTACCCTCTTTCTCCAAAGAGCTGCTTTAGTAAATTCACCTCTTCTAGAAAATATTCCCCTGTACTACACATTCTTGAGGCATGTATAAACTGTCCTTTGACTATGCCTTTTTTCTGATAAAAAGGATGACCACTGTCAAAGTGTAGATAGGAATTCGAAAAAGACACTTTTCTGTAAACTTTGGACTGGAAAGTACCGTTGTAAGTGTCCTTGGAAAGAGTAATATCCAAATAGTTCAGGGAATCATGACTTACATTGTAGGTGAATTTCAAAAAAAAGGTGGTGGAATTAATGTAATCCATAAAATCAAGGAATTGGTCCAAAGTACCATTCCAGAGCAAACATATGTCATCCAGGTATCGTTTATAATGACTAATATACCTGACCCAATGTGTGGAGAAAATAAATTCACTCTCCCAATGGTACAAAACAATGTTGGCATAGCTGGAGGCACAAGCAGTCCCCATTGCTACACCCTTTTTCTGCTTAAAAAATTCACCATTGAAATAGATTAAATTATTTTCTAGTATAATTTCCATAAATTCCACCAATAATCCAATGGTGTTGCCATCTAGGTTGGACATAGCTGCTAATGTGTCATTAAACCATTCCAAATCTACATTGTGGGGAATGCTAGGAAATAACTCCACTATGTCAATTGTGACCATTAGCAGGTCAGGCTTGTATAATTCTTTCTGGATACCTTTCAAAAACTCCCACGAGTCCTTGCACACATGGTCCAGGGAAAATGCAAATTCATTAATGATGAAATCAATAAATTTGCCCAGTGGTTCAGTTATACAACCGGCTCCTGCAACAATGGGTCTAAAATTCAGTGGAGCTAAACCTTTGTGGGTCTTAGGAATCCCAAATATCACCGGGGTTCTTGGGTTCTTAACATAAAGGTAGTTGAACAACATCACAAACCATACTGACACACTTCCAGTTGCAAACATCATATATTACTTAATCTACCCAATCATTTTCAGTAAACATTACATAGCTCATTTAAGTTCTGCCTTTTTTTAAACCTCATTCTTCACCTGTAATGTATGATTGCTTATGTTGTAAGTGATATTTTAATAAAGATGTTTCTTGTTTAAAAAAATGGGGCAGGAATTGAATAATTTATGTAACGTTGCTTAGGTTATATGATATATAGCAATATATGTGAAGTATAATGATTGTTAATGTTAATTTAATACAATTTTGATTATTTTTCTATAAATTTAAATTTGCCTATGTCACAACTGATAATTTAATAAAGGTGTTAAAAAAAACAATTATCACTTAGAAGCACAGGCTGCACCCATGAGTCCTAGCATGTTTAACCTTTCTTTCAGGTTAACTCAAGTTTGTTTGGGACTTTTGTTCCGATTAGGAGCATAAAACTTTGGTACTTGAAGATGTAGTGGGGTGTGTTTGTTTTTTTTTTTTTTGTTTGTTTGAAGGCTTTCAATAAAACAAAAGGTTTTGTAAAATGTGACATAGGCTCAAATGAATATGACAAGAAACAACCTATCAAACAGCGTATGCATATAACACAAAAACTGGAATTAGACATTTAACAAAAAAGGTGTTAAACATAAAAGTTGGAAACAATAACTTTTTAATGCAATGATGCTTTCTGTAATGTCTTTAAATGTCAGTGATATCACAGATAGTGAACTACATTAAAAATGTAAAGTGCAGATATCCATGTTACAGGAGACACACTTAGAAAGAACTGAAAAAGTGAACTTGATAAAAAAAGGTTTTCAGGATGGTTATTCAGTGTAATACCTAGGACAAAGGAAAAGAGGAGTATTTATAATAATTGCAAGAGGAGCTCCAGTAATGATAAAAGAGGATAAAAAAGAAAATAATGTCAGATTTGTAGTGCTAAGGGACTACTGGTAATGGAGGATTACACTGGCATGTATTTATATTCCACCTAAAACTGCTCTAATGGAACTTAAATAAATTCTGGGAGACATAATCAGTTTTCAGTAGGGAATATTACTTATGGGGGACTGGAGTATGATTTGCATCAGTGATGTGTCTAGGGGGCCCAGAGGGGAAAGTATAACAAGGGAGGGTAGATTTTTGAAGAAATGTATGAAAATATTTGGCATGGAAGATGTGAATTTTCAGTAATGGGAGTTCAGAGTGCATTTACATGTTATTCCCCAAGATATAAAAACTGGTTCAGGCTAGACAGAATTCACATTTCACAGGAATATGTGCATTTAACTAAAGGTCTTGGTATGTACCCAATAACTATTTTAGATCATGCGCCAATAATAACCAAAATAAAAACACAGGGTAATGAAATAAGAATGACAAGCTGGCACTTTACACCTATCTGTTGAAAAGAGAGGAATTTAAGGAATGGTTAGTGGAGATTATTCAGGAGCTATTAGAGTGGATAAAATATCTTTTGAATTTATGGCTTGAGAGTGGGATACAATTAAGTTGGAGTTTAAAAACAGGGTGGAAATAAAAGAAAGGGAGCTATGGTTAAGAAGCAACAAGAATTATTTAGAGGGACTGACAAATGTTAATGTATTACAGAATAGGGGGAATCCCACAGAACAAGAATAGGCTCAGTTGCAGAATGCTAAGCAGAGAATAAGAGATTACCTCAATAATATGCATGAATTTAAAAAGATTGCTGTTAAGCAACTGTTTTTTAATAATAACAGCAGAGCATAAAAACTTTTGGCACAATAACTCAGGCAACGGAGAGTGGGGAGAGGTGCTGTCGCCAAGCTTAGGTAGCCTATAGCAAGGAGGGTAACAAGGGATCCTGTGGAGGTATTAGAAGTATTTCAGAAATTCTGTGAAAGTCTGTGTAAAGCTGAAAATGGAAATCAAGAAATGATACAAATAGAAATGTTTAAGAATTAAATATGCCAAGGTTGGAGGTAGATGAGGCTGTATTCCTAACGGTTAGGATAGGAGGAGATAAGATAGGGATTGTGATGTATAACCAATCTACAGGAAAGTTCCCAGGAATAGATGGTATTCCTGTGCAAGTTTGGAAGCTAGGAGTAAAATGATAAAGATCTGGAATGTTTTTTTAAACAGTATCTTAAGAGGAGGTGAAGTACCACCGTCCTGGAAGAAGCAGAGGTAGCTGTAATACCTAAAGAGGGTAAAAATTCATCACATCCAACTTCATAAAGGCCCATTTTAACACTAAACCATGATTATAAAGTGTTCATATGTATAATGGTTAAAAGAATGGCAAAAATAATACCAAAACTGATAGATATGGATCAGTGTGGTTTTGTGGAGGGGAGACAAACATTTGACAATATTAACAGAACATTTATGATCCAGAGAGAAGCAGAATGTAAGAAAATACCATTGTTGTTGGTGGGTCTTAATGCAAAGAAAGCATTTGACAGAGTAAGCTGGGACTTTATAAGCAGGGCAATGGAAGCATTTGCATTTCCTGAAAAAAACATTAGGTTGATTAGGAGCATATATGAGTGATTGGAGGTGAAAATCAAAGGGGGTGGGGTCCTCTATGATAATTTATGCTTGAGCAGAGGAACCAGGCAGGGGTGTCCTCTTTCACCTGTTGCATTATATTTAGAACCACTGGCAAAGAAAACAAGGGACTCAGAAATTCAAGGATATAATTGGTATAGTAGTCAAAAAAAGCTGGCACTATTTGCAGATGATATTATTTTAAACCTGCCAAATCAGAAAGAGACATTACAGTGTTATAGAACATTTTGAGTCAGTTTCAAATCTTTTTGGGATACAAAATTAATGAAGCTATAACAAAGGTAATAGTGGTAAAGTATGTACTCACACACAAATTGGTTCAGCAATATCCGTATTTATGGAGACATGATAAAATTAAGTATTTAGTAGTATGGATTAAAAATTATTCTGGTGTGGCAGCTAAGGGGATGTGGGAAGAGACTAAAGAAAAAATAATACAAAAACTGAGAAAATGGAAGCTTTGCTATATGGATATGGATAATAAGATACAAGCAGTCAAAATGTTTTTATTCCCTTTACTCTTATACACAGGTCAGGCATAGTTTTATCAACCAGAGGAGAAGTGGTGAATAGCAATTAATAAAGAGGTGACAGACTTTATCTGGGAGGGGAAGATGGCAAGACTTAAGTGGGATAAGATGATTTTTCCAGTAGAACAGGGTGGATTGGGATTACCCAATCTGAAGGGTATTTCAGAGCTAGATAGTTAAGGTTCCTATACATAGCACAAGCAGAAACATATAATTCAAGGTGGAAAGGGATAATGATGAAAAGGAAGGAAGCTCAAGAAACAAGGAGAGACTGGGATTTTGGATGCAGGCCTTTAAGGAGAATAACAATAATTATGCAGAGCATTATATCCATAAAGTAGCAGAAAGTATTCTAAGAACTAAGCCAACATGGGAATGGAGAAAATAAATTCTACAGATAGGGATGACTACAATTAGGGATACAGACAATCAGCAAGAGGGGGTTGGAATATACTAGAGAAAAATGGCAAAGGAACCAAGGTATTGTGAGCGAATAACTAGAGAAGGAAAGGTAAACGAATGGGAACAGGCCAAGAATTTATTTGGACTGCAGGTTAGAGATTGTCTTCCCTATCAAGGACTGATATTAGAGTATAGGCAAAGAGAAAGAAATAGGGGTGTCCTAAATGAAAGAACATCACTGGTAGTGTTTTTAGTAGACTCTAGAACAGAAGCTGCCACTAAAAAGAAATAATTAATAGAGCATATAAAATATTGCATGATAACTATAAGAATCAATCAGAGGAGGTTAGAAAGGATTTGGAAGAGAGTTTGGATAAGCAATTTACAAAGAAACAGTGGGAGGATATATGTATGACTTCCAAATATGCAACAAAATCTAGATGATTTAGGATTTTTGCTTGGAAATGTTTAAACAGATATTTTGATACCCCAAGTAGACTCCAGAGAATTTTTCCTCAGGTAGCCAGCTAATGTTGGAGATGTGACAGGGAAGAAAGAAATACTTGTGAACATATTTTGTGGGAGTGCGGTTGGTTGGCAGACTTTAAGGATTCCTTGCGGGATGTCCTGTTGGAGATGTTGGGTGGGCAGACTGGTGTGATGAGGGAGATGATTTTTCTGAGCTACGATACAGATTCGGAATTGCCTAGACATGGTAAGCCCTTGCTGTGACTAATTATTGTGGCTGCCAAAAAGCAACTACTGGAAAATGGAAATCCAAATCTAAACCAATTTTATTAGAAGTAGTGAATATAATAACAACTGGACTCTAGATCTTTACAAAATGGTATGAGCAAACTACATAGGAAAAATGGCAATTGTGGGAACAATACATACAGGGGAAGAAGGGAGGAATGAGGTTTAATAGAAGGCATGACTTAATTGAGCTATGAAATTCTTGACTGAAAATGATTGGGTAGATTATAAGTGATGTATAATGTTTGCAACCGGGAGTGTGTGAGTATGGTTTGCAATGCAAAATGCTTGCAACTAGTTTTTCATTTATATAAATGTATGATTGCTAGTGTCGTAAGTGAAGGTTTAATAAAGATGTTTCTTGTTTAAAAAAGGCCAGGAATTGAATAATTTATGTAATTTTGCTTAGGTTATATAATATATAGCAATATATGTGAAATATAATGTTTATTAATGTCAGTTTGTTAATACACTTTGAGTACTTTTGTATAAATGTAAATATGCCTATGTCACAAGTGAATATTCAATAAAGGTGTTTTAAAAAAATAGAGGTATTAGAAATATTTCAGAAATTCTATGACATTCTGTATAAAGCACAAAATATGGAAATCAACAAAAGGTACAAATAGAATTGTTTATGGTAGAATTAAATATGCCAAGGTTAGAGGCAGATGAAGCTTAATTACTAACAGGATAGGAGGAGATGAGAACAAATGGTGATGTATAACCAGTCTACAGGAAAGTCCCCAGGAATAGATGGTATTCCTGTGAAAGTTTGAAAGCCAGGAGGGAAAAAAACTGATAAAGATCTGGAAGGGGTACTTAACGTATTATTGCAACCAGATTTTCGCGGTTGCAAAAAGCGAATACCTGCACAGATATGATGCACTTGCAACTGTTATTGTATGTTGTTAGTACTGCCAGAAATACTGTACATTACTTTTAGGAACATGACCAATGTAAGAAATCCTCTTCCTGTTTTCCTGATTTGCTTGTCTTACAGACACACGCCTGAGTTACCATGTCTACTATTGTCCTGAACTGCATTCCTTACTTTCCAGAAAACTTCCGTAAATCTGAAATAACTGAATAGATTCCTTCTGTGTATTAAGCAAATCCCAGAAACGCTTCTTTAAATAATCCAAAACCTATGTTGTACAACTGACAGTAAAATAATTACACATCTGTGTCACCCAAACACATGAATAACAGAAGTCTGTCAACATTTGTTGCCACAGCAAAGAAATGTGCAGCAGCTGGACTTAAAATAACAGAAATGGTGGCAGTAAAGTACAGACAGAAACATGAGCAGTATGTATTTTTAGGTTTTGTCTTATATTGATACATGAAAAAACACTGTTGTGCTACAAGAACACACATTATACAACATTTGTACAACAGTAATGACCATATTTCATAATTGTTAAGCAACTGGTACTGCCGCGAAAAAAAATAGTTGTGATAATATGTAAGTACCCTGGAAGGTTTTGTTTGACAGTATTTTAACAGGAAGAGAAGTACCAACATCCTGGAAGAAAGGACAGTTAAGACTCATCAGTTCCTGCTTCACATAGACCGATTTCAATTTTAAACCATGATTATGAAGTGTGTACATACATATATATATATATATATATATATATATTAGGTAGAATGGAGAATGGCAAAGGTGTTGCCAAAATGGATAGGTATGGATCAATGTGGTTTTGTGGAGGGGAGGCAACTATTTGACAACATTAATACAACAATGATAATCCAGAGGGAAGCAGAATGTAATAAAATACCACTGCTGTTGGTAGGTCTTGATGCAGAGGAAGCATTCAACAGTGTAAGCTGGGATTTTCTGATTACAGTAAATGAAGCATTTTCATTCCCTGATACAATAATAAAGTAAATTAGGAAGATATATAAAGAACTGGAAGCAAGAATTAAATTTGATGGGTTTCCCTCTGATGAGTTGTGTTTTAACAGATGAACCAGGTAGAGCTGTCCTTTTTCCCCTTTGTTATTTGCTTTATATTTAGGGCCATTGACAAAGAAAATAAAGGACTCAGAAATCCAAGGATATAATTGGTATGGTAATCAAAGAACATTGGTTTTGTTTGCAGATGATATTATTTTATACCTGATAAATTCAGAAAATGCCATCTCAGTGTTGTGTAACATTTTGAGACAGTTTCAAGTCTTTTCAGGATATAAAATTAATGAAGATAAAGACTATAGCCGTAAAATATATACCCACACACTAACTGCATCAGCAGTATCCATATTTATGGAGACATGATAAGGTAAAGTATTTAGGAGCATGGATTAAAAAGGATTCTATTTTGACAACAAAGGATACTTGGGAAAAGAGAAAACAAAATATAATATAAAAACTGAGAATTTGAAAGCTCTTGTTTATTGATGGATAGTAATATATAAGCAGTGATGAAAATGTTTTTAGTATCTTTAATTTTCTATATACGAGTCAGGCATATTTTTATCAACCAGATGAGAAGGTGTGGACAATAATTAATAAAGACCTGAAGGAATTTATCTGGGAGGGGAAGAGTTAGTTGGGATAAGGTGATTCTTCCAATACAACAAAGTGGTTTAGTATTACCTGATTTGAGGGGATATTTTAGAGCTACACAGTTAAGGCTCATAAACATAACACACGTAGAAGATTATAATTCAAAATGTAAAGGGATGATAAAGCAGGAAAGAAATATAAGAAACAGAGATAGAGAGAATGAGATTTTGGCTATAGATCCTTAAGGAGATTATGGCAACCATATATTATATTCATAAAGTCCCAGAAAGTATTCTAAGAACTAAGCCAAAAGGACAATGGATAAATTGGATTTTGCCAATAGGGTTGGCGGCAAGTAAGAATACAGAAAAAAAGGCAAGAGGAGGTTATAATTTACTGGAGAAAATTGCAAGGGAACCAAGGTATTGGGAGCAAATAACTAGACAGGGAAAGGTAATAGACTGGGATCAGGCCAGGAAGACATTTGGACTGGAGGCCAGAGATTGCCTTCTGTACCAGAGATTTATATGACAGAATAGGCAAACAGAAAGGGATATGGGAATCTAAGTGAAATACCTGCTCTGGTAGAGTTTTTAAGTTGAATCTAGAACAGAAGCTGATGTTAAAAAATAAATAATTAGTAGAGCATATAAACTATTGCACAATAACAATAAGAATCAATCAGAGGAGGTTAGAAAAGATTGGGAAGAGATACTGGATAAGCATTTTTCAAGTGAACAATAGGAGGGCATATGTATGGCTGTTAATTATGATGCAAAGTCTAGAAAGTTTAGGATTTTTGCTTAGAAGTGTTTGCATAGGTATTTTTGTACCCCAAGTAGATTTCAAAGAATTTTTCATCAGGTAGATGGCAAATTTTGGAGGTGTGATGAGGAAGAAACTGGTAACTGTGAATATATGTTTTGGGAGTGTAATGAGCTGGCATATTTTAAAAATTCCCTACAGAGTACTCTGTGAGAAATTTTGGGGAAGCAAATGGTTGCAACTAAAGAAACTATTCTTCTAAGCTGGGACACATCTGACTTGCCTAGACACAGTAATGCTTTATTAAGTTTAATTCTGTTACATCCAAAAAGCAATTACTAGAAAATGGAAATCTGACTCTAAACCAACTGTTTGAAGTATCAAATATTGTAACACAGAGAAAAAAAATGGAAGGTGGATGTTTAGAAAAGGGAAGGAGCAAATTACATAAAAATAAATGGAAATTTTGGGAACTATACATACAGAATAACGTTCTGGAGGAGTGTGAGATCTAAGGGAAGGCAGAAATTGAGCAATTTATGTATTGTTGGATTGATGATAGTTATAAAAAGAACATATGTAATGTGTAATGTATGTAACAGGAAACATGTTAATATTGTTTGTTTTTTTTCTTTTATATTAATGTATATTTCTCTATGTCTTAAGTGACACTTTAATAAAAGTATTAAAAAAGATGAATTAAAAAAATGATTCCATAATAAAGAATGCAAGAGGGAAAATTATCGGGTGATTGAGGCTGTTTGTCAGCTGAGACCACTGATTCCTTAAAACTATTGTAGGACTCTTATGTGATATAGAGCAAAGTGAACCGTTAGAATATAGGACACCATGAAATCCAGAACCTACAGGACCCAAGAAGCTGAAACTTTGTTGTACTTCATAAGATCTTTGATTTGGGTCCAGGCGCCTAGGCAGCAAGACATTTCCCTGTGGTACATTTGAGTGGGGACACATGGCTGAAGTGGCATTCAGCTGCACAGAAATATGCCTGTTTGCAAATTCCCTGTGGGCAAAGAGAAGCACACACTTCCATCCTCACAGCTTTAATAACCAAATGCATGGAGGCAGTAGAAGTAATGAGTGTTGTGCTCAGTGTACAGTACATGCTTATGTAACGGCAACATGTAGAAGTATGCTACAGCATGGAGGAAATACTGCACGCTACTGTACTCATATTTATGTGCCAGCATGCTTTTTAGGTAATGTTCCCTAGACACTGTGAAGTTGGTAGTGGTCCACACACACCGATTATAAAGGCACTGCCCATTGTGCACTGCATTTTTACTGCTGCTGACATGCCCTCTGGCCAGCCTGCTGCTGATGCCTGCCATATTTCCTGCTGTCTTATGTTCCCTTGGGGACTAAGGACATTGTTTTCTCCCTGTGCAGTTGGTTCTTGAAGTTGTGGGCACAGCAACACATTCTTCTCTTTATCCACAGGGAATTTGCAAATAGCCATATTTTTCTGCAGCTGAATGTCACTTTAGCCATGTGTCCCCAGTCAAATGTACCACAGGGAAATGTCTCGCTCCCTAGGCACCTGAACCCCTTTGATTTCCTTGTGTAATGCCTGTCTTCTGTCTGGGGGTAAGGAAACTACATGGTGTACAGTGTACAGATTGCCGCCAATAAACTGGATGCTGTGTATGGGTTCTAGTAGTGACTTTTCTGTATTGATTGTGATACACAAGGAGAGACAGGTCTATAGTAGGTAATTCCTGGCCTTTGGTAGGGATTCTAGTGCTGTAGCAGCCAGGAGCCAAGATAGTGAATGGCTTCCACACAGAAATGGAGAAACCTCCTGGATGTAAGGGCAATCCTGATGTGTAAATAAGCTTCCTGGAGACCCAATGAACACATCAGCCAAATCAATTGTGCTGTGACCATTCAAAACAGTTTTTTTCATTAAATTGTTTAGGTAACTTAATGTCCAAGATTGGCTTGAGTACCTTTTTCAGAACTTAAAAGAATCTTAATTAGTGACTTAACTCTAGCTAGTCTGGTGGGATGTTGTGGATGGTTCTGTTTTCCAAAAAGGACTGAGCTTCTTCCTTTTCTTAAGTTCCTCTTTCTTTTTCCCATTTGTTCCTGGACTTAATTTTTATTTGTTGTTTTTCTGGCCTCATCCCTCAAGATCAGGAGAAAGAAGACCCTTAATCATGTTATTTTTTCTTATCCAAAAGGGCTTTCTGCCCAAAGGAGTTACATACTGGGCAGTCCGCATTTAAATGGTCTTCTCCCAAGGCAGAAAATATGCAAATCATGACCATCTTGGGGAGGGGGAATCTTATGTCCACATTTTAAACACTCGTTGAATCTCTTTTCTCCCTTGTCATTACCATCCATTATAAAACTGAAAAAAAAAAAAAAACAATAAGCAAAATGAAAGATATATACAGTACTAAATACAATTTCTAAGATTTTATTTATGTGTATGTGTTAAGGCACAAAACATCTGGAAACACAAACACAGACTAGAGGAGCCGAAAAGATAAAAGTCTCAATGACAAAAATCAGTGGATTTTGCAGTTCTAAACCTAGGTAAAGTTTAGACAGTAAGACAAGCTGTTACCTAAGCGTCATCAAAAAATAACCAGAAAGGCAACAACAATTTTGGAGAGCAAATATCAAAATTTAAAAAAGGCAATGGAGAACTTTAGTTTTACATATAGAGATGATGTCCCAATGTGATGACGTAAACAAGATCTGAGGGAAACAAGCTTAATGAAGACAGGTGTGTTGTGGGAGGCAACATTTGAGGAACTCGAGGCTGGAATACAAACTTTGCTGGTCGATCCAACAAGTGGCTCAAAGCTGTATCAGTCTGACTGGATGGACAAAATGAAAAGGATCTTCTGATGCATGGCAGACTACTCATGTTAGGTGGCAAAAAGAAAATGAACTGACTAGGCTAAGCAGTGACTGTTGCAGCAAGACTCCCTCTAATGGCCAAAGATTAAGAATGCATCCTTGTGCCCTTCAGATGCCTGAATACTGAAAATAGTGTACTGATGACTAGCTATTTTCCATTTATATTTTGAATTCTTGATTTAATAATCTTTAAGATGCTCACGTATTTGGAAACAACCAACCCAATAACCATTTGAATTCTCTGAATGCTGCTTCCTGGTATGGAAACAATACCATCAAAAAAAACCCCAAAATGCTATGTTTTGCATGAAATATGTGACCCTGTTGCTATGATATGCGAGTTGCACTCCCCAAACTCCATGCTATTATTACTTTAGATATTACCGCAGCTCTAAAGAAATACATTTTGTGAGTTACAGTAACTTTAAAGCTTGCTAAACTTTTAAAGGATTCACCAAATATAGAAAAAGGAGTTATGTACTCAACATAACTTTCCATCTGTGTTGTCCAGGCTAATTTTTCCTCAACTAATAGGTTAGGAACCAACTCAGCCATTGCAATTGCAAAAGCTCTTAGCAACCGAAAACTCTCTAGCTTCTCCCTTACCCATAATGCACCAAACCCAAGTATCTCAGATCTTGTTTGCTGATTTTTACTAGAAAGAAATATTTTCAGTGCAGAGGAAGAAAAAAGGGGGGTGAATAACTCACATGCAGTCAGATAATGAGAAGACTATACCTAGAGCATAATATAAAGCACAGAGATGTCCTCTAACCACTTTATTCCAGGAGTCTTCAAAGGATGGGGGTTGGTGGGTGGGAAGTTGAGGAAGAATGACAATTAATACAGATGGAACATTATGGTGAGTACATAACTTCTTCATCTGATGTTGACAATTTTCATTCTATCCTCAACAAATGGAACAGAGTTCCCAGCTAACGAAGATCCCGGGTGGACTCGAGGAAGGATATTCCTGAGCACCGCTGAACCAAATGATGCTCTATCTCTGGAGACCAGATCCAATTTGTAATGAGTAACAAAGGTATGGGGTGTAGCCCAAGTTGCTGCAGCAGACATACATGGACAGTCTAGATTAGAAAATTGCAGAAGTTGTCATGGATCTAGTTGAAAGAGCCTGTAACTGTTTTGATAAAGTAATACCCAATTTGGTATAAATACATGAAATACAGTCAGTCAGCCATCTGGCAAAAGTTACTTTGGCAACTGGCTTTCCCAATTTTACTTCTATAAATGCAACAAAGAATTGGTCAGTTTTTCCTGAAGTCCTTTATTCTATGTAGACAGAAATATAATTGTCTGTGAACATCCAATAAATGTAACATGTATTCACCTTTGTTAGCAAATTTAGGAAAGAATACTGGCAAATTAATGGACTGATTGTATTAGATTCTGATGCCACATTAGGAAGAAAGGATGCATTGGTTCAAAGTGTAACTCTATCCTTGTGAAAGATCAGTTATGGAGGTTTTGAAGACTTGAATCTCTGAAATCCATCTGTCAAAAGTGATGGCTACTAGAAGTCTTGTCTTCCAAGAAAGATAATATAAGGTCACACTGAGCTGCTGGTTTGAAGGGGGTATGAGTAAGCTCCTGCAGTACCAGATTTAAGTCCCATGGGAGAGTAGGATCTTTAAAAGGAGGTCTTAAAAGAAGAGTGCGTCACAAAAAGGCTTTGCAGAGCTTATGAAAGGCATAAAGGATAGCATCTTTATGAATACTCTAAACTCCTTAGCTCCCTCTAGGAAGATCAGAGTAAAATCAAATCATGCTCCCTGGCTCTCCAAAGAGACTAGGTCCCTTATGAAACAAAGAGAGTGTGCTTGAAAAACCTGGACTAAAACTAAACAACCACCTTTTCTTCAAAAATACAGGCAACTGAGGAACCTTAAAAAAAAAACATACAACTAATGACAAAAAGTTATACTATAGCTCTGCTCAGCTTAACAAGAAATCCAATCCTCAAAAATTTTGGTCAACTCTCAACAACATCCTCTATCCTGGAAAGCCCTCTAATCCCTCCCCATACCCTAACTCTTCCTCTCAGGAAACAGCTACCCTCCTGAATAAACACTTTATCTCTTCCATCCAAAATCTGGTAATCTCTAAGCCAAACTCTACTTCGACACCCACCACTCCAAGTCCCATTAACACAACTTTGTTTTCTTTTGATCCAGTTCCCATTACTTACATCAAATTTCTACTACTCAAGCTAAAATCTTGCTCTCCTTCCACTGACAATCTATCTCCTACATTCCTCAAACTTGCTGCTGACTCAATTGCCTATCCTATAGCTATACTAATTAATCAATCTATTCTGGAATCAGCTATCCCCACCCTTTGGAAATCTTTCTTCATTATCCCTCTTCATAAAGGTGGAAACTCCACTGACCCCTCAAACTACCAACCCATTGCCATTCTGTACCCCCTCTCCAAGATATTAGAAAAATGTATTCACTCACAGCTTCTCAATCACCTCCTCACACACCACTTACTTACCCCTACCCAACATGGATTTCATCCTCACCACAGCACCACCACTGCCCTCCTCTACTTCACTCATATCATTGCAGAGGCGCTATACAACAATAAACTCATTTCCTGTCTCTTCCTAGATCTCTCCAAAGCCTTCAATACTGTCTGTCATCCTCTACTGCTATCCAAACTCACAAATCTCCACCTATCCCCCTCCGCACTTGCCTGGTTTAATAGTTACCTATCTGGCAGGGAACAATCTGTCAAATGGCTCTCATCCTCCTCATATTTCCTTCCCATCTCCACTGGTGTTCCCCAAGGCTCCATCTTGGGACCCCTTTTGTTTAACATCTTCACCAATGATCTTTACACCTCATGCAAAGAATCCTCCCTTATTCAGTATGCCGACGACTCCACACTTATATCCATCTCAAATAACATTCCTGAACTATACTCCCTGACCCAACAGGCCCTACTATCCACTAAACAATGGCTCTCTCACAACCTATTGATCCTAAATCCCAAAAAGACCAAACTCCTACGTTTCCTTCCCCGTTCTCTTTCTCATCACAAAACCTCCTTTTTTATTACATCTTCTAACAATACAACTATCCAATCTGACAGCCACACAAAACTCCTAGGGGTCATTATCGATGACGAACTAAAGTTCAACCTACACATACTCCAATGTATAAAAAAAAAAAAAAAACAGAAACTAGGTCTGCTATATCAGAACAAAAAATTCCTAACCCCCGAATCTAGACTTACCCTGGGCCAGGCACTCCTCCTCCCCTCCCTCTTATACGCCGCCCCAGTTCTTACCAATATCCAGGCCTCCACTCTAAACAAACTCCAACAGACTTACCATAAAATAGCCAACTTCATTACTAACTCCCCATACAACTCACACCACTGCATTTCTTTAAACTCTCTTCAATGGCTTGAACTTCCCCAGTTTCTGCTATTTTATCAATTTCATATGCTACACTCTATTCTTTATAAACCCTCCTTCTGTCCATCTCTATCTTCCTTAGTCTCCATCTACATCCCATCCTGGACTCTTCATACTTCTAACCAACAATTACTTGATATCTACCACCCAAAAAGGTCAGTAGGCAAACCACTCTACAAACACTCCCTTGCCAATGCTTGGAACAAACTTCCCCTTGACTTCCGTTCAGTCTCCCACACCTCACACTTTAAAAATGAACTAAAAGCTTATTTTCTCAATTCCAGAACCTTCCCTTGCCATGACCCTACCTAGTCTTCCTTCCCTTTATGTACCCTCAAAAGGACCATACTTAGTACCTCATTACACCTCTCTCTCCAATGTGTCTACTATGCATTTGTATAATTTTATACAAACAAAATTTTTTTATTGTTGACCTACTGAACTACATCAATGTAAAATTGTTACTTAGCTTCTTTTTAAAATGCAACTTTAACTTTATGCATGTAACCCAACATATGTGAATCTTTTTGCTATAACTGCTGTTATATCAATATCGTTTAAAATGTACTACTGGAGCTTTTCTCCTCGGGTCTCCACTGAAAATGGGCCACAAGCCTAGCTGGACAAACCCGGTTAACAAATGTCAATAAATAAATAAATAAATAAGAGGAACTGTCAAATCCAAAGTGAAAAAATGATATTGCTGCTAACTGAACCTTAATTGTTGAGGAACTAGCTCCTTTTTTAAAACGTAGGGCCAAATATTCAAGGACGTTATGTACAGGAGCTGAAAAAGGGTCAATATTATCTTGATGTGCCCAGTAAACAAACCTTTTCCATTTACTAGAATAAAGCTTATGTGTAGAAGATTTATAGGTATATAAAAGTATATGTCAGACTGGGGAAGAACCATGGATCTTAAGAAGTGTTAAATACGTGAAACCACTTATCCTTTGTTTTTACTTGTGTGTTTTTAATAAATTTATGCTTATAGTTGTGGTAGCCCTGTTGGTTTTTTCTTTGTTTGGTTTGCTTCTTTCCAACTTGGGCTTTTGTGTGCTAGCTGGCCTTTTGTTACATTGTGTTTCCCGATGAGAACACATCTAGAGAAACCAATTTCTTGCCCTTATTAACTGATCCTTGTTTGGGGCAGTAATGAGACAGTCATCCAGATATGGAAATGCCCAGAATCCCTGCAGTCTGAAGTGAGCTGCTACAGCTGCCATGCATTTGGTGAACACCCTGGGGGCTGTGGTGAGACCACAGGGCACACCTCTGAACTGGTAGTGATTGGCTCCCAGCCTGAAGTGTAAGTACCTTCTAGATTGTCTGTTTATCTTTATGTGATAGTATGCATCTTGAAGGTCTAATGAGCACATCCAGTTGGCCTTGCCTGAAAGGGGAGAATGGACTGAACTGTTACCATCTGGAACTTAGGTACATTAAACTGACTTGTTCAAGTTGCTGAGATCCAAAATTGGTCTCAGGTACCCTGTTTTCTTTGGCAATAAAAAGAACCTTGAGTAAGTTCCAGATTCTATCTGGTTTGGTGGGGCCTCTTGGATGACTCTTTTTCTAGCAGTGTTTGTATTTTTATTGCTGCTTGTTCCCTCTGACTGGGTGGAATGTTGGGGATATTTCTTGAGATAGGAGGTAGAAGGGAAAAGGACTATATGTCTAGCCAGGCTCTCTAGTGCAGGGATAATCATCCCCTGATTGCCTCCAGAGGTGGACAATTGGGCCTCCTTTCAGGAACACTGGTAGGGTTTGTCAGATCTCTGGAGACCTGTTTTTGTGCTACCTCTGCTGCAGGTGCGTCATTGACCATTGGAGTTCCCTCCGCTGCCCCTGGGGGAATTTCCTCCATGAGTGTCCTGGAAAGGACCCTGGGACTTCCTGAACCACATCTTTTGACCACCTCATTGATTCCTAGAAAAGGATCTTTGAGGGGTCAAAAAAACATACACCCACTATAGAGAGGGTCTTTCTATCCTTCTCACACCTGGATAATGTGTCCTTCACTTTGGGGCCAAACAAAGACATGCCATTAAAAGGAGCACTAATAATCAAAGACTTGAAGGGCTCCAGAAAATCACATAAGTGCATGCAGGCATGCCTCCTGATAGAGATGCCAGAACCCACTGCCCTTGAGGTTCCTTTGGCTAATTGTGAAATGAGCCTCATGGAAGAATTGGAAATAGATTGCAGGGTAGCCATCTGAAAATCACAGAGGATTGTACTTCTGCAGAAATGGATCCTGAGAGTGTATTTGAAAGCTCCTTAATCAAATCCCTCTGTAATCTGGTGAAATGTGCCAAATAAATGAGCCAAATACTTCAGTGACCTTAAGGCAAAGGTCGCTGAAGCATAGACATGCTTCCCAAACCTGTCCATCATCCTAGACTCCCTGTTGGGGGGAAGAACACAGGAATTCTCCTCAGCAAGTTCCTTTTTAGTGACTGCTGCCATGACTATAGCATCAATGGGCACCCCTTTCCCCCAAACCTGTTTGTCCACAGATGGTGCCAGAATTCTGTCTGGTGTCTGTGCTATAAGTTCAATTGTAATGGGTTCCTTCCATGGGCACCAAGAGATCAGCTCAATGACGTGGCATCACACAGGAGGTAGACGGGCCAGTACCAAAAGTCTCCAGGAATAAAGACTCCTCGGATGAAGGGTTGCTGGATGTCCAGTCACCTCTCTGCTAAAGAATTTTTAGGATGTTTCCAAATGAGACATCTTCAAGAAGTGACCGTGGGGATCCTTCACCTTCATCAAAGTCCATATCTTCTGTGACAGACTCCTCTGAGGAGTACAAGTGCTTCCTCTTTCACATCTTCTTCTTAGGGACCTCCTCAGTGGGATGCTCTGGGGAGGTATCAGAATAAATAGGGATACCCTGTTGGGAAGCCTGTTTTTTTTTTGTACTAGGTGTCCCTGTGGAAAAGAGTGATGAGACTCCAAATGAAGAGACATCAGGGAATGCAGAAGGAAGCAAACCCTTTAGAATTTATTTTTTTTTTCAACAAGTGCCCTGGAATTAAACCTATGACAGGTTGTACAGGCCTCTTGTAGATGAAGAGGACCAAGACAATATACACATAAAGTCTGGGCATCGGATATAAGAATTTTATACCAACACTTGAGACACTTTTTGAACCCAGATGGGCCTTTCTCTGCCATAGTTAAACAAGCAAGGCACAGTACACACACTATCAAAAAAAAAATCAGTACTGAGAGACTAAACTCTTTTGTTTGTTTGTTTTTTAAAGGAAAGGTATGAAAAAACAGAGAAATACCAACAATGATAATAAGAATCTACACTAAATTTAGAAGGAAAGGAATACTAGTGATAGTACTCAAGGTACAAATTGTACAGAATTAAGAAAATATTAAACAGAGATAAGGATTATAGGAGGTTACTAGGATATTGACCCAGAGGTCATTTCAAGCCTAGCCATTTCATCCCAATGTAATACCCAGGATTGTATTTAGTAATGACTGCCCATGTCCAGCAGGGTTGTGGGCACTATCCCTGGTAAGAATTTACAGTGCTCCATCCACTCATCCAGGTTCCTTTTGAACAGTGTCATAGAGGTGCTCTGCTTCACATGAATTGGCAACCTATTATAAAGATTATGTAGTCATTGGGAGATAAATCTGTCCCTCCAGCACATTCTGTTCAAGTTGTAGGCCATATTTAGGTCTCTGAAACAGTAGCTTTAGTCTCATTTGATTTATGGATGTGCAGCAAATTCATTAGATTTAGGTTGGAGATTACTCTGTAAGCCAGGCATAAGTCTCCCCTAAGAGGTCTATACGATACTGAGTATAGTGACAGGGACTTTAGTTGGTCTATGTAAGGCATGTGCTGGAGTCCCTTGATCTCCTTAGTTAGAAACCTCTGAGGTCTCTCCAATTGCTGCAGGTGCTTTGTGCCTTACATGCCAAAAGGGGCGTTATACTCAATTATGGGCTTGATTAGTGATGAGTATAGAGGGGTTATAACCTCATTTGCTCTAGAGGCAATTCCTTTGCCAATCAAGTGTGCTATGTAGAAAGCCTTCCTTACTACAATAGACATATAGTGGTCAAAGTTAAGGTTGCAGTCTACTTTTGATCCCAGATCTCTTACCACTTCATAGGTTTACAGGGTATTGTTCTTAATTTGATTGTGTGTAGGGATAGAAAGGACCAGAGAAATATAAGGTTTTAACTACATGAACAATAAAATCATCAAATGAAATACTTATCTGCTCAAGAGTAATGGTCACCATGGCTTTCGTGTAAAGAGGCAAATGAAATCTGAGGTACTTGGGGTTGGTGCATTACAGTTAATGGAGAAGCTTGAGAGTTTTTGGCTGCCATGACCTTTAGCAATGGCCGAGTCAGATCAGAAGGATCAGATCTGAACCCATTAGTTGAGGATAGAATGAAGATTGACAGCATCAGATTGTGTGTTTATTATGTATGCCTTAATAGGGCTGGTTTTGATAGAATGACCTAAAAACTAAAAGGTCAACATGTTCATTGCCACATTAGATCATTATTAGAATTAGAAATTCAGAAATAAGTCACAGAGTTTTTGATATGCAGTTATTGAAAACTGCAACAAAAAGTGAGCCAAACACCAGAAAGACAACTGAAAAGTCACTCAACATTTGTGGAAACTCAAACAGGCAAGTGAACTTGATGTTTTTTTTTTTTAATAATTCTCTTAACAATGTG
The DNA here is from genome assembly GCF_019279795.1 of Protopterus annectens. Lineage (NCBI taxonomy): Eukaryota > Metazoa > Chordata > Ceratodontiformes > Protopteridae > Protopterus > Protopterus annectens. Next base: position 531,202,168 of record NC_056746.1, read on the forward strand.
ATACACCTGAGTGCTTATGTTCTTTTTAGAACTTCCTCAGAGCTGATAATGAAACAACTTAATTTCCTTTATATAACCAACATTAAATCACATGACCAAATCATTTTCAATTATGTAATTAAATAATAAAATATCTAAACATTTAAATACCAAAAATTTTCAAATTACAAATACATATAAAAATTTCATCATAAACATATTAGTTTTTTTTTCAGATTAAAAGATTAAATACATAATTTAAAATATTTTATAATCTCTGAGATTTTAACAAACATTTAATGTTAATATTCTCATTTAAACCTGGCAGTTTATCTGCTTGTAAAATAATCTGCCCATTTAACTCTTTCACTTTCAAACTGTTCTTTGATCGGGCATAATGATTTGTGATTGGTCATTTGAGTGGGTGTGTCTGTAATCAGCTGTTTCATTCAGCTTTTTAATCACGCTGTGTTACGTTCCACCATGGTTCTGAAGAAGTCTAATCTTATGACGAAAGTGCTTAACTGAGGCTTTTTTTGTTTTTTAGAATAAAATAGTGTTTGTTGGGATTCTTGGTTTCCTGGATTCTTTTTTTTTTTGTTTTAATTGTTTAGTGTGGTTTCCAGTTCCAGAGTATGTTCGACTTTCATTTGATTGTTTTAATTTTGCTATTCTTAGCAATATTTTGAACTATGTAATACTATCTGTACAAATTTTAGTGGTAAGCATTTAAATCCTGTAATAAATTATAAACAAAAATGCTACTTTCATAAGTAGTCATACCTCCACGACCTTTATGTGGACCTAGAAAATCTCTTCTGATGTTGACAAATGTATAGTCTCTTTGTCCTTCTGTTAACATCATGCATCATCTCTATAAGAAGCTTTTAGAGGAATGCTTTCCATTAGAACAAATAGCTCACAGAATCTGTTTTCACCGCATCATAATATGTGCCACCAGATGCCCAGAGCAATGTATAAAACCAAGATAGAGAAGAAAAAGGAGCATCCTGGAATGTTGTCATTATGCTGGTAGGAAAATTCTTAACTGGTCTGCTATAACCCCACCCCATAGACACTGGGAAGCATTCTGCTTGGCCTTGATGAATCCGTTCCTCTGAGTTATGCTTAAATTAGATTTTCTCTCAGTTTATGACATGTCCCATAGTCAACAGCACATAAGCAAAAGATGTCACCACAGAGTCCCTTGAAAGGACCACTAGAAGCCAGTCATCTGGAAGATGCTTAGCTTGCAAACGCCTCAATCAAAAATTACAGTTATGCAAAATGCACATACCATAATGCTAGATGTTCAAATTCTACATTGCAGCAGTAGCCATTAGGCTTATATGGGTTGCATATGCTGACTGGCTATCCCCAAGTAGGGAAATCAGAAGTCAGAGTGAAGATTTCTTCAGGAACTTCTTGTATATATATATATATATATATATATATATATATATATATATATATATACACACACACACACACATATATATATATATGGGGGGGAGAAAACAGCCTAACAATCCTGAACCAAAAACCCAATGATAAAAATACATATAAAATAAAAACACACAGAACACTACTTTATATCCCAACTACAACTATATACAAAGAAGGAGAGATGGGGGATGAGTGCAGCTATTGCATCAGTGAGGAATTTAAACATCTATGGTTATGGGTAAGTGCAACTATGTTCATCATTCCCACTGCTGCAGTAGCCTTTAGGCTATATGAGTTGTTTACCAAAGCCTATCCAAACTAGGAAGAGGTAGGGTACAATCCAAGAGCACCTGGGGAATTGTCCTAGCAAAGCTCACCCTGGACATTGGAAAGGAATCCAATTTGCAATGCTTTGTAAAGGTACGCATGGAGGACCATGTAATTGCCTCTTGAATGCTTGAAGAGTCTACCCCTTTCCAACATTACATCGAAGAAGAAAAGGCTCTAATAGAATGTGCCTTGTTACTGCTTGGAATGGATTTGCCATGGAGAGAAGAACAAAGAGCTATAGTTGGGGACAAGCACCTGGAAGTTGCCTGTTAGACATAGGAAGTCCCCTTTTTGTCCCTTGATAAAAAAGAGCTAATTAGCTTTTCTAAAGGACTTAGTTTTGTCAAGAAAGTACCTGAGCTGCATATGCCTGTCCAGATGTGCAGAATCTTTTCTCCCTGGTTCTTAGGTTCCAGGGTGAAAACTGGGAGATTGATGGCTTGATTCAAAATAAACTTTGAAATTACTTTGGGCATAAAAGATGGGTTTGTTCTTAATGTGACCCTATCTCTGAAGGTGGACAAGGAACATAATCCTGTGAGATGGAGTCAAGGAGGATTTTGCAACATTTATCTAGAATCTCAGACTAGACAAAAGAGACACAACTCAGGTTAATGACTCTCGATATCTTGATAAAGACTCTTCAAAGATAAGTCATCTAAATTAGGAAATATCTGAATGCCATTTAGTCTGCAATGTGGTATGACTATGGCAAGATATTTTATGAACACCAGTGGAGCAGTAGATAATCCAAAGTGTAATGCAGAGAATTGATAATGTAACACAGAAACACAGAACCTTAGAAATTTCCTGAAGTCTGTGGCTATAGGAATGTGGTAATAAGCATCTTTTAAGTCTACTGTTACCATGTAACTCATGAAAAATGAGGGTTAACAGGTTTTCTAAGGACAACATTTTGAATTTTGGTACTTTCACATACAGGTTTAATGAATGAAAGATCAAGTGCTGGCCTATTTCTTTTGTACCAGAAACATTCTGGAAAAGAAGACTTTGTCCTTTTGACTTACAGGTACTGGTTCTATGACTCCTTGGGTGTGTAAAGATTCAATAACCTAAGGAAAAACTTCTATTTTGGTTCAGAGGGTAAGGTAATAATTCCCACGAAAAGAGATTTTTTTTTTGTATCCAGTGCCATCTAGAATTCTCCTACAGTATGTTTAACATCCAATAGTCTGAGACAATCTTTTGCCAAAGATGATGTAGAGAACCAGCTTATGGGACAGGTTTATGGAAACATTGGCCATTGGTGATGGAAGGAGGCAAAGAACACTAGCATGGTCATTTTATAATATTGGTCTACCATTTTTTTTGGAAAGGACCCCCTTTTCTTGTTATTTCTCTCTGGCCAACCCTTTGTATCTCTTTGCCAAAATATGACTGGTTTTGTTTATTTGGCATTTTAGTGAGAGAAAGAAGCCTAACAGATGTGTAATCTTAGAAACTCCCAGGATCAGTTTTCACTTCTGCCATATCATCTGAGAACCTGGGTAACAGAAGAGCCAAATAATATATCCTTATCTAAAGCAGAGAGACTAAATTTTCAAACATTACCACATCAACAAACTTTTGGTTATGTACACAAGCATAGCTTCTCAACAGTGTAGTAGTAGCAGCAGCTTCCAAGATAGTTGCACACTGATCGACAGCTTAATTTCAGCTCTCCCAGTGTAAACACAGAAACTAAGCAAAAAGGGCCAGTGAAATTGTCAGCTTGGGTAAAATTTAGTTACTCACTATTAAGAACACTGCCCTCGAAGCCAGCAAAGAAGAAATTTGGTAAACCTTAAAGATAATCAACGGGGAAAGGTGAAGAGAAAACAGTGACTGTGAAGAATCCTCCAGCTGATCAGTGAAAAAAAAAATTAACCTTGTGCTTTGGTACAAGAGAATGCTCCCAGTAATTTAGAGGGAAAAAAGAAATCAAATATACTTACAGATGAAAAAAATAAATAAAACCATGAATAATTATATCAGCTAAAATAACAAATGGCTGGAAAGAAGTAAAAGAAACTTTAAGTAATTATTCAGATGGACTGATACAACTGCAAAAATCAGAGGATGAAATGAAGAGAAGGCTGGCTGAGTATGAAGCTTCTCAAAAAGAGCTGTTTCAAAAACGGTAGAGTGAAACGACATAGTGCTCATAGAAAATTTGAGATTTTCTGCTGTACCAGAAAAATTGGAAGGAACAAACTGTAGTTTCATGAAAGAACAAATAAGCAACTAGACTGGTGTTCTTTACCAAAACTGGATAACTGAAAGGTCACACACTGAGTGTATACTCCAAACCTGGTGATGAGAAAGTAGCAAAGACCTACATTAGTAAATATGTAATCATACCACCAGAAAGAGTTGATTCTGACAGAACTGTGGCAGAAAGGAAAATTATTAAAAGTTTTTAGAAAATTATAATTCACTGTACACCAGAGAGAAGAAAAGCAAATTTATCCCAACTATCAGAGAATGTCCAGAGGCAGGTGTGAGATTCATACTGCTGTATCCAGCTCTATTTATAATATTTTTTCTGGACGATCAAAAACATGCTGAGGATGAAATAAAGATTAATCAACAAAAAGTGAGCATGCAAGCAGAAGGGGACTCCCCTTCTCATTATTCTGATAATAAAGCTCACAGAAAGACTTTGCCAGGGAAACCTTTTCCAATGTTTCAAAGGAAATGCTTGAGAGGCAGAAAAAGCACAGTTCAGTAGAAGAATTAGGGGACTTGGACTTGAAAAAGAGTGTGGTGTAGGGAGATGGAGATGACCAGGAAGATCAGCAGCACTGAAATTAGTGAATAAATAGGTAACTATAAAGCACCAGTGAAACATGGGTATGCAAGAAAAAGTGGCTGAGAAAGACTGGACTTTTGTTGGCTTTGTTAAACCTGTGGGTGGACTGTAAAGCAAATACCCTACTTAATGTCATTAATGTTTAGAAGCACACTAAAGGAACATTAAGTAAAACACATTTGTTCTTATTAGTCTGTGTATAAAATATTTCATAATATATACTGCATGCTATATTGTAAAGCAGTTTAGTATACAGTACAGAGGTATTTTAAATGTGGGGGAAGTGTTTTCAGTGACTGTTGTATGCATTAAAGATACTAAAGTTTGCAAGTACTTTTTCTTAATTGTAAGAAATATAGACTTTACAGTACAAGAGAATAAAGGCTCGACAGAAGCAAGTTTGAGTTAATATAATACTGTGAACTTGAGGGTGAAAACGTGTACTGATTATTATTATATGTAGAATAAAGCTAATGATTTTCCTTGATTTTACAAGGGTGGGTGGGTGTCCGGATTAATGCCCTTGGCTTAACCTATAAACAAGATGTTCTGCACGCAAATAGGCTTGAAAAATAAGACAAAATGATGAGGGCATGAAAAATGCTAAGTTTCTTGCATATGCACGGGTACTAGCTTGTGTTTTTTCTATTAGGAAATGTTTATTTACAGCAGTCAAGAAGTCATTTTTCAATTACATACATTACATAAACATTTTCTTTCTTTATAACAAATCTCATTTAGTCTAGCATTATAGAAATTTCACAGTTCTTGCCTTCCACTAAACCTCTAAAGAAATCCCAATCCCTCCGCACCACACGCTCCAGAGACTTCAACCTCATTACCACAATCAACAGAACATACTGGAGGGACAGGTTCATAACCCAGTGACTGCTCATGTTATGGAATAGACTTCCCATACATGTCAAGCAGAGAAATCTTGATGAGTGGATGGGTAATAGAAAGTTCACCCCGGGGATCACTGCAGTGGCTCTACTTCATAGAGGCACTGGGAACTAACGTTGGACGACATGATGCCAGGGCACTTCTATGGGCTAGGCTTGTAAAGGCCTCAGGGCCATTGGCCTAGTACACACCTATGAACCTCACTCCCCCGGAATATTATTTTGCATGTATTGTTCCCACAAATTCCATTTATTTCTATATAATTTGTTTTAGTTTTCTAAAGATCTAACTCCAGTTCCTTTATTGCTTTTACAATATTCAGTTTTTCAAATACAATTGGTTTAAATTTTGATTTCCATTTTCTAGAATATTTTGACAGGCAATAGAATTAAACTCATTAAACCCTTACTACAGCTAGGCAATTCAGATGTTGTGTCCCAGCTCAAATTAATTATTTCCTTAGTTAAAGTTATTTGCTCACCTAATATTTCTGACAGAGTACTCTAGGGAATTTTTAAAATCTGGCAACTCATTACACTCGCAAAAGATATGTTCTCAGTTACCTCTACGCCCAAAACAGTTGCTATCTACATTTTAAGTCTGCTTGGGGTATAAAAATACCTATGCAAATGTTTTCAGGCAAAGATCCTAAACCACCTGGACTTTGTTGCACACTTGGGAGGCATACGCATATCTTCCCATCATTCATTGTAAATTGCTTTTCCAGTCTCTCTTCCCAGTCTTTTCTAACCTCCTCTGACTGATTCTTACAGTTATGAAATATTTTACATGCCCTAGTAATTATCCATTTTTTTTAACAGCAGTTTCTGCTTGAGACTGAGGTAAAGAAACTCTGCCAGGGCATGTCTTTCATTTAAGCTTTTCCTATCCCTTTCTCTTTGCCTATACTCTGACATCAGTCTCTGGTATGGAAGGCAGTGTCTAGCCTGCCATCCAAATGTCTTTTTGGCCTCATCCCACTCTATTAACCTTCCTGCTTTAGTTATTTGCTCCAAATATCTTGGTTCCTTTTCCAGTAGTCGCCAGTAAATTCCAGCCTCCTGTTGCCTTTTTATGTACCCTACTTGCTGTCATCCCTACTGGCAAAATCTTTTTTCTCCATTCTCATGTTGGCTTAGTTCTTAGAACAGTTTCTGATAATTTAAGAATAAAATATTCTATACAGTTACCATTATTCTCCTTATGGATCTGCATTCAAAATCCCACTCTTTTTCTTGCTTTATTTCTTGAACTTCACCTTTGCTTCATCATCAACCATTTCCATTTTGAATTATAATCTTGCTTGTGTTATGTATGAGCCTTAACAGTGTAGCTTTAAAATATCACCTCCAAATCAGGTAATGCTAAACCACCTTGTTCAATTGGAAGGATCAACTTATCCCACTTAACTCTTGCCCTCTTCTTCTCCCAGATAAATTCCTTCGACTCTTAATTACTGTCTACAACTTCTCCTTTGGTTGATAAAAAAGATGCCTGACCCATATATAAAACTAAAGGGACTAAAACATTTTCACTGCTTGTATCTTACTATCCATATCCATAAACAAGACCTTTCAGTTTCTTGGTTTTTGTATTATCTTTTGTTTAGTCTCTTCTCAAATATCCTTAGTTACCATAATATTATCTTAAGTTTGTCCCCATAAATACAGGCATTGCTGAACCACTTCATGTGTTAATACATAATTTATAGCTATAGCCTTTGTTTTATCTTCATTAATTTTATACCCCAAAAAGACTTGAAAATGTCTCAAAACATTCCTCAACACTGAGCTGTCCTTTAATGGATTTATTAGGTACAAAATATCATCTGCAAATAAATCAACTGCTTCTATTGCTCTACTCATAACATCCCAGCTTATCCTGTCAGATGTTTTCCCTGTATCAAGACCCACCAACAACAGTGGTATTTTCTTACATTCTACATCCCTCTGGATCATTCCTGTGGAGAGAAAGCAAACACCCATTAATGTTGTCAAATATTTGCCTTCCCAACACAATACTGCATTGATCAATATCTATCACATTTGGCAACACCTTTGCCATTCTTTTAGCTAGTTTAGACAAATAATTTATAAACATAGTTTAAAACTGAAATTAGTCTATATGAAGCCTGGTCTGATGGGTTTCTTCAGTCTTTAAGTAATACAGTCACCACAGCTTTCTGCAAAGATGTTGGTGTTCCCCTCCTTTTAAAATACAGTTAAAATATTCCAGATCTTCGTCACTTTCTTCCCTCCTAATTTCCAAACTTCCACAGGAATTCCATCTTTTCCTGGAGACTTTCCTGAAGATTGATTATACATCATTATTTTTATCTCATCTCCTATCTCAACTGTTAGTTGTTGATCCTCATCTATCTGTAACCTTGGCATAATTAAGTCTTCCATCAATACTTCCACTTGTGCTCTTTCTTGATTTCCACATTTTTCTGCTTTATAGAAATTTTCATAAAATGTCCAAAATCTCTCTGATATGTCTTCTGGATCTCTGCTTATTTTTCTTCTTATAGGCTCCCTAAGTTTTGTGGCAACTCCTTCTGCTTTCTGTTGCCTAAGTCATTGTGCTAAAAGTTTTTGTGCTCTGGATTTATCAAAAAAGTTACTTAGCAGCAATATTTCTAAACTTGTGCATACTATCCAGATTTTCCTTTACTCTCTTTCTTTAGTGCTCTGCATTTGTGTCTCTTCTTGTTCTGTGAGAGTCCCCTTATTCTACAATACACTAAACTTTTCCAGCCCCTCCAGGTAATTCCTATTAATTCTTAATCATATCTCTCTCTTTTATTTCTACCCGGTTTTACATTTAATTTTATCCCACTCACCAGCTATAACTTGTGAATATATTTTATCTTCCCTAATAACTCTCAAATAATTTCCAGTGCCCATTCCTTAAATTCCTCTTTTTTAACAATTATTTGGGAAAACACCAGTGTCTCATTTTTACTTCATTACTCTGGATTTTTATCTTGGTTTTTATTGGTGCATCTGAAATAGATATTGGATGTATACTGAAACTTTCAATTAAATGCATATGTTCCTGTGAAATACAATTTCCGTCTAGTGTAGCCCAGTTATTGTACCTTGAAAACAGAGGTAATCCAGAAGGTTCAAGTCAAGTCTGGTATCCAACTTTTTCAGCAGCGGTTAGAGTTAATTAATGGTTTATGTCCAAATCTTGGGTTAAACAGTACAGGTGTGTTAGCTGTTTAATTTATGGTTTAGTTTCCTGAGTGCAAGCATTTTTATGGAAATGCCTGAGTTTAGACCAAGGCAGTGGTGGGTATTCTGCCCAATCTGCTTAACTCCATTTTTTTGAGGGTGGCATTTTTGTTTCCTTCTAGTGCACCCACTGTGAGCTTGTCCAGGATGTGGAAATGGAAACCTCCATGGCCTGGGAAATCAAGCCAGCTCTTCACTAGTTGTTTCTTCAGGATCTTGAGTCTGATGTCAGACAGGTGGCGTGCTACCCTGATTTTGAATTTGTTCACTGTTTTCCCTACATAAAAAGAACTGCAGCCATTACACTGTGCATGGTATATCACGAAAGCAGTGTTGCAATTGCTAGAACAAGCGCTGTTGGTTTTTTTCTTGAGTACTGGACAAACGTAGTAGTCCTTGTTCTCATGTATTTGCAGTAAGTGTAAAAAGGGGTGCCACAGGAGTATGTTCCACTGTTGTCCTCCGGTCTGAATTTGCACTCTACCCAGTCCTAATGTTCCTGGCTCTGATGAAAACAAAACAAAGTTGAGGTTCTATAAGTTTTTCCAGTTGTTTATTGTCTGCAATCACCATTCAGTTGTTGGTCATAATCTTTTTGATTGGTTTATAAGTGATGTCAGTCATAATCTTTTTGCTTGGTTTATAAGTGAATTCCATGCTTCTTTTTCTTTTGTCCTCCAGTGGATCCTGGTGTTGGTTTCTGTTGAGCCCTAGGAGTCTACTAGGGGGTCCTTCAAAGTGGGATCTTCTGCCTCTTTTAAACTTCTGATGGGGTTGAGGATGGAATTCAGTAATCTATTACTGTACTCCCTAGCCAGGAAGTCTTGGTATAGGCTGATTAGATTTGTGATGAAATCAAGCAGTTCTTATCCCCTGAGATTTTATAACATTTCTCTTACTGATCTGGGGAATGTATACTTTTACTGTGCAGCAGCATTTTAACCCTGGTTTGTTTTCTGACCAGGTTACTGTACCTAGGGGAATAATATGTAAATTCTACCAGAGTTCCTACTACTGAATACACATCTTCCATATTAAATATGTTCATCAATTTCTTCAAATATATATCCTATTTTGTTATGTTTTCCCTGCTTGGTCCCCATGATACATCATCTCTATTGCAAATCAAACTCCAGTCCCTACCTATAATAATATTTTCTGCTGAAAGTGGATTATTTCTCCCCAAATTTTCTTAAGCTCCCTAATAGCAGTTTTTGGTAGAATTATAAATACACACCTTACTACCACATATTTACCATTATTTTCTTTTGTATTTTCTCTTCTATCACTATTGGATCCCCTCTAGCAACTAGTATAATTAATTCCCTATTCCTTTGTCCCTGATATTCTGCTGAGCATGTATTCTGAAATCCATTTTTGTCAAATTCATATGCTTATACTTTTCCAAACGTGCATCCTGCAGCATTGCTATTTATGCTCTTCTTAATATGATTCAGTACTCTTTCCTTTTTGTCTATACCTGTATGGCTATTTACATTCCACAATAATATGAACAGAATAGCCATTATGATAAAAAGCTATTATCCCTACCTGTTGTACAGGACATTTTTTTAATATGTATTTCCAACTTTTGCATTACATGCATACATTGTTTGGCAGGCTGATCTTTCATACAGTTGTTTCTTCTCATCTCCATTTGAACCTATGTCACAATTTTCATGACTTTGTTTTACTGACAGCCCTCAAACAAAAAAAAAATTAAATACATTTTCCTTAACTTAGAACAAATCCACAAAACTATGTATAGCTTCAAAAAAATTAAGTTTAACCTTCCAGATAGAATCAGTTGCCCCAAACCAACAGTTACACTCGAAGACGTTACCTAACCTAAAGTTAAGGTTATCTGTGCTAAAGTACATGCTGCAACATGTGCTCACAATTACACTGATTGCTGTCTGTTCTTTTATTATACAAGTAAATACACCAAAGGTTCACATAGTGTTAACCAGGCACTCCAGTTGCAGTAAAGACCAACCAGTTGCTGTAGTAAAAACACCACCAATGAATAATTACCAAATAAATGTATTTAAGAGCCACAATAAAAACAGCATATAAACGGTTAAGCACTTTCATCCCTCCAAACATGGGACTTCATCAGAACCATTAAATTAATTAAGTAAAACCTTTTTGTAACTCATTTAAATGGTCATGTGATGCAAAGTAATTAAGTATTAAAGAACCAGACTCTAAAACTTCATCCTAGTCTTGTACATAGTATACATAAAAAAAAGCATTTATAAAAAAGTATATAAATATTTATATCACTCAAAAAATATATATGTATTAAAAATGCTGTGAAAAAAAGACATCTATAGTTTGATTAATGAATTATAAATTATAAATCAGCTACCCTGGTTTTTAAAATAGGTATTATTGAAGCATACTCATTTACCCCTGGTTTTGATGCCTCGTTTAATCTAAACTGTCAGATTAATTCCCTTTAGGAATGCGTTTTATTGTGTATGCTACATACAGGACAAAAATTAAGTTTTATTGTGGCGCCTAAATAAATTTATTTGGCAATTATTCATTAGTGGTATTTTTACTACAATAACTGGTTAATTTTTACTGCAACTGGATGTTTTACTCAACTGGAGTGCCTGGTTGACACTATGTGAGCCTTCGGTGTGTTTACTTATTTTAAACTGGCTGCATGGTCACTTGCTGTGGTGGTTCTATATGTTCTTTTATTATCTCCATTCCCCTTCTTGATGTGAAAAATATCTTGCATGCTTTCTGAAAACATTAACTTTTAGCCTTAAGAAAAAAATGCACTGGCTATCTTTAAGTAAAACTAAATAGTACACTGTTCTAATAAATGCATTAAAGTATTAAGGTTGCTAGGGTGGCAGCTCTCTTATTAACTTCCAATAATTTCAAAATATTTTTCAGTGAACTACTTGTCATTGTACCTTTAAATGTTACATTTCTCTCAACAAATAATGCTCAAACTTTCAAATTGCTTGCTTGCACCTATAAACAGCTTGTCTTCGTTTAAAAGTAGTGAGCAATGAATCTGTCAATTTCAGTCAGTACACAATATAAATATGTCTTCAGCTGCAGACTTCTTGACTCCCACTGAAAATTTGCTGATGGAAAAAAAGAAGCTAATATATCTGTAAATGTAATAAACATGACATTTTTACAGTTTTCATCATTTTTTCTTATTTTTTAAGCCTACTTGCTTACAAAAACACTTTTAATAGCTTGTCAACAGCATTAATGTAGACATTCACCACTGTAAAAATAAGAAAACTTAATTATACATATAGTATAATCAGTGCACTTTTACACCCCACCAGCCCAGGATTACAGTATAGTCACAGTAAACTTGCTTTTGTCAAGCCATTCCATTCTTGCTATACTGTAAAGCCTATATTTCTACAACTAAAAAGTAATTAATAGGTTCACAGGAAAGTACTAGGTAATCAGTCTGCAGACCATTACAAATCTAGCCAAAAAACTCTATTCAAAAGTTACATCTTAAAGGAAGGGAAAGAAAAGATAGGCCAAGAAGAATTTGAGGCTGCCCATCCAGTTGCCTAGGTTGACCTTGAAGGTGGCAAGGGTGTTTAACAAGTAGTGAATATTTGTTCCAAAACTGAGTACTGTTTAGAGATATGAATCTATCACACCATGTCTTACTTATCTGCTGATCAAGGCTTAGTTCCTGTAACCCAATATTTGAAGTACCATTAGTTGTCCAAAGAAATAGGTCACATATGGTTGGCTAGCTCATATATTGAAAGGCTAGCACAGACCTCCACTTAGGAGTCTGTACAAGACTGAGTACAGAGAGGGGCTAAGTCTCTCCTGATAACTAAGGTTTTTGAGGTCACTGATCTTTTTAATTATAAATCTCTGAGGTCTGTCAAATTGTGTGGCATGTTTAGACAAATACATGCTAAATGATGAATTCTATTCAATAATGGGTCTGATAAGATGCAAGTAAAGGAGAATTAAGACTTATTTGGATCTAGTGGAGATGTCTTTGGAAATTAGAGGAGACAGTTAAAAGGCTTTCCAAACCATTATGGAGACATGCTGGTCAAATGGTAAGGAATTACCAGCAAGAACTTAGTAGAAGTACAGGCTGTACCATGTGTCTTGGCATGGATAACCTTCCTTTTAGGTTAACCAAAGTCTGATATTATGGCTCTCAATCTGGGACAATTGTTCCTATTAGGAGGGCAAAATTTCAGTATTTGAAGAGTACATAGCTTTGTGTGTTAGTATTAAGTTAATACTACGTTAATATGTTAGGGGTGCATTAGGGTGTATTTTTTTGTTTGTTTGAGGGCTTTCAATAAAACACAAAGTTTTGTAAGATGTGGCATAGGATGAAACAGGTATGACAAAAAAAAAAACAACTGTATAAAAGATTAACCTGCTTGCCATGGTGGTGCAGCGGTAGCATTGTTGCCTCACAGCAAGAGGTTCTCCCATTTGATTCTCGGCTGGAGCACCTTCTGTGTGGAGTGTGCATGTCTTCCCCATGGTAGAGTGGCATTCGAAAGACATGCGTAAATAGGCGTGCCTTCATTGAAGGTTGGGCGGCGAGCTGGCACCTTAAAAATCTACTGCCAATCATTAGTGGACTGGAGCTCCACTGTGGCGACCTCTAACCGGGAAAAGCCAAAAGAAAAACAACATAAAACATTAACCTGCCAAACGGTGTATGCATGTAACACAAAAGCCGAAACTAGATACTTAGCAAAAAAAGCTGTTAAACATAAAAGTGGGAATAATAACTTTTAAACTTAATGACACTTTCTATATTTTCTTTAAATGTTAATGGTCTCAAGGATATATACAAAAAAGGAAGAGTAGTAAACTATATTAAAAATGTGCAAAATAGCTATGCAATAGGAGACATATTTGGAAAGAACTAAATATGTGAATTTGATAAAGAAAGGTTTTCAGGGTGGTTAATCAGCAAAATACCTGGGACAATGGAAAAGAGGAGTTAGTCTTTTGGCTTTTTCCCGGTAAGGGGTCGCCACAGCGGAACTCTGGTCCGCTAAAGATTGGCATAGATTTTTACAAAATGCAGACGTGCCAGATCGACGCCCAACCTTCAACGAAGGCACGCCCATTTACGCACGCATGTCTTTCGAACGCTACCCAACCACAGGGAGGACATGCAGACTCCACACAGAAGGCACTCCCAAGCCACACCGAGAATCGAATGGGAGAACCTCTTGCTGTGAGGTAACAATGCTACCGCCGTACCACCGCGGCTACAGGAGTACTCATACTAATTGCAAGAAGCACTCCAATAGTGATGGATACAAAAGATAATAATGGCAGATTTTTAGTACTAAGGGGCTACTGGCAAGGGAAGAGGATTACACTGGCATGTATTTATATTCCACCTAAAACTGCTATAATGGAGTTTAAGAAAATTCTGGGAGAAATAATCAGCTTTCAACAGTTAATATTACTATCAGATGGGAATTAAAATTTGATTTGCAGCAGTGAAGATGTGTTTGGGGGCCCAGAATGTCAAATATAACAAAGGATGGGTAGATTTTTGAAGAAATTTATGAACATATTTGGCATGGAAGATGTGACTTCAGTAGTAGGAGTTCAGAGTGAACTTACATATTATTCCCCAAAATACAAAAAATGGGCTAGACTAGACAAAATTTGCATTTTACAGGAACATAAGCATTTAATTGAAAGTTTTGATACGCAACCAATAACTATTTCAAATCATACGCCAGTCATAACTAAAATAAAAATGCAGGGTAACGAAATAAAAATGAGACACTTTTGTTTTTCCACCCATCTTTTGAACAGAGAGAAATTGAAAGTATGAGTAGTGGAAATTATTAGGGAGTTATTAGAGAAGATACCAATTTATTCTGAAAAATATAGCTAGGGAGTGGGATAAAATTAAAGTGGAGTTTAAAAATAGGATGGAAATAAAAGAAAGAAAGACAAATATGGTTAAGAAGTAACAAGAATTATTTAGAGGGGCTGACAAATGTTACAGTATTGCAGAACAGAGGAGGAGCAACTGTAAAATGCTAAACAGAAAATAGGGGATTGCCTCGATAATATGCATGAGTTTAGAAAGACTGCTGTTAAGCAACTGTTTTTGATACTCTAGAGCACAAAAACTTTTTAGCACAACAAAGGCAACATAAAGTAGAAAGGGCTGTAACCAAGCTTAGGGAGCCTATAACAAGGAAGATAACAAGAGATCCTGCAGAAAAAATAGAAATGTTTTGGAACGTCCATGAAAGTCTATATATCGCAGAGAAATATGGAAATCAAGAAAAAGTACAAATGGAAATGTTTACGGAAAAATTAAATATGCCAAGGTTAGAGGTAGATGAGAATCAATTTCTAACAGTTAGGATAGGAGGAGATAAGATAAAAATGGTGATGCATAACCAATCCACAGGAAAGTCCTCAGGAATAGATGGTATTCCTGTGGAATGTGGAGGCTAGGAGGGAAAAAACTGCTAAAGATTTGGAAGGATTTGTTTATTTATTTATTTATTTATATTTGTTGACCGGGAGTGTCTGACTGGACGTAGGTCCATTTTCAGCGGAGGCCCGGGGAGAAAAGCTCCACAGTTAAAATAAACAGACAGTAGTTACATTGGATTACATAGCGATTAACAATTTACATAGCGATTACTTACAACATATTTACAGATGAAGAACATAGTACATCAGTAGACAACTAGAATCTTTATCTGTGAAGTGCATAACAGACATTAACAAATGTTACAAGAAGAAGTTCCTGCTGTATAATAAGTACTAGGCTTATGAGCATCTGAGTTTGCTATAATCAAGATAGTTAGTCGTTTAATAGTATTTTAAGAGGAGAATAAGTAAAAACATCCTGGAAGAAAGTTTTGCTGGTTGTAATTCATAAAAAGGATAAAGACCCATCAGCTCTAGCTTCATACACGTCCATTTCAATCCTAAACCACAATTATAAAGTGTTTATGTCTATAATGGCTAAAAGAATGGCAAATGTGATGCCAAAATTGATAGATATGGATCAATGTAGCTTTGTGGAGGGGAGGCAAACATTTGATAATATTAACAGAACTTTGATGATCCAGAGGGAAGCAGAATGTAAGAAAATACCACTGTTGGTGGTGGGTCTTGAAGCAGAGAAAGCATTTCACAGAGTAAACTGGGACTTTATGACCAGGGAAATGGAAGCATTTGTATTCCTTGATAAAATTATAAGGTTGATTAGGAGGCTATATGAGGGATTTGAGGTGAAAATTAAAGTGGGTGGATTCCTCTCTGATGACGTATGCTTTAGCAGAGGGACCAGGCAGGAGTATCCTCTTTCCCCTTTGTTATTTGTATTATATTTAGAACCATTGGCAAAGAAAATAAGGGACTCAGAAATTCAAGAATATAATTGGCATAGTAGTCAAGAAAAGCTGGTATTATTTGCAGATGATATTATTTTATACCTGACAAAACCAGAAAAGGCCATTTCAGTGTTGCAGAACATTTTGAGATAGTTCATATCTTTTCTGGACACAAAATTAATGAAGCTAAAACAAAGGCAATAGTTGTAAATAATGTACTCACACATGAATTGGTTCAGAAATATCCATATTTATGGGAACATGATAAAATTAAATACTTAGGAGTATGGTAAACATGATTCCAGTGTGGCAGCTAAGGATATGTGGGATGAGACTAAACAAAAGATAATACAAAAACTGAGAAATTGGAAGCTCTGTTATATGGATATGGCTAGTAAGATACGAGCAGTAAAATGTTTTTAGTCCCTTTAGTCTTATACATAGGTCAGGCATATTTTTATCAACCAGAGAAGAAGTTGTGGATAGCAATACATAAAAAACTGAAAGATTTTATCTGGAAGGGAAGAGTTAAGAGGGATAAGATGATTCATCCAATAGAACAAGGTGGATTGGGCTTACCTGATTTGAGGGGGTATTTCAGACTTACGCAGTTAAGGCTCCTATACATAGCACAAACAGAAAACTACAATTCAAAATGGAAAGGGATGATGATGATGAAACAGGGAGGAAGCTCAAGAAACAAGGAGACACTGGGATTTTGGATGCAGATCTTTAAGGAGAATAACAATAATCATACAGAACATTATATTCATAAAGTAGCAGAAAGTATTCTAATAACTAAACCAACACGGGAATGGAGAAATGAGATTCTGCTGATAGGGATGACTGCAATTAGGGATACAGACAATAGACAAGAGGGGGATGGAAATTATTGGAGATAACTGGCAAAGGAACCAAGATACTGAAAGCAAATAACTAGAGAGGGAAAGGTAACAGAATGGGAAGATGCCAAGAATTTAGTTGGACTGCAGGTTAAAAATTGCCTTCCCTATCAAGGATTGATATCAGTGTATAGACAAACAGAAAGAAATAGGGGGGTCCTAAATGAAAGACCAGCACTGGTAGAGTTTTTAATAGAATTTTAGAACAGAATCTGCTGTCAAAAAAGGAATAATTAGTACAGCATATAAAGTATTGCATGATAACTATAAGAATCTATCAGAGAAGGAGAGAAAAGATTGAGAAGAGATTGGATAGGTGATTCACAAAGAAACAATGGGAAATATATACATCACCCAAATATGCAACAAAATCTAGAAGATTTAGGATTTTTGCTTGGAAATGTTTACATAGGTATTTTTATGCCAGAAATAGACTCCATAGAATTTTTCCTCGGGTAGACAGCAAATGTTGGAGGTGTGATGGGGAAGAAAGAGGTAACTGGGAATATATTTTCTGGGAGTGTAATGAGTTGTCATACTTTAAAGATTCCCTGCAGACTACTCTGTTAGAGTTACTGGGTAAGCAAATTGGTATAACTAAGGAAATGATCTTTTGAGCTATGATACAGAACCAGAATTGCCTACACACAGTATGGCCTTGCTGAGTCTAAATATGGTGGCTGCCAAAAAAGCAATTACTGAAAATGGAAAGCAAAGTCTAAACCAACTGTACTAGAAGTACTGAATATAGTAACAGAGATAAAATAACTGGATTTGGAATCTTTAGAAAAGGATAGGAGCAAATTAGACAGAAAAAAATGGGAATTGTGGGAACAATACATGCAGAGAAGGAACAAGGTTTAAAAGAAGGCAGGATTTGAATGACTTATGTAATGTCTGACTGACAATGACTGATTATAAGTGATGTATAATGTTTGCAAATACAATTATGTCACTATGGTTTGTTCTCACTTATATAAATGTATAATTGCCTATGTCATATTTGATTACGTTTGTTGTTAAAAAAAAGGAAATATCAAGAACAGTGCCTAAATCCTCTAAAACAGTGACTGATTTGAAGGGTGCATCCCCTATATGGCAAGTAAAACTGCTTTGTTTACATTTAATTTGAGACAATTCTCTTGCACCAGTTAGCATGGGCTTACCCATGTTAGCGCAACTGGTGCATTTATTTATTTTCACTGTTTTTCTGCCTGCATTGTTAAAAACACTCCATCTGCTTGTTACTGTACTGCTCTTAGGTTGCTGATTGCCTAGCTTCTGTTCTGATATGTCTCCATTTTATTTTTCGCATCCACTTGCCCAACTGTTGTTGTATTCTTAAAACTTGGTAATTTTTGAGTTGCCTGCCTCTACTATAAATTTGATATTGGCCACTCCTCCCAGTCCTATCACATCAGCGTGTTCTACTGAGTACAGTCAGATCATTTGGGAAGGCCCACCCCCTTAGTTTCTTAACCTTGAATTATCTTGTTTCCTCCCTTACTACTAAAAAAAATTATACTTTATTCATCTTTTACTGTATGTGTTTCTTCCTACTTTATTTTTCTTTTGCTGCTTGTTCTTAAAAGTGTTCAATTGCATTTATTCTGCTGCATCTATCACTACTTTTTAGTAGCCTGATTAAATTTTAATTGTTATTCTAAGCCTCTTAGTTTTTGTTTAAGGACTTGGACTTCGGGCCAGTTATTTCACATTAAGAGGACTTGTGGTCTGCACTCTTGTGGGAAGAGAGGGTAGCCTCTGCCCTTCAAAACTGGGAATTGCTGGGTGAAGACTTATTGTGCCTTTGTTTTGGTTTAACCACTTGGGTTGCAAACCAGTTATTTTACATTAGGAAGAATTGTGGTCTACACTCTTGTGGCAGGAGAGGATAGCCTACACCCTTCTATGCTGGGAATTGCTGGCTGAAGCCTCATTGTGTCTGTTATTCTGAAAGTGTCTTCATTCTGGTTTAAGCACTAAAGCTCCAAACCCAAACTTATTGTGACTGTTGTTCTAAGAATCTTTGTTCTGGTTTAAGAACTTGGGTTCCAAACAAAGAAGTTATGTACTTACCATAATGTTCCATGTGTGTTGTCCATCTGGATCTTTATTCTCACTGATGGGTTTGGATCCGATGTGTTGGAGCCATCTCAGCCTTTCCAATATTTCGAGGTCTTCAGCAAAGTTTGTGGGCCTCCTACCCTACCCATAATGCAGTTCCTCAACTTCCTTAGATCTTGTTTGACCACCAAGAAAGGAAAATAATCTACACAGTAGCTATGGCCTTTTAGAGGTCAATCTCAGTATCTCTGAGGCTATGGCGATCCATAAATCCAATGTCCACTCAGTTTTTCAGAAGCTCTGGAAAGGGGCAAGGAGGGTAGGTTGCGAGAATAAAGGTCAAGATGGACAACACACATGGAACATTGTGGTAATTACATAACTTTATGTGTTGTTGTCAATCTCACCTTTATTCTCACTGATGGGACCACTTCCCAAGCAACCTAATTCCTGGGTGGTTCATGGGAGAATATTTCTCAGAACCATAAAACCAAATGAAGCTCTACTCCTGGAGGCCAAATCCAATCTGTAATGAGTAATAAAGATATGTGGTTTTGCCCATGTAACTGCGGCACAGATATCGTCTCAAGATAACTTTGTTTGAAAGGCTGCAAATGTAGCTACTGACCTGGTGGAGTGTGCTTTAACAGGAAAGGGAACAGGCCTGTTTTTAGAACTGTAGATGTAGGATATACAAAACGTGAGCCATCTAGATAGGGTAACCTTTGAGACTAGTTGACCTTTCCTAGTCTCAGAGTAAGATATGAAAAGTTGGTACAATTTCCTGAAACCTGAAGTTCTGTGCAAGTAAAAATGTAATTGCCTATGTACATAGGTTCATAGGTAGGTACTAGGCTATCGGCCCAAGGGCCTACGTAAGCCTAGCCAACAAGATTCCCTGGCTTACGCCACCCAAGAAAGTTATTTTCCTGTGCCACTGTTGAGCAGAGACACAGAAGTGATCCCTGGGGTGTATTTCCTATTTCCCATCCACTCATCAAGATTTTTCTTGAAGAGTGCTAATGAAGAACTTTGCTTGACATAGATGGGTAGCCTGTTCCAGAGTATGGGAAGTCTCTGGGACAGAAATCTATCCCTTCAGCATGTCCTGCTTATTGTGGTGACAAGGTTTAGGTCCCTAGAGCATGTAGCTTGGAGGGATTGGGATTTCTTTAGGTGTATCATGTCCAACAGCTCTGGGTTTGACATAGCTTTATATGTTAGGCAGAGATCACCTCAGAGTAGGCAATATGCTATGGAGTAAAGCTGGTGTTTTTTGAGGCGGTCAGTGTAGGGCATTTGTTTGAGGCCAGTAATCCTCTTTGTGAGGTACTTCTGTGGCCTTTCCAGCTGCTGGAGACATATTGTGAGGTACATTCCAAAAGGGGTGTTGTACTCTATAATGGGTCTATTGAGTGTCAAGTAGAGGGGAACAATTACCTCTTTTTTCCTGGATGAGAATCCTTTTATGATGAGGTGTGCCATGTAGAAGGACTTCCTGACTACTGTGGCGATGTGACTATCAAAGGAGAGACTACTGTCCACCTGGGTCCCAAGGTCTCATCATGCATTCGGTATTAAGTAGATTGCTGCCTATGTGGTAGTTCATGGGTACAGAGTTTTTACCAAAGGGGATGGCACTGCACTTTTTGGCATTGAGCTTGAGGCCATGGCTCTGACACCAGGCATCTGTCTCAGTGAGGCCCTTCTGTAGGATGTCCACATCATTTGGGGAGTTGACTATGGCTCCTAGTTTGCAGTCATCTGCGAACTTCATTAGCCAGAGGCCTTCTGTGTTAGCCTGTACTTCAGAGAAGTAGATACCAAACAGTAGAGGTCCCAGGATGGAATCCTGTGGTACTTCACTTGTCACTGCTCAGTGAGCCAGTTGGCAACCCATCTTATGATGTAGGGATTTATACTTAGTTAGTGAGTTTAGCTATAATTCCAGAATGGGGGTTGGTGCCGAAAGCCTTGGCAAGGTCAAGATAGGCTGTGTGAACCACCTTATCCTCATCTACGGCTTTGGTGACTGCCTCAAAGAAGTCAATCAGGTTCAGGAGGCAGGATCTGCCTTTCACAAACCCAAACTGGGTGGGATCCAGAGTTTGGAGGTTACCAATGTCTTTGTTTATGAGTTCCATGATGATACGTTACATGGCCTTGCAGACCAGGCTCGTAAGGCTAATAGGTCGATAGTTCCCGGGATCAGTGGTGGCTCCCCCTTTGTGGAGTGGGATAACTGTTGTTGCGCACCATTCAGTGGGCACAAAGCCTGATGCAAGTCTATTATTGAACATGGTGCTTAAGTGGGGAGCAAGTTCGTTCTGAAGTTCGTGTAAAACGCAGCCTGGGATGTTGTCCGGTCCCATGGATGATGTGTTTTTGTCTTTAGAGAGTGCAGCTTTTATCTGCGTAGTTGTGATTACAGGGACTCTGCATTCTTCCCATATAGATATGGGCCCTTTAGGGTTGAGAGGGGGGTAAAGTTAGCACTGAACCTATCTGCCAGGATGTTGGCAATATCAGTTGGTTCTGTAATTTTTGTGTCTTTGTGCTGTAACTCAGAGCAGATCTGGGTGTTGCCATCGAGATTCTTGGCATAGCCATAAAATGCTTTGTGGTTGTCCTTGTAATTAGTGGCAATTTTGTTTTCGTAGCTAGCTTTGGAGGATCTTATAAGGGATCACAGTTTCTTACTGAGACTGACCAGGGAGCTCCTCCAGTCATGGGATTTTACTCTCTTTTGCAACAGTTTCTTCCTCCTGTTGTACAGTTTGTTTATGGCAGGGGACCACCAGATTGGCTTGCTTTTTTGGAGGATAGCATCTTGGTTCATTTTGGGATAGCATGATCCATGCACTTGTGTAAGTGCTTATAGAGTACATTTGTGTAGGATTTAGCAATTGTAACTGTATTGTCCATCTGCATAGGTGTCATGAAGTTCACCAATTCTGTCTTAAGAAGCATGAAATTGGCTTTGGAGAATTTTTTTACTGTGGTTCCCTTAATGGGGGGTGGGGGTGGGATGTGAATATCAAGGGTGATTAGCTTAAGGTTGGATTGGACCAACAAGAAGTTGACTTCAGGTGTGGAACACCGGTCACTCATGTTAGTAATGACTAGGTCTAGGATACTGTTGCCCCTGGTGGGGGTGTGGATAAGTTGATCCAGGGCATTGGAGTTTATGAATTCCAGAAAGCGTTGAGCTAAGGAGTTGGTACATGAGTAGTTTTCCCAGTTAATGGTGGGGTACTTGAAGTCGCCCATTATTAGGGTGTTTGGTTGAACCCTAATATTTTCCAGTACATCAAGAAAAGAGGAGTGGGAATCCTGGGGCATGGTGGGGGATCTGTAGCAAGCTACAATTTGGATTGCAGTTTTACCCAGAGTTAGTTGCACTTGGATAACCTCGGATGCATTATGCTGAGCAACTAACCTGGAGGTGTGGATATCCTTAATGAATATGGACACATCTCCACGTTTGGTGTTTCGGTCCAGGTTACATGGCCGAAAAGTGTGGTATGAGTTATAGCCTGATAGTGCAGGGGTACTCTCTGGAGCCTTGAACCAGGTCTCAGTCACTGCACAGATATTGATGTTCTCCATTTTAAGGAGTGCCTCGAGTGAGTGCATTTTGAGATTTAGACTTCTAGCATTGAGTAGCATTACCCTCACTTTTTGCTTGCCTGTTCCTGTTTGTTTGTGTCTTTCGGCTTTTCCCGGTTAGGGGTCGCCACAGCGGAACTCTGGTCCGCTAATGATTGGTAGTGGATTTTTACATACCGTGTTACCAGCCCTGATGCACAACCTTCAATGAAGGCACGCCCCATTCACGTATGCCTCCACACAGAAGACGCTCTAGCTGAGAATCGAACGGGACAACGTCTTGCTATGAGGCAACAATGCTACCGCAGTACCACCACCGCAGTACTTTGCCTGTTCCTGTTATGGTGGTGAATTTGTTATTTGAACCTTGCCTAAAAAAGGCACTATAGGAGCAGCATCAGATCTCAAGATAAGAAGATGCAGGGAGCATTTGCCTCTGTTCTGGTAATTAGGGAAGAACACTGGTAGCTCAGTAGATTGATTTAGGTTACTTTATGATACAACCTTTGGCAGAAATGAAGGATTAGTGCAAAAAGAAACTCTATCCTTATGAAAAGTTAGGTAAGGGGGATTGGAAGAAAAGGCCTGCAACTCCAAGACTCTTCTGGCTGAGGTAATTGTCACTAAAAAGAGTGTTTTCCAAAACAGAAACTTTAGATTACATGTGGCTGAAGGTTCAAAAAGTTCAAAGGGGGAACAAATGATATTTGTTAAAATGAAACTCAGATCCCAGGGAGGAGTTGGATTCTTATATTAGGGTCTAGTCATTGTTGTTCCTTTCAAAAAGGCCTTACAGAGTCTGTGTGACATGACAGTAGAGCTGTTCTCTACTACATGGAAATTTGAAATTGCTGCTAGTTGGACTCTAATAGTAGAAGCAGCCACACCTTCATGAAAAAGTTTGGTTAGAAATTCCAGTATAGAATGTATGGGCACAGAAAAGGATCTACCTGGTTATTAGTCACCCTTATTACAAAACTATTCCATTTGCTGTTGTATAACCTATGCATAGAGGTTTTCTGAGAGGACAACAGAATTTGTTTTACCGGAGAGGACAGATGGGGAAACCTGGCAATCAAGGAACTGGAGCAGCCAAGCTATCAACTTGACATTGTAAAGGCTGGCATGTGCCATTCCCAATGGATACATCAGTAAATCTGGAGCTGGGTCCAGAATCCATGGTTTGTCCTGAAGATGAGGCTGTAGAAAGGGAAACCAGATTTGATGAGACCAATAGGGTGCAATCAGGATTATCGTGGTCCCCAACAGACTAGCTTTCTGTAATAATTTGGGAATCAGAGCAATTGGAGGGAAAGCATACAGGAGTCCCGGAGGCCAATTGTGAACAAGTGCATCCTTTGGTGACTCCGCTACAGGAATAATTAGGGCAAGGTAGTTGCTGCATTTGGCACCGGTGGGTGAAGGAAAAAGATCACAGCAAGGCTGGCCCCATTTCTGGAAAATCTGTTCTGCTACTTTCTGATTGAGGGACCACTCGTGGGGCCATAATATGGCCCTGCTCAATTTGTCTGCAATCACATTGGATTTCCCCAGGATGTGCATTGCAATCAGAAAATGGTTGGAGGATGTTGCCCTTTGCCAAACTCTTAGAGCTTCTCTACAAAGGGGATAAGTTCTGGTTCCTCCTTGTTTGCTTATGTACCAGACTACTGACATATTGTCTGATTGAACTGCTATCATTCCTAGAGGGAGGGTGTTCTGAAATGCCTGCAATGCCAAGAGCACTGTCTCATCTCTAGGATGTTTATGTGCAAGTGAGCCTCGTATTCCTGCCAGGTGCCTTGAACGGTCTTCTTTAGATAATGCCCTCCCACCCTATCTGGAGAGTGCCTGTGGTCATCATGGCTTGGGGTTGATTGGGGATAAAGGGATGGCCTTGAGATACTGAAGGAGAGTGAATCCATCACTTGAGGTCCTTTTTGCAGGAATTGGTTATGAGAATCTTGTGTGACACTGATAATTCCAGGATTGACCATTGTGTGGAAAGTAACCACTGAAGTATCCTCATATGTAGTTGAGCTAGAGGAATAAGTACGATAGATGCTGACATCTTCCCCAGAACCAGTAGCACTTGTTTTGCAGTGGCTCGAGTTTTCTTGATTAACAGTTTTACAAGTAGATGAATATCGTGCACTCGGTCATGAGGGAGTTTTGCTATCAGCGTGGTTGTATCTGTCTCTGCTCTTATAAAATTTAAGTTTTGAGATTGCTCTGGAGCAGATTTGCCCTAATTTACGGTAATGCCCAGGGAGGATCAAAGCTGAAGTGTATAGTCCCTGGCTTGTAGCAGAAGATGCCTGGTCGGGGCAGTTATGAGGCAGTTGTCCAGATATAGAAACACCCAGAATCCTCTGCGTCTCAGGTGAGCCTCCATTATTGCCATGCATTTGGTGAACACTCTGGGGGCTGTAGTGAGACCAACGGGCAGAGCTCAAAACTGGAAGTGACTGGCTCCTAGTCAGAAGTGGAAAAACCTTCTGGATCACCTTTCCATTAGAATATGGTAGTAGTCATCCTGAAGGTCTTTAGAGCACATCCAGTTGCCTTTTCCAGGAATGGAAGTATTGACTGCAATGTCACCATTCGGAACTTGGTTTTCTTCACCGATTTATTGAGATTGCTAAGACCCAAAATGGGTCTCCAGTCCCCCGTTTTCTTTGGAACTAAAACAAATCTTGAATATGTTCCAGATCCTCTCTGGTCTGCGGGCACTTCTTGGATGACTCCTTTTATAGGTTCATAGGATGATACTAGGCTATTAGCCCAGAGGCCATTATAAGCCTACCCAAGAATTTCACCCATGTTCCCACAAAGTCAGCACCTGTTTTCCCTGCCCAGCAGGACACAGGTGGGATCCCAGGGTATATTTTCTGTTTCCCATCCAGTCGTCCAAGTTTCTCTTAAAGAGGGCTAGTGAGGTACTCTGCTTGACATGGTGAGGGAGTCTATTCCCACAGATTGGGGAGTCATTAGGACACAAATCTATCCCACCAACAAGTTCTATTAACATCACAGACCAGGTTGAGGCCTTGTGTGTGGGTTGTATGAGTGGAGTTCGACTTATGGATATGCAACAACTCCATCAAGGCTGAGTCTGAGATGGCTTTGTATGCTAGACACAGGTAGAGTAGAAGGACAGACCTTTTAGCTTATCTGCATAGGATAGATGTTTGAGACCCTGGATTTTTCTGGTTAGGAACCTCTGTGGTCTCTCCAACTGTTGCACGTACTTGGCAAGATACATCCAAAGGGGGTATTGTACTCGATAATGGGTCTGATAAGGGAGAAGTACAGAGATGTTATGACCTTCTTGTTCCTGGATGAAATACTCTTGCTTATGAGGTGGGCTGTGTAGAAAGCCTTCTGTACAATGGAAGCAATGTAGTGGTCAAAAGTCAGGTTGCTATCAACCTGGATATCCAAGTCCCTCATGACTGATTGCATGCTTAGTACATTGTTATTAAAGGGGATAATGATACATTTCTTGGCATTCAGTTTAAGACCATGCTTCTGGCACCAGTTATTAGTTTGGGTAAAGCGCTCTTGGAGGATGTTCACATCGGTTTACTATCAAATAACCGACATTGAAATGAGCGACTGCGCACTTGTCTGACGCGTTTAATTGCCTCATGAATATTAATTAGGGCATAAGTTTAACAAGGAAATGTTGAATGCATACATTCGATGTTAACATCGAATGTCAACGTAGTAGTGATCCTGTGAGCCCCTAGAGACTTGAACGTGCAGTGGAAACCATACTTACACATTTTAAATACAGTATTCCTATTTTATCTTAGTTTACACAACTCTGAGCAAGTGACTGAACTGCTACACTGGACCTACATCAGGAGTCACACACAAATAATGATCCCTTTACTTGATTGTATAGCCTTAGCATCATTTGTAAAACTTTGTCACATAAAAAAGTGCCATATAAATAACTATGTTTGTAATGTCAGAGCAAATGTTCCGTCTGCTATTCATAATATCGCATTGAATATATTAAAATGAAAAAAATAAGATTAAATAACATTGTTGGTGCAGCTCTCTATAAAAATGCATTCCTTCTGCCTATTTTGTATAAATATAAACCTCGAAGCCTTCTTACACAATCAAGCAGCTGTTTGCTACCTGGCTGGAAGAATGTTTGGCCAGAACATTCCCCTCTCCCTGACAGAACATTGTTTTGTTATGTTGTGGTATGCACACTGCTGTTTATGGGCTGTTTCCATGAATGAAGTGACATTATCGAAGTTCTTAAAGGTGACAGCAACATCTTTTCACAGTTTTTAACAGACAACATTGTTAATGTCAAAAGTCATATTCAAACATCTCAATTTTGCATATGTCACTGTCGCGTAAGTAAATTTCCATTTTTTGATAGTAAACCATTCACATCACTAGGGGAATTTATGACCTTGCAGAGCTTGCAGTCATCTGCAAACTTGGTCAGCCACAGACCACTAGTTTTGGCTTATACATCAGAAAAGCATATCCCAAACAGTAGAGGCCCCAAGACCGATCCTTGGGGTACGCCGCTTGTTACAGGTCTACAACTAGAGATGGCTTCACCCTGTTTTGACTGAGTGGGTTCTATCAGTCAGCCAGTTTGCTACTCATCTGGTAGCATACAGGTTGATACCTAGCTGGGACAGTTTATCTATTATGCCCATGTGGGGAATGCTGTCAAAGGTTTTGGCTAGGTCAAGGTAGGTGGTGTGCACTGTCTTTCCCTCATCCATGGCTTTGGTGATTGTTTCAAAGAAGGCAACCAAGTTTAACAGGCATTATCTCCCTTTGACAAAACCAAACTGTGTGGGATCAAGCGTTTGGAGGCTACCATTGTCCTTGTATATAAGGTCCATGATAATGCGTTCCATGGCCTTGCAGATCAAGCTAGTTAGGCTGATGGGTCCATAATTGCCTGGGTTGGTGGACTGGACACACTATCTTTGTGTAGAGGGATGACAGTGGCTGTCCTCTATTCTGCTGGGATGAAGCCGGTGCACAAGCTTTGGTTGAATAGGGTGCCTAGTGGTGTTGAGAGCTCTTGCCTGAGCTCATGTAGGACACACCCAGGGATGTTGTCAGGTCCCATGGAGGCTTCATTTTTTGCCTTTGACAGGGTATTAATGACCTGCTCAATGGTAATGAGGGGAGGGGGCAGGTGCTGGAGATCTCCTAGTTTACTGATGAGGGGGACAGGTGGATGAAGCTTTCACTGAACTTGTCTGCCAGCAGGTTGGCTATATCTATAGCATTTGTGTATGTGGTATTCTTGACCACCAACTCAGAGCAGATTTGGGAGTTACCTTTGAGATTGAGGACGTATGCAAAGAAGGCCTTGTGATTGTCCTTAGTGGATGTGGCCAATTTGGACTTGAGGTTAGCCTTAGTGGATTTTGCCAGTGAGCTTATCTGCTTGTTTAGACAAAGGAGAGATTGCTTCCAACTTGGCACCTGCTGCTCCTTGGTCCTGGACAGCAATATTTTCCTATATAGAATCTGTTTATTGCTGGTCTCTACCAGACAGGTTTACTCTTCCTTGAGGAAGATGATTTGTTCCTGTCAGGTATTGCTGAGTCCATGCAGCTATATAGGTGCTCATATAGTTTTTGGTGTAGGTTTGGACATTAGGGCTTGTTCCAACTGAAGGGATGGTGGCTGTGAAGCTGCTTATACCTGCTCTCAGGAGGGTGCAGACAGCTTTGGAAAACTTTTTTTTGTTTGACCTTGGGGGGGGGGCAGGGGAGATGGTGACTTTGAAAGTGATTGCTTTATGGTTGGATCTTACAAGGAGGATGACACTGTAGGGGTGCTACAGTGGCTACTCATGTTAGTTCGTACCAGGTCCAGGATATTTTCACCTCTTGTGGGGATGTCAACCAGCTGATCCAATGCATTGGCACTGACGAAGTCGAGGAATCTCTGGGTGCTCATGTTTGAGCTAGAATAGGTCTTCCACAATATGGTTGGGTAGTTAAAGTCACCCAGGATCAGGATAGAGGGTTGAATCTTGATGGATTCAAGTAAGTCCAGATAGATGGAGTGGTCCTCCTGAGTCATGGTTGGGGGTCTGTAGCTAGCTATGATTTGAATAGGTGTTTTGTTAACAGTTAACTGCACCTGTTGTGTCTCTTGTGCATTATACTGTTTGACCAGCATGGAGGTGTGTATGTGTTTGATAAATATTGAAACTCCATCAAAGACAAGTAACCCAGGAAGGCTGGGGATGCTCTCTACAACTTTTCCAGGGCGAGGAATGCTTGCAATGAGTGCAAATGTTGCTTGTTCCCTTTTGACTGGGTAGAACATCTGGAACTGATTTGTTTTCAGGACTGGGGAGAGAAAAGCGAATGATATAACTCCTGGATATTATGTCCTGCACCCACTTGTCATTGGTTATCTTCCACCAGGTTTCTAGGTGCTGTGACAGTCTTCCCCTGACCATTTCCAGAGGCGAGCAGTCTGTCACTTCTTCAGGAGTGCTGAAAGGGTCTGCCAAAGAAAGATTCTCTGGAGGCCTGATTCTGCAGGCCTCCTCTGCTGTGAGGGAGGTGTCTTCTGTTATTGTGCTCCCCTCTGCCCCTTGGGGCCTTTGAGATTTCCTGAACCACATTTTCCCAATACTCCTCTGACCCTTTGGAAACGGTCTGGTGAGTGTGGAAAAATGTACTCCAATGGCAGATAAGGTCTTACCTTCCTGCTCACACTGGGTTAGCATTTCTTTTACTTTGGGCCCAAAAGCTTGCTTGAAGATCCTTCTCACAATGCGGCACATGAGATCTGAGGAAGTTGGGAACTGCATTATGGGTAGGGAATGAGGCCCACAAGCTTTGCTGAAGAACTCGAACTATTGGAAAGGCCAAGATGGATCCAACACATCGGATCTGAACCCATCAGTGAGAATAAAGGTGAGACTGACAACAAAACATCAGTTATTTTACATTATGAAGTTTTGTGGTTTAAACCCCTGTGGCAGGAGAGGATATCTTACACACTTCTAAGCTGGGAATTCCTGTTGAAGGCTCATTGTGTCTGTTAGTCTGAAGGTGTCTTAGTTCTAGTTTAAGCACTTGGGCTCAAAACAAGTTATTTTACATTAGGAGAGTTGGACTCTTGTGGCGGGAGAGTGTAGCCTACACCTTTTTAAGATAGGGATTGCTGGTGCAGGGTTATTGTGCCTGTTATTCTAAGTGTCTTTATTCTGGTTTAAGCACTTGGGTTCCAAACCAGTTATTTTACATTAGGAAGATTTGTGGTCTAAACTCTTGTGGCAGGACAGGATAACCTACACCCGTCTTAGCTGGAAATTGCTGGTTGAAAGTCGATTGTGTCTGTTATCCTGAAGTGTCTTAGTTCTGACTTAAGCACTTGGGCTCCAAATCTAGTTATTTTAAATTAGGTGGTTTTGTGGTCTAGACTCTTGTGGTGGGAGAGTGTGGTCTACACCCTTATAAGCTGGGAACTGCTGCTTTATTTAAACTGTTTTTTGCTGAGACTGTGATTTTAGGCACTTTGAGTTTCTAGTACTTCTGCATTTTATAGCACAGGCCAGATTCAGACTTGCTGAATTTAGACTGATATCATTTGAGCATTAAAACCAGCTCTTCACTGAGATACTGACAGATCTGAGGCATCAGCTGCTTCCAACTGACTATTAAGTACCTGTTTTTTGCTCTTATATTGCAACTTTTTTAATTTCTATTTGCATTCTACTGTCTGTTTGACTTGTCTGAACTGTTTTTTGACACATTTACTTTACACTGTATTATTTCAGCTGTAGCAAACCCCAGTTCCATGTTTGCTGTTTCTGGGTCTACTTTGTAACTTCTGAGCATCAAATTTAAGCCATCCTTGTGGGGAGAGAGTGCTGTCTGTGTCCCATCTAATTGGGGTGATTGGACTAGAGCTCAGAGAGAGTATCCTAATTGGCTAGTTTGATGTTAAAGGGTTATTTTTTGTTTTATTTATCCCCCACATTTGCGCTTGTTTGCATATAGCACACCATCATGCACTGCCACGTAACAGTGGTTACCACTGGTGGTTATAGACGCAAATGCTTTGCTTGTTAAATTTTCCCTTAGTACTTTGCTTGCGGTACTCCAGAAGTTTTTCACAGCCCTGCTCTACTGTCAGGATAGCCTACACCCGTCATAGTCCATTTTGGTGTGAACGACTTCAGACATACCTCTCTAGACTACATGAAGACAGATGACTGAGCTCTTGGATTGTGTATCTTAGGCAGGTATGTCCTTAACCTTAAGCAGCATTTTACCTTCACCTACGATGGTGCCTCACTACAAACAGAAAATTATTGACTTCAATAACTGGCTTAGTTTCTGGTGTCATTCTAAGGAGATCCAGTATCTGTTAGCCTGGGATGACATGATCGACAGACCTTGCCCCAGAGTGACCAACACACCTCTTACCCACTAGCCATTCCTAAGTGTGACCTCTTTTCCTGACCATATAAATTTACCTAACACTATGGACGGACAATTTCCCACAGTTTCTCCAGCCATCTTCATTGACATGAGCATCCTGAAGCAGTGTAGCAACTGCCTCATGTTCACTGACAACCATCTACTCCTAGTTCACACAAACTCAACATGCGAGAGATCCAACTATATTAAGAACCTTGAATCCATGCTTTCTCACACAACAGTCAGGACATATGACAATGAGCAGGTTGTCAGCATGCACACCTCATCTTCTGCTCCACCCAAACACATATCACATATACCTACATATGCGGAGGTCCTCAACAGAAACATACCTAAACACCAGAGACCTCCCAAACACAAACACAAGCATGCTACACACTAATACTTCCTCTACTGAACATAAAACACATAATAGCTCATGCACCAGTGTCTCACCTGTCAAGCCCTTAAGGCAAAACACAAAACCAAACATATTAGTCATAGGTGATTCTATCATGATACACACAGATATTCCTCTCACCAGGCTGGATAAGAAAAGTGTTACAGTCAGCTGTCTGTCAGGTGCTAGGATCCACCATATCATACATGCACTCAGGTCTCTCAACAACAGGTACTGTTATGACTCCATCATAGTCCATGTTGGTGTGAACGATTTGAGACATACCTCTCTGGACTACATGAAAACAGATGACTGAGCTCTCGGATCGTGTCTCTCAGGCAGGTATGTCCTTAGCCTTAAGCAGCATTTTACCTTCACCTACGATGGTGCCTCACTACAAACAGAAAATTATTGACTTCAATAACTGGCTTAGTTTCTGGTGTCATTCTAAGGAGATCCAGTATCTGTCAGTCTGGGATGACATGATCGACAGACCTCGATGCTTTGCCACAGATGATTTTCATCTGTCACCCATGGGATTTTCGCTACTGGCTAAGGCTCTTGCTACCCCCATAGTGCCTTTTTTAGGCAGTGTCTCAAGGACAAAATTTCTGACGTAAAAACTCCATCTAAAAACAACCTCAGGGTTATGGTGATAAATGCTAGGAGTCATAACATGAAACTGCACTCACTAGAAGCAGTCCTCACCTTGGAAAACCTGGTTCAAGGCATTGTGGAGAGCACCCCAGCCATACTGCGTTACACCTCCTTCCACATGTTCAGACCACAAACTGAAACTGTGAAAACTAAAGGAGGAAGTGTATCAATATTTGTTAAAGATAAATACACCTCCAGATTGGTTAAACAGTATGATTCCCTGGAGATACTTCAGGTGCAATTAACTGTTGGTAGGATACCTATTCAAGTCATTGCCAGCTACAGGACCCCTTCCATGAATCAGGACACTCACTCTGCCTATTTGGATCTACTTGAGTCTATCATGGTACATCTGTACACTATTGTTTCTATGCAACTTTAACTACACATCTACTAACTGGGTAATTTACTTGTGCTCAAACTCACTTGCCCAAAGGTTCCTTGACTTCATTAACTCCAATGCCCTGGACCAGCTGGTTGACACCCCATGATGGGTGCCAACATCTTGGATCTGGTGCTTACCAATATGGGGGACCACTGTAGCACTCCCACCGTGAGGTCTTCCCTGGGGAGATCTGAACACAAATCAGTCTCATTTGAAGTAACTATCACACCTGACCCCCCCCCCCTCCCCAGCAGTAACTAAACTAAAAAACTTCTCCAAAGCAGATTATAACCTCTTACAGGATGGTATAAATAGTTCACTGCACCCCCCGATGGAATTGGCAACTATACCAAGTTCTACACCAATGCTTTATAAAAACACCTGTATAACTGCATTAACTTGGCCATACCTGACAGGACCAAAACAAGCTCCTCAAGGAAGAACAAATCTGCCTGGTGGACAACTGCCATTAACAGGCTTTACAATAAGAGGAAACAATTGCTGTCTAAGATTAAGAGGGAGTGAGCCCTAAACTGGAAATACTCCCTCCTCAGCTTAAACAAGCAAATAAGACTTCTTGTGAAGTCCACCAAAGTAAACTATGAATCCAAATCAGCTTCTTTAACTAAAGATAACCATAAGGCATTCTTTCTTACATCCATAACCTAAAAGGAAAGGCCCACATTTGTGCCGAACTGGTAATTAATGATACCACATATACTGTGGACATAGCTAACCTGTTGGCCGACAGGTTCTGTGAAAACTTCGCTCCCCTGTCCCCACCACATGTACCCCATGACAAGACTACCACCTGTCCCCTACCTTGTATCCCTAAACAGCACATCGTAAATGCCCTCTCTAAGGCCAACAATACAACATTTATGGGACCTGATAACATCCCAGGCTGAGTCCTACATGGGCTCCAACAAGAATTAGCAACACCACTGGGTACTCTTCAATCATAGTCTAAGCACTGGCTTCATCCCAGCTGAATGGAAATTGGTCACCATTATTCCCTTCCACAAAGGTGGTGCTTCCACTGACCCTGGGAACTATAGACCTATTAGCCTGACTAGCCTTATCTGCAAGGCCATGGAGTGAATCATCATGGACCTTATCAACAAATATATAGGCAATCTCTAAACACATGACCCTACTCAGTTTGGATTTGTCAAAGGGAGATCATGCCTGTTAAACCTGGTGGACTTCTTCGAGACAGTCACCAAGGTCCTGGACAAGGGCAAATTTGTGCATACAACCTACCTAGACTTGGCCAAGGCTTTTGACACTATCCCCCCCCCCCCCCAGGCATCATTGACAAACTCACTCAGCTTGGTATCAACCCTTATATCATTAGATGGGTCACTAACTGGTTCACTGATAGAACACATAGTCAAAATATGGGAATCCACCTCCAACAGCAGACTTGTAACCAGTGGTGTTCCACTGGGATTAGTCTTGGGACCTCTTCTGTTTAGAATATATTTCTCTAAAGTACAAGCAAAAACTAAAGGTCTGTGCCTGACAAAGTTTGCTGATGACTGCCGACTGGGAGCGGTCAGAGAATCTCTAAATGATGTCAACATCCTACAAGAGGGTGTTACACAAACAAATGATTGGTGCCAAAGCCATGGCCTTAAACTCGATACAAAAAAATGTATTATCATCCCTTTCAATAAGAGTGATTGATGTTCCTGCTAACTACCATATCAATAGCAACACCCCAAGTATACAGTCAGTGGTGAGAGACCTGGGCACACAAGTTAACAGCAATCTTACCTTTGATCACCATGTCTCCACAGTGGTAACAAGGGCATTGCTTCCAGAAAAAAAAGAAGTTATAACCTCCCTGTACTCTTTTCTCATCAGGCCAATAATCGAGTACAATGACACTTTTGGTATGTACCTTTACAAGCATCTGTAGCAATTGGAGAAACCACAAAGGTTCCTCACAAGGAAAATTCAGGGTCTTCAGCATCAGGTCTATGTGTATCATCTGAAATCACTGTCACTTTATTCTGTTCCATACAGACTACTTACAGGCGATCTCTGCCTTGCATATAAGGCAATCTCTGACCCTGCTTTATTGGAAATACTGCATATCTGCAAGTCAAATGATACATGGATTACTTGCTCTAAAGACCTTAACCTGGTATGTGACATTAATAGAACCTGCTGGAAGGACAGATTTTTCTCCCAGAGGTTACCACACCTTTGGAACAGACTCCCACTTAATGTCAAACAGAGCACCTCATTGTCCCTCTTCAAATGCAATCTAGACATTTGGATGGGTAACCATAAATTCACCCCAGTGGTTGCATCTGTGTCCCTTTTGGACATGAGAATTAGGTGCTGATCATGGAAATAAAGGTAGAACTTGGCTAGGTTTGTAAGGGTCCTAGGGCCATTAGGCTAGTAACTTCCTATGATGCTATGAATTGTGAGTCTGGTGAAGACTGAGCAACACCATCCAATTTACAGTCATCTGCAAACTCAGTTAACTATAGGCCAGGACTGCTGACCTGAAGGTCTGAGAAATAAATGCCAAATAGCAGATGGCCTAAAATTGAGCCCTGTGGTACACCACTGGTAACTTTTTTGGTTTCAGATGTGGCACATGTGACTCTAACTAGATGGGTTCTGTCAAACAACCAGTTAGCTATCCACCACACAATATAAGGATACATACTCAGATTTACAAGTCTAGCAAGAATGCTTGCATGGGGAATAGTGTCAAAGGCCTTGGCCAGGTCTAGATATGCTGTATATAATACATAACCACTATTCACTGCTTTGATTACTTTTCAAAGAATTTAATGAGGTTAAAGAGGCAGGACCTTCCTTTGACAAAGCCAAACTGACGAGGGTCCAGGATAAGAGATTTTCAATATCCAGATTAATGAGGTCTGAGATAATGTGCTCCAGAGCCAAATGGGTCTTTAGTTAGGCTACCCTTATGTAATAGGATTACAATAACTGTTTCCAGGCTTCAGAAATGTAATCAGTACACAAGATTAGATTAAAGAGGTTAAACAGGGTTCAGAAAGGCCATATTTGGCACTATGGTACTGATAATCAGCCTAGTATTTTATTGGGGCCCGTGGATGAAGTATTTTGAGAGGGCTGCAAGAATTTGTTCCATAGTGATTAAAGAGAGGTGGTTGGAATTGTGGAACCTGTGGAATAGCTGTAACTTTGTATGGAGTAAATTTTGCACTAAATTTGTTAACTATGATATTAGCTTTTTCCTTTTGGCCTGATAATGTAGTATTTTGGACTAGCGCCAGACCTTGTTAGATAGTAGTTCTTCACATAGTTAAAGGATTTGCAGTTATTTTTGGCTTTATTGGCTAATTTAAGTTTGTACTGAACCTTTGAGCTTCCTAATAGTTCCTTTAAGCTTTGTTAGTTTGCTTAAGTATACTCTTAAAGTAGGTAGAAGAACTTTTATAAGCATTAAGCAGTTTCTTTCTTTTGTTATATAATTTATTTATATGGGTATTCCACCAAAGGGGGTTGTTTTTAAATTTCTCATTATATTTGGTGCAGATAGGGACTATGTTATCAATGCAACTATTTAAGTGGAAGAAGTAGTCAGAGGCATAGGTAGCACCTTGAGCAACTGTAACCTTTGGAGGAGGAATACAGCAGAATTTATTTAACATTTTTAATACATACAGTAGTTGCATAAATGATGCCCCCACATTTAAAATAACCCTGACTACACACTATACAAAACTGCTTTACTATATATACAACATGCATTTTATAACATGTAATGTTTTATACAAATACAACAAAATTATTTTACTTGTTACTTTTTTCCATTTCAGTGTCCTTCTAAACATTAATGACGAAGTGGGGTATATGATTTAAAGTCCACACACAAGTTTAACAAAGTCAACAAAACTCCAGCCTTTTTCAGCTACTTTTTCCTTGCAATGCCACATTTCACAAATGTGATTGATGCTTTATAGTTTACCATTTGCTCAATAATTTCTGTATTGTTGGTCTTCCTGTTCATCTCCATTTCCCAAAACCAGACTCTAGTTTAAGTCCATGATACTCCTGATTCTTCTAGTCAACTCCTGTGCTTCTTCCTATCTCTTGAGCATTTTCCTTTGGAACAGTGAAAAAGGTTTCACTGGTAATGTTTTTCTGAGTTTTACTGTCAAAAGAATGAGAAGCAGGGTCTCCTTCTGTTTGCTGGCTAACTTTTTGTTGGACAAACTTTTCTATGCCCTCATTAGCGTGTTCTGCATCCAAAAAAAGTCTTTGATCCTCCAGGAAAAAAATTATTCTGAAGACAGCTGGATGCAGCAGCTTGAATCTTACCCTGCTTTTCAACATTACCTGGTAGTTGGGATAAATTTGCTTCTCTTCTGTCTGATGTGCATTGAATAATAATTTTCCACAAATCCTTTGCTCTTTCTGTTTTTTAATAATTTTCCCTTCTGCCACAGTTTAGTAAGGATCAATTCTTTCTTCTGGTATGATTGCATCTTTACTAATACAGGTCTTGGCAACTTTATCATGGCTAGATTTAGAGCAAACACACAAGTCTTTTCAACTTAACAAATCATGTTGAGGAATAGTAGTCCACTTGCTTATTTGTTCTTTTGTAAAATTAATATAGTCTTCTCCTTCCAGTCTCTCTTGTACAGCAGAAAATCTCAGGCTTTCTCTGCATGTTCTGTCTTCTAACTACCATTTTTTGAAACCATTCTGTTTGAGAAGTCTTGTAATCAAGCCAGCC
Organism: Protopterus annectens; assembly: GCF_019279795.1. Taxonomy (NCBI): domain Eukaryota; kingdom Metazoa; phylum Chordata; order Ceratodontiformes; family Protopteridae; genus Protopterus; species Protopterus annectens. The sequence continues at coordinate 531,239,470 of NC_056746.1, forward strand.
TTTTCTTATTTTTTACAGTTTTATCAGTTCATATGAACAACTATTTAAAACAGCCATTTCCAGCCTTTTATTGTCTGAGTTGATATACTTCCTTCAAAGTTTCATTTATTTAAATCACCTTTGGGTACATTTCATCTATTTTATTCCTCTAAATTACTGGAGGCCATCTCTTGCACCAAAGCTGAAACTTGAACTGCGTTTTGCTGAACAGCTACAGGGTTCTTCCCAGTCAGTGTTTCCTTTTCGGGCTGATTTTATTTCAGGTTCTCTCAATTTCTGTTTTATTAACATCCAGGAAGTGTATTTAAAACCAGTAACTGAATATTACTTGAGCTGACATCATCATGGGCGTTTTCTCACTTTTTTACACTGGGAGATTTGAAATTAAGGTGTTGATCGGTGTGCAGCCATCTTGGAAAAGTCGCAGTTATTGTACCCTGTGGAATAATATGCAAATTCTGTCCAAGTTCCAACACTGAATTCATGTCTCACACTCCAAATATCTTCATTATTTTTTCCAGAACTGCAACCTCTTTTGATACTTTTCCCTTTTAGGTCCAAATGATGTATCCTTATACTTCAAAAGTTCCAGTCTCCACCAGTAATATTCCCTGCTGAAACCTTCTCCCAAAATGTTCTTAAGCTCCGTAATACTAGTCTTTGGTGGAATAACAGTACAAGCTAGTGTAATCCTCCTACTTTGCCAATAAGCTCCTTACCACCACAAATCTACCGTTAATGTCTTTTCCCCTCTTCTATCACTATTACAGCTCCTCCAGCAATCAGTATTATTACTCACCTGATACTTTGCTGAATGTCCATCCTGAAAACATTTCTGTGTCAAATTCAAATGCTCATTTCTTACCAAATGTGTCTCTTGCAGCGTTACTATTTGTACTCTGCATTTCTTAATATAATTCAATACTCTCTCTTTTCTGTCTATATCTATAAGATCATTTACATTCCAAAACAGTATGTAGAGAGTAGCCATTATGTTAAAAAGCTACTGTTCCCACCTATTATAGATGACATTTTTTGAATGTGCATTTCCAACTTTAGTTTTACATGCACACACTGTTTTGGCAGACTGATCTTTTATATACAAAACAAACAGACCTTGTTGGCTGTGTTCAAATAAAACACTAACTGAACTAAAAAATGAACACCAAGGACCATTCTAATGAAGTTCTGTTTTCATTAAAGGAACAAAGGTGGTAAAATTATATTATTGTGTCTTTTTTGTCTGGTCTGCTTATACTTCCTAAGATCTTTTATACAGTTGCTTCTTCTCATCTCTATTTTAACCTATGTCACATTTTAAGACTTTTTGCTTAATGAAAGCCCTCAAATAAAAATCTAAATGTATTTTAAAAACACCTCCATCCCCTATTAACTCGGGGCACACAAAACTATGTACATTTTTAACAACTGAACTTTAACCCCCTCCGTTAGTAAACATTGCTCCAAATCAACAGCTGCACCTACAGGCACTACCTAATCTAAAATTAAGGTCACCCATGCTACAGTGCATGTTACCACTTGTGTTCCCACTTACACTGACTGTTCTCTCTTCTTTTCTTAGCTATATTCTCTTCCCAGAGATGAAAAACAGATGCATACTTTCAGAAATGATTAACAAAGTGCACTGGCTACCTTTAAATAAAATGAATCTGTGCACTGTTCTATTAAATATATTGAGGTATTACGTCTGCTGGGGAGGCTACTATTTCTTATTCACTTCCCATAATTTCAGACTATTTCTTACTGAACTATTTGCCACTGTATGTTTAAATTTTGCATTTCTCTCAAAAAAGAATGTTCAGAACTCTCACTATAAAAGAATTGCACCTGCAGACAGCTTGAGTCCATGCAAAAATAGCAATTAAATAGAGAGGGAAACCCCTCACTAGAGATGCAAGGAGATTGCACTCGGAACACAATGTACAAAATCCCTTGGCTGATTGCCTTCAGCTGCAGACTTCATATTTCCTAGTGATGGCATTTGCTAATGGAACAAACAAGCTAATATATTTGCAGATGCAAGAAAAGTACAGTTTTGTACCTACCATAAATGTAGATGTCCGATAGGTATGCATCTGCAGTCATCACATATGGGTTTGTCCTGCCTCAGGCAGCCCTTCGGTCGGCCTGATTCCAAAGTCTGGGTCCGGCGTCAGCTGACGTCGCCCCTTCCCCGACGTCAGAGCGCCTGGGGTATAAAAGCGTCAGCTGACGCCATCTTCCTCAGTGTTTCTTGCCCCAGATGCCAGGTGCCCTCAAAGGAAGGCAAAATTTGGATAAATGCAATAATTCCAAACATGCATAGAAATATATATATATATATATATATATATGTATATACACACAACAAATACACCATAATAGATAACCCCAGCTAGCTATGAGAGGGAAATGTACCCAATAAATCCCAAAGAGGGGAAGGAGGGAGGGTAAACCTGACTGTAGATGCATACCTATCGGACATCTACATTTATGGTAGGTACAAAACTGTACTATGTCCTTCAAGGATGCATCTGTAGTCATCATATATGGGTAGAATACCATAGCCAATCTGGGGGTGGAGGATCTATGTAAGGGATGGTGTAGCTAAAATGCCCTGCAGGACTGCCGTAGCAAAGCCTGCTCTGGATCTGGAATATAAAGGTAAATTGTAATGCTTAGAAAATGTATGCACGGAGCTCCATGTAGCAGCTTCTAAAATGTCCTTGGTAGCCACCCCTCTTAAGAAGGCTGTGGAGGTGGCTGTGGCTCTGGTGGAATGAGGTCTAATGTTAGCTGGCACAGCTTTTCCATGGAAGGAATAACAGAAACAAATGCAATTCCCTATCTATTTCGAAATTGTCTGTTTGGAAATTGCTTTTCCTTGTGCACCAGCAGCATATGCTACCAACAGCTGGTCAGTTTTTCTGTAGCTTTTTGTTCTGTCCAAGTAGTAGCGCAACTGTCTGTGTATGTCCAGAGTGTGCAGAAGTTTCTCCTCTTTGTTTTGTGGATTTGAAAAGAAGGTAGGCAGGTGAATAGCTTGGTTTAATGAGACCCTGGATACTACCTTTGGCATAAATGAAGGATTGGTTCTCAATGACACTCTGTCCTGATGAAAAATAAGAAATGGCTCTACTGCCATGAGGGCCTGTAACTCAGATACTTTTCTTGCTGAGGTTATGGCCAGAAGGAAGGCGGTCTTCCAAGACAGGAACTGTAGTTCTGCAGATGCTGCTGATTCAAAGGGAGGCAGAGTTAGTTTTTCCAACACGAAGTTAAGGTCCCAAGTAGGCACTGGAGGTTTCCTTGGAGGATTGATGTTTTTAATTCCTCTTAGAAACTGTCTTAGGAGAGGATGAGAAAAAATAGGTGGATCAGTATTGTACTCTGCTGAAATTGCTGAAGCACGAATTTTAATGGAAGAGTAAGACAGGCCATTGTGGAGCATTTCTGCCAAGTATTCCAGGATATGTGGCATGTTCATCACTGTCGCATCTAGCCCTTTGTGGTGGTCCAAATGTGAAATCTTTTCCATTTTGCTGAATATGCCTTTCTTGTGGAAGGCCTGCGAGCTTCCATGATGAAATCCTTCACTCTCTTGGATAGCTTATCCTGAGGAGGAGTCAAGGTATTTTCCAGGCTGTTAGTCTCATGGTTTTCAGGTTGGAATGCAGAGTTTTGTAATTGTGCTGTGTCAGGGGAAGTGGCCATTGAGGAAGAGGCCATGGTTCCGTGTGTGACATGCTCTTTAACAGTGGGTATCAGTGCTGTCTTGGCCAGTCCGGAGTTATCAGAATCACTTTTGGCTGCTCTGTCCTGATCTTCAGTAAGACCTTGGTCATTAATGGAAGAGGTGGAAATGCATAAACTGTTAGGGTTATCCAGCTGAAAGATAGGGTGTCCACTTTCCATGCTTGTGGGTGGTATGTCCTTGAGCAGAATTTCTTCAGCTGATTGTGGGGGGAGGCAAAAAGATCTATGTCTGGCCTCCCCCATGATTGTGTTATCTGTAGGAAGATGTCTGGGTGCAACATCCATTCGTGTGCATCCATGATATTTCTGCTTAAGCTGTCCGCCAGTATATTGTCTTTTCCTGGCACAAACTGGGATTGCAGATCTATATTGAGTTTCAAGGAAACTCCCCATAGATTCATCGCCAGTCTGCAAAGAGGGTAGGAATGGGTGCCTCCTTGCTTGTTTATGTACCACATAACTGTGGTGTTGTCTATCCTTATTAGCAGGTGGCCTTGATGCAGAAAGAGTTTGAAGGCCTCGATTGCATGCATCACTGCCAGCATTTCCTTTTGGTTTATGTGCATGCGTAGCTCCTTTTGTGACCATAGTCCTTGAATGCATCTGCCCTCCATGTGTGCTCCCCAACCGTGGTCTGAAGCGTCCGTTGTAATAGTTTGGCTGGCTATTGGTTTGCTGAAGGGCAGACCCTGTTTGATTGGCTTGCTTGAGCCCACCACAGAAATTCCTTTTGGAGACATGGAATGAGTGGGATCAAAGTTTCTAAGCTGTGGCTGTGCTGAGCCCATAAACTCCTTAGGTACCATTGTAGTTTCCTCATATGCAGCCTTGCTTGGGGAATGAGAAGAATGCAAGATGCCATGTAACCCAGGGCCTGCAGGATTTTCCTTGCAGTCAGCTGAGTTTGTCTTGTCAGATTCTTGAAGTAATCCGGTAGTTGTCTTTGTTTTTCTTCTGTGAGAAAAGCCATTTGGGTGGTTGTGTCTAAATCCACACCCAGAAAAGTTATTCTTTGGGATGGAACAAGTCTTGATTTGTGAAAGTTGACTGTATATCCCAATGCCTACAGTAGGTGGATGGCATAATTCAAGTCCTTTACCAAAGTTTGTTGGCTGTCCGCTTGTATAAGGATGTCGTCCAGGTATGGGTATATTTGAATCCCCTGAAGTCTGCAGTGTGCAATTACTGATGCCAGGCATTTCATGAATACTCTGAGTGCAGTAGATAAGCCAAAGGGCAATGCTGAGAATTGATAATGCTCTGAGCCTGCAAGAAATCTGAGGTGTCTTCTGCAACTTTGTCCGATAGGGACATGCAGGTATGCCTCCTTGAGGTCTAGAGTCATCAGCCAAGACCCCTTGCCCAGCATGGGAAGGAGTTGCTGTAGAGTCAGCATTTTGAATTTTGGCACAATGAGATAAGTATTCAGTGCGGACAAGTCGAGAATAGGCCTCCATTGATTTTCTTTTCTTGGAACAAGGAAAAGTCTGGAATAAAATCCTTGGCCTTGTTCTGAAAGAGGAACCTTTTCTATAGCTTTCATTTGCATTAAGTTGGAGATTTGTTTCAAAGCCTCTGCCCTTTGATTTGGTGGCAGGTCTGGCATGCCTTTTCTTTTTGGCAATGTGTGAAAATGGAACCTGTATCCTTTGTCTATTATTTGCAGTGTCCATTTGTCTCTTGTAATAGTGTGCCAATTGTCTGAGAATAAAGAAAGCTTTCCGCCCAAAGGTGATTCTAATTGAGCCCTGGTTGGCGGAGTCAAAGCAAAGTCATTGAGTCTGTCCTTGTGCAGCAGTTGAAGGTCCTGCACTACCTCTCTGGTAGGGAGGCTGCCATTGACGCCCTCTGTAGGAGCCTCTAGCTTGCCCTCTACCTCTGGCACGCCTGTTCTTGCCTCTCTGAAATCTTTCTGTGTCCGGAAAGGACCAATTCTTGGCAGGCCAATTTCCGCTGAATCTTGGTGGTTGGACTTGTAGAAAATCTTTAACTGTTTGTACAGATTTTGCCTTTTCCTCAACCTTCTTTAAGACCTCCTGAGCAGTGGAGCCAAATAACTTTTGCTTTTCCAGGGGAGCATCCAGAAGCTTAGCTTTAACATGGTCTGGCAGAGATTGTTCCTTCAGCCAAGCATGCCTACGTATGACTGCACCTGTCATAGCTGACCTACATGAAGCTTCCAATGCATCATAACCACATTGTAAGAAATGGTTACTAACCTGCTGGGAGTTATGTACCAGATCCTGTAGTGATTTGTGATCTAGGGGTTCAGGTGAAGACAGTTTCTCATGCAATTCATCTAACAAATACTCTTGGTACTGTATCATATGAAATTGACAATTTAATGCCCTCATAGAAAGAGTAGCAGAAGTATACACTTTTTTACCCCATCTCTCTAAAGCCCTGGACTTCCTTTCAGAAGGGAGTGGATTTTTAGAGGTGGCAGCCGCAACCCCTTTAGGGCCCTGAGAAATAGTTTCTGGATCAGCAGAGTGGGCCTTGTAAAGAAAATGATGCGAGTCCGGGACCCTGTAGTACCTATCGGGTTTGACAGGGGCCGGGGGAAGAGTGTCAGGGGTTATGCTAGACTCAGAGTACACATCATCAATGACATTCAAAACAGGAGGAATAGCCAAAGGTCTATGCTGAGGTAAATGCAGAAAAGTTCTTAATCTTTTCCTGGAATCAGAAAATTCCTGGCCCTGCCATTTGAAATGCTCTCTCATAGTGTGAAGGGTCTCACCGAAGGATAGCTCTTCAGGAGGGGAGGCCGAGGGGATGGATTCCTCTGCATCAGAATCCTCGTAGGCCGAAAAAGCCTCCGCCTGGTAGTCAGAGAGCAGAGCCATCAGAGGCCTCCTCTGAGGAGTGGGGATCAGAGGGCTGAACCCTGGGCCTTTTGTCTAGAGGAGGTTGAGAGCCCCTATCTGGATGAGGTTGAGATCCCCTAATCAAGTAAATAAGGTCCTCTGCTAAAGTAAGAATCTGTGAACTTGTAGAGGGTCCCTGAGGAATAACCCTGGGAGGCATAGCTTTTGTATGTTTAGCAACTTTAGCCGTGGTGAATGCCTTTATGGACATGGATGCAGGAGGCCTAGCTGCACCACGTGCTGGAGTAGTTTTGTCTAGAGGAATGGTGTCGGAAGTTTCCAAAACACCAGTTTCTGAAGGAAATTCAATAACCGACTCAGCAGGGGCCTCCGGGGCCGAGGTTGTCGGTTGAGCGGTTTCGGGTGTCGGAAGTACCAAGGACTCTGTTTCAGCCGAGACCGAGACACTCGCGGTAGGCCTGGCCGTGGTTTCAGCCGAAACCACGGCCCGTGTGTATCAGTCCTTGTCCTTCCGTTTCTTTACTAAATGTGAAGTCGGAGTCTCCGACGGCATTTTGTATGAAAAACTAGCCCCAAAAAATTCCTCTGCGAACTCCGCCCGACGTCTAAGAGTGCGTGGGTTGAAGGAAGCACAGGCTGAACAGGCCAAAACGTCGTGGTCTGGGCCTAGGCAGGGGAGGCAGTAAGAGTGGAAATCCTTATGAGGTATTTGTTTCCCACAAGTTAAACAATTATTAACTTTATCTGACATCGGCTGAGGCAAGAAAGAGTCCCCAACGGGGTACTTAGCTTTTGAAGTCTTCGGTAGCTGAAATACAGGAGCTGGCCGACCAGCACTTGCGAACTGCTTCTGCTTTGGGCACCACGTGGCAAGAAAGACTGAGGAAGATGGCGTCGGCTGATGCTTTTATACCCCAGGCACTCTGACGTCGGGGAAGGGGCGATGTTAGCTGACGCCGGACCCAGACTTTGGAATCCGGCCGACCGAAGGACTGCCTGAGGCAGGACAACCCATATGTGATGACTGCAGATGCATCCTTGAAGGACATCTTAGCATTTTCATGCTTTTCATCACCTTTGTCTTACTTTTCAAGCTTATGTGCTTGCAACAATGGTTTATAGCTTAAGCCAAAGACATTAATCTAGGCATCCAGCTTTGTAAAAAGGGGAACTTATCTTAATTAATTCTACATGTAATATAATCAGTACACTTTTACATCCCACTCCAGCAGCCCAAGATCACATAATTATATTAACAAACTTGAGAGTAAGCAATGATTTTATTAGTAGGGAAATGGAAACATTTGCTTTCTCTGACACAATAAAATGTTAATTAAAATATATGAAAGATCGGAGACAATAATTAAAGTGGGAGGGTTCCCCTCTATTAAGTTCTGTTTGAACAGAAAAAAACAGGTAAAGAAAATAAGGGCTAAAAAATCTAAGACTATAATTGATATGGTATTCAAGAAAAGTTTGCTTTATTTGCAGGTATTACTTTTTCTTGATAAATTCAGCAAATGACATTGCAGTGTTGTGGGACATTTTGAGATGGTTTCAAGTCTTTTCTGGATATAAAATGAATGAAGATAAAAAAGATTATAGTCATAAATTATTTGCCCACACATGCATGGGTTCAGCAATACCCATATATTTACATTTACAGGGGCATGATAAGGCAAAGTATATATGAGTACAGATTAAAAAGGGTTCTCTTATGGCAGCTAAGGATATTTGCACTATATCCATTCAAACCCAGAGCTCTTCACAGAAGTATCTATTATTCTAAATTTCTTCTTCTACTTTCCCCAGTAAACCATCACTTTCTATTTTAAGCATATCCTCATACTCTATATTTTTAACCCATTTCTTACATTTCAGCAATATGAGAAGATAGGCAACCTAACTAACCTCCTTCAAAGAAGACACTTCCTTCTTACCTTCTAGCTGTCAACATCTCTACAACTCTGTACCAATTTCCTATTTATAGTTCCTCCCTAAATTCTTCATACATCACACTAAACCTGTTTAATGATGCCCCTCACATTTACCCCAAATACAGACTGATTACATCCACTTCAACTGAATTAAAAATAAAAGTGGAAAATATTCTCCAAAAAGAAGAGTCAATGATACTCAAATATATTAAAATCCTCCTAGGAGGAAACATTTATCCTAATCCTGGCCCCACCTATTCCAACCAATTTCAAGACAATTCCCTTCCACACACTACTCTAACCACACAACGGTCAACCCCCAGCCCCAGTAATCTTTTTACCACCATAAATATTAGATGCATAAGAAATAAAACTATTGAACTACATGCCTGGATTATCCAACACAAGCTGACATTCTCTCTATAACTTAAACTTGGCTTAAACCCATCACAAACGACTCCAAAATTACACCCCTGGCAATAATATAATCCATAATGACCTTATAAAGAAGAAAGGTGGTGATATTGCTTTAATATTTCCTAACTATCAAAACAGGAAAGGTGGTAGCATTGCTTTAATATTTCCCCAACTACCACCACATTTCCCCCTACAGCAAACCAATCCCAAAATTCAATTCAGTAGAGCTTCTTATTACTTTCCTGAAAATTAACTACAAACAAATATGTATTACTGTTCATTACATCCCTCCTGGTGACAATATAGCTACACTGGAAAACATCTTGTATTGGATATACAGAATTCCACAAGAAAAATACTACTAGGTGATGTCATTATCAACTAGTTGGATGTGACCCGTAACTCCCTGACAACTATGAACTTATATGGTTTTATTCAACTTATTAATAGACCCTCACATTATAGCAAGACATCAAATGCCTTATTAGATTAGCTCCTATTATCAGACCCTAGCAAATTCACCACCACACGTACAGCATCAGACTCTCTCAGTGACCATCTCCCAATCTATACAATCAGACATCTCACATACCCAGTTAAACAGAATGATTATAAAACAACATGCAATCTGTCCAAATTTAACCCAGAAATACTCATTATAGGTTCATCTGTAATTACTAGGCCAGATACCCTTATGGTTCATTTTAACCCTAGCCAATTTGCCTTTTTGTGCTTGTTTAACTTCTCACTTGGTTAGGGATTGGTCTTACCCACCCTATGGTCAATAACAAGAAGTTATGTACTCACCATAACGTTTGATGTATGTAGTCCATCTCGCCTTACATTCTTACCCGTGGGTTCGGAGCCGAACCTCGGCTCTGACTCGGCCATACTCTAGCCCGAAGTCTTCAACTGGCTCGTGGCTAAGATGTATCCCATCATGCAACAGGTCTATTCCCAGATGTTGTTTGCTGCAAGCTCACACACGTACACACTGAAAAGAACAACCCCAACAGAAAAGAATACTGTCACCTAGAGAGAATACCTCCAGGAGGGGGAAGGAGGGAGGGTTACTAAGAATGTAAGGCAAGATGGACTACATACATCGAACGTTATGGTGAGTACATAACTTCTTGATGTTATGTAGTCCAATCTCGCCTTCATTCTTACCCATAGGACAGCATCTCTAGCACCTTGATCTTGGGTGGCTCAGTGAAAAATACTCTTTTAGCACCATGGAACCAAAGGAAGATCTGCCTCTAGAGACCAGATCTAATTTGTAGTGACTAATAAAGGTATGAGGCGAAGCCCATGTTGCTGCAGCACAAATATCATCCATAGACATTCTAGCCTGAAACGCAGTTGAGGTAGCCACAGATTGTGTAGAATGAGCCTTCACTTTAAAGGGTAATTCTCTGCCATTGGAAGCATAAATAAATGAGATGCAATCAGAGATCCAGTGAGACAAGGTTACTTTAGAAACAGGAAACCCAAGTCTAGAGTCTGAAAATGAGACAAACATTTGATCTGATTTCCTGAAATCTTTTGTCCTATGTAAATAGAAACACAATTGTCTATGAACATCTAGCTGATGAAACTTAAATTCTGCCCTGTTGGAGAATTCAGAAAAAAACACAGGCAACTCAATGGACTGGTTGATATTGACAACAGAGGCAACTTTTGGAACAAAGGAAGGGTTGGTTCTTAAGGAGACCCTATCTTTGTGAAACACCAAATAAGGTGGCCTAATCGATAATGCTTGGAGTTCAGAGACCCACCTATATGAAGTTATGGCTACCAAGAATACTGTCTTCCATGACAAGAATTTAATGTTACACATAGCTGCAGGCTCAAAGGGAGTTAAGGTGAGCTTCTGTAGTACAAAACTGAGGTCTCATGGTATCACTGGATCAAAGACTGGAGGTCGGAGTAACAATGTCCCTCTCAGAAAAGCCCTACAAAGCCTATGAGCCATAAGGTTGGGCTCATTAGCAACGTGAAAGATAGAAATCGCTGCCAATTGCACTTTAATGGTTGCTGCAGCTGACCCCTGACTAAACAGTTGAGAAAGAAATTCCAATATTGCCGAAATAGGTGCTGTATAAGGATCAAAATGTCTCTCATGGGCCCAAATAGAAAATCTCTTCCGCTTACTGGAATAAATCTTCCTGGTAGAAAGCTTGTGGGAAGATAATAGAATATGGACCACTTCCGGGGAAAAATCATGAAGCCTGACTAAGGACGGAACTGGAGCAGTGAAGTTGTCAACTTGAGGGTTTGGATGGAGGGATGGAACTGTCCTGACATATGAGTCAGCAGATCTGGAGCTGGGTCCAGAATCCTGGGCTTGTCCATTAAATAGGGCTGAAGGAAGGGAAACCAAATCTGATGAGGCCAGTGTGGGGCAATGAGGATCATTTTGCTTCCCAAAGACTGTGCTTTCTGAATGACCTTTGATATCAGAGGTAATGGTGGAAAGGTGTAGAGAAGACCGGAGGGCCAATCATGAGCCAGAGCATCCCTGAGTGTCTCCCGCTCCGGGGGGGATAAGGGTGAAATACCTGCTGCATTTGGCATCGAGGGGGCTGGCAAATAGATCGCAGCAAGGCTGACCCCATCTGTGGAATATCTCTTCCACAACATTATTGTTCAGAGACCACTCATGAGGCATTAGGATAGCTCTGCTCAGCCTGTTGGCAATCACGTTGGACTTCCCCGGTATATGCGTTGCAACTAGAAAGCATTAGGAAGACACCGCCTACTGGCAAACTCGAAGTGCCTCTCTGCAAAGGGGGTAATGTTTGGTTCCTCCCTGTTTGTTCAGGTACCATACCACTGACATGTTGTCTGAGTGGATTGCAATTGTCCCTAGAGGGAGAAAGCTCTGAAGTGTTTGCAATGCTAATAGCACTGCTCTCATCTCCAAGACATTGATATACAAATGGGTCTCATGATCCTGCCATGTACCTTGGGCAGTCCTGCCAAGATAATGCCCCCCCATCTGATCTGGGAGGCATCCGTGGTCACCATGGCAACTGGAAGAGATGGGACAAAAGGCTTGCCCACGTTGAGATTGCTGGCCTGAAGCCACCAGCGTAGATCCCGCTTGCACGTGTCTATAATCAGACTAGAATGGGAGAGTGGAAGATGCTGTAGTGACCACTGGGCAAAATGCAGCCACTGAAGAGCCCTCATGTGTAGTCTGGCAAAGGTAACTAGCATGATAGTGGCAGGCATGGTCCCTAACAACTTGAGGACCACGTTTGCCTTGAACTTCCTCAATGGTAGTAAGGCATAGACCTGCTGTTGCAGAGCCTGAATTCTTTCTTCTGGTAAGGCGGCCCTCATGAGCACCGTATCTAGTTCGGCGCCAATAAAAGTGACACACTGCGAGGGCAACAAGGCAGATTTTTTTCCCAATTTAGAGTAATTCCTAACCTTTGGCACAGTGAAATGGTGGCATCCCTGGTCTGTAACAGTAGATGCCTGGTGGTGGCAGAAAGGAGTCAGTCGTCCAGGTACGGAAACACTTGGAATCCCTAACATCTCAAGTGAGCCGTTACCACTGCCATGCATTTGGTGAACACCCTGGGGGCTGTGGTGAGACCACAGGGCAGAGTGCGAAACTGAAAATGACTGGCTCCCAGCCAGAAGCGTAGATGACATCTCGATGCCCTGTCCATCTTGATATGGTAGTAAGCATCTTTCAGGTCAATGGAGCACATCCACACATCTTTCTCTAACAGAGGAAGCATTGACTGCAAGGTGACCATGCGGAACTTAGACTTTTGTACATGAAGGTTCAATCAGTTGAGATCCAAAATGGGTCTCAGGTCCCCTGTTCTTTTCGGCACCAAAAAGAATCTGGAGTAAGTCCCTAATCCTACTTGGTCTGCAGGGACAGGCTGGATGGCTCCCTTTGAAAGCAACTTTTTTATTTCTAAAGTTGCGAAATCCCTGTGACTGGGTGGAACATCTGGGATTCTCTTGGTTGTCAGGGGAGGAGAAGGGAATATGATAACCTCTGGAAATTATCTTTAATACCCACTCGTCTTGGGTGACGTCTTGCTAGGCTTCTGGGTATAAAGAAATGCAACCCCCGACTGGCTCCAGAGATGCACAGTCGGGCCTCCCTTCAGGAGCGCTGGTAGGGAAAACCACGAAAGGAATCACAGTCCCCCTGGTTACGCGGGCCTCCTCTGCCTCTAGACCGGCATCTACCTAAATTTCCACCCCCTCCCCTGCCTCCGGAGGGGGAATCACTTTGTGCACCCTGAAAAAAACCTCTGTGACTTTCTGAACCACATTTTCCCACCCTTCTGGCCCTTGGGGTAAGGTCTAGAAGGCATGAAAAAATGGACTCCCATGGCAGACAAGGTTTTCCTTTTTGTTCGCACCTAGTAAGAGTGTCCTTCACCTTGGTTCCAAACAACGATGAACCATCAAAGGGGGCATTGGTGAACAAAGACTTGAAGGCCTCCGCAAAATTGCACAGGCGCATCCAGGAGTGTCTCCTAAGAGAGACTCTGGAACCCGCTGCCCTACTCGCTCCATCGGCTGCGTATGAGATCAGCCTCATGGAGGAGTTGGTAAGGGAATTTAGGGTAGACATCTGTGCATTGACCTTCTGTGCCACGGCATCAGAAATGTTACCCTATAGAGAATCTCCTAGCTCTTTTAGATCATCTCTCTGGAGCCTTGTAAAATGCGTCAAGTAGTTCAGCGACCGCAGTGTAAAGGCCGCTGAGGTAAACACATGCTTCCATACCTGTCCATAGCCCGGGACTCCTTGTTAGGCAGATGGATGGTAGACAAAGTTTCAGCAAGTTCCTTCTTGGTGGCCACTGCCACCATCATGGCATCTACTGGAATGCCTTTAGTTAGATATTCCTTGTCAGAGGGGGCGGACAAAAACTTATTGGGTCTCCTAGGGACTGGTTCCACAGTGTCAGGATTTTCCCACACCTTTCGACAGACAAGATCTAGTAGCCCATCAAAAGGGGGAGAAACCCAAGAGGCAGAGGGTTGAGACCCGAAAGCCTTCAGGAACACTGACTCCTCATCAAAAGGGAATTTGGAGGGCCAGCTGCCTCTCTGCTTCAAGATCTCCAAGATATCTGAAAAAGAGATATCTTCAGAAGACGACTTGGGGGACCTCTCTGACTCCTCGAGGTCAGTGTCTGATGTGAGAGACTCATCCAGGGAGTCAAGGTGTTTCCTCTTACACAATCTCTGGTGGGATCCTCAGGCAAAAACTCTGGAGAGATGTCAGAAAGTTGGGGACCACTCATGGAGGTATCCTGAGGCTTAGGGTCTCCACTAACAATGGATAGAGCGTGATCTGAAACTGAACTGGTGCTAGTGGGGGCAGAGTATTGGTGCCGTAGGATTCAGCTGATGACCTGGCCAGTAAGCTCCTCATAACCTCGAAGGTGATCCCCCCAGCTCCTAAGGCTGACTAACTGTAGAGGAAACAGTAGTAGCCCTTGGCACAGAGGAGATGAGGTTCAAAGCAGATGTCGGGTCCAAGCTCACTCGAGCCAAAGCATCAAGAGGAAGGCTCGGAACCGATGAAGATTGATCTGATCCCTCCCCCCCTTGGTTCTGACTGGAGAACTGTGGACCCTTGACCCCATGGACAGAGCCGACAGGGTCGGAGCGGAAATCGGAACAGAAAGGCCAGGCGAGGCTACTAGAACTGACCTGACAGAACCAACAACTCTGGCTCCGAAGGCTGAGAAAGGCTCGAAGGAGGAACAACAAAGGATGAAGAGGCCATAGGCTCTGGAGCCGACTGGGTCAGAGCCAAAATCAATTTGGCCAACACCGATGACTGAAGCAGTTTCTTCACTACCCTATCAACGTCCTCATCAGAAAGGGTCCTGGAAGACCTGGAGGATAATGTAGGAGATCTGGATCTCCCTACAGAAGGGGACTTGCATGAAGGAGAAACTGGTCGAATAACTGGAGACCGGCTCCAAACCAAAATATCCATGACTGGCTCTGAAAGGCTGGGAGCCGATACAGACTTAGTTAAGAGATACCTTCTGTCGGCACTGAGGGCAATGGAACCGAAGAAGGAGAAGCTGTTCTAGCAACTTTTCTCTGGCGGATCCGAAGAAACAGATGGAGCTGGACAGTGCTTCTTAGAAGCCTTTTTGTCCTTTTTAGCTGGAGAAGATAATGCACTGGAAGACTTAGCCAAATCTTCCTCGAAGAAGGGTTTAAGCAGTCCTTTCAAAATTATCTTGTTCTTCCTCTCCTGTAGCACACAGGGACTGAAGGATTGACAAAACAAGCAGACTCTTGGAGGTGAACAGCCCCCAAGCAGTACTTGCACACAGAGTGCCCATCAGTTAAATACATCTTATTGTTGCATTCAACACACTTTTAAAAGCCCGAAGGCCTGTGTTCCTTAGAATCCTTGGACATGCTGAAAGGAACAAAGCCATACGTACACACACTAGATCCAACTAACCCCACACAAGAAAGAGTCTCTAACTAAAACAGCCTAGAAACCAGTGGGAAAAACAACAGGGAGGACTAGGTCCTCTAACTTAAATGGGTCTAGCCCAGGGAAACAAAGGCAGGATAGCACCACTAGCCAGACACAACACTAGACACTAACAGAAAGGGGCCCCAAACCAAGACCACACAGAAAACAAAGGGGAGGACTAGGTCCTCTAACTTAAATGGGCCTAGCCCATGGTGAAAGGAAACGAACGGGATACCAAAATGGCCAATGACAAGGCCACAAAAAACAGCAAGAGAAACAAACAAAGGCAGTAAAACACCACTACCACACACACAGAGCTATGAAAATAGCTTTTTTTAGCAACAAGTCAACAGTTTATAAAAATTTTATAAACAATATACTTAGCCACGGCCAAAAGCGAGACCACGTCTGAGCGTAATGAGTGGCAAATGAGATCTGGGGAATAGACCTGTTGCATGATAGGATACCTCTTAGCCACGAGCCAATTGAAGACTTCGAGCTAGAGTATGGCAGAATTGGAGCTGAGGTTCAGCTCCGAACCCACAGGTAAGAATGAAGGCAAGATTAGACTACATAACATCTATATATATTACCCCTAATGAGAATAACTGGGATCATACCACAGACAATTTAAAGGGGACCCATGCATGGGATAAAGCATTCAGAAGTAGCCTCTGTCCATTAGTAGTACATGGGGTAGTCCTGGGGTAAGTTTTCTTTTTCCCATCCATAGATCCAAGATGTGGTTGAATATGGAAAGAGATGAACTTTGTTTTACATGGATGGGGAGTCATTGCTACCCTATCATCTTTTAACAGGACCATCCTAAACTTCCTCCCCTTCATGATGCTGCAAATGAATGCAATACAACTTTCCTAAGTATTATTACATATTTACACCTCCTAGAAGGAAAAGAGTAAAAGCAAATAATGCAAACTAGCTATTCAAAAAGAGTAGAATGCTAATACAGGATAAGGAAATGTTGAAAGAATGACAAAAATATAAAATATTACAATATCTTAAAAACTTGAGAATGCTCTGCAACCATAGTAATGAAATAAATGAAGATAAATAACTATACTATAATACTCAGAATAATAGCAAACATAACCCTAAACAATTCTGGTCAACCACTAAAGAAATCTTCTATCCCAACCAAAAATTCAACCCTAACCTCTCTCCCAATAACTTGCCACTTGTAACTGCAATAGATTTCAACTCTTATTTCATAGATAGCATATTATCCTTAACCAAGGATTCCCCAACATCTAAATCCCAACCCTGCCCAACACCCACATATCACCACATTCACGTACACCTTCAGATCTGTGCCCACATCCTATAGAAAACTACTCAAACTATTCTCTATTTCAGCTGATGACCTTCCATGTGAGTATCTTAAAATGGCAGGCAGCAGCATTGCCTATCCTTTCTCAATCCTTGTAAACAGGTCAGGTCTAGGTATCCTACATTCCCTCTATCTAGAAAAAAATCACACATCATCCCTCTACACAAAGGAAGAAATCTAAGAGACATCACTAAATTTAGTCCTACTGTAATCTTATCCCTTCTCCAAAGTACTAGAAAATGTATTTAAAATCAATTGTTAAACTATCGTTTGAATTTAAAATCAATTGCTAAACCATCTCTTGAAGGAAGAACTATCCTTGACACAACACATCTTCTATCCCTCCCATAGTACTAACACTGCACTTTTAACCATTAATGATACTGTCAATAAAACTAGAGATAATAGCAAACTAATCTCCTTACTTCTAGACTTGTCTGAAGCCTTCAACATAGTTTGTCACAGCAAGCGTCTACTTCAAATGCCCTCACTTGGTGTATCTCGGTTCACCCTTCTATGGTACAAAAGCTACTTGTCCAATAGGTATCAGTCAGTAAAATGACAGTCTACCCTCTCTCCATGCCTCGTACTGTAAATGAATGCTTTAATTAACATTAACTTTAATGTAACATGCCAAACTTTGATTTTATAGCATGTCTTGACCTGTTCTACATTTTCAGTCTCTCTCTCTCTCTCTCTCTCTCACTTTCTCTCACACACACACACACACACACATACTGTCTCTGAGGTGTAGCATGAGCTGCATGTTTTTCACTCTAGCATTTTTCAAGATTTCTTTTTTAGCCAATTGGAAATAAAGGATATACGTCCCTTTCTAGGCTCAAGTGGACATTTAAGCACTGTATTTAACATCAATAACTTAACTCCTGATGAACTCAAAAGCTCAAATTATTGCAGAACCTTTGTTGGTCCCAATATCACATCTGTATTCATGTCTTTGTGTTTTCATATGTCCCAGTCACCACCATTGTACCATAAGGCTCAATACTTGATCCATCCTGCAACATTTCTCACCAACACCTTTCACACATGCCTCCCTAATACAATATGTAGATGACTTCACTCTTGTATGCACATCAGATAAACTGGCACATTTCCCAAAAATTACTCTGGAAGCTTGCCAAAGAAACATGGCTTTAACTCACAACACATGCTCAAACCCCCTCCTCAAAAAAATTTACTTTCCCCCAAATCCTCTTCTCATGAAAAAACAAAATTTAAAAATCCTCACTCTTAACAATACAACCCACTGAAGTCATTTATCATATCAAATTATTAGAGACGATAGTATATTATAATCTTAAATTTGACCTGCTTATACAAAATTGTTTAAAAAGCTCACCACAAACTACAATGCTTTACAGAGCCAAAAGCTCTCTCATCAACACAACTAAAACTAAACTTGCCATTACTTACCTCCTCCCCTACTTTATGGTGTGTTCTCATCCTTACTAACTTCCAGGTATCATAATAAGTAATATTTGAAAAACACAACTTTTTACCACCTACACAATTATCCAGCATCCATCTGCTTGTCCAACACTAAACATTATACTACACAACTATGTTCCAAATCAGTCATTACGATCCAGTTACCAAAAACTCATCTCTGTCCACAAACCTATCAAACCTGCTGTGTGTGGTCTGTACTCATACCATGCTGCAAAGGCTAGGAAGTTCTTACTTGTATCCATCAGGTCAATACCCTCCCTCTACTCCTTTAAAACTATTCTGAAAGACCTTTTAGCCAAAAGCTCGCTATGCTCTTGCTTAATCCCAGGATAAACTACATCCGTAAATATGAGCAAGTATCTATTCATATCTTACTCCCCTCACTTTTTAATTCAATTTATCTGCCTTAACTATGTTTAAACATGCCATAATAGTGTTTTTTTTCCTCTCACCTAATATTGCAACTCCTGTTTGTATTATACTAACCTTTAATTTCTCTGAACTGGCTAAAATTAGTCTAAATATTATATCATTGACACAATGGAAGTTGTTTCTATTCTTAGCCAATGTTTTCACATTATGTCTAATTTAGTATAACTGTTTAAGCTCTTATTTTTTAATTATTTTTGAAGACTGTATAATTAAGATGTTTTTGTTAATATGTTGGAACTTTTTTCCTCAGGACTCCACTGAAAATGGGCAGCTACCCAGTCAAACATTTGCAGTAATCAAATGTCAATAAATAAACACAACACAAAACCAAAAACTGAGAAACTAGACATTCTTGTTTGTAGCTATGGATAGCAAAATACAAACAGTAAAATGCTTTTAGTCCCTTTAGATTTATATACAGGTCAAGCAACTTTTTATCAACCAGAGGAGAAGTTGTGGACAATTAATAAAGACTTGAATAAATTTATCTGGGATGGGAAGAGTGCAAGGGTTAAGTGGGGTAAGTTGATCTTCCAAATTTAACAAGGTGGTTTAGGATTACCCAATTTGAAGAGATAATTCAGAGTGGTGCAGTTAAGGCTCATACAGATAACAAGTAGAAAGTTATAATTCTATATGGAAAGGGATGATGCTAAAGGGGGAGTTCAAGAAATAAAGAGAGAGTAGGATTATGGATGCAGATTCTTAAGGAGAACAATAACCATTTAGAACATTATATTCATAAAGTTGCAGAAAGTATTGTAAGAAATAAGCCACCACAGAAATACGGAAAGGAAATTTTGCCAGTAGGGATAACTGCAAGTAGGGGTACAGAAAAAAGGCAAGAGGGAGCTGGAAGTTACTGGAGAAAACTGGCAAAGGAGCCAATGCATTGGGAGCAAATAACTAAAGAGGGAAAGGTAATACATTGGGATAAGACCAAGAAGAAGTTTGGTCTTCAGATTACAGACTTTGTTTCCTACCTGGGAGTGATATCACAGTACAGGCAAAGTGAAAGGGATAATGGAGTCCTAAATAAAAGACCTTTGATGGTAGATTTTATTAGTCAAATCTAGAACAGAATCTGCTCTTAAAAAATCGATAATTGACATGACATGTAAAATATTTTATGATAACTATAAGAATCAATCAGAGGAGGCTAGATAGGGATGGGAAGAGAGACTGGAAAACAATTTACATGGGAACAATTGGAGAACATATGTATGACTCATAAGTACACAAGTCCAGAAGGTTTAGTATTTTTACTTGGAAGTATATGAGTAGGTATTTTTTTACCCCAAGCAGACTTCAAAAGATTTTTTTTCTCAGTAGACAGCAAATGTTGGTGTGTGATGTGGAAGAAAGATGTAACTGGAAACATCTTTTGGGCAGTGTAATGAGCTGCATATTTTAAAATTTTCCTGGAGTACTCTGGCAGAAAAGTTAAGGAAGCAAATGGCTGTAACAAAGAAAACAGTGCTTTTGAGCTGGGGCACAGGATCTGAACTGCTTAGACACAGTAAGGCCTTAAGGTTAATTTGGTTGACTGCCAAAAAAGCAATTACTAGAAAGTGGAAATCAAAATCTAAACCAACGGTGGTAAGTATTAAAAACCTGTAAAAGAGATAAAAGCTGGAAGAGGGATCTGTAGAAAAAAAAGAACGAACAAACTACATATTAATAAATGGAATTTGTGGGAACAATACATGCAGAATAATGTTCAGGGGGAAGAGTGAGGTTTCAGGGAAGGTAGGAATTGGGCAAACTTATGTAATGCTGGACAGAATCCATCCATCCATCCATCACCTTTTTCCCATTTCTACACATAGGGTTGGGGTAGCATGTTACTGTATGTAAATTGGAAAAAAACTTAATATGGTTTGTTTTTCTTTTTATTAATGTACATGTCCCTTTGTCTTAGGTTCATAGGTTCATACTAGGCTATCTGCCCTAGGGCATTTATAAGCCTAGCCAGAGTGTGTTTGGCTTTCGCCACCCATTTTAAATTAAATTTTGCTATGCCCTTGTTCGAGGTTAGTATACTGTGCCTCTGTAACAGTGACACAGAAGTGATACCCGGGGTAAACCTACGATCTCCCATCCACTCATCAAGATTCCTCTTGAAGAGAGTCAATGAGGGACTCTGCCTAACCTGGACTGGGATTTTATTCCAGAGTGAAGGGAGCCTATGGGTTATGAATCTGTCCCTCCAGCATGTCCTATTTATTTCAGTGCTGAGGTTCAAGTCTCTTGAGCGCGTAGCTCGATGGGATTTGGATTTTCCGAGATGCAGCATGTCCATTAATTCCGGGTTGGACATTGCTTTATACGTCAGGCACAGATCGCCTCTGAGCAGGCAGTACGCCACTGAGTAGAGCTGGAGTTTCTTTAACAGGGCAGCATATGGCATCTGTTTGAGCCCTTTGATCCTCTTGGTGAGGTACTTTGGGGGTCTTTCCAGTTGCTACAGGTGTCTGGTAAGGTACATCTCAAAAGGGGCATTGTACTCAATTATGGGCCTGATGAGGGATGAGTAAAGAGGCACGATGACCTCCCCTGATCTAGATGTGAATCCCTTCATGATTTGGTGGGCTATATAAAATGTTTTTCTAACCACTTTGGCCACGTAGTTGTCAAATGAGAGATTGCTATCAACTTGGGTCCCCAGGTCCCTAATTACTTCTTCTGTACTTAATGGATTACCACCTATGTGGTAATTTGTGGGCACTTTGTTTTTGCCAAAGGGGATGACTATACGCTTTTTGGAGTTTAGCTTGAGGCCATGGCTCTGGCACCAGTTGTCTGTTTCTATGAGGCCCTTTTGGAGGATGCTTGTGTCGGCTGGAGAGTCTATTATGGCGCCCAGTTTGCAGTCATCTGCGAACTTGGTCAGCCACAGTCCTTCCGTGTTGGCCTGTACCACCGAAAAATATATACCGAACAAGAGAGGTCTCAGGACTGAGCCTTGTGGAACGCCACTTGTAACTGGGTTTGGAGTCTGACATGGCTCCAGCAATTCTAACCATGTGGGTTCTGTCCTTGAGCCAGTCTGCAACCCATCTAGTGACATGGGGTTTATATTTAAGCTGGTGAGCTTATCTATAATGCCCAAGTGGGGTATTGTAACGAAGGCTTTTGCGAGGTCCAGGTAGGCTGTGTGGACCACCTTCCCCTCGTCAATGGCCTTGGTGACTGTTTCAAAGAAATCGACCAGGTTTAAGAGGCAGGATCTGCCCTTAACAAAGCCGAACTGGGTAGGATCCAGTGTCTGTAGGCCCCCAATATCTTTATTTATGAGGTCCATGATGATCCTTTCCATAGCTTTGCAGACCAAGCTAGTCAGGCTTATGGGGCAATAGTTTCCAAGATCCGTTGAGGCACCACCTTTGTGGAGAGGGACCACTGTTGCTGTACGCCACTCTTTGGGTACATATCCTGTAGTAAGGCTGAGATTGTACAGTAGTTTTATGTTTGGGTTTAGCTCTTCTTGGAATTCATGTAGGACGCAGCCCGGGACACCGTCTGGTCCAATTGATGCTGTGTTTTTTGCTTTGGAGAGGGCGGCTCTTACCTGAGCATCTGAGATGTCAGGGGGGCAGCACTCTGCTGGGATAGATATTTGCCCTTTTGGTGGGAGAAGTTTGTGCTGAACCTGTCAGCTAGGATGTTGGCAATGTCTGTGGGTTCGGTGTATTTTTTGTCATTTTGGACTAATACTGAGCATATCTGGGAATTCCCACCCAGGTTCCTAACATAACTAAAGAAAGCCTTGTGATTATCCTTAGTGTCCTGTGCAATTTTTCTCTCGAAGCTGGCCTTAGACGATTTTATGAGTGCCCGTAGTTTTTTGCTAATACTGATCAGAGATGCCTTCCCTTTTTGGGATTTTGCTCTATCATATAGTAGCTTCCTCCTTCTTTTGTATAGTTTGTTTATGGCTGGGGTCCACCAGACAGGACGTCTGCCTTTGGAGGATTGTGTCTTGGTTTTATTTGGGATTACATGATCCATGCATTCCTGAAGGTGTTCATAGAATGCGTTTATAAAGGATTCTGCGGTCTGGGCCATTTTTTACACAGGCCCGGGGGCTTTGAAGGATTCCACCTGTTTTGAGGAGTGTGAAATTTGCTTTAGAGAAGTTTTTTACCGTGGTTTTCTGGGCAGGGGGTGGGGTCGGGATGTGAATATCCAGTGAGATTAGTTTATGGTCTGATCTTACCAGTGAGGGATACACTTCTGGTCTGGAGCATAGAGTCCCGATGTTGGTGATGATCAGGTCTAGTATGTTTTCCCCTCTTGTGGGAGTGGTAACAAGTTGTTCCATAGCATTTGAGTTTATAAATTCTAGGAATCTTTGGGCTAGGGTGTTGGAGCTAGAGTAATGCTCCCAAGTCTATGTTTGGGTAGTTGAAGTCGCCCAATATAATAATGGTGTTTGGAGAGACCTTCATATTTTCCAGTGTTCTCAGGAAGGCTGAGTGGGGTTCCTGGGTTTGGGAGGGTGGTCTGTAGCAGGCTATAAATGGGAATGCAGTTTTACCCACTGTTAGTTGCACATGGATAGTCTCTGATGCTTCGTGCTGTGCCACCAACCTGGAGGTGTGGGTATCTTTGACGAATATTGATACTCCCCCTCCTTTTGTGGTTCGGTCCAAGTTTTGGGGCTGAAAAGCATGGTATGAGGTATAACCTGGTAGTGCTGGGGTGCTCTCGGGAGCCTTGAACCAGGTTTCTGTTACTGCACAGATATCGATGTTCTCCATGCTAAGGAGAGTTTTGAGTGTGTGCATCTTGAGGTTTAGACTTCTGGTGTTGAGTAGCATTACTCTTAGTTTCTTATCCCTTGTGATACCTATGGAGGTGGGTTTGTCTTTTGAGCCTTGCCTAAAAAAGGCACTATGGGGGTAGCAAGAGCCTTTGCCAATATCTGAAAGCCCAGGGGTGACAGGTGCAAGCCGTCCCTAGCGAAGCATCGTGGCTTGTCGAGCATGTCATCCCGGGCTGACAGGCATTGGATCCCCTTTGAATGACACCAATACTTAAGCCAATTGTTGAAATTGATCATCTTGTCTTCATATTGTGGCATCATTCTTGGTGAGGGTAAGATGCTACTCAAGGTCAGAGTCATACCAGCCTGGGCTACATGCTCAGAGAGCTCCTCTATGTCTCTTTTCATGTAGTTCAGGGAGGTACATCTCAGGTCATTCACACCAGCATGGACAATGACTAAGTCATATTTGTACTTGCCCTGGAGTGACCTGAGTGCTTGTGTTATGTGGCGGATCCTAGCGCCCGACAGGCAGCTCACCATGACCTTCTCCTTGTTCAGCCTGGTGAGTGGGACATCATTGTGCCTAATGATAGAGTCACCTATTACAAGTGTATCAGGTGTGTTGTTTAGCCTTAAGGGCTGTGACTGTTTGGCACACTGGCTTTGTGAGCTATGTGTTGCACGTGTTTTGTTTTGCGGTAGCGGTTGCTTGGGTGTCTGCTTTGGAGGTCTCTGCTGCTTAGGCAGATTTTTATTTAGAGCCTCCGAGTATGTTTTTGTGTGTTTATGTGTTTGGTTTGCTGTCGTGGTAGGTCTATGTGAGACTGGAATTGTAGTGAGTGTAGTTTCCTTCTCCTCCTGACTGGTTATGCCAGTATGGAGTTGAGAGAGCTTAGCCTCCAGTTTGGCTATATGGTTGCATCTCTCATGTGTTGGAATTTGTTGGGGGGAGGAGGAGAGGGTTGTCTGTGTACATGAGGCAGTTGTAACATTGCCTCAAGATTCCCAGATTCACCAGCTGGACTGGAGGAGAGATTGACAACTGACGTTTGGACATGCTAGAATAGTATTGGGAATTCCTTTATAATTGAAAAAAGGGCCAATGGGGAACAAGGTACTCAAGGGGAGTTTGTGAGGGTGTAGTGCTTTTAATTTTTTAGTGCTGACTTATATAATTGCTTTAGTGAGCAAGTGCCAGGTAACTTAAATGCAATGTGTTACAGGTAACTTAAATGCAAAAATGACAAACAGTAACTTTCTTTCAAGTGAAACAAGGAAATAAGTACATTAAGCAATGCAGCTATCACTAGGTATCCACAGAAGCACTGAAAAGCCGCATTTTAGGTGGAATTAGCATTTCAGGGAAATAACAAGCATACAAAGCTAGATTCAACAGGCCTGGATCTAGTCTATGCTACAGCAAACAAGGTGTACCAATTTCAGTAAGAAACAGTTCAAATATGCAGGCACTATAAGCCTTTAACCAGAAATTCCCAGCTCAGAAGGGCAGAGTCCAGCCTCTCCTCCCACAAGAGTGCAGACCACGAACCTTCTTAATGTAAAATAACTGGCCTGAAGCCCAAGTGCTTAAACCAGAACTAATACACTTAAATGATAATTTAGTAAAGATGTTGAAAAGAACACAATGTAGTAGTAGCAGGGCTACAGACACAGTATCTCATCAATCATACATGCACTACAAAGCATGTTTGGATACCTTGGACAAGGTAGAAAAGATGTGATTGAAATAATAACTTTCTTCTGTAGGAAGTGAGATAGCCAATTGCCTCAAACTATTCATGTAACAAAGCATCAAGTTCCACATGTATGAATAAGAATTTTGAAAGCTAAAGTGGAAGAAGAAAGCACCCTTACTGAGGTGGTCTAATACCTTAGTATGTTCATCATTTTGATTACTGCTGAATTAGCATCAGCTATATGGGCTAAATCATGCCAAGGATCTAACAGCCAGCCAACTTTCAAAGCTATAGGGCACCTTCCACACACCAAAATACTCAGCCAGCTCAAGTTGAGCCAACTAAAAAGAAGACAGGTTTAAGAGCCAAGCCCTTCAAAACTTTCCTGCCACTGAACAGAGCAGTCCTCTGCGGGCTTCCAAGAATCAGTGGCTGGCTTGTGGTGTTCCTTTGCTGGGCAGATAAGCTC
The DNA here is from genome assembly GCF_019279795.1 of Protopterus annectens. Lineage (NCBI taxonomy): Eukaryota > Metazoa > Chordata > Ceratodontiformes > Protopteridae > Protopterus > Protopterus annectens. The sequence continues at coordinate 531,265,097 of NC_056746.1, forward strand.
CCTTGGAGAAAAAAACACTTTCAGATTTAAAAATTATTCTACTTTCCTGTTCAGGGAAGTTATTTTTAAGCTAGGAGTTTATGTTTTAACAGACTGTCACAAGATCATTTTTTCTGTGGAGAAATTGTTGACCCTAAAAAGTAAAACACAAAATGTTTTAAAGTCCTTTTTTTGGGTGAAAAGTGCATTTTTAAAGACTTTAAATTTTTACCAGCTCTTGCTGCTCATTTTCCCCAGAACAGAGGCAGTTTTCAGCTTGACCATGTGTCACAAAAGGAGATACTGCCAGCCCGGCTATCTGGAATTTTGTAAGTGGTTGTGTCATTTGTGAATATCAACATGATTCATATGCCTGTGTTATAAATGTATTAGAACTATATGTCATATTGCAGAGACGTGCTGCAGAGATTTTTTTACACTATTGTAACTATTTAACAGGGGGGACAAACAGGAGATTAACTTGCAAAACTTCAGAAGAATGGTTGAGATTAAGTTACTTTATAGCTGAGCCATAAACAAAAGATATTATCTCTCAGTTTCAATGCACTAACAGATGCAATGTCTAGAACTAGAAGTTTTTTGTGTTGTCTTTACTTGTGTAGGAATGTAAATTATTTTACAACTTCCACCATTTGCTGAAAGATCTGAGAAGGGCCCTTGTTTATGTGTGTTTTCTCAGGGAGATACTAAATGCTGGTAGTTTCTAGAAATGGGGGTTTAGCTGGGAACTGATAGTCAGATGATAAGACGTGATGTCATGCTGTCAGCTACCCTAGCAGTAATATTTGAAATATTAATTTAGGAACTCTCTGAGAGAGAGTGAGTGCATTTTGCATTTCGTCTTTGACCTGACAGCAACAGCTGGACAACTCACTCACCACATCTGTCTTGCCTAGCTCTGGAAGTAAGTTAATTAGGGTACAGTAATTTCTCTTAGATACAGTTAGGAATATAGCGAACTACAGATTAGATATTTTCTTTGTTTATTTAAGACTGTCCTGCAAGTATTTCCTGTGATTTTGAACTCTGAAGTAGCTGTGATTGTTTACTGAGTATTTTCTTTTTTTCCCCAAACATCTTTATTAAATTTACACATATGACAAAGGCAATCTTACATTGTTTATAAAATTGATATCACTTTAGTTGCAAGCCATTTACATCACAGATACTATTGAAACTGTAGTTGTAAACATTATACATCACTTATAAACCATCCAGTCATTGTCAGTTAAGCATTATATGGCTCACTCAAATACTATCTTTTAAACTTCGTTCCTGCTCTACATATATCGTTCCCACAATTCCTATTTTTCCTGTGTAATTTGTTCCTTCCTTTTTCTAAAGATCCCATTCCAGTTTTATCTCTGTTACTATATTCGCTATTACTAGTAAAGTTGGTCTAGACTTTGATTTCAATTTTCTAGTAATTGCTTCTTTGGCAGCCACCATAATTAGACTGAGCAAGGCTTTACTATATCTAGACAATTCTAATTCTGTAGCATAACTCAAAAAAATCATCTCCCCAAGTCAGTCCAACCTGCTCACCCAGCATCTCAGACAGAACGATCTGAAGGGAATCCCAAAAGTCCACCAGCTCATTACACTCCCAAAAAAATGTTCCCAGCTACCAGTTTCTTGCTTGTCACACCTCCAACATTTTCTATCCACCTGAGGAAAAATTCTTTGGAGTCCACTTGGGGTATAAAAATACCTATGTAAACACTTCCAAGCAAAAATCTTAAATTTTCTAGACTTTGTTGCATATTTGGGAGATATACATATATCCCCCCATTGTCTCTCTGTGAATTGCTTATCCAATCTTTCTTCCCAATCCTAAGTTCCTCTGATTGATTCTTATAATTATCATGCAATATTTTATATACTTTACTAATTATTAACGGCAGCTTCTATTCTAGAGTCTATTAAAAACTCTACCAGTGCTGGTCTTTCATTTAGGAGTCCCCTGTTTCTTTCTCTTTGCTTATACTCTGATACCAATCCTTGATAGGGAAGGCAATCTCTTACCTGCAGTCCAAATACATTTTTGTTCTCTTCCCATTCTATTACCTTTCCCTTTCTAGTTATTTGCTCCCAATACCTTGGGGTTCCTTTGTCAGTTTCCTCCAATAAATTCCAGCCCCCTCTTGCCTATTATCTGTATCCCTGACCACAGTCAACCCTATCAGCAAAATCTCTTTTCTCCATTCGCATGCTGGTTTGGTTCTTAGAATACTCCCTGCTATTTTATGAATATAATACTCTGTATGATTCTGGTTGTTCTTAAGAATCTGCATCCAAAATCCCAATTTCTCCTAATTTCTTGAGCTTCCTCCCTGTGTCAGCATCATTCCTTTCCACTTTGAATTTTAGTTTTCTGCTTGTGCTATGTATAAGAGCCTTAACTGTGTTGCTCTAAAATACCCCCTCTCAAATTAAGTAATCTTAGTCCGCCTTGTTCTGTTGGTAGAATCAGCTTATCCCACTTGACCCTTGCTGTCACCCTTCCCAGATAAAATCCTTCAACTCTTTTTTTAATTGCTATCCACAACTTCTCTGGCTGATAAAAGTATGCTTGAGCTGTGTACAAGACTAAAGGGACTAAAAATTTTAATGACTTGTATCTTAGTATCCATATAACAAAACTTCCAGTTTCCTCAATTTTCGTATTATCTTCTGATTCATCTCTTCCCACATTTCCTTAGCTGCCACTACAGAGTCATTTCTAATCCATACTCCTAAATACTTCATTTTATCATGTCCCCATAAATATGGATATTATTGGACCAATTCATGTGTGGGTACATAATTTACCACTACTGCCTTTGTTTTAGCTTCATTAATTTTGTATCCAGAGAAGATTTGAAACAGTCTTAAAATGTTCTAAAACACTATACTGTTACTTTCTGGTTTGTCATGTCTAAAATAATATCTGCAAATAGAGCCATCTTTTCCTGACTACCATACTAATTATATCCGTGAAGTTCTGAGTCCCTTATTTTCTTTGCCAATGGCTCTAAATACAATGCAAACAACAAAGGGGAAAGCAGACATCCCTGCCTGGATCCTCTACTCAAGCAGAAATTATCAGAGAGGACCCCACTTACTAATTTGCACCTCCAAGCCCTCATATATTCTTCTAATCAACCTTATAACTGTATCAGGGAAAGCAAATGTTTCCATTGCCCTGCTCAAGAAGTCCCAGTCTACACTGTCAAATGTTTTCTCTGCATGAAAACCCACCAATAAAAGTGGTACTTTCTTACATTCTGCTTTCCTCTGGATCATCAATGTTCTGTTAATATTGTCAAATGTTTGCTTCCCCTCCACAAAACCACACTGATCCATATCTATCAATTTTGGCATCACTTTTGCCATTCTTTCAGCTATTTGTTTACTGAGAATTTTCTTTTTCTTTTATTTATTATTAAATATCTTTAAACCTTTCAGTTGTGCCTGGTCTGTCTAGAGATATTTAAGCTCTTAGTGTACTTGCATTTCTATTTGGTGACACTGTGCAGGCCACTCCTAATATCCTTGCTCTTGGTCAAACTACCATTTGGATTAACAGTAACATTACACAGTAAGATCGGATACCCTTTGCTAAGGGCCTTAAAGTAGCTGATAAGTAGTGGCTGATGGCAGTCCAAACCACCTTACAGTCTGGGCAAAAGGGGACATATCTAGTAAGCCTGTGTCAGCCCTTCCCAGGGTGTGTGTGTGTGTGTGTATAAATCAAATCTCAAAGTGTGTGTGTGTCAGCTACTTGGGCAGGGGCACAAAGCACTCGTTAGACTGAGTGGGTACTGGAGGTCTTGGCTTGGCCACTCAGCTGAGATCTCAACCCTACTACTGTGCCAGTGGGCTGTCTTACTGGGGATCTGGAGAAACCAGCCCCAGACTAACTGTGGTCTGTGTATGCTCTTAAGGGAAATTGCACTTTACTGTGTGTGTGTGTGTGTACTTGTCATCCTTCCAGTGTGTATGCTCCCCCCATGTTGCCAGTGGTTAGAATTAAGACTCCATGATTACTGGAACAGTGCTGGGGAGTCGCACCATGGAACAAACTACCAGTCCCACTATCAATTCTTCCAGCTACAAAATGAAAAAGTTAAGCAAGCAGTCTTTGCCACCATAGCATGCCAGCAAATTGCCTCAGCCACAGGTGGGTGACTGTGCTGTGGTCATAACTTGGTCCTCTGACCACTCATGTTTTACCTTGGATTCCTCTGGTGTGGCACCTACAGCCACTATAGATAGGGGTTAGCCATATATCCCCTGCAGCTATTAGCATCCCTTCAATGGGAAAGGGAGTGCCCACTCTTGGCCCTGAGGAAGGGAATAGGGAAGACTTCCCTGTTTGGTCAGAATGTTGTTCACATCCCCGGGAATTGCCCTTGCCACTGACACTGTTAGCCCCATTTTTCTGTCAAAAAGAATCAGAAAATGAAACCTGATTCTAGTCTTCCACAAACTTCCTTAGACAGGTGTAGTTTACTGGGTCTGGCTCAGGGGTTCAATTCAGGCTAATGATCCTTCTTATAAAGTGGTTTCTGGTATGAGAGAGACAGAAAATTATTTTCCTTAACAGACTCAACATTCAGAATCTGGACAGGAAGATGAAGGGACAGATAAAAGGTTTTCTCCTCAAGTTGTTTGATTCAGACTCAGAGTAGAGCTCAGTTTCCAATTCTCCCTTTGGGGGGTATCTTTCTCCAAAACTATTTCCTGAATGTGCCAGTGTTTTCATTGGGAGAACACTGAGGTTTTCCAGTCCCTCAGAAAATACTATGAGCTGTTACAGAAAGAGTTTCGGAATCTGTACCTATTCTTCCATTCTGTCAGCTGTGGAGGATGTGCAGCACTACTTGCAATTTTCCTGCTAGTCATCCTGCTGTCCCAAAAAAGCAGATAGACTGCATCAAGTACTTCAATGTTTTAAGCTTCTATACTCTCATCCCCCACCTGACACAGCAGCTATAGCTTTAATTAATCCAACTACTGCTCACCATTTGGTTAATTCTGATCTTAATTTCCGACAAGGATGGGATGATTATTAATAAGTATGGGATAAAGTGCATGCATCTGCAACTTTGATTTTCAGACTTCTAAATTGCCAGGCTCATATGTTAAAGTTTATTCTGATTAACTATAAAATAAGATGAATGTTTTATCTGCAGTTTCTTCTGAGGGAAAATATGACTTAACTAATTTAGTTTCTTCTACTTCACAGGTCACAACTCATTGTTTACAGTGTGTGCATGGCTTAGTTGATACTTATTCCAGGCCTATGGCCACTGGTACTGTCTTAAGGAGGTTTGCCTGACTGCATTCTCAGAACCTGCTAGATGATGTGAAAAATGAGACTTTAAATTCTCCTTTGGAGGGAGATCTACTTTTTGGTTCCTCTGCTCCAGATGTTAACAAAAAAAAAAGTCTGATGAAAGGGGTACGCTGGTACAAGGGATCTCTAAGATTTTCAGCCTTCCTTTTCTAAATTTTCAAAGGGTTTCTCTAACACTTCATCCAATTTCAGCAAAAATAAAATAACCAGTCTCACCAAGATGCATGTAAGCAGACACTTATGAAGAAATGGTGTTTAAGAAGAATTCAGGACCTACCCCAAAACAAAGGACAGTCCAACAAATCAGAATGAATAAGGGACTTTGTCCTTTTCCCTTTCAGAAAGTCTGAATCTCTTTTCTCTCTGGCAATGGGAGTATCTACTTTACAGGGGATAATTCCTCAACCACTAGATCAGACTCCTCCATGCATGTTGTTTTAGGGAGTGACAGAACCAGTTTCTTCTTCCCAGGTGAGGAAATGTTTTCATTCATGAATGTTTTAGTGCCAAAGAAAGAAAATGCTTGGAGACCAGTTCCCCTAAACCTGTTTGTGTTAGAGCCAAATTTCAAAATGGTACCACTTTATGACTGGTTACCACATCTTCCTTATTCAAGCTTTCTGGTATCATTTCCCTATTCATCCAAACTTAAGATGTTTCTTAAGGTTTTGTGTCTGGATCACATTATCAGTTCTCTGTCTTACCCTTTGGACTACCCACTGCAAAGTGCTCACAATGTGTCTAGCTCCAATTACAGCTCATTGCAGGTTAGAGGGTATCCACATTTTTATGACTTGCTTATCTTTTCAGTGTCAGGAATCTCTCACTTGGGTGAGAAATCTCTTACACAAGCTGGGAAGTGAAAAGAACATTCAAAAGTCTTTTTTTGACTCCTCCACACAGAATTGTGTTCCTAGAGTATCAGCTAGTCATCTCAGTTCAAAGCTTTTCTTCAAAAGGACTAAAGGTAGAGGGCCTGTACACTGTGAGGCATAATAATATTGTAAAACTGTTGCATTGGGGTTTGTGCAAACATTGTAATACTGAAGTAGCTGAGAAGATCTGGAAAAATGAGCCACAAAATAATATAGAGAATGATGTTTATATCACATGGGATCATTGTTACCAACACTGCAAAAAACAGATATAATAGTGCATGAAAAGAAGACAAAAGTAGCATTAATCAATGAAATTGCTACACCCAGTGATTACAATGTCTTATGTACAGACAGACACAGTCATAAAAAACTAGGATTTGCAGGCTGAAACCAGGGCAATACAGAAGGATACTCAGACAGTTTCAATAGTAGTAGGAGCAATGGGTCTCATAAAAAAGAATTTACAGTCATATTTAGATATGCTGATACATGTAACACCAAGTCCATTCTGGGCCCATTGCAGATGCTGCGAAGAGCACTTTTGGCTAACATCAAAGATTGAAACAATACTAATTTTGTGAACTTTAATCATATTTTGCTTAGGAATGGGGTCCATTGCCACCATGGTACTAGAAACCCAAAAACTTGGACAAATTAAGCAGAGACAAAATGTATATCTATTTCTAAAATTTTCCACTCAGATTACAGTCACTGCAAGGGAACACCTCAGGGTTTTTGGTCTCATGGCATCTAAGATTCCCATGATACCCATTGGCAAGAGTCCACATTAAAAAGATACAATAGTATCTAAAGTCTCTTTGGTCTCATCCCCAACATACTTTATTTCTTCATATCTCAGTACTGGGATTGGACAGAACAGAAATCACTTGGTGGAGACGACAGATTTATGTAATCCCAGGTTTCCCATTTTCCCTCCCTGCTCTATAGGAGTCATCACAGATGCAAAAGACATTGCTTGGGGAGCAGTTTCAGAAGGGATAAAAGTGCAAGGTGTGTGGGACATCAAGGACAGACACAAGCACATAAATATAAATGAAACACTTTCTCTGATCAAGGCATTCTACTCTCTGAATCATATTTGGTCTCTTGGACCTCTTCAAGTTGTTACAGACAATACCACCATCACGTGGCACATCAACAAGCAAGAAGGGACAGGGTTGTACCCCATTTGCAGACCAACCATGTAACAGTGGGATATAGGTTCACAACACAATCTCACTCTACATGCATCTGGCTTTCACATTCCATCGGAGCAAAACTGTGTGGCAGACAAGCTGAAGAGAAGGGCAGATCCTACGAATGGAAACTAGATTAGGCATTCCTCCATGATTTCATCCATCTGTGGGGATTTCCTCAAGTAGAACTATTTGTCTCTCTCTCTCTGAACAATCACTTGGCAGGATTCTGTTCCAGGACGTCTTGCAAAAAGGCTTGGAAGACAGATTTTTTTTAATCCTTGGACAAAATATTTCTGTATGGTTTTCTACCTTTTCCAATGATATTCAGGGTTCTTCTGAAGATGTAGAAGGAATTCCCCAAAATCCCTGTTGTGAATACCTTCTGGGCCAAAAGCAAATGTGGGTCTCCCTTCTTTTGGAAATGGCTGGAGGCAATTACCACAACCTTTCTCACAGAATGGACCTACTCACACAAGATCCAAGGTGCTGGATACACTTTGACCCAAACAACTAACTGCCTGAATGATGGGGTCTTAATTCCCTTTAGACACCTGTTTACTGAGGGTATGCAGCAGGTACTAATACAGGCAAGAAAGCTTGCTACTTTAAAATTATGTAGTAGCAAATGAAAAGGTTTTCTAGTTGCTGCCAACAACAAAACCAGCACCCATTCAGTGCTAATTGTTCTCTGGTTTTACAATATTTGTGTGAGTTACTATCATATGGCCTTTCTTACTCCTCCATCAAGGTTAACTTACTGGACATTTCAGCATGTCTGCCTGTGGATCTCCCTCTTTCAGTGCTTTTTCATATCAATGTTTTGCATAAGAGGCCTCCAAGAAAACCAGTTGTCCCTCCCTGGGATCTTAACTTTGTGTTACAGAAGCAAACACTTGCTCCATTTAAATCTGTTCATCTCATGGACTTGAGTTTCTTAATATGGTAGACTGTTTTACTGACTTCTCTGACCAATGCAAGAAGAGTTTATGAGTTGGAACCTCTTATGTTGAGTGAATCCTATGCCATTTTCCAGAGAGACAGAGTTTCTTTAAGAACTAATCCTTTTTTATGCCTAAAGTGGAATTAGAGTTTAATTTAAGCCAAACTATCCAGCTCCCTGTTTTCATTCCTGAACCTAAAAATGAGGGAAAAGGGATACATCATACATTGGATGTCCACAGACAACTCGGGTATTGTGTTAACAGAACTAGATCTTTGGATCAGTTAATTTCTTGTGAAGGTACAAAAAAGGGGCAACTTGTGTCAAAGCAGACTATACCCACCACAAGAAAGCTACTCCAGGCAGGGTCAGTTCACACACTACCAGGGCCTTGGCATTATCTACAGCTTTTTGGAAAGGGCTGGACTTTAAATACTCTAGAAGCAGCAATTTGGTCCCCTGCACATACATTTAGAAGGCTTGATTCCTTCTCTAGGTCTAGATCAGGCTTTGCTAGTACCATTTTCAGTGGCTCCTGGATCCTTCCCCTTCCACATCCATCATATCCTTGTAATGTAGTAAGCTAGGGTAATCTACCATATAGTTAAGACTACTGCAACAGTGATAAATATGAATATAGTACAGTTGTGTAAGTAAACATACACAATAACAGTAGATGTTTGAATAATCACTGCTGTAGTAGCTACTTCCACCCTCTTTCCACTTGTTTTATTAGTGTGTTTATACCAAGTTATTTTTTGTTGTTCCTAGCATTATTGCCATTTAAGAGCTCAACCTCTTTCTCTCTGTTGGCATGAAAGCTCTGAGGAGCTTGGCACCCAATCCTGTCTTTTTAGTCAACTCAAGCTGACTGATGGTTTGGGCAGGTGGAAAGTGTCCTGAAGTTTTGGAAAATATCCGGCTGTTATATCCTTGACAGGAAATATACATAGCGGAGGTTACTGCAGCAGTGATTGTTCAAACATCTGCTGTTATAGTAAGTTTCATTACAAACTATACATTCCTTGTCACCAACAGAGTTATTGCTTAACAGCCTAATGCCTGTAAGTAATGCAGTGGATATGGCTGCTGGGTCTGATCCAAGGTGAGGGAAGACAAATTTATTAGTATGAACATTATCAATTTTACCTGCTTTTTAGGAACTGGATATATCAGGATGATTACAGGCAGCATTCAACTCATCCTCCAGGAAGAGCAGAATAGGAGGGATGGGTGAGGAATGAAGAATATCTATTTTAACATACATCTCCTCAGATCAGTGTGAACATCTGTTTGTTCTCACAAAAAAAAACTCATTAATTCTGGCTATAGTTGGATCAAAAGAAAATTCTTCCAAATTGGGGTAAGACTTACTATTTTCTTCAAAGTCAGAAAGCTGGGCTTGTAAATCTGGAGGAGAAGAAGCCCTATCTCTGTCATAACCAGAATAATCAGACCTAGTTTTCTCCAGAATTTCATTACAGGGGATGTTCACCTGTAATGGCTTCCAGACAGCAGGATTCATAGGCTGTAGTTGCCTTGCTAAGGTGAAAGAAAAAAAAAAATCATACTTCTTAACCACAACTTCTTGAGATAACCAATGTTTAATCTTTTTTTTTTTTTTTCTTTACAGGAGTCGCTCTGGAAGAAAACCAACTTGAAGGAGAGAGACCTGACCAGCCTAAAGACCTCTTGCTTTGTTTACCATAAGAAGAATGTTTCCGAGCATCTCTCAGCCCTACAGAAGATGCTTTTCCCATGCCTGCATCAGTCAATGGAAGAGATGAAGAGAACATGGCTGAGCACTGTTTCGTGAAGGACAAAAGAACTATACCACACAAAGCTGGATAGGTGAGTGCTCTGAGGAACAACCAAAGGTCACTACAAATTCACCCACTATTGGCTAAGGTGTAGACTGAACTGTCAGCAATGGCTCCTTAGTAATTTTTTTTTTTTTCTAGGAACTATGCAAGTGGAACCAGGAGGACCAGAGTAAGTATCCATGTTGTAGCCTGGGAAGAGATTGCAAAAGCAGTAAGTGTTGCTGAAAAAAGTTGGTCAGACGGTAATTTGTCACACAGTGCACACAAGCAGCACAACTACATACACACTTCTTGTCCCAGCCTCTCTAAAATGTAAAGGCACAAGTAGTACTCAAATTGTTTGTCAGTACTCCTTTTACTGGTTAAATCACTGACAGAAAAAGAAAACTGTCAGATAGGTTTTAATGAAGTGAACATAAGCACTCACTGAAAACACATCCATTGCTTTGCCAAAATACAACTTTTAATCACAAAAATGAAAAGTTTACATACATCAATAGTTAAAATTAGTGGTCCCTGCCAGCAAACTTCTGACAGACAAAAAAAAAGAAGTTATGTACTCACCAAAACAGTCCATCTGTGTTGTCCATTTTCATTCTTCAACTGTTGGTTTCGATTCTGACTTGGCTGTTACTACAGCTCATGGTAACCAAAAAGCTCTCGAGCTTCTACATTCCTTTTTATGCACCAACCCCTAACACACCTCAAATTTTGTTTGCTGATTTTTTACCAGTGGTAGTAGTATACAGTGGATATATTGTGATATAAAAAAATGAGACCACAATAAATTATTATAAAACTTTTCCCACCTTTAATGTGACCTATAACCTGTATAATTCAATTGAAAAACAAATCTGTTGGGGAAAAAAGTAGTGTTTTGTACCTACCATAAATGTAGATGTTCGAGTGTATACCCTGCTGCAGTCATCACACTTGGGTTATCCTGTCATCAAGCGGTCCCGCAGTCGGCCTGAATTCCAAAGTCTTGGTCCAGCGTCAGTTGCTGTCGCTTCTTCCCTGATGTCAGTGTGCCAGGGGTATACAAGAGGCATCCTACGCCATTTTCTTCAGTTTTTCTTGCCCCAGATGACAGGTGCCCCCCCCCCCCCAAAAATGGTGGTCAGTAGATAGTACCAATAATAAAACTTTAGCACAAGCAAAACATCCCTCCAGCTATAAGCAAATACACCACAAGGGTAGTATCAGATATTAAGGCATTGAAAGGTTTTAGTTAGGTCAGAGGGGATGGAGGGAGGGTAACCTGGACTGCAGCAGGGTATACACTCTAACATCTACATTTATGGTAGGCACAAAACTGTACTATGTTCATCATGTTACCCTGCTGCAGTCATCACACTTGGGTAGAATCCCAAAGTTAAGGATGGGAGGTGGAGTCAAACAGGGTTAGAGGAGGCTAGAAGGCCCTGCAAAACTGCAGTGGCGAAGCCAGCTCTAGTCTTACAGTAAAGTGGTAAGTGATAGTGCTTGGTGAAGGTGTGTACTGAACTCCAAGTTGCAGCTTCCAAAATATCCTTGGTTGGCACCCCCCTGAGGAAGGCTGTAGATGTAGCTGCTGCCCTGGTAGAGTGGGGCCTTGCGCTAGCAGGAAAGTACAGTTTTGTACCTACCATAAATGTAGATGTCCGATAGGTATGCATCTGCAGTCCTAACATATGGGTTGTCCTGCCTCAGGCAGCCCTTCGGTCGGCCGGATTCCAAAGTCTGGGTCTGGCCTCGGCTGATGTCGCACTTCACCCGACGTCATAGCTGCTGGGGTATAAAGGCATCAGCCGACGCCATTTTCCTCAGTGTTTCTTGCCCCAGATGCCAGGTGCCCTCTAGGAAGGCTAAATCTGGATAAATGCAGATAATTCCAAACAGTAGAGAGCAAAAAATATATATACACATATATACATACAAACAAATACACCATAATAGATTCCCCCAGCTAGCTAAAAAAGGGGGTAAGTACCCTAGGAATACCACAGAGGGGAAGGACGGTGGGTAATCCTGACTGCAGATGCATACCTATCGGACATCTACATTTATGGTAGGTACAAAACTGTACTATGTCCTTCAAGGATGCATCTGCAGTCCTAACATATGGGTAGAATACCATAGCCAAACTGGGGGAGGAGGCACTAAGATAATGATGGTGTAGTTAAGATCCCTTGCAAAACAGCAGTTGCAAAGCCTGCTCGGGATCTGGAGTATAAAAGAAGCTTGGCAAATGTATGCACGGAGCTCCAAGTAGCAGCTTCTAAAATGTCTTTGTTAGCCACTCCTCGTAGGAAAGCTGTAGTGGTGGCTGTAGCTCTTGTGGAGTGAGGCCTGATATTTTCAGGAGTTGTCTTTCCATGAAAAGAGTAGCAAAATCTAATGCAATTTCCTATCCATTTTGAGATTGTCTGTTTTGAAATTGCTTTTCCTTGCACTCCTGTTGCATATGCTACCAGAAGCTGGTCAGTTTTTCTGCTGGCCTTAGTTCTGTCCAGGTAGTAGCATAATTGTCTGTGCACATCCAAGGTATGTAGTAGTCTTTCCCCCCTGTTCTGTGGGTTGGGGAAGAATGTAGGTAAATGAATAGCTTGGTTCAATGATACCCTGGAGACCACTTTTGGCATAAAAGTAGGATTAGTTCTCAGAGACACTCTATCCTGATGGAAGATAAGGAAAGGCTGTACTGCCATTAATGCCTGTAACTCAGATACCCTTCTTGCTGAAGTGATTGCTAGCAGGAATGCAGTTTTCCAAGATAAGAACTGTAAGTCTGCTGTTGCTGCTGGTTCAAAAGGTGGAAGTGTTAATTTTTCCAGCACAAAGTTGAGATCCCATGCAGGTAGAGGTGGTTTCCTTGGAGGCTTTACGTTTTTGATTCCTCTCAAGAACTGCCTGAGTAGAGGATGAGAGAAGACAGGAGGATCCATGTTGTACTCTGCTGAAATTGCTGATGCATGAATCTTAATGGAGGAGTAGGACAGGCCATTGTGGAACAGTTCTGCTAAGTATTCCAGGATGTGTGCTATGTTTGCCAATGAGACATTTTCTCCCTTTGCTGCACTCCAAATGAGGTATCTTTTCCATTTGGCTGAATATGTTTTCCTTGTGGAGGGTCTGCGAGCCTCCAGGATAATGTCCTTAACCCTCTGAGATAAATCTGGTTGATTTTGTTTTATGCAATATTCCAAGCAGTTAGCTGCAGTGTTTTCAAGTTTGGATGCAGGGTCTTGTAGTTGTTCTGAGTTAGAAGTAAGGGACATAGAGGTAGAGGCCATGAGTGTGCCCGAGACATGCTTCTCAGTAGCGGGTACCAATGTTGTCTTGGCCAGTCTGGAGCTATCAGGATTACCTTTGGCTGTTCCTCTCTGATCTTCAGTAGGACTTTGTACATCAAAGGAAGAGGTGGAAATGCATATGCTGTCATGTTTTTCCAGCTGAAGGAAAGGGAGTCCACCCTTCAGGCAAGTGGGTGGTATACTCTTGAGCAGAATTTCTTCAATTGGTGGTTGTATGGGGAGGCGAACAGGTCTATCTCTGGCATTCCCCATTTCTTTGTTATGGCTTTGAAGATATCTGGATGCAGCATCCATTTGTGAGCATCCGTGGTAGTTCTGCTTAAGGTGTCTGCTAGTGAACTTTCTTTTCCTGGTACAAATCTGGCCTGCAGTTGAATGTTGAGATTCAGGGCCAAATTCCACAGGTCCATTGCCATCCGGCATAGAGGATACGAGTGTGTACCTCCCTGTTTGTTGATGTACCACATGACTGTGGTATTGTCCGTCCTTATCAGCAGGTGACCTTGTTGGAGGAATGGTCTGAATGCCTGGATTGCATGTTTCACTGCCAGCATCTCCTTTAGATTTATGTGTAGATTCAGCTGGTCTTGGGACCATAGACCTTGTATACACTTGTCCTCCATGTGTGCCCCCCAGCCTAGGTCTGAGGAGTCCGTGGTGATGGTCTGGCTTGGATGTGGTTTGTGGAAAGGCAATCCTCTGTTTATCTGACAGGCCTGAGCCCACCACAGGAATTCTTTCTTCAGGCATGGAATTATTGGAATCTGGGCTTCTAGACTGTGCTTGTGTTGAGACCATACATTCCTTAGGTACCATTGCAACTTTCTCATATGCAGCCTGGCATGCGGGATCAATATTATGCAGGATGCCATGTAATCCAGGGCTTGCAGGACTTTCCTTGCAGTAAGCTGAGTTTGTGTTGTTAATGCCATGAAATAGACTGGTAGTTGCTTTTGTTTTTCCTCTGTGAGAAAGGCCATCTGAGTTGTTGTATCCAGTTCTGCACCCAAAAATGTTATCCTTTGGGATGGTACTAGCCTTGACTTTTGAATGTTGACTGAGTATCTCAAGGCTTGCAACAGTTGTATGACATTGGCCAAATCTTTTGTTAATTTTGTCTTTTTGTCCGCTTGTATTAGGCAGTCGTCCAGGTATGGGTAAATTTGAATTCCCTGAAGCCTGCAATGAGCAATTACTGATGCCAGGCATTTCGTGAATACTCTGGGTGCAGTAGATAAGCCAAAGGGCAATGCTGAGAATTGATAATGCTCTGATCCTGCAAGAAATCTGAGGTGTCTTCTGCAATCTGGTCGTATAGGGACGTGCAGGTATGCCTCCTTGAGATCTAGAGTCACCAGCCAAGACTCCTTGCCCAGCATGGGAAGAAGTTGCTGGAGGGTCAGCATTTTGAATTTTGGAACAATGAGGTATGTGTTCATTGCGGACAAGTCGAGAATAGGTCTCCATTGATTTTCTTTTCTTGGTACAAGGAATAGTCTGGAGTAAAATCCTTGGCCTTGTTCCATAGGTGGTACCCTTTCTATAGCTCTCATCCTTAGTAAGTTGTTGATTTGTTTTAGAGCCTCTGTTTTTTGGCTTGGTGGAAGGTTTGGCATTCCTCTCTTTTTTTGGTAGAGTGTGGAAGTGAAACCTGTAGCCCTTGTCTATTGTATGTAAAGTCCATTTGTCTCCTGTAATGCAATGCCAGTTGTCTGAAAATAAGGCTAGCTTTCCGCCCAAGGGTGCTTCCAGTTGTTCCCTGGTAGGCGGAATCAGAGCCAAGTCATTGTGTCTGTCCTGTGGAAGTGGTTGTAGTCGCAGCTGTGGCAGCACTTCTCTGGTTGGCTGGTTGCCACTGACGTTCCCCTGTAGGCACCCCTAGATTGACCTCTGCCTCTTGGGCGTCTATTTCTGCCTCTCTGTGCTCTGGAGGTGTCTGGAAAGGACCAATTATTTGAAGGCCAATTTCTGCTAAACCTCGGTGGTTGGACCTGTAAAAAATCCTTGACTGTTTGGACAGATTTTGCTTTTTCTTCCACTTTCTTCAGAACCTCCTGTGCAGGGGAACCAAACAAACTTTGTTTCTCCATAGGAGCATCTAGGAGTTTTGACTTAACATGGTCTGGTAAGGATTGCTCTTTTAACCAGGCATGCCTTCAAATCACTGCTCCAGTCATAGCTGATCTAAAGGAAGCCTCCAGTGCATCATAGCCACATTTTAAAAAATGATTACTGACCTGCTGAGAGTTATGTACCAAATCCTGAAGAGACTTACGGTCTATAGGTTCTGGAGAGGACAGTTTTTTATTTAGCTGGTCTAACAAACATTCCTGGTACTGAATCATGTGAAATTGACAGTTTAAGGCCCTGGCCGAAAGAGTAGCAGATGTATAAACCTTTTTACCCCATCTCTCTAATGCTCTAGATTCCCTTTCAGAGGGAAGAGGGTTTTTGGCAGAGGCAGCTGCCACACCTTTAGGGCCCTGTGAAATGGTTTCTGGGTCTGCAACATGAGCCTTATACAAGTGGTAGTGTGTGTCCGGGACCCTGTAATATCTGTCAGGCTTGGCAGGGGCCGGAGGAAGAGAATCAGGGGCAGTACTGGCATCATTATATGCATCATCCACAACTGATAGTACAGGAGGTATGGCTAAAGGCCTATGCTGTGGTAAGTGTAAAAAAGTCCTTAGCCTTTTACTTGAATCTGAAAAATCCTGGCCCTGCCATTGGAAGTGTTCCCTCATAGAGTGTAGGGTTTCCCCAAAAGAAAATTCTTCAGAAGGAGATGCAGAAGGAATGGAGTCTTCTGCATCAGAATCCTCATAAGGAGAATATGGGCCTTCCTGATGGTCTGAAATATCTGAGCCATCCGAGGAATAGTCTGTAGAGACAGGTTCAGGGGGTTCAGTCCTAGGCCTCTTATCTGGAGGAGGTTGAGAGGCCCTGTCTGGGTGAGGTTGGGATCCCCTGATTAAAGAAATAAGATCCTCAGCCAGGCTGAGTATCTGGGAACTAGAGATAGGCCTGTGAGAGGGAGCTTTTGTAGGTAAGGTCTTAGAAGACTTGGCTGCTTTAGCCCTGGAAAAGGCCTTGATAGACATAGAAGCAGGGGGTCTAGCAGCCCCACGTGCAGGAGTAGAGATGTCTAAAGGAATAGTGTCTGACAAATCCTGGGAGCCTGCTTCTGCAGCAGTAATTTCAGTAGCCGATTCAGCCATGGTCTGTGTGGCCTCGGTTATCGGAGGCATGCTTTTGGCCAAAGGGAGAACCGAGGACTCTGTTTCAGCCGAAACCAAGACACTCGCGGTTGGCCTAACCGTGGTTTCAGCCGAAACCGCGGGCCGCGAGTGTCGGTCCTTTTCCTTGCGCTTTTTAGCTAATTGTGTAGTCGGAGTCTCCGACGGCATTTTATATGCAAAAGCGGGACCAAAAAACTCTTCTGCAAACTCCGACCGACATCTAAGCGTCCGTCGGTTGAAGGAAGCACAGGCTAGACAAGCTGATACATCGTGGTCTGGGCCTAAGCAAGGAAGGCAGTAAGAGTGGAAATCCTTATGAGGTATTTGTTTCCCACAAGTTAAACAATTATTTACTTTGTCTGACATCGGCTGAGGCAAGAAAGAGTCCCCAACGGGGTACTTAGCTTTTTTAGAAGTCTTCAGTAGTAGAAATCTCTGGATCTGACTGACCGGCACTTGCGAACAGCTTCTGCTTCGGGCACCGTGTGGCAAGAAAGACTGAGGAAAATGGCATCGGCTGATGCCTTTATACCCCAGCAGCTATGACGTAGGGAGAAGTGCAACATCAGCTGAGGCCAGACCCAGACTTTGGAATCCGGCCGACCGAAGGGCTGCCTGAGGCAGGACGACCCATATGTTAGGACTGCAGATGCATCCTTGAAGGACATCTGGTTTTCCATGGTGGGTGTAGTGAAAACGAATGCAATGTCCTATCCATTTGGAAATGGTCTGTTTTGAGATGGCCTTTCCTTGTGAAGCTGTAGCATAGGATACAAAGAACTGGTCAGATTTTCTGAAAACTTTAGTTTTATCCAAGTAGTAACGTAGTTGCCTGTGAATGTCCAAGGAGTGCAGGAGTATTTCTCCTTTATTCTGTGGATTTGGAAAGAAGGTGGGTAAATGGATGGTTTGATTTAGAGCCACACTGGATACCACCTTAGGCATAAAGGAGGGGTTCGTTTGTAGACAAACTCGGTCTTGATGAAAAATGAGGAAAGGCTCTACTGCCATTAGTGCCTGAAGCTCTGAGACTCTTCTGGCTGAAATTATTGCTAGCAGCAGGGCAGTCTTCCATGATATAAACTTTAAGTCAGTTGAGAAGGCTGGTTCAAAAGGGGTAACGTAAGTTTTTCCAGAACAAAATTGAGGTCCCAGGTTGGTGTTGGTGCTCTCCTGGGAGGCCTAATGTTTTTGGCCCCTCTGAGAAACTGCCTTAGAAGCGGATGTGAAAATAAGGGAGGATCCGTGTTGTAGTAAGCTGAAATAGCTGAGGCGTGGATTTTAATAGATGAAAAAGAAAGCCCTTTGTGTAACATCTCAGTTAAGTATTGTAGAATCTGAGGTATGTCTGGCTGAAGGGTATTTTGACCTTTAGCTTGGTTCCAGGCACAAAACCTTTTCCATTTGTCTGAGTAGGCCTTCCTGGTGCTGGGCCTCCTGGCTTCCAGAATAACATCCATAACAGCTTGAGAAAGAGGAGCTGGCTGGTTGCTTAGGTGATTTGCCATGCAGCCAAATTTAAGGTCTTGAGCTGGCTGTGTAGAATGTGACTGTCTTGCTGTGTGAGCAGATGAGTAATTTGTAGTAAAATCCATGGTGGGCCCTGGGTCATGTTCCTTAATAGTAGGTACCAGTGCTGGCGTGGCCAGTCTGGGGCAATGAGTATCATTCGGGGTCTCTCCATCCTGGCTTTCAGCAGCACCTTTGTGAGGAGAGGCAAAGGAGGGAAGGCATATACTGTCAGGTTTTTCCAACTGAATGAGAGTGCGTCCACTTTCCAAGCTTGATGGTGAAATGTCCTTGTACAAAATTTTGTTAGCTGATAGTTTTGGGGGCTGGCAAACAGGTCTATGTCTGGGTGCCCCCATTTTTGAGTCATCATTGCAAATACTTGAGGATCCAGTTTCCACTCGTGGGGATCCATGATGTTTCTGCTTAGGTCGTCTGCCAATGTGTTCTTTTTTCCTGGCAGGAATTGAGCTTGTAATTGAACTTGGTAAGCCAGTGCTGTGTTCCACAAGGTCATTGCTTGCCTGCATAGAGGGTAGGAGTGTGTACCCCCTTGTTTGTTTATGTACCACATTACTGTGGTGTTGTCCGTCCTTATTGTAAGCTGTCCTGGATGTAAGAGGTCCTTGAAGGCTGACGGGGCATTCTGTACAGCTAGCATTTCTTTTTGATTGATGTGCAGATTCCTTTGTTCTGCAGTCCATATGCCTTGAACGCACCGTCCTGCCATGTGTGCCCCCCAGGCATAGTCCGATGCATCTGTTGTCATTGTTTGCCTGGCTGGGGGTAAGGTGAAAGGCTGACCCTTGTTGAGGTGACATGCCTCTGACCACCGTAGAAACTCTTGTTGAAGGCAGGGAATGAGAGATATCATTGTATCCAAGCTGTGGCTGTGCTGAGTCCATACACTTTTTAGGTACCAATGTAATTTCCTCATATGCAGTTTTGCAAATGGTATTAGTAGTATGCAAGATGCCATGAAGCCCAAGGCCTGCAGAATTTTTCTTGCAGGGAGTTAGGATTTTGTTGCCATTTTTTTTTGAAGTATTGAGTCAGTTGTAGTTAGTCTGGCATCAGATAAGCCATCTGGGCCGCTGTAATCAAGCTGGCACCCAGGAATGTCATATTTTGTGAGGGTACTAGCTTTGATTTCTTTTTGTTTACTGTGTACCCTAGGCAACTTAGAAGGTGTTTTACAAAAGCCAGATGTTGTAAGAGAATGTCCTTGCTTTCTGCTTGGATGAGGCAGTCGTCCAGGTAAAGGGTATATTTGAATTCCTCTTTGTCTGCAGTATGCAATTACTGGTGCCAGGCATTTTGTGAAGACCCTGGGCGCAGTGGATAAGCCAAAGGGCAGTGCAGAGAATTGGTAATGGGTTGAACCTGCAATGAAACGGAGGTATCTTCTGCAATTTTGTCTGATAGGGACATGCAGGTATGCCTCCTTGAGGTCCAACGTTACTAGCCATGCTTTCTTGCCCAACATGGGAAGAAGCTGCTGTAGTGTTAGCATCTTGAATTTGGGTACTTGTAAGAAGGTGTTTAGAACTGAAAGGTCCAGAATGGGTCTCCAAGCATTGCCCTTTCTGGGGACTAGAAAGAGCCTTGAGTAAAATCTTTGGCCTTGCTCCCGTGTAGGTACCAGTTGAATGGCTCTCATGTCCATGAGAGCTGTAATTTGTTTTTGTGCCTCTGCCCATTGATTTTGTGGCAGGTTTGGCATTCCTTTTAATCTTTGGCAAGGTGTGGAAATGGAATCTGTATCCTTGAGAGATAATGTCTAGGACCCATTTGTCCTTTGTGACGATGCACCAGTTGTCTGTAAAAAGTGCTAATTTTCCTCCCAAGGGAGCTGCCAAGAGAGTTTTGCTTGGCAATTTGAGGTTTAAGTCATTCTGTTTGTCTTCTAGTAGTTTGGGACCCGTCGTCTCCTCCATTCTGTGTTGCAGTGCCCCATTGTCGAGGTTTGTAATGGGTTTGTGCTTATCCTCTGCCCCTTGGGCGTCTATATTTACCCCTCTGTGGTCTATCAGTAGCTGGAAAGGATCAATTTTTGTTGGCCAATTTCTGCTGAAGAGTGGGTGCTGAACCTGTAAGAAATCTTTGACCGTCTGCATAGATTTTGCCTTATCCTCCATTTTCTTTAAGACTTCTTCTGCTTTAACCCCAAATAGAACATACTGCTGTAAGGGTGCATCTAGTAACTTTGCTTTAACGTGATCAGGCAGAGTTTGTTCCTTTAACCAAGCATGCCTACGTATAACAGAACCAGTAACAGCTGCTCTACAGGAAGCTTCCAAGGAATCAAATCCACATTGTAAAGTATGTTTGCCCACCTGTTCAGCTGCATGCAGCAGATCCTGCATTTCCTTCAATTCAGACTGTTGAGGGTGTGTGCTCATCTTTTGTTTTATTTGAGACATTAGGAATTGCTGGTATTTAAGTATGTGAAATTGACAATTTAGTGTTCTCATAGCTAGAGTAGCTGAAGTGTAAACCTTCTTCTCCCACCTATTTAGTGCTCTGAAGTCCCTTTCAGAGGATACAGGACTTTTAGCCGTAGAAGCCTTTGCCCCTTTGGGACCCTGGGAGATGGTCTCTGGGTCAGCAACAGGGCTTTTGTAAAGGAATTTGAGAGAGTCAGGCACTCTATAGTATCCATCTGGTTTGGCTGGAGCAGGAGGCAGAGAATCTGGATTTAGACTGTATTCTAAGTAGACGTCATCCACAATGTCTAAAACTGGGGGGATAGCAAGTGGTCTGTGCTGGGGGAGTAAAAGAAACTCTCAGGGCCTTTTCTTTGAGTCGGAGTAGTCCTGACCTTCCCAGTGGAAATGTTCCCTCATGGTATGTAAGGTTTCCCCAAAGGAATAGTCTTCAGGGGGAGAAGCTGAGGGAATGGAATCCTCAGCATTAGAATCTTCATAAGGGGGAAAGGAGTAATCTTGTTCCTCAGAGGAGCCTGAGGAAATAGACACTTGATCAGAGGAGGCATAATCCTCCTCCTGTCTAGGCCTTTTGTCGGGTGGGGGTTGGGAACCCCTGATTAAAGAAATCACATCTTCAGCCATTTTAAGCATCTGTTTCTCAGGCAGGGGGCCTTGAACTGGAGACTGAAGTGCAGTCATTTTTGGTTTTAGAGGAGTCTTAAGTTAGTATAAGATTTAATGGTGAGGGTAGCCGGTCTGAGGACACCTTCAGAAACCGAAGGTGTTTCTGCAGCACCGGTTTCTCCTACTGCAGTGTCGTCGGTAGTGCCTAAAGAAAATGGCTGCGTCGGCCTAGAACTCTCCGCCAGAGAATCCGAAGTGATCTGGGGTTCCAAATCAGTGGTAGCCAGGGGCTGCGTAGGCGCCTCACTGAAAACCGGTAAACCGGCGACCGGCCCAGCTGAGGCCTCGGAGTCTGGTTTGGATCTAGGCTGCCTGTCCTTATCTTTGCGTTTTTTGTGCACGCCGGTAGTCGGTTGCTCCAACGGCATAGTGTAATTAAATTTCCTACCGAAGTAGTGTCGTGCGAAATCAAAGCATCGCTTTATAGTTCGCTTATTGAACCTAGCACAAAACAGACAACCAGTGACGTCGTGGTTTAGGATTTGGCAAGGTATACAATAAGAATGAAAGTCCTTATGAGGTATTTGCTTCCCACAAGAAATACAATTGTTAACTTTTTCTGAGACGGGGTACTTAGCTTTATTGAAGACTTCGGATCTGAAATTCGACTTCGAAAATCTCAGGAGTCGGCCGACCGGCACTTGCGAACTGCTTCTGCTTCGGGCACCACACGGCAAGAAAGACTGAAGAAAATGGAGTTGGATGCCTCTTATATACCCCTGGTGCACTGACGTCAGGGAAGAAGCGACAGCAACCGACGCCGGACCAAGAATTTGGAATTCAGGCCGACTACGGGACCGCCTGATGACAGGATAACCCAAGTGTGATGACTGCAGCAGGGTAACACGATGAACATTATAAAAAATAAAAAACATACAATAAGCTGGTTGCACAAGTGTGAACATCCATAAACTAATATTTTGTTGAAGCACCTTTTGATTTAATGACAGCAGTCTTCTTGGGTACTCACCTACTATCATTTAGAGACTCTGATTAACCCCCAAAAAAGTTCAACTGTCCTAGTAGGATTTTCCAGACATTTACTCAGTTGCCTGCTACAGCAAAAGCCATGGTTCACAGACAGCTTATAAAGCATCAAAGGGATCTCACTGTTGAAAGGTATCAGTCAGAAGAAGGGCACACAGTGAAGATGGCCATCGAAAAGTGGAAAAAATATGGGACAACAGTGACGTTGCAAAGAAAGTATAGTTGTGTACACTTACCATAAATGTAGATGTTCGGGTTCATAGGTAGGTACTAGGCTATCTGCCCAAGGGCATTTATAAGCCTAGCCAGAATGTGTTGGCTTTCGCCTCCCCTTTAAATTAGTTTCCTGGGCCTCTGTCTAGCAGGGCCACTGAAGTGATCCCCGGGGTAAACCTACGATTTCCCATCCACTCATCAAGATTTCTCTTGAAGAGAGTCAGCAAGGGGCTCTGCCTAACATAAATTGGGATTCTATTCCAGAGCGAGGGAAGTCTCTGAGACAGGAATCTATCCCTCCAGCATGTCCTGTTTATTGTTGTGCTGAGGTTTAGTTCACTGGAGTGTGTGGCTCTAAGAGATTTGGTTTTCTTGAGGTGGAGCAAGTCCATTAATTCCGGGTTGGACATGGTCTTATATGTCAGGCAGAGATCACCTCTGAGCAGGCAGTAAGCAACCGAGTAAAGCTGAAGTTTTTTTAGATGAACTGCAAAGGGCATCTCTTTGAGGCCCATGATCCTCTTGGTGAGGTACTTCTGTGGTCTTTCCAGCTGTTGCAGGTGTCGAGTAAGGTACATTCCAAATGGGGCATTGCACTCTATTATGGGCCTAATGAATGATGAGCAGAGGGGCACAATGACCTCTCGATCTAGAGGTGAACCCTTTCGTGATTAGGTGGGCTACATAGAAGGAATTTCTAACTACTTTGGCAATGTGATTATCAAAGGAGAGGTTGCTATCTACCTGGGTCCCCAATTACATCTTCTGTACTTAGTGGATTACCACCTATGTGATAACTCGTGGGCAGTTTGTTTTTCCACAAAGGGGATGACTATGCATTTTATGGCATTCAGCTTGAGGCCATGGTTTTGACACCAGGTATCTGTATCTGAGACACCCTTCTGGAGGATGTCTGTGTCAGCCGGTGAGTCAATTATGGCCCCCAGTTTGCAGTCATCTGCGAACTTGGTCAGCCATAGTCCTCCCATGCTTGCCTGTACCTCAGAGAAGTATATACCGAACAGGAGGGGTCCCAGGAACGAGCCCTGTGGGACACCACTTGTAACTGGTTTAGAGTCAGACATGGCACCCACGACTCTGAACATGAGTGTTCTATCCGTGAGTCAATTGGCCACCCATCTCGTGACATAGGAGTTAATGTTCAAGCTGGTGAGCTTATCTACAATGCCAGAGTGTGGAATGGTGTTGAAGGCCTTAGCGAGGTCCAGGTAGGCTGTGTGGACTACCTTTCCTTCATTTATGGCCTTGGTAACAGTTTCAAAGAAGTCAGCTAGGTTTAGGAGGCAGGCTCTGCCTTTAACAAAGCAGAATTGGGTAGGGTCTAGTGTCTGGAGGTTCCCAATGTCTCTGTTTATGAGTTCCATGATGATTCGTTCCATAGTTTTGCAGACCAGGCTAGTCTGGCTTATAGGATGATAGTTTCCTGGTTCTGTTATGGCACCACCTTTGTGGAGCTAGATGACTGTTGCTGTACACCATTCTTTGGGTACATAGCCTGTGGTAAGGCTGAGTCTGAACAGTGAATTTAGGTGAGGGTTTAGTTCCTTTTGGAGTTCGTGTAAGACACAGCCTGGGACACCATCCGGTCCCATTGATGCTGTGTTCTTAGCTTTGGAGAGGGCTGTTTTTACCTGCATGTCCATGATGTCTGGGGCTCTGCATTCTTCTGGGATGGACACCGGCCCTTTTGGGGGTGGGGTGGGGGTAAAGTTTGCACTGAACTTGTCAGCCAGGATGTTGGCAATGTCAGTTGGTTCAGTGTATTTTTTGCCATTTTGCACTAGCTCAGAGCATATCTGAGAGTTACCACCTAGATTTTTGACATAGCTAAAGAAGGCTTTCTGGTTATCTTTAGAGTCTTTGGCAATTTTTCTTTCAAAACTGGCCTTGGATGATTTTATGAGGGATCGTAGTTTCTTGCTAATATTGATCAGTGATGCCTTTCCTTTTTGGGATTTAGCTCTATCATGTAGTAGTTTCCTCCTTCTGTTGTAAAGCTTATTTATGGCCGGGGACCACCAGACTGGTTTCCTTTTTTTGGAGGAGTGAGTTTTGGTTTTACTTGGGATGGCTCGATCCATGCATCCCTGTAGATGCTCATAGAATGCACTTGTGAAGGATTCTGTGGTTTGGGCAGCATTATCCTTTAGCAAGGGGGTATGAAACTTTCCACCTCAGTCTTGAGAAGTGCGAAGTTGGCTTTTGAAAAGTTTTTCACAGTGGTTTCCTTGACTTGGGGTGGGGTCGGGATGTGGATGTCCAGTGTGATTAGTTTATGATCTGATCTTACCAGCGAGGGGTTTACCTCTGGTGTGGAGCACTGATCCCCCATGTTGGTGATCAGGTCCAGTATGTTGTCACTTCTTGTGGGCATGGTGACCAGCTGTTCCAGGGCGTTTGAGTTTATAAACTCTAAGAAGTGTTGGACAAAGGAGTTTGTACTCGAGTAGTTAACCCAGTCAATGTTTGGGTAGTTGAAATCTCCCAATATCATGGTGTTAGGTAGGACCTTTGTATTTTCCAATGTTCTCAGGAATGCTGAGTAGGGGTCCTGAGACAAGGTAGGTGATCTGTAGCAGGCTATGATCTGAAAAGCAGCTTTGCCCACTGATAGTTGCACATGGATGGTCTCCGAGGCCTCATGCTGTACTACTAACCTGGAGACGTGGGCATCCTTTATGAAAATGGACACACCCCCTCCTTTTGTATTTTGGTCCGGGTTCTTGGGCCGAAAGGTATGGTATGAGTTGTAGCCTGGTAGTGCTGGGGTGTTCTCTGGAGCTTTGAACCAGGTTTCTGTTACTGCACAGATATCGATCTGATCCATGCTAAGGAGTGCCTCGAGTGCGTGCATTTTGAGGTTTAGACTTCTGGCATTGAGTAGCATTACCCTCAGTTTCTGTTTTTTTGTGTTGTTTATGGAGGTGGGTTTGTCTTTTGAGCCTTGCCTAAAAAAGGCACTATGGGGGTGGCAAGAGCCTTGGGCAGTATTTGAAAGCCTAGGGGCGACAGGTGCAAGCCATCTCTGGCGAAGCAGTGTGGCTTGTCGAGCATGTCGTCCCAGGCTGACAGACACTGGATCCCCTTTGAACGATACCAATAGCTTAGCCAATTGTTAAAACTGATTTTTTCTTCGTACTGTGGCATCATTCTTGGTGAGGGCAAGATGCTACTCAGAGTCAGGGTCATACCAGCCTGAGCTACATGATCAGAGAGCTCCTCTATGTCTCTCTTCACGTAGTCCAGGGAGGTACATCTCAGGTCGTTCACACCAACATGTACAATGACAGAGTCATATTTGTACTTGTTTTGGAGTGACCTGAGTGCTTGTGTTATGTGGTGGATCCTGGCACCCGACAGGCAGCTTACAGTAACCTTCTCCTTGTTAGTCTAGTGAGTGGGACGTCAGTGTGCCTGACAATAGAGTCACCTATTACTAGTGTATTGGGTGTATTGTTGTGCCTTAAGGGCTGTGGTTGCGTGGCACACTGACTTTGTGAAGTATGTGATACGTGGTTGTTGTTTGAGGGTGGAGGTTGCTTGGATGTCTGCTTTGGAGGTCTCTGCTGCTTAGGCAGATTTTTATTTAGAGCCTCCGAGTATGTTTTTGTGTATTTGTGTGTGTTGTTTGCTAGTGTGTGTGTGACTGTTTTATGTGAGACTAGAAGTGTGGTGCAAGTGTTTCCCTTCTCCTCCTGGCTGGCCATTCCAGTCATGGGTTGAGACAACTTGGCCTCCTGTTTGGCTGTATAGTTGCATCTCTCACACACATTTGTGCTTGTTGGAAGGAGGAGAGGGCTGTCCATGTACGAGGCAATTGTAGCACTGCCTCAAGATTCCCGGATTCACTAGC
Source organism: Protopterus annectens (assembly GCF_019279795.1). NCBI lineage: Eukaryota > Metazoa > Chordata > Ceratodontiformes > Protopteridae > Protopterus > Protopterus annectens. The sequence goes on from NC_056746.1 coordinate 531,291,512, forward strand.
TGGCCTGGAGAGTATACCCGAAACTGCCCTTTGGACATGCCTGTATGGGTAGCTGAACTGTTTTACTGATTGTCCGGTAGGGACGAACTAGGCAGCCTTGTACTATTGTATAGTAAAGGAAGAAGTGTTGTGTTAGCATTTTAGTACTTACTGAGAGCTTGGAGCAAGTGCTGGGCTGTAAAAGGAAGTCAGAGTGCTTAATTTGAGAGTTTTGACTAGTTCTAAGAAAAAAATTGAAGAGCAGATTTCGTGGAGCCGGGAGTAGTTTAACCCTAAATCCCAGAAACTCTTGAAAATTGGCACTTTAGGCAGAATTAGCTAAAGGCAGCAACAAAATGCAGAAAAATGATACTTAATCACTCCAAAGTCTCTCTTTTGTCTCTCTGCTGCTGTAGAACTCTGCAGGGCACCAGGCAGGAGCTTGCTGAGCTGTATACTAGCACAAAAACCTTGCAAATGCGGGTTTTATAGCAGGGAAATGAAAGAGAGAGAAATTAGCCCAAAATGACCAATAAACTACTAATTTCTGGGCTGAAACTACTCCTCCAGGGACAGATAGACTGCTCAAAGAGTGTATTCACTGTTGCAGTCATCACTTGTGGGTTATTCCCTGCTGTGGTAGCCCTCGGCTGGCCCGAATAACAGAGTCAATTTTTTTTGCATCGGCCGTCGGCTGTAGTCTGACATCAGGACGTCAGTGTTATAAAGCAAGGCAGCCGACGTCATAGGTTCATAGGTAGGTACTAGGCTACCTGCCAGAGGGCATTTTTAAGCCTAGCCAACGTGTGTCAGCTTTCGCCGCCCCACTGATTAATTAACTGAGCCTCTGTCAAGCAGAGCCAAAGAAGTGATCCCAGGGGTGTATTTTCTGTTACCAATCCACTCGTCAAGGCTTCTCTTGAAGAGTGTTAGTGAGGGGCTCTGCCTAATGTAGTTAGGAATTTTGTTCCAAAGCATGGGGAGTCTCTGTGACAGGAATCTATCCCTTCAGCATGTTCTATTTATTGTTGTGGTGAGGTTTAGCTCACTAGAGCGCGTGGCTCGCAGTGACTTGGATTTCTTTAGGTGGAGCACGTCCATCATTTCTGAGTTGGACATGGTTTTGTAAGTCTAGGCAGAGATCACCTCTGAGTAAGTGATATGCCACTGAGTACAGCCGGAGTTTTTTCAGTTGGGCTGCATAGGACATATGTTTGAGGCCAGTAATCCTCTTGGTGAGGTGCTTTTGTGGTCTTTCCAGCTGTTGGAAGTGTCTTGTGAGGTACATCCCAAATGGGGCATTGTACTCTATGATGGGTCTGATGAGTGGCAAGTAGAGGGGATCTATAACCTCTATTTCTAGATGCAAATCCCTTAGTAATTAGATGGGCCACATAGAAGGATTCTCTAACTACGTTGGCAATATGATTTTCAAAGGAGAGATTACTATCTACCTGGTTCTCCAGATCTCTTATTACCTCTTCTGTATTAAGGGGGCTGCCGCCTATGTGGTAATTCGTGGGTGTTTTGTTTTTCTCAAAAGGGATGACTATACATTTTTTGGCATTTAGCTTGAGGCCATGACTTTGACACCAGGTGTCTGTCTCAGTAAGGCCTTTTTGAAGGATGTCCGTGTAAGCCGGAGAGTCAATTATGGCTCCCAGTTTGCAGTCATTGGAGAACTTGGTTAGCCATAGTCCTCCTGTGTTTGCCTGTACTTCTGAGAAATATATGCCGGACAGTAGAGGTCCCAGAACCGAGCCTTGCAGGACACCACTTGTGACTGGTTTAGAGTCGGACCTGGAGCCCACTATTCTTACCGTGTGAGTTCTGTCTGTAAGCCAGTTGGCAACCCATCTTGTGACACAGGGGTTATGTTCAGGCTTGTCAGTTTTTCTATAATACCAGGATGAGGAATGGTGTCGAATGCCTTGGCAAGATCAAGGTAGGCTGTGTGAACCACCTTTCCCTCTTCTATGGCCTTGGTGACTGTCTCGAAGAAGTCAACCAGGTTTAGTAGGCATGATCTGCCCTTAAAGCCAAACTGGGTCGGGTCAAGTGTTTGGAGGTTCCCAATATCTTTGTTAATGAGTTCCATGATGATGTGCTCCATAGCCTTGCAGACCAGGCTAGTCAGGATTATGGCGCAATAGTTACCAGGGTCAGTTGTAGCCCCTCCTTTGTGGAGCGGAATAACAGTTGCTGTGCGCCATTCTATGGGCACATAGCCTGTGGAGAGACTGAGGTTAACAGCGTGTTTAGGTGGGGGGGGTTAGTTTGTTCTGTAGTTCATGCAAGACACAGCCTGGGACACCATCTGGCCCCACTGATGCTGTGTTTTTGGCTTTTGAAAGGGCTGTTTTCACCTGTGCTTCTATGATTTCCAGGACACTACACTTTTCCGGTATTGTTGTGGGCCCTTTTGAGGGTGAGAGGGAGGTGAAGTTTGCACTGAATCTATCTGCCAGGATGTTGGCAATATCAGTAGGTTCAGTATATTTTGTGCTATTTTGCACTAGCGCAGACCATATCTGTTAGTTGCCACTTAGATTCTTGACATAGCTAAAGAAGGCTTTGTGGTTATCTTTCGAATCCTTGGCTATTTTTCTTTCGAAGTTAGCCTTGGATGATTTTATGAGGGACCTTAGTTTCTTACTGATACTGATCAGGGATGCATTTCCTTCTTGGGATTTGCTTTTTTTCTGAACTAGTTTCCTCCTTCTGTTGTATAACCTGTTAATGGCAGGGGTCCCCAGACTAGTTTCCTTCTCTTAGGGGAGTGAGTCTTGGTCTTGCTAGGGATGGCATGATCCATGCATCCTTGTAGGTGCTCATAGAGTGCAACTGTAAAGGATTTTGCATCTTTGGCGGCTATGAAACTTACCACCTCTGACTTAAATAAGGTGAAGTTTGCTTTAGAAAAGTTTTTCACTGTGGTTTCCATGGTTGGGGGTGGTGGTGGGGTGTGGATATCCAGGGTGATTAGTTTATGGTCTGATCTAACCAGTGACAGGTTGACCTCCGGTACAGAACACCTGTCACCCATGTTGGTGATGACCAGGTCCAATATGTTGTGGCCTCTGGTAGAGGAGTTTACCAGCTGATCCAGGGCATTTGAGTTGATAAATTCCAGGAAGCACTGAGCCTGGGAGTTTGTACTCAAGTAGTTTTCCCAGTTAATGGTAGTGTAATTGAAATCGCCCAATATCAGAGTTTTCGATAGGACCTTCATGTTTTCCAGTGTCTCCAGAAAGGCAGAGTGGTGGTCCTGGGTCATGGAGGGTGATCTGTAGCAGGCCACAATTTGCATTGCAGATTTGCCCAATGTTAGATGCACATGGATGATCTCAGAGGTATCATGCTGTGCCATTAACCTGGAGGTGTGAGTATCCTTGATGAATATGGATATACCCCCTCCTTTTGTGTTTCGGTCCGTGTTCTGTGGCCGAAATGTGTGGTATGAGTTGTAGCCCAGTAGTGCTGGAGTGCTCTCTGAAGCCTTGAGCCAGGTTTCAGTTACTGCACAGATGTCGATGTTCTCCATACTTAAGATTGCTTCGAGCGCATGCATTTTGAGATTTAAACTCCTAGCGTTGAGTAGCATAACCTTCATTTTTTTACTTGTGCTGTTTACGGTGGTGGGTTTGAATTTTAAGCCTTGCCTAAAAAGGCACTATGGGGGCAGCAAGAGCCTTGGCCAGCATTCGAAAGCCAAGGGGTGACAGGTGCAAGCCGTCTCTTGCGAAGCCAAGCGGCTTGTCGAGCATGTCATCCCAGGCTGACAGACACTGGATCCCCTTTGAATGACACCAAAAGCTTAGCCAATTGTTGAAATTGATCATTTTTTCTTTATACTGAGGTATCATTCTTGGTCAGAGCAAAATGCTACTCAGGGTCAGGGTCATACCCACCTGGGCTACATGATCAGAGACCTCTTCCATGTCTCTTTTCATGTAGTCCAGTGAGGTACATCTCAGGTTATTCACACCAACATGAACAATGACAGTCATATTTATACTTGTTCTGGAGTGACCTGAGTGCTTGTCTTATGTGGCGGATTCTGGCTCCCGATAGGGAGCTAACAGTAACCTTCTCCTTGTCCAGCCTAGTGAGTGGGGTGTCAGTGTGCCTGACTATTGAGAGTTACCTATTACTATGTGTTAGGTATGTTATTTCGCCTTAATGGCTGTGATTGTGCGGCACACTGATTTTGTGTTTTATATGTTGTCTGGTTTCTGATGGGAGGTGCAGGTTTTGTGGGTGTCTGCTTTGGAGCTCTCTGATGCTTTTGCAGGTTTTTATTTAGAGCCTCCGAGTATGATTTCATGTATTTGTGTGTATTTTTTGCCTGTGTTGTTTAGTAGGTCTGTGTAAGGCTGGAGGTGTGGTGCAAGTGTTAACCTTCTCCTCATGACTGTTCCAGTGTTGGGTGGAGAGACCTTAGCCTCCAGTTTGGCTGTATAATTGCACCTCTTGCATATGTTAGTGTTTTGTGGTAGGAGGAGATGGCTGTCTGTGTACATGAGGCAGTTGTAACATTGCCTCAGGATACCCAGATTCACTAGCTGGACTGGAGAGTACACCTGAAGTTGCCCTTCGGTCATGCCTGAATAACAGGGTGAGCTGCTTAGTCGCTTGGTTGGTGAGGGGTGGATAAAGAGCCTTGCCCTGCTTGGCAGTCAAGTGTTAGAGTACATTAGTGCTTGCTATTAGGTCTGAGCAAGTGCTGGACTGTAGGATGCTTTTTGAGTGCTTAGGTTGAGAGTTAGACTAGTTTCAAGTGAAAAACTGAAGAGGAGACTTAGTGGAGCCAGGAATAATTTAACCCTAGCTATCCTGTGCTGCCCGGCAAACAAAAACATGCAAACACGGTTTTTAAACTACTAACTTCTGGGTTGGAACCACTCCTCCAGGGTCAGATGGCTGCTCAAAGTTTCCCTCTCTCACAGGTGAACAGAGAAACTTTCCTATATCCAAGTAAGGTATGGGCAACTCAGAAATTTGTAACACAGTCTTGAATTCAGCACTAGCCTGAAACCTGGACTATACTAGCTTAGAAAGGCAGGAAACAAGAATTTTTTTTTTTAAAAGATAAGGCAAAAACAGTAAAAGTATACTTAAAACAGCTTTAAACGACCACAAGCGATCAGAAAAGGCTATCGCACTTTAGTGTGTAGCCTACAACAGTTAAACAAGTTATTTAAACAAAACAACAACTTTTTAAAAGTGCAGGCAGTCAAATAAGTAATGTGAAAAAAAACTTTTAGTTATGTACTTACCATAACTTTAGATGCTTGGGATCCATCTCGCCTACATTCTGTACTGATGGGTTCGGAGCCGACCCTCGGCTCCAACTCGGCACGCTATGCTATAGAGCGAAGCCTCTTATTGGCTGAGCTATTCTATATCCCAGGATGCACCACCACTACTTCCCCAGATCTTGTTTGTCCGCACTCATGCACACACACATAACTGTTTATATAACATTGCCAGATGTTTCAAGATGAAACAATAGTACTCGGACCGTCCGGTCTCTTCTGATCTCCAAGGCAGGGGGAAGGAGGGTGGTTATTAGGAATGTGAAGAGATGGATCCCAAACATCTAAAGTTATGGTAAGTACATAACTAAAAGATGTTATGTGATCCTATCTCACCTACATTCTGTACTGATGGGACAGCGTCCCTAGCACCTGATTCCTGGGTGGCTCACTGGAAAACACTCCTGAGAACTGTGGAACCAAATGAAGCTTGCCCCCGAGATGCCACATCCAATTTGTAGTGGGAAATGAAGGTGTGCGGAGAAGACCATGTAGCCGCTGCACAAATGTCGCTAATGACAAGCTTAGAATGGAATGCTATTGAAGTAGCCATAGCTCTTGTAGAGTGAGCTTTGACAGAGGTTGAAAGCTCTTTATTAGAAGAGGAATAAGCCTGACTAATACAGTCCCTGATCCACTTGGCAATAGTGACCTTTGTGATGGCTTTGCCCAATTTATTGTCCAAAAAGGACACAAACAATTGATCTGTTTTCCGTGTTTGTTGGGTCCTATCTAAATAAAATCGCAATTGTCTGTGAACATCCAATGTGTGGCAGATGTATTCTGCTTTGTTTGAGTACCTTGGGAAGAAAACTGGCAGTTCTAATGACTGTTGCAGGCAAAAACTGGAACAAACTTTAGGGACAAAGGATGGGTTAGGCCTGAGGGATACTCTATCTTTGTGAAAAACCAGGTACGGTGGTTTGACAGATAGAGCTTGAAGCTCTGAAACCCTTCTGGCTGAAGTAATCGTGACCAGAAAGGCAGTTTTCCAAGAAAGAAATTTCAAATCACAGGTTGCTGCCGGTTCGAAGGGGGAGGAGGTTAAGGCACGTAATACCACATCGAGATCCCACGGAGGAGCAGGATGAGAAATCTGAGGTCGTAAAAGAGCAGCACCTTTTATGAAGGTTTTACACAATCTGTTGCTCATCAAAGGTGGGTTTATAGAAAATTGGAAATAGCTGCCAATTGGACCTTGAGACTGAAGAACCTTGATTGAATAGGGAAGTTAGAAATTTCAGGACTTCTGACACCGGGACAGTGATGGGATCTAGACCCCAGAGTTGAGCCCAAATAGCAAATCTCTTCCATTTGCTAGTATACAATTTCCTAGTGGCAGACTTGTGGGCCGAGGATAAGATACGTATGACTTCCGGGTCTAAAGTATGATTTCTGACTATAGTCGGAAGAGGAGGAGCCAAGCTGTTAACTTCAAAGAGTGAAGGGACGGATGGAGTTGTCCCGACTGATGAATTAATAGGTCCGGGATCTGATCCAGGAACCATGGACTGTCCAGAGCATACTTCCGAAGATAGGGAAACCATACCTGACGAGGCCAGTAAGGGGCAACTAGAATCATTTTGCTCCCTGAGTGGGTCGCCTTTTGGATCACTCTGGGAAGGAGGGGAACCGGAGGGAAGGCGTAAAGCAAGCCGGTGGGCCAAGGATGGGCTAGGGCGTCCATGGGAATCTCCCCCGGAGCTGGAGTGAGAGAGAAGAATTTTCTGCACTTCGCGTTCAGCGGGGTTGTGAAAAGGTCGCAACAAGGAGTTCCCCATCTGCTGAAGATCTGAGTTGCCACTACATCGTTCAGAGACCACTCGTGAGGAGAGAGAATAGTTCTGCTTAGTCTGTCGGCTATCATGTTGGATTTCCCAGGGATATGATTCGCTACCAGAAAACGTCTGGTCGCCACTGCCCATTCCCAAACTCTCATGGCCTCTCTGCAAAGGGGGTAGGATCTGGTCCCTCCCTGTCTGTTCAGATACCAGACTACTGACATGTTGTCGGACTGAATGGCGATTACGCCCTGAGGGAGGTAATCGTGGAGGGCTTGTAGAGATAGAAGCACCGCCCTCATTTCTAGAATGTTGATGTGAAGGAGACTCTCGTCGGAATGCCAATTGCCTTGGACTGACCTGCCCAGTTAATGCCCCCCCCGTCTGGGAGGTGTCCGTCGTCAATGTGGCCGTAGGAGGAGGTGGAACAAAGGGTCGTCCCTGATCCAGATTGGAGGACACCAGCCACCAGCGGAGGTCCCGTTTGCAAGTTTCTGTGATCTGTATGAGGTGACTGAGAGGGAGATCCTGAAAGGACCACTGGGTCGATAGGAGCCACTGGAGAATTCTCATATGCAATCTTGCTAAGGGGACTAGGAGAACAGTGGCCGACATGGAGCCTAATAGCTGCAGGACCATCCTGGCTGGGGCTTTGGATTTGAGAAGCAAGGCTCGGACTTGAGCCTGTATAGTCTGTATCCTTTCTGTAGGAAGATAGACCCGCATTTGGTTTGAGTCTATCTCTACTCCGATTAACCTTATGCACTGAGATGGCAGCAACACAGACTTTGGCCAATTGAAGGCGATTCCAAGGGAAGTACCTAGTGATATGGTGGCTGCTAGGTTCTGCAATAGTAGACGCCTGGAGGTGGCAGTCAGGAGCCAGTCATCCAGATACGGAAACACCTGGAATCCTAGACTCCTCAGGTGAGCAGTCACGACTGCCAAACATTTGGTGAACACCCTGGGGGCTGTGGTGAGACCAAAGGGCAGTGCGCAGAACTGAAAATGACCATCTCCCAGGCTGAAGTGCAAATGTCTCCTGGACGCCTGATCTATCAGGATGTGATAATAGGCGTCCTTGAGATCTATGCAGCACATCCAAACACCTTTCTCCAGCAGTGGGAGAATGGATTGTAAGTTGACCATTCGGAACTTGGACTTCTTGACTGAACGATTTAGGTTGCTGAGATCCAAAATGGGCCTCAAGTCCCCGGTCTTTTTTGGCACCAAAAAGAATCTTGAGTAAGTCCCTAATCCGATCTGGTCTGCGGGGACCGGTTGGATGACTCCTTTTTGAAGCAGCTTTGAGATTTCGAAGGCTGCGATTTCCCATTGACTGGGTGGCGGGTCCGGGATTTTCCTGGACGGCGGAGGGGGGTGTGAAAAGGGGATGGCATAACCTCCGGCGATGATTCGAAGCACCCATCGGTCCTGAGTGATACCCTCCCAGGCTTTTAGGTGCCTCAAAACGACCCCGACTGGCTCGGAGCTGCACAGTTGGGCAATCCTTCAGGGATTGTGGAAGGCTGAAGAGCCACGAAAGGACTCAAGGGTCTCCAGTGTTGCGGGGCCTCTGCCGCCTCTGGGACGGCATCTTCCAGAAAAATTTCCCCTCCTCTGCCTCTAGAAGGGGATCGTACTGCTGTGAGGATAAGACTTCTGTGATTTACGGAACCACATTTTCCCTCCTTTTTAGCCTTGGGGTAAGGCCGAAGGGAGTGGAAAACCGTGCTCACGGCAGTCAAAGTCTTACCTTCTTGCTCACAGTGGGTCAATGTGTCCTTTACCTTGGGTCCAAACAAAGAGGACCCATCAAAGGGAGCATCGGCAAAGGAAGACAAAGGCTTCCGCAAAATGACACAGGCGGAGCCAGGCTTGCCTCCGTAGAGCAACACCTGCCGCTCTACTCGCCCCCTCGGCTGCATATGAAATGAGCCTCATGGACAAGTTTGATATCGATGACAGAGTAGCCAACTGTCTGGGCCAGCTGCTCAGGTAGGTTACCCAAGAGGGTATCTGAAAGCTCCTTGATCAGATCCCTCTGAAATCTAGTGAAGTGCGTCAAATAGTTCAGGGACCTTAAAGTAAAGGCCGCTGAACTGAGGGTGCGCTTCCCATACCGGTCCATGCTCCTAGACTCCTTATTAGGAGGATGGACAGACGTCGAAGCCTCTGCTACATCTTGTTGGGTAGCAGATGCCACCACCAGGGCATCTACAGCCACACCTTTGGTAAGAAACTCCTTCTCTGGGGTGCTGATAAGAATTTGTTTGGGCGAGCCGGCACCGGTTCCACAGAGTCTGGATGCTCCCATGCCATTCGACAGATCAAATCTAGGAGCTCGTCGAAGGGCAGAGACACCCAGGAGGCGGAGGGCTGAGCTCCGAAGGCCTTGAGGAACACCGACTCGTCAGCGGAAGGGGGTTTGGAATGCCAGCCGCCTCATTGTTTAAGGGCTTCCAGGATGTCTGCAAAGGAGACATCATCTGAGGATGACTTAGGGGACCCTTCCGCATCATCAAGATCGGTGTACGACGTGAGAGACTCATCGGGGGAGTCAACGTGCTTCCTCTTGCACAGTCTTTTCCTTGGGGGTTCCTCCAAAGAAGCTTCAGAGGGACCTCCAGGAGGGGGGGGGACCCCACTGGGGGTTACCTCAGGCCCCGGGGCTCCACTGTCTTGCGACAGGGGGACTACAAAAGACCCAGTCTCCGTGTGTAGGGAAGGGGCCGGTGAGACCATGGAGGTAGCCAAAGAGGATTTGGCCAAAGCACTCCTCATGGCCCTGAAGGCCGGACCGCCAGAGTCCTGGGAAGGTCCAACCCCCGGGGCCACAACAGTAGACGGTACCCCCGCAGCCGACGCACCGAGAGGAAGGCTAGGAACCGAAAACATCGGTCCCGAAGCATCCCCCCCTGGGGCTGACCGAGGAGGTCCGTGTACCGAACTCCGACTCGAGAGCCGGGGTTGGAGTAAGGGTCGGAGCCGACCCAAAAACCTCCATCGGCTCCACCAGCACCGGCTCCAACGGTGCCGAGGCTGTTGGAGGAGGAACCAGAACTACAGGGTGGGCCATCGGCTCCGAAGCCGAATGGGCTGGAGCCGAAACTAATTTCTGGAATACAGGAGACTGAAACAGTCTTAGGAGCACCCTGTCGATGTCCGAATCAGACATCTTGGAAGATTGGGAGGAGACCGACCGGGTCCGAACAGACTTCTCCATTGGCTCCGAAGGACTGGGGGACCGGCTCCGAATAGACTATCAGTATCGGTGCCGAGGGAGATTCCATAGCAATTTCCCTCGGTGCCGAAGGGGAAGAGTCTGAGCCGGCAACCCTCATCGGCTCCAAAATCAGTGGAACCGATGAAGGTGACCCGCCTCTCGAAGCCCCAGTCATCGGCTCCGAAACCAGAGGAGTCGAGGCTGGAGGCATCGAGGCAGACCGTTCCGCCCTCGGCTCCGAAGTCCGTGGAGCCGATGGAGAAGCCTGCCTAGATTTCTTAGTGGTCGGTTCCGACGGGCTGGTCGGAGCCGACGATTTCTTTTTCTTAGCTGGAGAGGAAGAGGAAGATAAGGCCTCTTCGAAGGAGGGTTTGATAAGCCCTTTTAAGATCAATTTATTCTTCCTCTCTTGGAGGACCCTAGAGGAAAAAGCGTGACACATGCTGCAGGACTCCTGAAGGTGTTTGGTGCCTAAACAGTACACACATAAGGAGTGATCGTCCGTGATGGACATTTTGTAGTTGCATCTCGTGCACTTCTTGAATCCTGAGGGTCTATGCTCCTTAGACATAATGCCTGTAGACTACTCACTATAACAGAGAAAAACACAATGTATGTAACTCACAAAGATTTTCACAACAATAAAAACTTTTTTTTTTTTTTTTAACGAGAGGCGAAAGCCCAAGAAACTTAAACAAATACAAATACACCAAAAAGAGGGCCAAGAACCCTCTAACTCAAACAGGTACTTGACCTCTCCGAAATAACAAGAAGACTCACTAAAGAATTAGGGGAAGGCCCCTCTAACTTAAACGGAAACCTTTCCCTGTCCAGTCACACAAATTTACCACAAAAAATTCACAAAAACACACTTATACACAACGATAGCTGTTAAAACAGCTTTTGGGTAAAGATTAAAGAATTTCCTGACAGAAAAACTTTCAGAAAAAAAGCACTTAGCTCAGCCAAGTTCGAGACCATGTCCTAGCTTGTAAGCGGCAAACGAGATCTAGGGAAGTAGTGGTGGTGCATCCTGGGATATAGAATAGCTCAGCCAATAAGAGGCTTCGCTCTATAGCATAGCGTGCCGAGTCGGAGCCGAGGGTCGGCTCCAAACCCATCTGTACAGAATGTAGGCGAGATAGGATCACATAACATCAAGCTTTTAAATCACAAGTGCTGGAAAAATCAGCATTTAGGCGGAAAACAGTTAAGTACAGCAAGAAAATACAGAAAAGTGATAATCACTCCAAAGTCTCTCTTTTAAGCTAGAAGGCTTATATCAGTTTAAGGCTTTCTAGTGCTTTCCAGTAGGTTAGTTACAGGAAAGATGGGAACAAGCGCAGATGTGGTCTTTTAAACCAGAAAGTTGAAAGAGATGGACAACTTCCCGAATGATCAATAAACTACAATTCTTGGGCTAAGAACCACTCCTCTTGTGGTAGACAGGCTACCTAGTACTTACCACTCCCAATGATAAGCTAGAAGGCTGCACTCCAACACAAAGGCTTGGGGGGCTCAGAAGCTTAGAAACAGTCCTGGATACAGCAAATCTGTACCTGGACTAGACTATTTACGGGAAAAGTGGGGATCAAGCGCAAACACGGGCTTCAAAAACAGAAAGTTGAGAGAGATGGGAAAAAACTGCCCAAACGGCCAATAAACTACAATTTCTAGGCTAGAACCACTCCTCTTGTGGTAGACAGGCTACCTAGTACTTACCACTCCCACTGATAAGCTAGAAGGCTTCCTCCAACACAGAAAGGCTTGCGGGGCTCAGAGGATTCCCAACAGTCCTGGATACAGCAACTCTGTATCTGGACTAGGCTAGTAACACGAAAGGTGGGAAACAGTGCAAGTGCGGCTTTTAAACCAGAAAATTGAAAGAGATGGGAAAAAACTGCCCAAACAGCCAGTAGCTACAATTTCTGGGCCAGGAACCATTCCTCTTGTGGAAGATAGGCTACCTAATGCTTACCACTCCCAATGATAAGCTAGAAGGCTTCCCTCCAACACAGAAAGGCTTGGGGGGCTCAGAAGCTTACAAAGAGTGCTGGATACAGCAAATCTGTACCTGGACTAGACTAGTTACAGGAAAGGTGGGGAACAAGCGCAAACACAGGCTTTTAAGACAGCAAGTTGAAAGAGATGGAAAACTGCCTAAACGGCCAATAAACTACACTTTATGGGCCAAAACCCACTCTTCCCATGGTAGATAGGCTACCTGATGCTTACCACTCCCACTGATAAGCTAGAAGGCTTCCCTCCAACACAGAAAGGCTTGGGGGGGGCTCAGAAGCTTACAGAGAGTCCTGGATACAGCAAATATGTACCTGGACTAGACTAGTAACAGGAAAGGCAGGAAACAAGCACAAACACAGGCTTTTGAATCAGAAGGTTGAAAGTGATGGAAGAGCTTCCCAAAAGGCCAATAAACTATAATTTCTGGGCCAGAAACCTCTCCTCCTGTGGTAGATAGGCTACCTAGTGCTTACCACACCCACTGATAAGCTAGAAGGCTTCCCTCCAACACAGAAAGGCTTGGGGGGCTCAGGAGCTTACAAACAGTCCTGGATACAGCAAGTCTGTATCTGGAGTAGACAAGTTACAGGAAAGGCAGGAAACAAGCTAGGAATTTTTTTTTTTTTTTTTTACAGAAAAGCAGCTAAAACAGCAGTAAATACAATTCAAATGCAGTGCAGGCTAGCACACGTGTATCAGTATTACGGCAAATACAGTTTAATTAAATGCAATTAAATTGACAAATGACTAAAAAACAAGTGCAGAAGGCATTAAATTAGAAGGCGACTAACAAGTAGTAATAAGTGCAGAGTAAGTAACTGCACGCAGAACAGCAACTAAGACAGTTACAGTAAGAACAGCTGAACACAGCAGGATTAATAGGCTACAGGGGTTTGTCCTTCTCAAATGCTCTCTTTGTACACAGTAGGAGTGCCTGAAATCAGAATATAATCTCACTGCACTCAATTGAGTGAGCAAATGAGAGGCCCAGAAGGAGTATCCAAACACAAACCCACAAGAGGGGCGGGCAGTTTCAAAGCCACCAAGATTAACACCAAGGCAAGAACAGGGTGGGTGGGAGAAACACAGTGGAGACAACAAGAGAATAATAGGCAAGTGTATAAATACAGCACAGTGCAAATTAAGTTGCAAAAAGTGTACTTATCTGTTTGAAATAGATTCCAATTCTGCAGCTCACAGCAAATCTATCAGCTTTCCAGCAGTTCACAGTCATTACATTAGTTTTTCTTGCCCTAACCCATCAGAAGCACAAGGAAATAAGGAATGGTCCTGGTGGCAAAAAGCCACTGTGGAAATCTCATGTCCCCCTAGGGTAAGATGCTACATGGGGGGATGGAGGGAGGGAAACTAGGACTGCAATAGTTAATACACTCGAACATCTACATTTATGTTAAGTGCACACAACTGTACTATGTTCTTCATGTTTCACTGTTGCAGTCATCACTTGTGAGAGGATTCCCAAAGCTGAGGATAGGTTGGAGTCCTAGGTATGGGTCAGCAGGCCCTGCAAAACTGCAGAGGCAAACCCTGCCCTAAACTTAGAAAAAGAGGTAGGTAGCAATGCTTTGTAAAGGTATGGACAGAGGTCCAGGTGGCAGCTTCCAAGATGTCCCTGGTGGAGACTCCTCTGAGGAAGACTGTGGAAGTAGAGGCTACCCCAGTGGAATGGGTACGGATGGACTTGGGGGGGGTCCCATGTAGTCTGTAGCAGGAATGGATACAGTTTGATATCCATTTGGAAATGGTTTGTTTGGAAATGGGCTTCCCCTCTGCTCCAGGAGCAAAGCTGACAAGTAGTTGGTCTGTTTTTCTGAATGGTTTAGTACGGTCCAGATAGTATCCGAGCTGTCTGTGCACATCTAGCGAGTGTAGAATTCTTTCCCCCTTGTTTTGAGGGTTAGGAAAGAGGGTGTGTAGGTGTATGGCCTGGTTGAGGGTCACATCAGGTATCACCTTGGGCATAAAGGAGGGGTTAGTTGTTGGGGAGACCCTTTCTGCATTGAAAATGATGAAAGGCTCAACAGCCATAAGAGCCTGAAGTTCGGATACCCTTGTGGCTGAGGTGATAGGTAGCAGGAAGGCAGTCTTCCAGGAGAGGTATTTTAATTCTGCAGAAGCAGCAGTTTTGAAAGGAGGTAAGGTTAGTTTTTCTAGAACATAATTCAGGTCCCATGGTGGTGTGAGAGGCCTTCTGGGAGGTCTGATGTTAGAAGCTGCTCTGAGAAATTGCTTAATCAAAGGATGAGAGAATAGAGGTGGGTCTGAATCTTAATGGGCAGAAATGGCTGAGGCATGGATTTTAATGGAGAAGAAAGAGAGGCCAATATTGAGCATCTCGGCTAGGTAATCCAAGACAAGAGGGATGGAAGGATGGGAGGTACTGGTCCCTTTGGACTGATTCCAGGAGCAGAATCCTTTCCATTTCTCTGTGTATGATTTTTTGGTGCTGGGCCTTCTGGCCTCTGTGATTATGTCAATGACCTGTTTGCTTAACAGGGACTCCTTGTTAGCTTTTAAAGTATAAGCCATGCTGAAAGACATAGTCTAAGTCTGGGTGCAGTATCTTCCCACTCACCTGGGTCAAGAGGTCTGACATCGGGGGAAGCTTCTTGGGTGGCTGTAAGGTCAGACTGCACAGTAAGGGGTACCAATGCTGTCTGGGCCAATCTGGAGCAAGGATGATGGCCTTTTGTTTCTCCTCCTTTATTTTGATCAGTACCTTGGCAATAAGGGGCAGGGGAGGGGACACATACACAAAGAGGGAGTTCCAGGGGAAGTTCAAGGTATCCACCGTCCACGCTAGTAGGTGATGCTCCCTGGTACAGAACTTTTGCAGCTGGTGGTTGAGATGCAAGGCAAAGAGATCCACTTCTGGAGACCCCCAATCCTGAGTGATTTACAGAAAGATTTCCCAGTGGAGCTGCCATTCGTGGGGGTCCAGCAAGTTTCTGTTTAGGTGGTCTGCCAGGGTGTTGTTGACCCCTGGTAGGTATTGGGCAATTAGGTGTAGACCCATGGAGGTGGCTGTAAGCCAGAGGCTCATGGCTAACCTGCACAGGGAGTAAGAATGGGTCCCCCCTGTTTGTTGATGTACCACATTACTGTGGTGTCTGTTTTTATAAGGAGAACCCCTGGCCTGAGATGGGGGTTTGAAGGATGCCAGAGCCTTTTGTACTGCCATAATTTCTTTCTGACTGATGTGCAAGTGAAGTTGCTGGGCATCCTAAAGACCTTGGGTGTACCTGCCTGCTAGGTCTGCGCCCCAAGCAATGCCTGAGGCATCTGTGGTGATGGTCTGGCTTGAAGGGCAGAGGATGAAGGGAAGACCAATTTTCCTAGGACAGGCCTCTGTCCACCAGAGAAACTCAGCCCTTATACTTGGGATCAGAGAGAGGTCTCTAGGGACCGAATGTGCTGGCACCAAAGGTTCTTTAAATACCACTGAAGTTTTCTCATGTAATCCCTTTCCAGGGGAATGAGAAGGATGCAAGATGCCATGTATCCCAGGGCTTGCAGGAACTTCCTTGCAATGAGGTGACTTCTGGAAGCCAGCTGGGTAAAGAGTAGAGAGGCAAGAAGCTCTGCTTTTCTGGGGATAGGAAGGCCATTTGGGATGCTGTGTCTAGCACAGCTCCCAAGAAAATGATCTTCCTGGTGGGGTTTTGTTTTGATTTCTTCTCGTTGATGGTGTACCCTAGGGAAGTTAGGAATGATTTGACAAAAAGAAGGTCTTACAGCAGCGTTTCTTTGCATTCTGCCTGAATGAGGCAGTAGTCCAGGTAAGGGTAAATCTGTATACTTCTCGGTCTGCAGAATGCTATGGCTGGGGCCAAGCATATGAATACTCTGGGAGCAGTAGATAAGCCAAAGGGCAGTGCTGAGAACTGAAAGTTTTGCGAGCTTGCTCTGAAGTGCAGGAATTTTCTGCATGCTTCTGTGATGGGGATGTGGAGGTAGGCATCCTTTAGGTCTAGGATCGCTAGCTAAGCATTTTTTGTTAGCACAGGCAGCAGCTACTACAAAGTAAGCATTTTGAATCTGGGGACCACCAGGGAGGTGTTCAGAATGGATAGATCCAGGATGGGGCACCAAGTGCCCTCTTTTCTGGACACAAGGTATAGTCTGGAATAAAAGCATTTGCCTGTTTGATCTGAGGGGACAGGTTCTACTGGCCCCTGGGATATGATAGTTTGGACCTGTTTCAATGCCTCTACCCACTGATTGGAATTGGGAATTCGCTGAAAGAGAATTTGTACCCCGGAGAAATATCCTCAAGACCCACTGGTCCTTCGTCACAGAAAGCCAATTGTCTTTGAAGAGGGAGAGGCTTCCTCCTAGTTTATGAGAGAAGGGAGAGCAGAGGGGGGAGGGGGAGTGATTGTGTTTGCCATAGAAGGTTGGCTTAGAACTCCCTGCCTTAGAGATGGAAGTGGTCCATTGTTTGCTTCTGAGCTGGCCCTGTGATAGGGACCTGGATGGTCTGTCTCTGCAGGGCTTACCTTGGCCCTGTCTGCTAGGTGCAGGTAAGGCCCAGTGCTTAGAGGGAAAGTTCCTGCTGAATCTGGGAGGTTGAACTTGAAAGAAATCTTTTACTGTTTGCATAGATTTTGCTTTGTCTTCCATCTTTTTAAGCATGTCTTCTGCTTTTTCCCCAAACAAGCTATCCTTGTCTAGGGGTGCATCAATAAGTTCAGACTGGACATGATCAGGGAGAGGTTGTTTCTTCAGCCATGCATGTCTCCTAATTACAGATCCTGTCACTGATGCCCTGCTAGAGGCTTCTAGGGCGTCATATCCACATTGTAATGAGTGTCTGGCCACTTGACAAGCAGAGTACAGTAAATCTGCTAACTCTTTTGAATTGGCACAGTAAGGAATGGTAGCAATCTTCTGTTTTAATTGTTCCAAAGTGTATTGTTGATATTTTAACATATGGAACTGACAACTGAGTGCTCTGACAGCTAAGGTTGCAGAGGTGTATACTTTTTTACCCCATCTTTCCAGAGCTCTGGAGTCCTTGTCAGAAGGAAGAGGATTCTTGGCAGTACTAGTCTTAGCTCCCTTAGGTCCCTGAATAATGACCTCTGGGTCTGCAGCAGAATTTCTGTAAAGGTATTCGTGAGAATCCGGTACTCTGTAGTACCCGTCAGGTTTACTGGGAACAGGAGGGAAGGCGTCAGGGGCTAAGCTGGATTCATGGAAGACATCATTCGCCACTTCTAAAATAGGGTGGATGGCCACGGGGGTCTGTGCTGGGGCAGGTCCAGGAACTCTCTAAGTCTTTTCTTAGACTGGGCAAAGTCCTGAGTTTTCCATTGGAAATGTTTCCTGAGGGAGTGAAGGGTTTCCCCAAAGGAAAGGTCCTCCTGGAGGGGAGGCAGAAGGGATGGATTCCTCTGCATATGAATCCTCATAGGCAGTTAAGGGATGCTGTTCCTCTTCAAAAACTGAATAGTCAGATTCCTCAGAATCCTGTTAATTTCTGGGGAAGGGTGGCTTTTCCTTTTAGAAGTAATGGCCTGAGTACCCTGGATAAGGGAGATAAGATCTTTCGCCATTTTAAGCATTTGTGCTTGGGGTGGTGGAGCAGTAGCAAGACCGTGGCTATAAGCAGATTTCCTAGGAGTGGCCTGGCTTCTAGGCCTGACAGAATCTGTCGGTCTGAGAGAAACAGTAGTTGGATGCGAAGACATCAGTTTTTGTCTAGATTCGGTAGTACGAGTGGCTTCCTCGGAAGCCAGTGCCCGCGTTGCGGCTCTGGACCCAACTGAGGCAGAGACAGCCAAAGGCTCAGAAGACGAAGAAAACTTCTGCGGCATACCGGACTCTGAAAGGGTCTCGGTAGAGGCCTGCATAGATATCGAATCAGGCATGAGGGCTGCAAAAGTGCCTTACTGAATTCCGGAGAATTGACGACGTGCTTAGCAGTAGCATCATCGGAAGGTTTAACCTTGTGTGGTCTGTCTATCTTTATCTCTACATTTTTTCGGAATATCCACAGATTGTTGGCTGACAGACACCATATCGGAATGCAAAGTCGGAACACGAAAATAACTCTACAAAAAGAGCTCTACGACGAATGGCTCTTGCATTAAAGGGGGCACTAAACCGGCAACTGGGGACATCGTGGTCTGGGCCTAAACAAGTGATGCAGTAAGAATGGAAGTCTTGGTGTGGGATCTGCTTTCCACAGGCAAGACAACTATTAACTTTTTCGGGCATTGGTTAGTGCAAGAAAAAAGAATCCCCAACAGGGTACTTCGCTTTAGATGTTTTCAGTCTGAAATTCAACTTCTGGTAGCGACCGACCGACACTCATGCAAACTGCTTCTGCTACGGGCTCCATGGCAAGAAAGACTGACGTAATGATGTCGGTTGCCTTGCTTTACAGCACTGACGACCTGACGTCAGACTACAGGCGATGGCAGTCGACGCAAAAAAAATCGACTCTGGTATTCGGGTCGGCCAAGGGCTACCACAGCAGGGATAACCCACAGGTGATGACTGCAACAGTGAAATACGAAGAACATCTGGACGTCCCTCCAAAACTGATGAAAAGACAAAATGAAAACTGGTTAGGGAGGCTGCCAAGAGACCTACAGCAACACTGAAGGAGCTGCAGGAATTTCTGGCAAGTACTGGTTGTGTACAACATGTGATAATCTCCCGTATTCCTCACATGTGTGGACTATGGTGTAGGGTTGCAAGATGGAAGCTTTTTCCTTCATAGAAGAACATCCAGGCCCAGCTAAAATTTGCAAAACAATACATCAAGTCTCCCAAAAACATGTGGGAAAATGTGTTATGGTCTGATGAGACCAAAGTTGAACTTTTTGGCCACAATTCCAAAAGGTACGTTTGGCGCAAAAACAACACTTCACATCACCAAAAGAATATCATCCCCATGGTGAAGCATGGTGGCAGCAGTGTCATGCTTTGGGGTTGCTTTTCTTCAGCTGGAACACGGGCTTTAGTCAAGGTAGAGGGAATTATGAACAGTTCCAAATACTAGTCACTTTTGGCCCAAAACCTTCAGGCATCTACTAGAATGCTGAAGATGGAGGAATTTCAACTTTCAACACGACAATGATCCCAAGCATACATCCAAATCAACAAAAGAATGGCTTCACCAGAAGAAAAAAAGTTATGTAGTTACCATAACGTTCCATGTGAGTTGTTCATCTCGCCTTCATCCTTACAAATGGGTTTGGAGCTGATCCCTTGGCCCAGAGTCGGCCACTTTCACAAGCTCGAGTTTTTTCAGGAAGCTCGAGGCCAAGACCCTATCCCATGATGCTCTATGCCTCACCTCAGATCTAGTTTTCTGATGCCAACATGAATATAAGAAAAACATGAACATTACTCCAGCCAGAGTAAGAAATCCTATAACAAGACCCACCAGACCGCAAAAACTCTTACTTTTTCTTCGAGAAGCCTGGAGGGGGAAGGCGGATGTAAATGTAAGAATGAAGGCAAGATGAACAACTCGCATGCAACGTTATGGTAAGTACATAACTTCTTTATGTGAAGTTGTTCAATCTCGCCGTTCATTCTTACAAATGGGTAGTATCCCAAGCACCATTCATCCTGGGTGGCTCACGGGAGTATATTCCTGAGGACAGTGGAACCAAAGGAAGCCCTGTCCCTGGAGGCCTTATCTACTTTATAATGCGTAATGAAGGTATGTGGCTTAGACCAAGTGGCAGCTGCACATATAGTGTCCAACAGCAGTCTAGCCATATAAGCTGAAGAAGTAGAAACAGCCCTAGTGGAATGCGCTTTCACGCTATGTTGTAATGGTTGATTCACGGAAGAATATATGAATTTTATACAGTCAGTCAACCATTTGGAAAGAGTAACTTTTGACACCGGTAGCTCTTTCTTGGTAGCAGCATGAGAGACAAAAGTTGTTCTGATTTTCTAAATTCTTTTGTTCTATCCAAACAAAATCCGAGTTGTCTGTGAACATCAAGTTTATGCAACATGTACTCCAACTTGTTGGAATGGTTACTGAAGAAAGTTGGAAGTTCAATAGTTTGATTTAGATTAGCCTCCGAACATACCTTTGGAAGGAAGAAAGGGTTAGTCTGGAGCGACACTTTGTCAGGGTGAAAATTCAAGTATGGGAGTTTAATAGATAAGGCCTGAAGTTCGGACATACTACGTGCTGATGTAATAGCCACCAAGAAGATGGTTTTCCAAGACAGGAATTTTAGTTGGCAGGAGGATGCAGGCTCAAATGGAGGAAGAATAATCCTAGACAGAACAAAATTTAGATTCCAGGGTGTGAAAGGTTGTCTAACTAGTGGTGTAAGATGTATGGTTCCTTTTAAGAAGGCTCTACATAACCTGAGACATAAGATTAGAACCTTCCGATCCTAGGTGAAAATTTGAAATTGCAGCTAATTGAACACTTATGGTAGCAGCCGCAGCACATTCATTAAAAAGCTTAGTAAAGAACTCTAAAATTGCTAGCAAATGGGGCGACGTATGGGTCAATATCATTTTGAGAAGCCCAGAAAGCAAACCGCTTCCATTTGCTGGTGTATAACTTTCTGGTTGAAGCTTTATGTGAGGATACAAGGATATGCTGCACTTCTAAGGAAAGATTGTGGGACCTGGCTCTGTTGGAAATCAGAGTAGCCAAGCTGTCAATCTGAGTGAATGATGTGAAGGATGAAGAGCCCCTGACGAATGTGTCAGCAGATCTGTAACTGGGTCCAAAATCCAAGGTTCCTCTAGTTGGTAGAGTCGAAGGAAGGGGAACCAAATCTGTCAAGGCCAATATGGGGCTATCAGAATTACAGTCCTCCCCAAGGCTTTAGCTTTCTACAAAAATTTCGGAATCGGGAATGGGTGGAAATGCATATAGGAGTCCCAGGGGCCAAACGTGTACAGCAGAATCCCTTGGGTTTTCCCCTTGTGGGGGATTAAGGGCAAAGTAGCTTCCTGCATTTGGTATTGGTATTCATGGAGGATGCAAAAAGGTCACAGCAAGGCTTGCCCCACCTGCATAAAATAATTTCCACTACATCGTCTTTGAGGGACCACTCGTGCGGCATCAGAACGGCTCTGCTTAGTTTGTCCGTGATCACGTTGGATTTCCCTGGGATGTGCGTAGCTATCAGAAAACGCCCGGTGGATATTGCCCACTGCCATACTCTTAAGGCTTCTCGACACAGGGGGTAAAGACTTGGTTCCCCCTTGCTTGTTGATATACCAGACTTCTGACATGTCGGTCTGAATCACAATTGTTCCCAGAGGAAGAGAGACCTGGAAGTACTGCAACACCCAAAGTACTGCTCTCATCTCCAGGACACTGATGTGCAATTGTGACGGTCTCTGACCAGGTGCCTTGGGCTGTTGTTCCCTGAAAAAGCCCCTCCACCCTATCAGAGAAGCGTCCGTGGTCACCTTGGCTGATGGCAGGGAAAGAACAAATGGACGTCCTACTGTTACATGATGGCTGGTCAGCCACCACTGAAGATCCTTTTTGCATGAATCTGTAATCATTATCAAGAATGACATCGGAAGTTGTTGGTAAGACCACTAAGTGACGAGTAACCACTGAAGTATTCTCATGTGAATACGCCCTAGAGGAACTGCTAAGAGAGTTGCTGCCATAGTACCTAGTAGTTTCAACACTTGAGAGGCTGGTACTTTTTTGTGTGTCAAAGTGCGAGTATTTTTTCCAGTGGCAATTTTACCATGGCAATAGTGGATTTTAAATCTCTCTGATAAAGGAGATGCGCTGCGATGGTGACAACGCAGACTTGTCGAAATTTATATTTATTCCTAACTGAGAACACAGATTTAGAGTGTGATCCCCGGACTGAACGAGGTTGATTCCTGGAGGTGGCGGTGAGGAGCCAGTCGTCCAGGTACGGATACACACTGAATCCTAGATGCCTCAGGTGAGCCCGTAACCACTGCCATGTATTTGGTAAACACTCTGGGGGCTTGTTGTGAGACCAAAGGGCAGTGCTCGGAACTGATAATGACTGGCTCCCAGCCGGACATGCAGATGATCTCTGGATGTTCTGTCCATTTTGATATGATAGTACGCATCCTTGAGATCTATAGAGCATATCCAATCGCCAGTTCCTAGATACAAAATAATCGATTGAAACTTGACCATCTGGAACTTCTCCTTCTTTACAAAAGTGTTGAGGATGCTGAGGTCCAAGATGGGCCTCCAGTTCCCTGATTTCTTTGGAATTAAAAAGAATCTGGGTAGGTTCCGGATCCTATCTGGTCTGCTGGAAATGGCTGGATGATTCTCTTTTCCAGCAACCTTTGAATCACTATGGTTGCTTGATCCCTGAGACTGGGTGGAACGTCTGGGATTTTCTTTCGTATAGAGGGAGGTTCTGAGAATGGAATGACATATCCTCTGGTAATAATGCTTTGTACCAAAGAATCCTTTGTAATTTTTAGCCAGGCATCTGGACACAAAGACAAGCGACCCCTGAGTGCCTCCAGAGTAAGACAGTCGGGCCTCCTTTCAAGAGTGCTGGTAGGGCCTGCCTAAGAACTGATCTCTGTCGCCCTGGTTTTGTGGACCCCCCTCTGCTGCCTGGGTGGCATCTTCCATTATTACCCCCTCCTCTGCCCCTGGAGGGGGGGTTCACCATGTGTGTTCTGAAAGGCTTCTTGGGACCTATAGAACCACATTTTTCCTCTCTTTTGCCCTTTGGGGTAAGGTCTAGTAGGGGTGGAAAAACAGACTCCTACAGCAGACAGAGTCTTTCCATCTTGTTCACACCTAGTGAGGGTCTCCATGACTTTAGGCCCAAAAAGAGATGAGCCATCAAATAGGGTATTAATGAAGGAAGACGAAGGCTTCTGCAAAGGAGCATAAGTGCTTCCAGGAGTGTCTCCGAAGAGCTATTGCTGAACTCGCTGCCCGACTTGTGTCATCAGCTGCATAAGAAATGAATCACATGGACGAGTTAACTATGGAATTAAGAGTATTGAGCTGGGGTGTCACCTTATCAGGAACACCTTCATTCAGCTGTAATACTCTGTAAAGTATCTCCAAGTTCTTTAAGGAGATCTCTTCGAAGTCGGGTAAAATGTGTCAAATCGTTGAGCAATAGCATAGCAAAATTCGCTGAACTAAAAATGCATTTCCCATACCTGTCCATAAACTTGGAAGCTATATTAGGAGTATAGACAAAAGAGGTGTCCGACATTTCTTTCTTGGTGGCAGCTGCCACCACCATGGCATCAACCGGCACTCCTTTGGTAAGAAACATTTTGTCCTGTGGCAATGTAATTAACTTGTTGGGCCTCTGAGGGACAGGTTCCACAGTATCAGGAGACTCCCACGCCCTTCAAGCAACTAACTCCATTAGTCCATCGAAGGGTGGAGTCACCCAGGAGGTGGAGGTTGAGACCCAAAGGCCTTCAGGAGCACTGACTTCATCATCAGTAGGTCTAACAGACTGCCAGTCACCCCTCTGTCTCAGGATTTCAAAGAAATCAGCAAAAGAAATATCCTCCGAGAGGGACCCTTCTGACTCTTCTAAGTCAGTGTCTGATGTGACAGACTCCTGTGGGGAGTCTAAATGCCTCCTCTTGCAAAGCCTCTTTCTAGGAACCTCATCAGTGGGAGCTTCTGGTGAGGTCTCAGTAGAACATGGGTCACTCAATGGGGGCTACTTGAGGCTCTGGGTCTCGACGCTTTACAGGGACCTGCGATGCAGAGGTAGAAAGAGGCACTTTCGGGGATGAGGAAGTAGGCCCTGATGAAGTGGGTGTCTTAGAAGACATAACTATCCTCATGGCATCAAAGGCTCCACTGCTCCGACGCAAGGAAGTACCCGGTGCCGAAAAAGATGGCAACCTCCCCGGTGCCGAAACAGTGAGCTCCAACCCAGAGAAATGACCCGAGCTCATTTGTGCCAAAGCTCCGAGAGGAAGGGTCGGAACCAACCCATCGGTTTGACTCTCCCCCCCGGAGCTGACTAGAGAGTGTCAGCTCCCAGACTCCTCAAACAGCATCAAAGTCATCTG
Source organism: Protopterus annectens (assembly GCF_019279795.1). NCBI lineage: Eukaryota > Metazoa > Chordata > Ceratodontiformes > Protopteridae > Protopterus > Protopterus annectens. The sequence goes on from NC_056746.1 coordinate 531,315,877, forward strand.
AGTTGACGGAGCCGATGGCACTGGAACAGGCCTCGGCTCCAAGGGATCCACAATCATCAGTTCCACCTCCTCTGGCTCCGAAGGTCCTGCTTGGCTTGAAGGGGTAGACACGGTAGGTAAGGCAGTCTTTGGCTCCGAAACCGGTTGGGCCTGAGCTGACAACAAATTGCCTAGTGCCGGATTCTCGAGGAGCCTCTGCACCACTCAGTCCACATCCACATTGGAGAGGCTCCTCAAAGAATGATTTGAAGGGATAGATGAAGCCACCAACTGTAAAATAGGCGATTTCAAAGTTTCGGGGACTGGCTCTGAAAAACAAGCTTGGTGCTCGGTTCCGAGGACTGTGGAACCGGCGACCGCACCTTCTCAACAAACTTTGGAGTAGAAGACTTCAGCTCCGAAGAAGCTTTCGAAGATTTGGATCCCTTCGAACATTTTGAAGCCTGGTCGGCCTTGTCAAGAGACTCCTGGAATTCAGGTTTTAACAAACCCCTGTCCACTAGTTTTCTCCTGCGCTCCAACAAGACCCTTCTGCTAAATGAATGACAAATGGAGCAGTTCTCTTGATGATGGACTACCCCCCCCCCAGACAGTACACACAACTTACATGAAGATCAGTAATCGACATTTTTGTGTCCGCACTTAGGGCATTTCTTGTACCCTGACTTTTGTCTCTCTTTTTCTTTCTGATCAGCCATAATGCAATGAAAAACTCTACATATCTATGTACACACACACACACATATATATATATATATATATATATATATAGATATATCTATACATATATATATATATATATATATATATATATAGATATAGATATATATATATAGATATAGATATATCTATATATATATATATATATATATATATATATATATATATATATATATATATATATATATATATAGATATATATATATATATATATATAAACTGCCTAGACAACAAACACCACTCTAAGACAAACAGAAACAATATCTAAGCAGTTGAAGAATCTAGAAAACACACACAAGGAAAAAGCAGCTAAAGCTTCAAACAGCTATAACAGCTACAATTATAAAAGTTAGTACTTTTAACAGGATAGGGTTAAACTAAAACGCGGCCAATGAAAGGCGTAAGAGCAGCCTCTCTATAAAGATAAAAATTCATCACAAAAGGACTAAAGGCAGTGGCTAAACAATAAGGTAAGCCTAACTAGTCAAGAAACACACTTTTTTTTTAACAGAATCAAAAGCTAAATATCTATAATAAATTTCAAAATATGAAATACTGGCCCAAGCTCCACTCTCGACCTCTGATCTGTTACAGTGGCAAACTAGATCTGGGGTGAGGCAGAGAGCATCACGGGATAGGGACTTGGCCTCAAGCTACTTGAAAACCTCGAGCTTGTGAAAGCGGCCGACTCGGAGCTGAGGGATCGGCTCCGAACTCGTTTGTAAGAATGAACGGCAACATTGGACAACTTCACATTTAAAGTTTTGGAATGACCCAGCCAGAGCCCAGACTTAAATCCAATAGAAAATCTGTGGGGTGACCTGAACAGGGCTGTACACAAGGGATGCCCTTGCAATCTGTCAGATTTGGAGCACTTTTGCAAGGAAGAGTGGGCAAATATTGCCAAGTCAAGATTTGCCATGCTGATAGACTCCTACCCAAGAAGACTGAATGCTGTAATTAAACCAAAAGATGCTTCAATAATGTATTAGTTTAAGGGTGTGCACACTTATGCAACCAGCTTATTGTATGTTTTTTATTTTTGATATTTTTTTCCCCTAACAGATTTGTTTTTTAATCGAATTGAACAGGTTATAGGTCACATTAAAGGTGGGAAAAGTTTTGAAATGATTTACTGTGGTCTCATTTTTTTATATCACAAAAACCTGGCATTTTAATTGGGGTGTGTACACCTTTTATATCCACTGTATACTATCACTGACTACTTGTTGAAAACTGCTCCTACGAAGTCTAAAATTTGAGTTGGTTGTAAGGGAAACTTGTAATTTATGGTTAATCCCAGATGACAGCAAATCTGGAATAGCTGGTTTCTTGCCCTTATTAACAGATAACTGGTTGGGCACAGTAATGAGACAGTCATCTAGATATGGAAACACCCAGAATCCCTGCAGTCTCAAGTGAGCTGCTACTACTGCCATACATTTGGTGAACACCCTGGGGGCTATGGTGAGGCCAAAGGGCAGAGCTCTGAACTGGTGGTGAAGGGCTCCCAGGCGTAAGTGTAAACACCTTCTGGATTGTCTGTTCATCTTTATGTGACAGTATGCATCCTGAAGATCTATTGAGCACATCCAGTCGCCATTGCCCATAAAAGGGAGAAAGGATTGAACCATGACTATCTGAAACCATGTGTGTTGAAATTACTTGTTCGGGATGCTGAGATCCAGAACTGGTCTCCAGTCCCGTTTTCTTTGGCACTAAAAAGAATCTTGAGTAAGTTCCGGATTCTATATGGTCTGGCAGGATCTCTTGGATGACTCTTTTCTAGCACCCTTTGAATTTGAATTGCTGCTTCTTTCCTCTGACTAGATGAAAAGTTGGGAATTTTTCGCGGGGTTGGAAGTGGAAGGGAATAGGGAATTATATAAACTCTGGAAATTATCCTCTGCACCCAAGTATCTCTTGTTGTGTCTAGCCAGGCGCTCTGGTGCAGGAAGTCAACCCCCAACTGCCTCCAGAGGAGGACAATTGGGCCTCTTTTCAGGAGTGCGGTCTGTCAGAAAAGGAATTTTATTTATGTAACTTAACATTTGTTGACTGGGAAAGTCTGACTAGGACAGAGCTTATTTTCAGCGGAGGCTCGGGGAGAAATGTTCCGAACGCATGTCTTCAGAATGTGGGAGGAAACAGAGCACCCAGAGGAAACCCTCGTGAATGCAGGGAGAAGATGTAAACTTCACACAGAAGGCACCCCAGCCAAGAATCGAAACGGAGAACCTCTTCCTGTGAGGCAAAAACATTAACCGCTGCAACACTGCCATCCAAAAAGTTATACACTCCCCCTCTGGGAATTGAACCCCAGTCTCCAGCATGACAGACGGGGATGCTCACCACTATACTAACGAGGAATCTCTAGACCATTGGTTTTGCGGGCCTCCTCTGCCACAGGGTGGCATTGACCATTAGAATTCCTTCCTCTGCCCCTAGGGGAACTTTCTACATGTGTGCCCTGGGAAGGACCCAGGGATTTGCTGAACCACATCTTCTGACCACCTCACTGATTCCTTGAAAAGGATCTTTGTGGGAGTTGAAAAATGTACGTCTACTGCAGAGTGGGTCTTTCCATTCTTCTCACACCTGGATAATGTGCCTTTCACTTTGGGGCCAAACAAGGAAGTGCCATTAAAGGGAGCACTGACGAATGAGGACTTGAAGGGCTCTGCAAAATCATATAAGCACATAGTACAGTTTTGTACCTACCATAAATGTAGATGTCCGAGAGGAATGCATCTGCAGTCTTTACAAATGGGTTGTCCTGTCGTCAGGCAGCCCCTCGGTCGGCCGGATTCCAAAGTCTGGGTCTGGCTTCGGCTGGTGTCGCACTTCACCAGACGTCATTGCGGCAGTTCTTCGGGTATAAAGGCATCAGCCGACGCCATTTTCCTCAGTCTTTCTTGCCGCGTGGCGCCCGAAGCAGAAGCTGTTCGCAAGTGCAGGTCGGTCAGATCCAGAGATTACTACTACCGAATACTACTTGAAGACTTCTATAAAGCTAAGTACCCGTTGGGGACTCTTTCTTGCCTCAGCCGATGTCAGAGAAAGTTAATAACTGTTTATCTTGTGGGAAACAAATACCTCATAAAGATTTCCACTCCTATTGCATACATTGTTTAGGCCCAGACCACGACGTAGCAGCTTGTCTAGCCTGTGCTTCTTTTAACCGACGGACGCTTAGACGTCGCTCGGAATTTGCTGAGCAGATTTTCGGCTCCGATTTTGCCTACATTATGCCGTCGGGTCCTCCGACTACGCAAATAACCAAAAAGCGCAAAGAAAAGGACCGACACTCGTGGTCCGCAGTTTCGGCCGAAACCGCGGTTAAGCAAACCACGAGTGTCTTGGTTTCGGCCAGACATGCCTCCTGATGGAAATGCCTGAACCCACTGCCCTTGATGCGCCTTCGGCTGCATGTGAAATTATCCTCATGGATACATTTGAAATAGATTGAAGGGCGACCATGAGAAGCCATAGATGACTGGGCCCCTGCAGAAATGGCTCCTGAAAGGAAGTCATAAGTTCTTTGACCAAATCCCTTTGTAACTTCGTAAAATGTGCCAAATAGTTCAGCGACCTAAGAGAAAAGATCACTGAAGTGCAGACATGTTTCCTAAACCTGTCCATTGTTCTAGACTCCCCGTTAGGTGGATGAATAGAAGAACTCTGCTTGGCAAGTTCCTTCTTGGTTGCTGCTGCCATGACTATGGCAGCCCTTTAGCCCAAAATTCCTTCCCCAATGGTGGAGCTAGAATCTTATCTAGCCTCTTGGGTATCAGTTCAATTGTGTCGGGCTCCATCCACGCCCACCGAGAGACGAAGTCAATGAGCTCATCGGCGGGTGGAGTAACCCAGGAGATAGATGGGCCAGCTCTGAATGCCTCCAGAAACACGTACTCCTCTCGTGAAAGGTTGCTGGGAGTCCACCCACCTCTGTTTCAGGATCTCTAGAATGTCGCCTTATGAGACATCTTCTGGAGGTGACTGTGGGGAGCCTTCACCTTCATCAAAGTCTGTATCCTCAGTGACTGACTACTGCGGAAAGTCTAAGTGCATCCAGTTACACTTCCTCTTCCTAGGGACCATCCATGGTGGGGTGTGCTGAGAAGGTGTCAGAACAGACTACAATACCCTGCTGGGTAGTCTGGAGGTCTCAGGCTGGCTGCCCCTGTGGCACTGAATGATGAGGCTTTAAGAGCAGAGACATCTGGGAGGTGGATTGGAAATCTGAGGGGGTTGGATCTGTCAGTCCTGTTGAAGCAGAAAAAACCCGCTTTACAACCTCGAAGGCAGACTGCCCCAGACATCAGGAGGATCTTGGAGCAGAGAAGGCAGGCTTCTGGACCACTGTCCCCCTCCTGCCCCAAAAGTAGTCTGCCAGAGGAGGAAGTCAGAGCTGAGCCATCCAGTGCCAACACCCCAAGGTGCAGAGATGGCTCTGAAACCCTCACAGTCGACTCAAATGCCTTGGATCAATGTGGAGGGTCCAGTTCTGAGAGTCCTCTGAATCTAAAAATGTCGGAGCTGGGGCACTCAGAGTCAGCCTCAGATCCGATGAAAAAGTTATCCTTGGATCAGAGCTTGACAGACTCAGAAGACCCAGATCCAGGGAATCTGAAGCAACCAAGGGAATCACAGGAGTGTTGGGTGGACTGGTCGATGGATGGGCTACCTGACTCAAACTGGTAGATGCCAATAACACACCCAATTGGATCTGCACCAAAAGAAACTTCCTCATCATCTGATACACATCTTATTTGGTCAAACTCCTAAATGAATGAGATGATGTCAGGGAAGGGGATTTTGTGTCGTGTCTCTCTAGCAAAGGGGAAGGTATTCTAGAAGGCACAGAATTGAATGATAGCAAAAACTGAATCCTAGGCAAAATTATAGGATCTTTAGCAGTTGGAAGTGACAGTTTTTTATCCGAGGATATCAAATCCAATGACCTCTTTCATTTTGGATCCGAAGGGGAAGAGGTATGCGGGATTACTGCTACTCTTTGCTTCTGGTGAGAGAAGGAGCTAAGGCTCAAGTGATTCCTGGCTGTGTGCAGATCTATTGTGATCAGCACTATTTCCACTATCAGACAGATTGCACCTCCAGTAATTAGCTCCAAACCTGAGCTCTTAAAAGTAAAGGACACCTAACTATAACTTAAGTAACCCCAGCAACCTCTCAAACACTCAATTCAGGCAGCACCCACCATAAAACATAAACCTAAGGCTCTCAGTGTCTCAAATGAAATCCAGAAAAATCCAAAGCAAGGGAACAGTCCACCAGGATAAAAGACACAAATAGTGAAACTCGACCACAAAAATAGCGTAGAATCAGTTTAATTTCCGCTTTCGTCAGAAGACTTCATCAGAATACATGTTACAAAAAATGAACAACCTTAAATAACACTTCAATTAATGTATTAACCAATAAAAAAACATCAATTAGAAAATCTAATTACTTTAAAGTGCAACTACATATTAATATTAGTAAAACAGGGAAGCAGTATGGTGCTTATTAATACTTAACTTGCCATTCTTCAAAAAACATTTAATGTTAATAGTCCCATTTAAACCAGGGTATCTGTCAGATTTTAGTCGAATCTGCCACAATGCTTCCCTTTGCTCGACAAAATTTCTAAAATCCCCACCCCTTAAATCAGATTTACAAACTTCAAGAACCGAAAATAAAAATTTTTTAAAATTACTACAAACAACGGAATGTTTGAACAAAGCATTAGTTTCGTCGTGAGTCTTAATACTATGTAAATGCTCACGAATACGAGTTTTTAAACATCTAGTCGTCATTCCAATATAAAAAGCGGGGCAGGTGCAACATAACCCAATATACACTACCCCCCTGGTACAACAATTAACATATTCAGGTACCGGAAAGGTTTTGTCCATGGTTTCAATAACAATTAATGGCCCTACAGATAAAAACCGACACGTGTTACAGTTGTAACAAGGAAAAACACCCTTTGTGTTGGTTTTATTACTAACTGGTGGTGTACAATTGGCCTCCAGTGCCTTTTTGATGTTAAAAGTATTTCTGAAAACAAAAACTGGTTTCTCACCTAACACTCTAGAAATGTCGTCATTCCCTTGAATGATTTTCCAGTTCCTTTCAATTAAATTTTTTATGGCCGGCCCATCTATACTCATACCCAGAGAACAAATAGGACCTACAACGCCGATATTGGTGGAAGTATTAAAGGTTGATACATCATAATTCGTGTCCACCTTGTAATCCAAAATAGCAGGGTAAAGGGTACTTCTCCTACTTAAAATGGTATCATTTTTTAACGAAGCAGGTATGGCATTTCTTAAAATACTTAGTGACAATAACATCGTAAAGATGAATGCTTTAAAAGATGAAATATGTCAACTGGAAAGTAGTATTAAAAATGCTTGCAGTGTACCAAGTCAGAACGAGTTTTTTAAGAAATTGTTTGCCGAAGTTGACAAACATTCTTTAGAGGTCACTAACAGAAAACAATCAAAGCTAGAATGGGATATTACTTGTTACCGGTCTAATTCTGCTTATAATTTTTTCGTACCAGGGAATAAGGAATCTAATTCTAGGGTGACAAACTCTCATTATGGCAACAGACGTGTTTATAGTAGTGTGGTTAGCAACTACAATAAACCTTTATTTTCTGATAGTAATGTAAATAAGAAAACAAAATGTACAAGTCCGGGTCGTGACAGTGGTTTGCTTGGCCATTGTAATGGTAGCATCGACTCCGGAAATTCGAGTAATGAAACAGTTAGTCACCTTACTAATAATACTGCGACTGACGGAACCAATAAAGTTACCGTTACTAATGCCAGTGTTGTTAACACTGGCAATTCGGCTGAGAACATCCTCCCTGATACGTCGAATTCAAGTGGTTCGGCTTTTTTAGGAAAAAGGGTTCCAAACAGCAAAAAATCTATGTTAACCAGGAGCAGGACTTTCCTGGGTTCCCATTCTTCCGAGGAAGAGAACTAGATGACGGAACAGATAAAGACCATGATAAACAAAATTTTGACATTATTAATCTCACTGATTTTATTTTTAGTGATGAAGAACTTGATGTATTAAGACGTGGTCTTAATTTTGTTCCTACTGTTAGAGCGGACTATGGAAATACAGTGTTAGATATTAAAAAATTTTCTAGGAAATTAAATCTTACTTATATATTAAATGATATATCTGTTGGTAATAACACTTTGGTTAAACCTTCTGTGTATAATCCCCCCTTGTCACACACTATAAAAATTTTCGAGGAGTCATGTGTCAATGATCTTGATAATATTTTCTCTGGTAAATCCAGATTTAAACACAATTTGAGTTGTAAAGAAAGAAAAGCTTTTAATAAATTGCGTGACAAGAATGGTAGTTTGCGCTTTATGAAAAGTGACAAAGGGGGCAACATAGTCATTATGACTCAGGAGCAGTATAATAGTAAAATGCAGGTTTTGTTAAATAACCAGGATGAATACGAAACTGTTGTCCCCTACAAAATTAAGAAGAATGAGGGGTTTATACATTCATTATTATATGACGCTCTTATGAATAATGAGATTGGTTTGGAAGTTTACGAATTTTGTGTGATCGAGAACCCTAGGGTAGGTGTTTTATTTGGTATTCCTAAAACACACAAACATCTTACGGATCCCCCATTTAGGCCTATCGTGTCTTCTCCCCATTCAGTTACCGAGGGGATTTCATTGGTTCTAGATGCTACCCTGGGACCTCTGGTTTCTAAACAGGAATCATTTATCAAGGATTCATGGCATTTCCTAAGCAAGGTTAACAATTTTGCTATTAAAGGCACCTTTGATCCTAGTAAGCACATCATGTTCACCTTGGATGTGGTATCTTTATATACTTGTATACCACATGATGAAGGGGTAGATGCTGTTCGTACCTTACTGGGTAAACATCAGGAATTTAGTTCTGGTCAAATTTCTACAATTTGTAGGTTCCTTGATATCTTATTACATCATAATTACTTTCTGTTTGGGGATTCTTATTACAGACAAAAAAGGGGGGTAGCCATGGGGTCTTCAGCGGCGCCCTCTTACGCTAATTTGGTTATGGCCTGGTGGGAGGATTTCTTTTTAACCCCACTAAAGACCAGGTTTGAAATACTGGCATACTTTAGGTTTGTCGATGATTTGTTTTTCATCATTAAAGGGAATAGAGAAACAATGGGAGACTTTGTTACGGAGATTAACAAACAGGTTGATTTTTTAAAATTTGAACCAGGGAATTCTGGATTATCGGTTAATTTCTTGGATGTTTCCTTGAGTTGGGACTTTTTGGAAAGTAAATTTAACAGTAGAATATATCGTAAAGAGACTTTCACAAACAGTTACCTTCATTTTGATAGTGCCCACCAAAAACATACTATTAAAAATATTCCAAAGGGACAGTTTATCAGGGCTTGTCGAATGACTTCATCTGAACAGGATTTGTATGATGAAATTTTGTTCATCAAAAACTTGTTTTTAAAGAGGGGGTATCCCAATATTATGTTAGATGACATTATAACTATGGTTTTAAGTAGGAGAAGTACCCTTTATCCTGCTATTTTGGATTACAAGGTGGATACGAATCATGATGTACCAACCTTTAATACTTCCACTAATACCGGTGTTGTAGGTCCTATTTGTTCTCTGGGTATGAGTATAGATGGGCCGGCCATAAAAAATTTAATTGAAAGGAACTGGAAAATCATTCAAGGGAATGACGACATTTCTAGAGTGTTAGGTGAGAAACCAGTTTTTGTTTTCAGAAATACTTTTAACATCAAAAAGGCACTGGAGGCCAATTGTACACCACCAGTTAGTAACAAAACCAACACAAAGGGTGTTTTTCCTTGTTACAACTGTAACATGTGTCGGTTTTTATCTGTTGGGCCATTAATTGTTATTGAAACCATGGACAAAACCTTTCCGGTACCTGAATATGTTAATTGTTGTACCAGGGGGGTAGTGTATATTGGGTTATGTTGCACCTGCCCCGCTTTTTATATTGGAATGACGACTAGATGTTTAAAAACTCGTATTCGTGAGCATTTATATAGTATCAAGACTCACGACGAAACTAATGCTTTGTTCAAACACTCTGTTGTTTGTAGTGATTTTAAAAAATTTTTATTTTCGGTTCTTGAAGTTTGTAAATCTGATTTAAGGGGTGGGGATTTTAGAAATTTTGTCGAGCAAAGGGAAGCATTGTGGCAGATTCGACTAAAATCTGACAGATACCCTGGTTTAAATGGGACTATTAACATTAAATGTTTTTTGAAGAATGGCAAGTTAAGTATTAATAAGCACCATACTGCTTCCCTGTTTTACTAATATTAATATGTAGTTGCACTTTAAAGTAATTAGATTTTCTAATTGATGTTTTTTTATTGGTCAATACATTAATTGGTGTTATTTAAGGTTGTTCATTTTTTGTAACATGTATTCTGATGAAGTCTTCTGACGAAAGCGGAAATTAAATTGATTCTACGCTATTTTTGTGGTCGAGTTTCACTATTTGTGCTTTTTATCCTGGTGGACTGTTCCCTTGCTTTGGATTTTTTCTGGTTTATTTGGTTGTGGCATTTTGTTGGTTCAAATGAAATCCACACAATCCAACATCCTAGTCACAGATGACTCCACAGTGAGACGCAGTGATGCACCCCTCACAGGTCTGAGTAGGGAGAAGGGTACAAATAGTTTCCTTTCAGTCGCCTGGATCTCTCTCATCACAAACTCACTCTAGTCCTTGTGCCACAAGTACCCACATGACAAACACAGTACATGTGGGAGTAAATGGCTTGAGACATACATCCATGGACAATATGAAGACAAAAATGATGGAGCTCTCTCAATAATGACTGAGGAAGGTGCAAGAATATAGTCTTGAGCAACACTGTACCATCACAGAAAACAACAGAAGTGTAAAGTCCCATTGTAGGTGTGAAGGGTGGAGTTTATCCAACTTTTCTCCCAGCAGGCTGGGTGAAAGGAAAAGGAAAAACAAGCAATGAAAGTGGATAAAGTAATTTTAGAGAACTTTCCTAGGAGTTATACTGCAAAGACATTGAAAGCCAACTGTATTACACAAACACTGTGCTGGAGTCTTAGCTAAGGTTTTACAGATCTTTATAAAGACAGTAGGGTAAAACTAAATTCCCAAAAAAATGTACAATGGTCTCTTTTAGCAAGTACGATGCCCCCTATAGTTATTACACAGACAACACTCCTCTGAAAATTGATTGAAACCCATGTGGACAACAAACTGTCCTTCGATCACTGTATATAGTCCTTTCACATTGCACAGCTTACCAGTAATGGTACAGCATCTAGCTCTAGGAATATGATCATTCTACTGTATTTGACACTTTTTAGGCCAATCATTGTGTATAATGTCCCCCTTTGGTATGTACCTCTCCAAACCCTTAACACAGTGTTAACTATCACAATGCATTCTCACCAAGAAAATCAGGGTGCTAAATCATAAAGCCTAGAATGACCATCTCAAAGCCTTGTCCCTCTTCTCAGTATCACACAGGCTACTGACAGGCAATCCCTGCTTCATGTACAGAGTCTCAAAAGACCATACTTTTTGATCTACTGCATATCGGCTAGTCCAATGGTGGAATAAACACCCAATCAGGACATCTTAATATTTTCTACAACATAAACAGAACATGATGGAAGGATAGATTCTTCTATCAAGCTATAAAGCAAAGCACTTCCCTTATTCTTTTCAAATGTAATCTGAGCAAATGGATGGGAAACTGCAAATTCACCCCTAGTTTTTAGCATCCTTTCCCCCTTCTGGATAGGGGTAGAATGTAAATGTACTGCCTGCTCCGAGTTAGCCGTACTTAAATTACAAGGACTCAAAACTTCATGGGAATGCAGGGCTAGGCTTCTAAAGAGCACCATGGATTAATAGCATAGTAAGTACCTATGAACCTATTACTGCTGTCCATGTTCAGAGTCCCTCATGTTCTCATATTACCTTGCGACTGCAGTACAGATCATTCTGTCAAGCCCTACACTTGGGACCTTCACACTGCTGCAGTCTTTAGAAAATTGGTATTGGCCCTCAAGCTCCCTCCTTTGTTTGAAGGTGGTCAGGTTATACACTGGCAGTTAAAGTTTTGCTTTATGTTGTGCTTCTTATCCAAGCAGAAGATTCCATGTCAGTGTGGCACCTGGATCATGACTTGGTGACCAAAGAATAGCTAGATGATTTTGGTTTCTTAGACATCAAATGTAGAAAAAACTCTTTCACACTCAAAGTTACAGCTGAGATCCAAACAGCTCAGGTGAAACACAAGAACTGAATAGTGCATAGCTAAGTGTGCTCTCCTAATCAATTGTGTGACATCACAAAATGCACCAACAGGATTGTCACATGTTCCCAAACAAAGGAGGTAGGGATGCAAGTCTTGTTTAAGCTGCAAAAAATATAACGGAAATCCCAACAGTTAACTGCTGCAGAAGACTTATAAAGACAATCAGTGCAAAGGATTGAGGATATGTGCTGTTAAAAAGTTAATTTGTGTAATCCAGGGTTTAACTCCCTCAGCCTCTGTTTGTCTACTGTCTGAATCTCAGCAAATCAGTTAACCAAATAGTGACCAAATCATCCTTGAAAAGGGACACTTATGCCCACTAGGTTTACCTGGTTAAATAAATAAAAAGAAAAGTAGATCAAAAACATAGTATGTAGCACTGGTTTATGAGACATTCACCAAATGATGGCGGAATGTCTGGAAGATGACGGTCTGTGAAGAACCGCAATTATTTTACTGCTGCATCCCCCCCTCCAAAGATGTTACTTAGTGAAGGAGTGGGAGGTGGGGACATTCTGTCTATGAATGTGTGAGAACAAAGAAAAGGACTGAAATTGTGTTTCCTGCTGGAGAAGTATATATGGGCGAAAGGTATAATGTACATGGTAAAGTGAACTGCAATAAAGTGCTCCCTGGTGATGCTTACCACATTGTGTTATAATGAAATACAGCTAAACTCTGCCCTCAGGTTAACATTTTTACGATACAGAAATAGAACAAAAATAAACATTTTAGGTAGCTATCTTCAAAAAGCCTCCTTTTAGATAACACTGCACGGTCTAAACTAAAATGGGAAAAGCTGATCAAATATCTTACATTTCTACCATTTCAAGCATGCCACAGAACTCCTCTCTGCTGATTGCAATTAGTTTGGCCTTCATCGTCTTCCTGATGTGCTACAATTCATCTGCATACTACACAACACTGCTATGGCACAACAAGCTGTGTGATATAAATATTACCTAAAAAAAGAAATTATGTACTCACCATAACGTTCCATGTTTGTTGTCCATCTCACTGTTCATTCTTACAATGATGGGTTCGGAGCAGTCGGCCGAATACATGGCTGAAAGTCTCAAACCTGGCTCATGGCAAGAAGGTATCCCACAATGCACTGGTGCAATTCCCCAGATCTTGTTTGTTGCTACTACTGAATATGTACACTATATATATATATATACTATATATATATATATATATATATATATATATATATATATATATATGGGTCTACTACCATAGATAGAAATTACACTATTTCAAAATAGGATAGTAGTGTCCCACTAACGCGAAAGTGCACTTCAACAAAAGTGCACTTTCGCAAAAGTCACTAAATTGAACAGGACATTTCCTGCACTGTGGTGCGGTAGTGACGGACCTTAAGGTTAGGGCTTGGGTTAAGGATAGTGGACAGCTAGTAGGGCAAGCCACTATCCTTAACCTAAGCCCTAACCCTAAGGTCCGTGACTACCGCACCACAGTACAGGAAATAGGTCCATAACTACTGCTCAGTGGAGGAAATACAATTTCCTGCACTGTGGGTGCGGTAGTCACGGACCTTAGGGTTAGGGCTTGGGTTAAGGATAGTGGATAGCCCTACTAGCTATCCACTATCCATTACCCAAGCCCCAACCCTTCGTTTGTTCCAATGACTTTCGTTGAAGTGCACTTTCGCATTAGTGGGACACTATCGTATTTCGAAATAGTGTAATTTCGATCTACGGTAGTAGACCCATATAGATATATATATATATATATATATATATATATATATATACACACACACACACACACACACATACAAATGTATACTATACCTAATACCGAATAGAAGGAGAAACAAACTGAAACAAAGAACTCCTGAGGGTAATAAAAACATCCACCAGGTCCACAAGGAGTCTTTGGCAGGGGGAAGGAGGGAGGGTTCATAAGAATGAATGACGAGATGGAGAACAAACATGAAACGTTATGGTGAGTACATAACTTCTTCATGTTATGTTGTCCTATCTCGCCCTCATTCTTACAATGATGGGACAGTGTCCCTAGCACCTCAACCCTGTGTGGCTCACGGGAGTACACCTTTAAGCACCGTGGAACCAAAGGAAGCCCTGTCCCTGGAGGCCAAATCCACTTTGTAATGCGTGATAAAAGTATGCGGAGTGGTCCAAGTAGCTGCTGCACGAATATCCATGGGAATTCTGGCTTGAAAGGCACATGACGTAGCCACTGCTCTAGTGGAATGAGCTTTCACTTTGAAAGGTAAATTTCTGTGATTTGAGGTATAAATGAATGTAATACAATTTGAAAGCCAATTGGAAAGAGTAGTTTTAGAAACCGATATACCCTTTTTTGCATCAGAGAAGGATACAAATAGTTGGTCAGATTTTCTAAAGTCTTTGGTCCTATGCAAATGGAATCCGAGTAGTCTATGCATGTCTAGTTGGTGTAATTTGTATTCTGCCTTGTTGCTATGATTAGGAAAGAACACTGGAATCTCTATAGATTGATTTATGTTGTTTGGAGAAGAGACTCTGGGTAGGAAAGAAGGATTAGTTCACAAGGATACCCTCTCCTTATGAAAAATCAAATACGGTGGTTTAATAAAAATAACTTGCAACTCTGATACTCTTCTAGCAGAAGTTATAGACACTAAAAACAAGGACTTCCAGGAAAGGAACATGAGGTCTGAAGATGATGAGGGCTCAAAAGGTGGTAATGTGAGATGAGACAGAACAAAATTTAAATCCCAAGGAGAAAGGGGTTCCTTAAAGGGAGGTCTTAATAAGGAAGCACCTTTTAAGAAAGCTCTACATAGCCTGTGTGACATTAAGTTGGAGAAAGAATCACCAATGTGGAAATTTGATAATGCAGTGAATTGAACCTTGATGGCTGCTGCAGCTGAACCTTGCTGGAAGAGTTCCGCCAAAAATTCCAAAATACAATGGATAGGTGCAGAAAAAGGATCAATGTTCCTCTTTTGAGCCCAAAAGGAAAACCTTTTCCACTTGCTAGAATACAGTTTTCTAGTGGAAGCTTTATGAGAGGACATTAAGATATGTTGAACTGCAGGAGTGAAATCGTAAAGCCTGATTAAATTAGGAAGTGGAGCAGCCAAGCTGTCAATTTTAGGGTGTGGAGAGAAGGATTAAGCTCCCCTCACATATGAGTCAGCACATCTGGCACTGGGTCCAGAGTCCAAGGCTTCTCCTGAAGATGAGGCCAAAGGAAGGGGGAACCAAACTTGTCAAGGCCAGTAAGGAGCAATGAGAATTATCCTGATTCCCAGAGTACTGTGCTTTCTGAATGATTCTGGGTATGAGAGGGAACGGAGGAAAAGCATACAGAAGTCCAGAGGGCCAACTGTGATCAAGCGCATCTCTCGGCGTCTCCCCTGGAGATTAGGGTAAAGTAGTTGCTGCACTTGGCAAAGAGATCGCAGCAAGGCTGACCCCATGTTTGCAAAATCATTTCCGCCAAATTCTGATTGAGACCACTCGTGAGGCATTAAGATTGCTCTGATCAGCTTGTCCGCTATCATGTTGGGCTTCCCTGCAATGTGCGCTGCTATTAGAAAGCGCTGGGAAGAAACTGCCCATTGCCAAACTCTTAGGGCCTCTCGACAAAGGGGGTAAGATCTGGTTCCCCCCTGCTTATGTACCAAACCACAGACATATTGTCTGACTGTATTGCAATTGTGAGGGAGAGAATCATGAAGTGCTTGCAATGCAAGAAGCACTGCTCTCATCTCTAGGACATTTATATGCAAGTGAGCCTCGTGTTCTTGCCATGTACCTTGGACTGTTCTTCCCAGATAATGCTCCCCCCAACCTTATCTGGGAAGCATCCGTGGTCACTGTAGTTATGGGTTAATGTGGAACAAATGGTCTCCCTATGGTCACATGAGTGTATCCACCATCTTAAGTCTTTCTTGCATGATTCCGTTAATCTGATCAGGTGTGACATCAAAAGTTCTTGAAGTGACTATTGGAAGAACAACAGCCATTGAAGGATCCTCATGCATTCTGGCAAGAGGGACCAGTGTAATCGTGGAAGCCATTGTTCCTAGTAATCTTAGAATTATCTTTGCTTTCACTTTGGTCATGGGAAGGAGGTGAAGTATCTGTTGTCTGAGTGCTACAACTCTTTCTGTTGGAAGACATGCTACCATAGAGCAGGTGTCTAGATCTGCGCCTATAAATGTAATATGTTGACAAGGCAACAAGGCAGATTTTTGAAAGTTGACTGTAATACTCAGCTGATTGCAAATGTCCAAAGTTAGATCCCTGGCTTGTTGGAGTAGATGCTTGGTGGTGGCAGATAGGAGCCAGTCGTCTAGATAGGGAAACACTCAGAATCCTAGACGCCTCAGGTGAGCCGTGACTACTGCCATGCATTTGGTGAACACCCTGGGGGCTGTAGTGAGACCAAAGGGCAGCAGAGCTCAGAAAGTACAGTTGTGTAAACTTACTATAAATGTAGATGTTTGAGTGTGTTCACTGTTGCAGTCATCACACTTGGGTTATCTGTCTGCAGGTAGCCCTCAGTCAGCCCAAATACCAGATTCGTAGTATTTCTGCATCGGATGCCATCGCTTCTTCCATGTCGTCAGGGGTATAAAACAGGCAGCTGATGCCACTGCATCAGTTTTTCTTGCCCCAAATGTCAGGAGCCCCCAAAAAGGGAGCTAGTATATGGTGGGGAACACCACCAGTATAAAGTAAATACCAATGCCATTAAGAATAGCCATAGAGAGGAGAGGCAGACAGAGAAAGCCAGGGGGCTGGAGGGAGGGAAACCAGGACTGCAACAGTGAATACACTCGAACATCTACATTTATGGTAAATCTACACAACTGTACTATGTTCTTCGTGTTTCACTGTTGCAGTCATCACATTTGGGTTGATTCCCAAAGCTGAGGAAGGGTTGAGGCAGTCAATAAGTGTTAGGGCTGGCTAGTAGGCCTTACAAGACTGCTGAAGCAAATCCAGCCCTGGATTTGGAAAAGATAGGTAAGTGGTAATGCTTGAAGGTGTGTGCAGAACTCCAGGTTGCAGCTTCCAGAATGTCCCTGGTAGGGACTCCCCTGAGAAATGCTGAAGAGGTAGAAGTAGCCCTAGTGAAATGTGTTCTGACCCCCTGAGGGGTTGGTTTTCCATGGTGTTTGTAGCAGAAATGGATGCAGTGTGCTATCCATTTGGAAATGGTTTGTTTTGAAATGGCCTTATCCTCTGCCCCTGTAGCAAAGCTGACTAGCAGCTGGTCACATTTTCTGAAAGGCTTAGTCCTATCAAGGTATAACCTGAGCTGTCTGTGCAAGTCCAAATAGTGAAGGATCCTTTCCCCTTTATTCTGATGGTTAGGGAAGAAAGTTGGTAAATGGATGGATTGGTTTAGAGCCACACTGGACACCACCTTAGGCATAAAGGACGGGTTAGTCCTGAGGGAATTCAATACACCAGAGGTCAGCATGGAGAGTACACTAAGCACTTGTAGACATATATCAAGTACGATTTACATGAAATACTTTATTCAGACTGGTTTCGGCTATCCAGCCTTCTTCAGTGAAACAGCATTACAAACAAAATGCATGATAAAACTATATATACACACCCCCAACCAATGACAGACATGGTCCAACCCAGAAATAGCAAGTACTTAGAAAATGTATATGAAACAATGAATATAAGTTCATAGTTTGTGACCATAATACATATACATATGTAAATAACAAAATACATATGAAAAAGGTATTTGTACATATATAAACATACAGAAAAAAACACACACACACACATATATATATATATATATATATATATATACATATACATATATATATATATATATATATATATATATATATACACACACATACACACACATACAAAAGTGTAATATATATACATGTATAAAACACAAAAGAAAAAAGCACTATGATCTGTGGTGTCCTACCTATGCATACAAAAAGGACATTTGATACATAAACTTGTAAGCAAACTACATACATATGTATATATACAAAAATTGTAATATATATAAATATGTAATATATATAAAAATATGTATACACATATATGGAACACTCCCAAAGTTAACATAATAATCTGTGGTGTCCTTCATAAGTGGTCATTGAGTCCTGGGGAAAATAGCACTCCTAAATTAATGATCCAGTATTTTTCATTATGATTAAGGATAGTATGCCAGCCTTGTTGGTTACTCCTATCTCCAATAATTCTATCAATTATCATAAACCTAAATTCAGCATTAACATGTTTGGTACTATGTCTGTATAGGGCATTCGTTTCCCTTTTGTTTCGGATATCACTTCTGTGCTCCGACATCCTGATTCTCAATGAGCGAGAGGTTTGGCCCACATAAAAAGCAGAACATTTGCATATGTCTAAATATACTATCCAACTGCTGGCACAATTTCCAAAAACCCTGAGATCATATACCCTGCTGGTGTTGGCACTAGTAAATTGTTTCAATTTGCTCACAAAATGGCATGACCCACAGTGTCCACATGGGAATATTCCCAATAGTTTATCCCCAGTCATGGTCATTTGTTTGTATACTGCTCCCCCACTATCTTTATGCTTATAGTGCGAAAAATGAGCACTCAAAGTTCTCCCACATCTATAAAAGAATTGGCATCTGGGGCCCAAACATTCCCCAAGTTGGTCATTGGCCATAAGTATATTCCAATGATTTTCTAACACATTCCTGATGACGTTATTGTTACGTCCATAAGTTGTCACAGACCTGAGATTTTGACCTTCTTGTGTTATCCTACGTTGTTTATACTCCAACAATGTGCACCTATTCTGAGCAGTAACCCAATCACTGGCAATGGCAATATCTGACTCCCTGTATCCCCTATCCAAAAACCTTTTACACAGATCTTGTCTGGCATGTTCAAACTCCTGTTCAGATGAGCTGATTCTTTTGATACGCATGAATTGTGACTTTGGAATGTTGTGAATGGTGTGGCGTGGATGCATGCTAGTTGCATTAAGCAAGCTGTTATATTGTGGATAATTGTGAAATGTCTTTGTACTAAGAGTATGATCCTCACTCCTATAAACAGTAACATTCAAAAAGTTGATAGTGTCATAATGTGATGTAAGAGTAAACTCAATACCCCACAAGTTATCATTAAGATATTCCAAAAACTCCTGCAAATATACCACATCTGCCTGCCAAACCATCCAGCAATCATCCAAATATCTATGCCAGATATCTGTTTCCACTTGGTAGATGTTATGAAGGGGATCATAAATCATGCATTCCTCAAAAAAAGCCATAAACAGATCCGCATATATGGGGGCAAAAGAAGCACCTATGGCAGTGCCCTGCAATTGCCAATAGCATTCACCCAGGAAGTAAAAGACATTTTTGTTCAAGACATGTTCTGCCATACATACCAGTAAAGTATTGAAACCAGGAGGGTACATGGCAGCATGCTCCAACCAATAATTTAAAGCTTATAAACCAGCCTGGATTCTTTGTTGATGAATACAGTATAGTCACTGATGTCTATCAATTTTGTCGTAGACTTAATCTTAGACTATATTTTTCAGACAACAATCTCAAAGATCTGATGAATTCAGGTTCCACAAATCTGAATTTCAACCACCTATGAACAAACACGTCTCCATTTTTTTTTACAAATGGTTTTGAGAGATTTTCATTTTCCACATAGGGAATCATGCATTCTGAGTCACAACCTTTCCTCTGCAGAAGCAGCTGCCTTGGAACAACTTAAAAGCAACCATGCCATAGTCATCTTACCAGCTGATAAAGGAGGGGCTGTGGTTGTCATGAATATGGGATACTACCTAAATGAGGGTAGGGGACAATTATCAAACTCAAGATGTTATATGCTAATGTCCAAAGACCCAACCCCCATATTCAAGAGAGAGATCGATACATTCATAAATCAGGCAGTGGAAGAAGGTATTAATAGTTCTACTCAAAACCATCTTACCATAACGGATCCGCAAAAACAAATATATTTACTTCCAAAAATTCACAAATCACTTACCCAACCTCCAGGCAGACCTATTGTGTCGGGTATTGGTTCTCTGACTGAACCCGTCAGCATTCCTGACCAAATACTTAAAACCATTATTAACTTCAGTCAGAGCAAGGATTCAGCCTCCAAGCTATATATGCAGATCTGTTTATGGCTTTTTTTGAGGAATGCATGATTTATGATCCCCTTCTTAACATCTACCAAGTGGAAATAGATATCTGGCGTAGATATTTGGATGATTGCTTTATGGTGTGGCGGCCAGATGTGGTATATTTGCAGAAGTTTTTGGAATATCTTAATGATAACTTGTGGGGTATTGAGTTTACTCTTACATCACATCATGACACTATCAACTTTTTGGATGTTACTGCTTATAGGAATGAGGATCATACTCTTAGTACAGACACATTTTGCAAATATCCACAATATAACAGCTTGCTTCATGCATCTAGTATGCATCCCCGCCACACCATCCGCAACATTCCAAAGTCACAATTCATGTGTATCAAAAGAATCAGTTCATCTGAACAGGAGTTTGAACATGCCAGACAAGATCTGTGTAAAAGGTTTTTGGATAGGGGATACAGGGAGTCAGATATTGCCATTGCCAGTGATTGGAGTACTGCTTAGGGTAGGTGCACATTGGAGTATAAACAACGTAGGACAACACAAGAAGGTCAAAATCTCAGGTTTGTGACAACTTATGGACGTAACAGTAACGTCATCAGGAATGTGTTAGATACTCACTGGAATATACTTCTGGCCAATGACCAACTTAGGGAATGTTTGGACCCCAGATGCCAATTCTCTTATAGACGTGGGAGAACTTTGAGTGCTCATTTTTTGCACTATAAGCATAGAGTGAGTCGGGGAGCAGTATACAAACAAATGACCATGACTGGGGATAAACTATTGGGAATGTTCCCATGTGGACACTGTGGGTCATGATAATTTGTGAGCAAATTGAAACAATTTACTAGTGCCAACACCAGCAGGGTATATGATCTCAGGGTTTTTGGAAATTGTGCCAGCAGTTGGATGGTATATTTAGCCACATGCAAATGTTCTGCTTTTTATGTGGGCCAAACCTCTCGCTCATTGAGAATCAGGATGTCTGAGCACAGAAGTGATATCCGAAACAAAAGGGAAACGAATGCCCTATACAGACATAGCACCATACATGCTAATGCTGAATTTAGGTTTATGATAACTGATAGAATTATTGGAGATAGAAGTAACCAACAAGGCTGGCATACTATCCTTAATCATAAAGAAAAATATTGGATCATTAATTTAGGAGTGCTATTTTCCCCAGGACTCAATGACCACTTATGAAAGACACCGCAGCTTATTATGTTAACTTCGGGGGTGTTCTATATATGTGTATACATATTTTTATATACATTACATGTTTATATATATTACAATTTTTGTATATATACTTATGTATGTAGTTTGCTTACAAGTTTATATATGTATCAAATATCATTTTTGTATGCATAGATAGGACACCACAGATCATTGTGCTTTTTTCTGTTGTGTTTTATACATGTATATATATTTTTTATATATATTACACTTTTGTGTATATATATATATATATATATATATATATATATATATATATGTGTGTGTGTGTGTGTGTATGTGTGTGTGTTGCTTTTCTGTATGTTTATATCTGTACAAATAACTTTTTCATATGTATTTTGTTATTTACATATGTATATGTATTATGGTCACAAACTATGAACTTATATTCATTGTTTCATATACATTTTCTAAGTATTTGCTATTTCTGGGTTGGACCATGTCTGTCATTGGTTGGGGGTGTGTACATATAGTTTTATCATGCATTGTTTTGTAATGCTGTTTCACTGAAGAAGGCTGGGTAGCCGAAACCGGTCTGAATAAAGTATTTCATATAAATCATACTTGATATATGTCTACAAGTGCTTAATGTACTCTCCATGCTTGCCTCTGGTGTATTGAATTATCTATGGTTTGGCCATGCATTTCCGTACGTGCAGAGCGTTGGGTCGCTTTAGTCCTGAGGGAAACCCTGTCAGCATGGAAAATAATGAGGGGTTCCACAGCCATTACTGCCTGTAACTAAGACACTCTTCTAGCTGAAGTTATGGCTAAAAGCAAGGCTGTTTTCCAAGAGAGGAATTTTAACTCTGCTGAAGCAGCAAGTTCAAAAGGGGGAAGCGTGAGCTTTTCCAGTACAATGTTAAGGCCCCAGGCAGGGGTGGGTGCTCTCCTTGGAGGCCTTAAGTTGTTGCCCCGCTCAGGAACTGTTTGATGAGAGGGTGAGAGAATAGAGATGGCTCAGTATTATAATAAGCAGAGATGGCAGAGGCATGAATCTTAATGGAGGAAAAGGATAGGCCTCTGTGGAGTAGCTCTGCTAGGTAATCCAGGATTAGAGGTAAGGAGGGCACTGCTGTGTCCTGTCCTTTAGACTGAGTCCAAGAACAATATCTTTTCCACTTTTCAGCATAGGATTTCCTAAGCACTAGGCCTTCTGGCTTTAAGAATGATGTCCAGCACCTGTTTGCTGAGGGTTGCTGGTGGGGTATTCAAGGGATAAGCCAGGCTGCAAGGTTTAGGGTTTGCAATTGTGGATGCAAAATCTGTCCCTCCTGCTGAGACAGCAGGGTAGGGAGTCTGCTGTATGTGTCAGAGTGGCACCGTTGTCAGGCTGTGCAGGAGTGGTTACCAATGCTGGCGTGGCCAGTCTGGGGAAATCAGAATTGCCCTTGACCTGTCTAGTTTTATCTTGAGGAGTAGTACTCTTGACAGAAGGGGCAGAGGGGGAAAGGCATAGATTGAGAGTTTTTTCTACTGAAAGGATAGGGCATTCACCTTCCAGGCCCTGCTGTGAGGGTTCCTGGTGCAGTATTTGCTTAACTGGTGGTTCTCGGGGAAGGCAAAGAGATTCACACCTCTGGTGTCCCCCACTTCTGGATCAGAAGGTTGAAGGTGTTGGGCTCCAATTTTCACATGTGTGGGTCTAGGAGATTTATGCTTAAGTCGTCTGCCAGTGAATTTTGTTTGCCTGTGTTCCACAGGGCTACGGCTAACCTGCAGAGTGGGTAAGAATGGGCCCCACCCTGCTTGTTTATGTACCACATAACTGGTGTCTGTTTTTATCACCAATTACCCTAGAAGGATTAGGTATCTGAAAGCTGTCAGAGCATTCTGTACAGCTAACATCTCTTTTTGATTGATGTGGAGGAGAAACTGCCTTGGGCTCCAGTGGCCCTGAATGCATTTGCCTGCCATGTGAGCCTCCCATACATAGTCTGATGCGTCTGTTGTCAGGGTTTGGACGGCGTGGGGTTGAGTGAAATGCAGTCTCTTGTTGTGGTTGCATGCTTCTGCCCACCAAAGGAACTCTGCCGTTAGACAAGATATGATAGGAATGACTGTTTCCAGGTCCTGAGAATGCTGGCACCAAAGACTTTTTAAGTACCACTGAAGTTTCCTCATATTCAGTCTTGCATATGGAATTAGCAGAATACATGAGGCCATGAACCCTAGGGCTTGCAGTATTTTTCTTGCAGATAGCTGGGTTCTGGTGGCCATTTATTTGAAGTAGTCTGTCAGACAGACCTGTTTTTCTGAAGTGAGAAATGCCATCTGGGAAGTTGTGTCCAAGCTTGCTCCCAGGAATACAATCTTTTGACTGGGTACCAGTTGAGGTTTCTTTTCGTTGATGGTGTATCCCAATGAAGTGAAGCGTTTTACAAATGCCAGGTGCTGAAGCAGCAACTTCTGACTGTCCACCTGAATCAGGCAGTCGTCCAAGTATGGGTAAATTTGGATATTTCTCTGCCTGCAGTATGCAATGGCTGGAGCCAGGCATTTTATGAATACTCTGGACACAGTAGATAAGCCAAAGGGAAGTGCATAGATCCTGCCCTGAAACGTAGATATTTTCTGCATGACTCCCTTATGGGGCTGTGCAGATAAGCTTCTTTTAAGTCTAGAGTGACTAACCAGGCATCCTTGGCTAGCATAGGGAGAAGCTGTTGCAGGGTAAGCATCTTGAATTTTGGGAGCACCAGAAAGGTGTTGAGAATTGAAAGATCCAGGATTGTGCGCCAAGAGCCCTCTTTTCTGGGCACCAGGAAAAGTCTGGAGTAGAAACCCTGACCCCTTTGTTCTACAGGAACAGGCTGGATAGCTCTGGTAATGAGCAGGGAAAGTACTTGCTTTTGAGCCTCTGCCCACTGGTTTGGAGGAAGATATGGAAACGCACTTGGGGTTGGCAGTGAATGGAAGTAGACTGTGTACCTTTGGGATACAATGTTGAGGACCCATCAGTCCTGAGTGATGGACATCCATTTTTTTGCATGAAGGGCAAGTTTTCCTCCTAGGGGAACAAGCAGTTTGGCAGGGCTGGGAAGTAGATTTGAGAAGTCATTGTGAACTTTTTCAATGGGGGGGGCAGCTTACCACTCCCTGTTTTGGGGGTGGGGGCACTCCATTGCTCAGATCTCTGCATACCCTGAGACTGTAGTCTGGGTGGCCTGTTTCCCCTGGGTCTTGTCTGGGAAGGCCTAGAAGGGGCTGGAAAGGACCAGTGTTTTGAAGGGCAATGCCTACTGAATCTAGGTGGTTGCACTTGTAAGAATTCTTTAACTGTTTGCATAGATTTAGCTTTTTCTTCCATCTTTTCAAGAACTCCTTCTGCTTTGGTGCCAAAAAAACAGTCCTTATTTAAAGGAGCGTCTAGTAATTTGGATTTGACATGATCTGGCAAGGTCTGCTCCTTCAGCCAAGTAGGTCTTCTCAGTACAGAACACCAGTGACTGCCAGCCCCGCAAGATGCTTCTATGGCATCAAAGCCAGACTGCAAAGTATGCTAACTAACTTGGTTTGCAGAATGCATTAGCTCTTGTAAATCTTTATTTTCTGCACAATCTGGAAATAATACCATTTTTTTGTTTAATTAGTTCCATAATATGCTGCTGGTACTTCAGCATGTGAAACTGGCAATTTATTGCCCTGACAGCAAGAGTTGCAGAGGTATATACCTTCTTACCCCATCTGTCTAAAGCTCTGGAATCCCTGTCCGAAGGGGTGGGATTTTTGGCTGTAGTAGCCTTAATACTTTTGGGTCCCTGGGAAATGATCTCTGGATCAGCAGTAGGATTCTTGAAAAGAAACTTGTGGGAATCAGGTACTCTGTAGTACCCGTCAGGTTTCCTAGGGGCTGGGGGTAATGTGTCTGGAGTAAGACTGGATTCCATAAAGACATCATCTACAACATCCAGGACAGTGGGGTATAGCTAGAGGCCTGTGCTGAGGCAACTGTAAAAATTCTCTAAGTCTCTTTTTGGACTGAGGGTGGTCTTGGCATTCCCAGTGGAAATGCTCTCTTAAAGTATGCAAGGTTTCAACAAAAGAAAAATCCTCTGGAGGGGAGGCAGAGGGAATGGATT
This sequence comes from Protopterus annectens, assembly GCF_019279795.1. NCBI lineage: Eukaryota > Metazoa > Chordata > Ceratodontiformes > Protopteridae > Protopterus > Protopterus annectens. Next base: position 531,341,444 of record NC_056746.1, read on the forward strand.
CCTCTACATCTGAATCCTCATATGCTAGAAGGGCATGCCCTGATGATCAGAAGGGTCAGAGTCATCGGACTCCTGGTCTGTAGAATCAGAAGGTAACTCAGTTCTTTGTCTCTTAGCAGGGGAAGGGTGGATTCCCCTAATTAGCGTAATTAGGTCTTCAGCCATTCTAAGCATTTATTTTTCTGGCATGGGAGCTTGTGCATGTGCTTTGGTCATCAGTTTTCTAGGTGCAGTGTGTACTCTGTGCCTAAGAAACTCTGTAGTTTTGGCTAAAAAAGAAGTCGTCAGTTTGATTCGAACATCGGTATGATGGAATACACCCTCAGAAGCCAGTGCCTGCACAGTGGCTCCGGACCCATCCAAGGTAGAGACATCCACTGGTTTCATAGTCAAAAAAGCATCTTGCGGTATACTGCACTCCGAACTGGTCTCAGCAGAGGCCTGGGAATCCATAGAAGTGGGCATCAGGGGCTGCAAAGGTGCCTCCCTGAGTACCAGCAACTAGCTTAACAGAAGCATAGTCAGCAGTTTTGGACCTATGCGGTCTAACTATCTTTATGTTTTTTCGGAGGATCGGTAGTCAGATGGCTTATCGAAGCCATTTTGGAAAACGGAAAACGAGAGCGAAAGAATTTAGCGACAAAAACAGGCCGGCGACGAATGGTTCGGCCATTAAGGCACAAAACCAACAGCGAGGGATGTCGTGGTCTGGGCCTAAACAAGTGACGTAGTTCATAGGTTCATAGGTTCATACTAGGCTATCTGCCCGAGGGCATTTATAAGCCTAGCCCATTGTTTTGTGGCTTACGCCACCCCTTTAGTATGGGGAACTATACCCATTATTTTGCTGTGCCTCTGTCGAGCAGTGACACTGAGGTAATTCCTGGGGTATATCTGCGATCTCCCATCCATTGGTCAAGATTTCTCTTGAACAAGGCCAGCGAGGTGCTCTGCCTCACATGTACCGGGATTTTGTTCCACAGCATAGGAGTCTTTGGGTGATGAATCTATCTCTCCAGCACGCCCTATTAATAGCCGTGTCAGGTTTAAGTCTCCCCTTGTGGCTCTGATGGATCTAGATTTTTGAGGTGAAGCATATTCATCAAATCTGGGTTTGACATGGCCTTGTATGTTAGGCAAAGGTCACCTCTGAGCAGCGTAAGCGACTGAATAGAGCTGGAGTTCTTTCAGTCGGGCAGCATAGGACAGATTTTTGAGACCCTTTATCCTTTGGTGAGGAACTTTGTGGCCTCCAGCTGCTGCAAGTGTCGGGTCAGATACATTCCAATGGGGCATTGTACTCAATCATTGGTCTGATGAGTGATGAGTAAAGGGAGACTATGACCTCCCTTGATCTAGATGAGAATCCTTCATGATAAGGTGGGCAATGTAGAAGGACTTCCTAACTACTTTAGCTACATGGGTGTCGAATGACAGACTACTATCAACCTGGGTCCCCAGGTCCCTGATAACTTCTTCTGTGCTCAGTGGATTGCCACCTATTTGGTAGCTAGGGTAACCTTGTTTTTCCCAAGGGTATGACTATGCATTTTTGGCATTTAACTTTAGCCTGGCTCTGGCACCAGTTATCCGCTTCTGTGAGACCCTTCTGAAGGATATCTGTGTCAGATGTGTTTTCTACTATGGCTTCAGTTTGCAGTCATCTGCAAACTTTGTCAGCCATAACCTCCTGTGTTTGCTTGTACTTGGAAAAGTAGATGCCAAACAAGAGTGGGCCCAGGACTGAGCCCTGTGGGACACCACTTGTGACAGGCTTTGAGTCTGACATGGCGCCAGCAACTCTGACCCTGTGGGTTCTGTCACTCAGCCAGTTTGCAACCCATCTTGTGATGTATGGGTTAACATTTAAGCTGATGAGTTTTTCAATGATACCCGAGTGGGGTATTGTATCAAGGCCTTAGCCAGATCGAGGTAGGCTGTATGGACTGCCTTTCCTCATCAATGGCTTTGGTGACTGTTTCAAAAGTCAACCAAGTTTAAAAGGCATGATCTGCCTTTGACAAAGCCAAACTGGGTTGGATCCAAAGTCTGCAAATTCCCTATGTCTTTATTTATGAGGTCCATTATGATCCTCCATGGCTTTGCAGATAAGGCTTGTCAAGCTAATGGGCCAGTAATTTCCAGGGTCTGTGGAGGCACCGCCTTTGTGAAGTGGGACCACAGTTGCAGTGCCACCCCTGGTCCAGAGGTAAGACTTTGATTAAACAGCTGTCCTAGCTGTGGGTTTAATTCCTCATTGAGTTCGTGGAGCACACAGCCGGGGACACCATCGGGTCCCATGGATGCTGTGTTTTTGCTTTGGAGAGCAGTTCTCACTTGGGCTGGAGATGTTTGGGGGCTGCACTCATTTGGTATAGATATCTCCTTTGGGGAGGGGAGAAGTTTGCACTGAACCTGTCAGCCAGTATGTTGGCAATGTCTGTAGGATCAGTAATCTTCACATCCTTTTGAACTAGTTCTGAGCATATCTGGGAGTTTCCTCCTAGGTTTCTAACATAGCTAAAGAAGGCCTTATGATTGTCTTTGAGTCTTTAGCTATTTTTCTCTCAAATTTGCTTTGGATGATTTTATGAGAGCTCTTAGTTTTTACTTATAGTGATCAAGGGTGTCTTACCTTTTAAGGATTTTGCTCTATCTTGTAGTAGCTTCCTCCTTTGTTGTAGACTTTGTATATGGCCGGGGTCCACCAGACTGGCTGCTTGCCTTTGGTACAAAGAGGCCTTGTTTTGCTTGGGATTGCCTTATCCATGCAGTCCTGCAGGTGCTGGTAGAAGGCGTTTGTAAGTGATTCAGTGGCTTGAGTATTGTTTTCCGCCTCGGGGCCTGAAAGGAGACCACACTAGTCTTTAGAAGTGTGAAGTCGGCTTTTGAGAAGTTCTTTACTGTGGTCTTTTTATTTCAGGTGGGGTGGGATGAGGACCTCCAGCGAGATTAGTTTGTGATCTGATCTCACCAGTGAGGGGTATACTTCCGGTGTTGAACATTGTGCTCCCATGTTCGTGATGATGAGATCAAGTATGTTATCTCCTCTTGTGGGGATGGTGACTAGTTGTTCCATGGCATTTGAGTTTATGAATTCCAGGAACTTTTGGGCTAGGGTGTTTGGGCTTGAGTAGTGTTCCCAGTCTATATTAGGGTAACTGAAGTCACCTAGTATGATGGTGTTTGGTGATACATTTATCCCCTCTAGTGTTTTCAGGAAGGCCATGTGAGTTTCCTGAGTTTGTGAGGGTGGCCTGTAACATGCTACAATTTGCAGAGCAGTTTTGCCTATGGTTAATTGCACCTGGATGGTTTCCGATGCATCGTGCGTTGCCACCAGTCTTGAGGTGTGGGTGTCCTTGATGAATATGGATACCCTCCTTTCTTGGTATTGTCCGGATTTTGGGGCGGAACGCATGATATGAGGTAAAACCTGATAGCTGGGGTGCTCTCAGGAGCCTTGAACCAGGTTTCTGTCACAGCACAGACATCGATGTTCTCCATACTGAGAAGGGCCTCGAAAAGGTGCATTTTGAGATTTAGACTTCTGGCATTGAGCAGCATTACCCTTAGTTTTTTCCTTTTTGTGTTCTAGGGTGGTAGGTTTAGAATTTGAGCCTTGCCTAAAAAGGCACTATGGGGTGGCAAGAGCCTTTGCCAATATCAGGAATCCCAGGGTGACAGGTGCAAGCCGTCCCTGCGAAAGCAGTGGCTTGTCCAGCATGTCATCCCAGGCAGACAGATACTGGATCCCCTTTGAATGACACCAGTGTTTAAGCCAATTGTTAAAGCTGATCATCTTATCTCTGTATTGTGGCATCATTCTTGGTGAAGGTAGGATACTGCTCAAGGTCAGGGTCATACCTGCCTGGGCTACATAATCAGAGAGCTCCTCAATGTCTCTTTTCATGTAGTCCAAGGAGGTACGTCTCAGGTCGTTTACACCAGCGTGGACAATGACTGAGTCATATTTGTACCTGCTGTTGAGAGACCTGAGTGCTTGCTATGTGGCGGATTCTAGCGCCCGACAGGCAGCTTACTGTGACCTTCTCCTTACTCAGTCTGGTGAGCGGACATCAGTGTGTCTGACTATGGAGTCACCCAATGACTAGTGTGTCTGGCATTGTGTTTGGCCTTAAGGGCTGTGACTGTTTGACACTCTGACTGTGAGGTCTATGTGTTGCGGGTGTTGTGTTCTGAGGTGGTGGTTGTTTGGGTGTCTGCTTTGGTGGCCTCTGCTGTTTTGGTAGATTTTGATCAGAGCCCAGTATGTCTTTGTGTGTTTATGTGTATGATTTGAGGTTGTAATGGTACTATGTGAGACTGGGTCTATAGTGTGTGTGGTAACCTTCTCCTCCTGACTGGTCTTGCCAGTCCTATGTTGAGAGAGCTCAGCCTCCAGTTTGGCCGTATAGTTGCATCTCGCATGTATTTGTGTTTTGTGGGAGGAGGAAAGGGTTGTTCAGGTACATGAGGCAACTGAAACATTGCCTCAATATTCCCAGGTTCACCAGCTGAGCAGGAGAGGACACTAGCAACTGATCCCTCGACATGCTAGAAGGGTAGACAAAAACTTTAAAAAGATTCGGGGACGTGGGTGACCGAGAAATGGGGTTGCCTTTTGGGGTACTATCTATGACAAGAGTGCCGTATCAAGGTAATAAGTACTGTAGGAGCAAGTGCTAGGTTTAATAGATAGAGAATAGTCTACTTGGAGTCAAGTAGAGTTGATCTTTTAGTTATAGGATACGCTGATTTGATCAGTAGTATAGTTCGAGGAAGGTAGTTTTAAGGGAAAATTTGAAGAGTGGACTTTAGGTAGCCCGAATAGTTTAAACCTGCTTAACCGGCACTGCCCTAGTGTGCAACAGTGGCAGCTCCGCTAACGCGCCTTAACGCCTAGCTAGCGTTTATACCAGGGGCTGGAAAAAGCTAGAAACTGGCCCAAAGCGACCAATAAACTACTAGTTACTGGCTGAAACCTCAAAACTGGACAAAGGCAGCTCAATGCTTCCCACTCCCACTGGTAAGCAAGGTAGCTTCCTTCCCCAAATAAGGCAAGGAAACAGTACACAGGAACTACAACCAAAGCCCAGGAATCAGCAACTCTGAAACTGGACTAAACTAGTAAAGCAGGAAAGCAAGGTAGCTTCCCTTAAATGAAAGTCTTTGTGAGGTATTTGCTTTCCACAAGGAAGACAATTGTTAACTTTTTCTGACATCGGTTAGAGCAAGAAAAGAGGATCCCCAATGGGGTACTTAGCTTTAGAAGACTTCAGGATTATCAACTCGAAAACGAAAATTTCAGGTAGCGGCTGACCGGCACTTGCGAAAGTACAGTTTTGTACCTACCATAAATGTAGATGTCCGATAGGTATGCATCTGCAGTCATAACAAATGGGTTGTCCTGCCTCAGGCAGCCCTTCGGTCGGCCGGATTCCAAAGTCTGGGTCTGGCCTCGGCTGATGTCGCACTTCACCCGACGTCATAGCTGCTGGGGTATAAAGGCATCAGCCGACGCCATTTTCCTCAGTGTTTCTTGCCCCAGATGCCAGGTGCCCTCTAGGAAGGCTAAATTTGGATAAATGCAGATAATTCCAAACAGTAGAAAGCAAAATATATATATACATATATACATACAAACAAATACACCATAATAGATTCCCCCAGCTAGCTAAAAGAGGGTAAGTACCCTAGGAATACCACAGAGGGGAAGGAGGGTGGGTAATCCTGACTCCAGATGCATACCTATCGGACATCTACATTTATGGTAGGTACAAAACTGTACTATGTCCTTCAAGGATGCATCTGCAGTCATAACAAATGGGTAGAATACCATAGCCAAACTGGGGGAGGAGGCACTAAGATAATGATGGTGTAGTTAAGATCCCTTGTAAAACAGCAGTTGCAAAACCTGCTCGGGATCTGGAGTATAAAGGAAGATTATAATGCTTGGCAAATGTATGCACGGAGCTCCAAGTAGCAGCTTCTAAAATGTCTTTGGTAGCCACTCGTAGGAAAGCTGTAGTGGTGGCTGTAGCTCTTGTGGAGTGAGGCCTCATATTTTCAGGAGATGTCTTTCCATGAAATGAGTAGCAGAATCAAATGCAATTTCCTATCCATTTTGAGATTGTCTGTTTTGAAATTGCTTTTCCTTGCACTCCTGTTGCATATGCTACCAGAAGCTGGTCAGTTTTTCTGCTGGCCTTGGTTCTGTCCAGATAGTAGCGCAGTTGTCTGTGTACATCCAAGGTGTGTAGTAGTTTTTTTCCCCCTGTTCTGTGGGTTGGGGAAGAATGTAGGTAAATGTATGGCTTAGTTCAAGGATACCCTGGATACCACCTTTGGCATAAAAGTCGGATTTGTTCTCAGAGACACTCTATCCTGATGGAAGATAAGGAAAGGCTGCACTGCCATTAATGCCTGTAACTCAGATACCCTTCTTGCTGAAGTGATTGCTAGCAGGAAGGCAGTTTTCCAAGATAAGAACTGTAAGTCTGCTGTTGCTGCTGGTTCAAAAGGGGGAAGTGTTAATTTTTCTAGCACAAAATTGAGATCCCATGCAGGCAAAGGTGGTTTCCTTGGAGGCTTTACATTTTTGATCCCTCTCAGAAATTGTCTGAGGAGAGGATGAGAGAAGACAGGAGGATCCATGTTGTACTCTGCTGAAATTGCTGATGCATGTATCTTAATGGAAGAATAGGACAGGCCATTGTGGAACAGTTCTGCTAAGTATTCCAGGATGTGTGCTAGGTTTGCTAGTGTGACATTTTCTCCCTTTTCTGCACTCCAAATGAGGAATCTCTTCCATTTGGCTGAATATGTTTTCCTTGTGGAGGGTCTATGAGCCTCCAGGATAATGTCCTTAACCCTCTGAGATAAATCAAGTTGGTTTTGTTTTATGCAATTTTCCAAGCAGTTAGCTGCAGTGTTTTTAAGTTTGGATGCAGGGTCTTGTAATTGTTCTGCGTTAGAAGTAAAGGACATAGAGTTAGATGCCATGAATGCGTCCGAGACATGCTTCTCAGTAGCGGGTACCAATGTTGCCTTGGCCAGTCTGGAGCTGTCAGAATTACCTTTGGCTGTTCCTCTCTGATCTTCAGTAGAACTTTGTACATCAAAGGAAGAGGTGGAAAGGCATATACTGTCAGGTCCTTCCAGCTGAAAGAAAGGGAGTCCACCCTCCAGGCAAGTAGGTGGTATACTCTTGAGCAGAATTTCTTCAGTTGGTGGTTGTGTGGGGAGGCAAACAGGTCTATCTCTGGCATTCCCCATTTCTTTGTTATGGTTTTGAAAATATCTGGATGCAGCATCCATTCGTGAGCATCCGTGGTAGTCCTGCTTAAGCTGTCTGCTAGTGAATTCTCTTTTCCTGGTACAAATCTGGCCTGCAGTTGGATGTTGAGATTCAGGCCAAGTTCCACAGGTCCACTGCCGTCCGGCATAGAGGGTATGAATGTGTGCCTCCCTGTTTGTTGATGTACCACATGACTGTGGTATTGTCCGTCCTTATCAGCAGGTGTCCTTGCTGGATGAATGGTCTGAATGCCTCGATTGCATGTTTCACTGCCAGCATCTCCTTTAGATTTATGTATAGATTCAGCTGGTCTTGTGACCATAGGCCTTGGATACACTTGTCTTCCATGTGTGCCCCCCAGCCTAGGTCTGAGGCGTCCGTGGTGATGGTCTGCCTTGGATGTGGTTTGTGGAAAGGCAATCCTCTGTTTATCTGACAGGCCTGAGCCCACCACAGGAATTCTTTTTTTCAGACATGGAATGATTGGTATCTGGGCTTCTAGACTGTGTCTGTGTTGAGACCATACATTCCTTAGGTACCATTGTAACTTTCTCATATGCAGCCTGGCATGTGGGATCAATATTATGCAGGATGCCATGTAACCCAGGGCCTGCAGGACTTTCCTTGCAGTAAGCTGAGTTTGTCTTGTTAATGCCATGAAATAGACTGGTAGTTGCTTTTGTTTTTCCTCTGTGAGAAAAGCCATCTGAGTTATTGTGTCCAGTTCTGCACCCAAAAATGTTATCCTTTGGGGTGGCACTAGTCTTGATTTTTGTATGTTGACTGTGTATCCCAAGGCTTGCAGCAGTTGTATGACATTGGTCAAATCCTTTATTAATTTTGTCTTGTTGTCCGCTTGTATTAGGCAGTCGTCCAGGTATGGGTAGATTTGAATTCCCTGAAGCCTGCAATGAGCAATTACTGATGCCAGGCATTTCGTGAATACTCTGGGCACAGTAGATAAGCCAAAGGGCAATGCTGAGAATTGATAATGCTCTGATCCTGCAAGAAATCTGAGGTGTCTTCTGCAATCTGGTCGTATAGGGACGTGCAGGTATGAGATCTAGAGTCACCAGCCAAGACTCCTTGCCCAACATGGGAAGAAGTTGCTGTAGGGTCAGCATTTTGAATTTTGGAACAATGAGGTATGTGTTCAGTGCGGACAAATCGAGAATAGGCCTCCATTGATTTTCTTTTCTTGGTACAAGGAATAGTCTGGAGTAAAATCCTTGGCCTTGTTCCATAGATGGTACCTTTTCTACTGCTCTCATCCTTAGTAAACTGATGATTTGTTTTAGAGCCTCTGATTTCTGGCTTGGTGGAAGGTTTGGCATTCCTCTTTTTGGTAGAGTGTGGAAGTGAAACCTGTAGCCTTTGTCTATTGTTTGTAAAGTCCATTTGTCTCCTGTAATACAATGCCAATTTCTTGAGAATAAGGCTAGCTTTCCGCCCAAGGGTGCTTCCAGTTGTTCCCTGGTAGGCGGAATCAGAGCCAAGTCATTGTGTCTGTCCTGTAGAAGTGGTTGCAGTCGTAGCTGTGGAGGCACTTCTTTGGTTGGCAGGTTGCCACTGACGACCCCTGTAGGCACCCCTAGATTGACCTCTGCCTCTTGGGCCTCTATTTCTGCCTCTCTGTGCTCTGGAGGTGTCTGGAAAGGACCAATTCTTTGAAGGCCAATTTCTGCTAAACCTCGGAGGTTGGACCTGCAAAAAATCCTTGACTGTTTGGACAGATTTTGCTTTTTCTTCCACTTTCTTTAGAACCTCCTGTGCAGGGGAGCCAAACAAACTTTGTTTCTCCATAGGGGCATCCAGGAGTTTAGACTTAACATGGTCTGGTAAGGATTGTTCTTTTAACCAGGCATGCTTTCGAATCACTGCTCCAGTCATAGCTGATCTAAATGAAGCCTCCAGTGCATCATAGCCACATTTTAAGAAATGATTACTGACCTGCTGAGAATTGTGTACCAAATCCTGAAGGGACTTACGGTCTAAAGGTTCAGGAGAGGCCAGCTTTTTATTCAGCTGGTCTAACAAAAATTCCTGGTACTGTATCATGTGAAATTGACAGTTTAAAGCCCTGGCAGAAAGAGTAGCAGATGTATAAACCTTTTTACCCCATCTCTCTAATGCTCTAGATTCTCTTTCAGATGGTAGTGGGTTTTTGGCAGAGGCAGCTGCAACACCTTTACGGCCCTGAGAAATGGTTTCTGGGTCTGCAGCATGAGCCTTACACAAGTGGTAGTGAGAATCCGGGACCCTGTAGTATCTGTCAGGCTTTGTAGGGGCCGGGGGAAGAGAATCAGGGGCAGTACTGGCATCATTGTATGCATCATCAACAACTGATAGTACAGGCGGAACGGCTAAAGGCCTATGCTGTGGTAAGTGTAAAAAAGTAGTTAGCCTTTTCCTAGAATCAGAAAAATCCTGACCCTGCCATTGGAAGTGTTCCCTCATTGAGTGTAGGGTTTCCCCAAAAGAAAATTCTTCTGGAGGTGAGGCAGAAGGAATGGAGTCTTCTGCATCAGAATCCTCATAAGGTGAGTACGGGCCTTCCTGATGGTCCGATACATCTGAACCATCCGAGGAGTAGTCAGAGGACAGAGGTTCAGGGGGTTCAGTCCTAGGCCTCTTTTCAGGAGGGGGTTGTGAGGATGGGTTCCCCTGATCAGAGAAATAAGGTCCTCAGCAAGGCTGAGAATCTGGGAACTTGAGGTAGGCCTGTGAGAGGGAGCTTTTGAAGGTAAGGCCTTGGAAAGTTTGGCTGCTTTAGCCCTGGAAAAGGCCTTTATAGACATAGAAGCAGGGGGTCTAGCTGCCCCACGTGCAGGAGTAGAGATGTCCAACGGAATAGTGTCCGACAACTCGTGTGCCTGCTACTTCAGCAGGAATTTCTGTAGCCGACTCAGCCATGGCCTGTGTGGCCTCGGTTATCGGAGGCATGCTTTCGGCCGAAGGGAGAACCGAGGTCTCGGTTTCAGCCGAAACAGAGACACTCGCGGTAGGCCTAGCCGTGGTTTCAGCCGAAACCGCAGGCCGCGAGTGTCGGTCCTTTTCTTTGCGTTTTTTAGCTAAATGTGTAGTCGGAGTCTCTGATGGCATTTTATATGCAAAAGTGGAGCCAAAAAACTCTTCTGCAAACTCCGACCGACGTCTAAGAGTCTGTCGGTTGAAGGAAGCACAGGCTAAACAAGCTGATACGTCGTGGTCTGGGCCTAAGCAAGGAAGGCAGTATGAGTGGAAATCCTTATGAGGTATTTGTTTCCCACAAGTTAAACAATTATTTACTTTGTCTGACATCGGCTGAGGCAAGAAAGAGTCCCCAACAGGGTACTTAGCTTTTTAGAAGTCTTCGGTACGCTGAAATCTCTGGATCTGACCGACCGGCACTTGCGAACAGCTTCTGCTTCGAGCACCGCGCGGCAAGAAAGACGGAGGAAAATGGCGTCGGCTGATGCCTTTATACCCCAGCAGCTATGACGTCGGGTGAAGTGCGACATCAGCCGAGGCCAGACCCAGACTTTGGAATCCGGCCGACCGAAGGGCTGCCTGAGGCAGGACAACCCATTTGTTATGACTGCACATGCATCCTTGAAGGACATCTGCTTCTGCTTCAGGCTCCTTCTCGGCAAGAAAGACTGATGTAATGGCGTCGGCTGCCTGTTTTATACCCCTGACGACTTGACGTCATGGAAGTAGCGACAGCATCCGACACAGAAATACTAAGACTCTGGTATTCGGGCTGACTGAGGGATACCTGCAGGCAGATAACCCAAGTGTGATGACTGCAACAGTGAAACACGAAGAACATTTGGTAATGACTGGCTCCCAGCCGGAAACGCAAGTACCTTCTTGATGCCCTGTCCATTTTTATGTGATAGTAAGCATCTTGAAGGTCTATCAAATACGATTGTCTTTCCCTAAAAAGGGAAGTATAGACTGCAGTGTCACCATTCGGAACTTGGACTTCTTGACATATTCGTTTAATTTGCTTAGGTCTAATATAGACCTCCAGTCCCCTGCTCTTTTTGGCACCAAAAAGAATCTTGAGTAAGTTCCGAATCCTATTTGGTCTGCGGGGACTTCTTGGATGACTCTTTTGTGCAGCAACGTTTGAATCTCTATAGTTGCTTGCTCCCTTAGATTGGGTGGAACATCTGGTATTGTACTGGTATGTGGAACAGGATTGGAAAATGGATTGGAGTATCCTTTGGATATTATTTTTAGTACTCATTTGTCTCTTGTGATACTTTGCCAGGCTTCTGGGTACATGGATAAACGTCCCCGACTGCCTCCAGAGTAAAGCAGTCGGGCCTCCTTTCAGGAGCGCTGATAAGGGCGTCCGCGGAAGGAATCACGATCACCCTGGTTTTGCAGGCCCCCTCTGCCTCTAGGGTGGCGTCTACAGTTATTGCCTCCGCCCTTTGCCTCTGGGGAAGGAATGCGTCCTGGAAAACTCTCTGGGATCTTTTGAACCACATTTTTCCACTCTTCTGGCCTTCAGAACAAGGTCTTGAAGGTACAGAAAAACCTACTCCAACGGCAGAGAGAGTTTTTCCTTTCTGCTTGCACCGGGTTAGAGTGTCTTTTACTTTGGGTCCAAAAAGTAACCATCAAAAGGGGCATTAGTAAAAGTAGACTTAAAGGGCTACGCAAAATTGCACAAGAGCATCCATGAGGGTCTCCTAAGGGAAACACCAGAACCCGCTGCCCTGCTTGCTCCATCTGCTGCATAGGATATGAGCCTCATTGAGGACTTGACAATGGAAAATAAGGTAGACAGCTGGGAGGAGACCTTCTCATTCACCCCCGCAGCTAATGAACTTGTAGGTATCTCCTAGCTCTTTCAGGAGATCACTTTGTAGTCTTGTAAAGTGGAATAGGTAGTTCAGCGATTGCAGTGAGAATGCTGCTGACGAAAAGACACGCTTCCCATATCTGTCCATCGTTCAAGAGTCTTTATTCAGAGGATGAACAGATGAAGTCTCTGCAAGTTCCTTCTTGGTGGCTGCTGCCACCACCATAGCATCTACGGGTACCTTCTTAGTTAGAAAATCCTTTCCCAAAGAGCTGACAAGAATTTGTATGGCCTCCGAGGGACTGGCTCCATAGTGTCAGATGACTCCCATGCCTTTCGACTAACCAGGTCCATTAGCTCATCAAAAGGCGGAGACACCCAGGAGGCTGAGATCCAAAAGCCTTCAGGTACACTGACTCCTCATCATAAGGGGTGGTGGTCTGCCAGCCACCTCTCTGCTTCAGGATCTCTAGAATATCTGCAAATGAGATATCATCAGAGGACGACCATGGGAACCCTTCTGACTCATCGAGGTCAGTGTCTGAAGTGACGGACTCATATGGGGAGTCTACGTGCTTCCTCTTGCAAGTTCTTTTTGGAGGTGGCTCCTCAGAAGGATATTCTGGGGAGGCCTCGTAGAAGAAGGGTTCATCCCACTGGGGGATCCTGAGGCTCTGGATCTTTGCTGTCCTGTGGAATGGGTGGTGCTGAGACAGTAGCCTGTGCCTTAGGAGAATGAGTATTAGTATCCTTCTGTGGTGCTGAATGGGTAGACAACACACTCCTCATCAGCTCAAAGGCGGATCCCGCCAGTTCCAAAGACTCGTCCGCTCTGAGGAGACCGAGGAAGGCACCGGGACCAATGAGATCAGGCCCAAGGCCGATGTGGGAGCCAAGCTAACCTGGGCCGATGCCCCAAGAGGTAGACTCTGCACCAAAGATCGGGGCCAAGAATCCCCCTGGGGCCGACCAGGGAACATCGGCTCCCAGACTCCCCGGACGGCACCAAGAGAGTCGGAGCAGATGTCGTCTCCGTGAACACCGAGGGGGGTCCCGGAACCAATGGATCCACAGTAAGCAGTACCAAGCACTCTGGCTCCGAAGGACCAGCTTGGCTTGGAGGAGTAACAGCAGTGGATATATAATTGGTACAGTAGGCTCTGAGACCAAATGGGATGGAGCCGAGAATAATTTAGTCAGCGCCAACGACTTTAGGAGTGTGCGCACCACCTGTTCCATGTCATCGTCCGATAAGCTCCTGGTGGACCTGGAAGATAGGGATGGAGAGCGAGACCTGTGCAGACCTGGAGATCTCAATGTCAGAGAAACCAGTGAAATATTCATGGACCAGCTCAGAGTAGAAGTATCTTGTGGCTCTGAGGACTTTGGAGCCAAAGTACCAGGTTTGTCAACTAATACAACCACCGACGGCTCTGAGGACTGTGGAGCTGAGAAGGTAGTGGCCTTGGAATATTTGGTTGTTTGACTGGAGGCACCGACTGAGCTGATGTTGCAGGTGAATGTCTTTTTTGAGACTTTTCCTTTTTAGAGGAAGGAGAAGAAGAGAAGTAAGAACTATGGATAGCTTCCTCAAAAGCTGGCTTTAAGAGCCCTTACAGAATCAATTTGTTTCTCCTTTCTTGAAGTACTCTTGCACTGAAAGAGTGACAAAAAGTGCAGTCTTCTTGTAGGTGAATAGCACCAAGGCAATAAATGCATATAACATGTCCATCAGTGATGGACAATTTCTGTGAGCACTTCTGGCATTTGTTAAAGCCCAAAGGCTTATGTTCCCTCTCTTTTGGGTGTTTAGACATAGTTAAGGTAAGACCGCAAAAGCAACAACATCAAGACAGATTTTGCTACTGAACAGCTAAAGCTACACTGAACAGTAACTATGTGAAACACAAGGAAAAAGACAACCAGGGAGAAAAAAATAGGGCCTCTAACTCAAACGGTCCTATTTTCTAGACAAGACAATTAAGTACAAACCCTCTAACTTAAACGGGCAAATAGCTAACTTAAATGAGCTACTGATAAACTTGACAGAAACAACAACCACTACAAGGGATATCAGTAGGCCTAACAAAGCGATGACAAAAGCTGTGCACCAAAGGGGATAAAACTATCACTATCTAACAGTAATGCAATAAAATGCACAACGAATTAAATATAATTAGAAGATAAGCTATCTATTATAGGTTCATAGGTTCATAGGTTCATACTAGGCTATCTGCCCGAGGGCATTTACAAGCCTAGCCCATCGTTTTGTGGCTTACGCCACCCCTTTAGTATGGGGAACTATACCCATTATTTTGCTGTGCCTCTGTCGAGCAGTGACACTGAGGTAATCCCTGGGGTATATCTGCGATCTCCCATCCATTGGTCAAGATTTCTCTTGAACAAGGCCAGCGAGGTGCTCTGCCTCACAGATTTTGTTCCACAGCATAGGGAGTCTTTGGGTGATGAATCTATCCCTCCAGCACGCCCTATTAATAGCCGTGTCAAGGTTTAAGTCTCCCGCCTTGTGGCTCTGATGGATCTAGATTTTTGAGGTGAAGCATATTCATCAAATCTGGGTTTGACATGGCCTTGTATGTTAGGCAAAGGTCACCTCTGAGCAAGCGACTGAATAGAGCTGGAGTTCTTTCAGTCGGGCAGCATAGGACAGATTTTGAGACCCTTTATCCTTTTGGTGAGGAACTTTGTGGCCTCTCCAGCTGCTGCAAGTGTCGGGTCAGATACATTCCGAATGGGGCATTGTACTCAATCATTGGTCTGATGAGTGATGAGTAAAGGGAGACTATGACCTCCCTTGATCTAGATGAGAATCCCTTCATGATAAGGTGGGCAATGTAGAAGGTCTTCCTAACTACTTTAGCTACATGGGTGTCGAATGACAGACTACTATCAACCTGGGTCCCCAGGTCCCTGATAACTTCTTCTGTGCTCAGTGGATTGCCACCTATTTGGTAGCTAGGGTAACCTTGTTTTTCCCGAAGGGTATGACTATGCATTTTTGGCATTTAACTTTAGGCCGTGGCTCTGGCACCAGTTATCCGCTTCTGTGAGACCCTTCTGAAGGATATCTGTGTCAGATGTGTTTTCTACTATGGCCCAGTTTGCAGTCATCTGCAAACTTTGTCAGCCATAACCCTTCTGTGTTTGCTTGTACTTGAAAAGTAGATGCCAAACAAGAGTGGGCCCAGGACTGAGCCCTGTGGGACACCACTTGTGACAGGCTTTGAGTCTGACATGGCGCCAGCAGCTCTGACCCTGTGGGTTCTGTCACTCAGCCAGTTTGCAACCCATCTTGTGATGTATGGGTTGACATTTAAGCTGATGAGTTTTTCAATGATACCCGAATGGGGTATTGTATCAAGGCCTTAGCCAGATCGAGGTAGGCTGTATGGACTGCCTTTCCTCATCAATGGCTTTGGTGACTGTTTCGAAAAAGTCAACCAAGTTTAAAAGGCATGATCTGCCTTTGACAAAGCCAAACTGGGTTGGATCCAAAGTCTGCAAATTCCCTATGTCTTTATTTATGAGGTCCATTATGATCCTCTCCATGGCTTTGCAGATAAGGTAATTTCCAGGGTCGGTGGAGGCACCGCCTTTGTGAAGTGGTACCACAGTTGCAGTGCGCCATCCAGAGGTAAGACTTTGATTAAACAGCTGTCCTAGCTGTGGGTTTAATTCCTCATTGAGTTCATGGAGCACACAGCCGGGGACACCATCAGGTCCCATGGATGCTGTGTTTTTTGCTTTGGAGAGAGCAGTTCTCACTTGGGCGCTGGAGATGTTTGGGGGCTGCAATCATTTGGTATAGATATCTCTCCTTTTGGGAAAGTTTGCACTGAACCTGTCAGCCAGTATGTTGGCAATGTCTGTAGGATCAGTAAACTTCACATCATTTTGAACTAGCTCTGAGCATATCTGGGAGTTTCCTCCCAGGTTTCTACCATAGCTAAAGAAGGCCTTATGATTGTCTTTTGAGTCTTTAGCTATTTTTCTCTCGAAATTTGCTTTGGATGATTTTATGAGAGCTCTAAGTTTTTTACTTATAGTGATCAAGGGTGTCTTACCTTTTAAGGATTTTGCTCTATCTTGTAGTAGCTTCCTCCTTTTGTTGTAGAGTTTGTTTATGGCTGGGGTCCACCAGACTGGACGCTTGCCTTTGGTACAAAGAGTCTTTGTTTTGCTTGGGATTGCCTTATCCATGCAGTCCTGCAGGTGCTGGTAGAAGGCATTTGTAAGTGATTCAGCGGCTTGAGTACTGTTTTGGGGCCTTAAAGGAGACCACACTAGTCTTTAGAAGTGTGAAGTCGGCTTTTGAGAAGTTCTTTACTGTGGTCTTTTTATTTCAGGTGGGGTGGGATGAGGACCTCCAGCGAGATTAGTTTGTGGTCTGATCTCACCAGTGAGGGGTACACCTCCGTTGTTGAACATTGTGCTCCCATGTTCGTGATGATGAGATCAAGTATGTTATCTCCTCTTGTGGGGATGGTGACTAGTTGTTCCATGGCATTTGAGTTTATGAATTCCAGTAACTTTTGGGCTAGGGTGTTTGGGCTTGAGTAGTGTTCCCAGTCTATATTAGGGTAATTGAAGTCACCTAGTATGATGGTGTTTGGTGATACATTTATCCTCTAGTGTTTTCAGGAAGGCCATGTGAGGTTCCTGAGTTTGTGAGGGTGGCCTGTAACATGCTACAATTTGCAGAGCAGTCTTGCCTATGGTTAATTGCACCTGGATGGTCTCCGATGCATCGTATGCTGCTACCAGTCTTGAGGTGTGGGTGTCCTTGATGAATATGGATACCCCTCCTTTCTTGGTATTGTCCAGATTTTGCATGATATGAGGTAAAACCTGATAGCGCTGGGGTGCTCTCAGGAGCCTTGAACCAGGTTTCTGTCACAGCACAGACATCGATGTTCTCCATACTGAGAAGGGCCTGCATTTTGAGATTTAGACTTCTGGCATTGAGCAGCATTACCCTTAGTTTTTTCCTTTTTGTGTTCTAGGGTGGTAGGTTTAGAATTTGAGCCTTGCCTAAAAAGGCACTATGGGGTGGCAAGAGCCTTTGCCAATATCCGAATCCCAGGGTGACAGGTGCAGCGTGGCTTGTCCAGCATGTCATCCCAGGCAGACAGACACTGGATCCCCTTTGAATGACACCAGTGTTTAAGCCAATTGTTAAAGCTGATCATCTTATCTCTGTATTGTGGCATCATTCTTGGTGAAGGTAGGATACTGCTCAAGGTCAGGGTCATACCTGTCTGGGCTACATAATCAGAGAGCTCCTCAATGTCTCTTTTCATGTAGTCCAAGGAGGTACGCCTCAGGTCGCTTACACCAGCGTGGACAATGACTGAATCATATTTGTACCTGCTGTTGAGAGACCTGAGTGCTTGCGTTATGTGGCGGATTCTAGCCCGACAGGCAGCTTATTGTGACCTTCTCCTTACTCAGTCTGGTGAGCGGGACGCCAGTGTGTCTGACTATGGAGTCACCAATGACTAGTGTGTCTGGCATTGTGTTTGGCCTTAAGGGCTGTGACTGTTTGACACTCTGACTGTGAGGTCTATGTGTTGCAGGTGTTGTGTTCTGAGGTGGTGGTTGTTTGGGTGTCTGCTTTGGTGGCCTCTGCTGTTTTGGTAGATTTTGATCAGAGCCTCGAGTATGTCTTTGTGTGTTTTTGTGTATGATTTGAGGTTGTAATGGTAATATGTGAGACTGGGTCTATAGTGTGTGTGGTAACCTTCTCCTCCTGACTGGTCTTGCCAGTCCTATGTTGAGAGAGCTCAGCCTCCAGTTTGGCCATATAGTTGCATCTCTCGCATGTATTTGTGTTTTGTGGGAGGAGGAGAGGGTTGTTACATGAGGCAATTGTAACATTGCCTCAATATTCCCAGGTTCACCAGCTGAGCAGGAGAGGACACTAGCAACTGATCCCTCGACATGCTAGAAGGAATAGACAAAAAAACTTTAAAAAGATTCGAAATGGGGTTGCCTTTTGGGGTACTATCTATGACAAGAGTGCCGTATCAAGGTAATAAGTACTGTAGGAGCAAGTGCTACGTTTAACAGATAGAGAATAGTCTACTTGGAGTCAAGTAGAGATGATCTTTTAATTATAGGATACGCTGATTAGATCAGTAGTATAGTTGTTTTAGGAAAATTTGAAGAGTGGACTTTAGGTCGAATAGTTTAAACCTGGTTAACCGCGCTGCCCTAGTGCAACAGTAGCAACTCCGCAAGCGTGCTTTATAGCAGGGGCTGGAAAAGACAGGAAATGACCCAAATTGGCCAACAAACCACAAGTCACTGCCCTAAACCACTCCTCTGAGGACAAATGAAGGAGTTATGGAAATGACCCCTAGTGGCCAATAAAACTACAGTTTCAAGTCAGTAACCACCTCTCCGGGGCAGGGAAGCTGCTCAATGTTAGTCACTGCCACTGATAAACACAGAGACCCTCCTTCAGCCCAAGCAAAATGGCCTCACAGAAACTTTCAAACAGTTCAGGAACAGCAAGCCTGTAACTGAACTTTTTAACTCTCAGAAAAGTGGGAAAAAGCAAGATTTTTTTGTTTTTGTTTTTACAGAGATAGCAGAGGTTCACAAGTAATATCAAGTTATAACAGTGCAGTAAATGACCCCACACAAGAGTGCTAGGTCAAGGACAGAAAATATGCAAGTTTTAAGAAAAACGATTTAAAATTAAGTGCAAACAGGAAATTCAGCAAACAGCTTTTGGTTGTGCTCTAAATACAGCTACTAATACAGAAATCAAGTTTAACAAGCCAGAAAATGCTCAAGCTAGGCAGCTATGCAGAAAAACTTAGCAAATAAACAGAGAAAAATACTTAAAATCTCAAAGTGGCTCCCTTCTTCTCTCAGCGTTTCCTCTTGGAGGGTGCTTCACCAACAGCCAACAAGCCTGAAAAGGCGCTCAAACCACGAGGCAACTAGGTTTTAAGAGAGGAAGATGAAGGAGTTATGGAAATGACCCCTAGTGGCCAATAAAACTACAGTTTCAAGTCAGTAACCACCTCTCCGGGGCAGGCAAGCTGCTCATTGTTAGTCACTGCCACTGATAAACACAGAGACCCTCCTTCAGCCCAAGCAAAATGGCCTCACAGAAACTTTCAAACAGTTCAGGAACAGCAAGCCTGTAACTGAACTTTTAACTCTCAGAAAAGTGGGAAAAGCAAGATTTTTTTTGTTTTGTTTTTACACAGATAGCAGAGGTACACAAGTAATATCAAGTTATAACAGTGCAGTAAATGACCCCACACAAGAGTGCTAGGTCAAGGACAGAAAATATGCAAGTTTTAAGAAAAACGATTTAAAATTAAGTGCAAACAGGAAATTCAGCAAACAGCTTTTGGTTGTGCTCTAAATACAGCTACTAATACAGAAATCAAGTTTAACAAGCCAGAAAATGCTCAAGCTAGGCAGCTATGCAGAAAAACTTAGCAAATAAACAGAGAAAAATACTTAAAATCTCAAAGTGGCTCCTTCTTCTCTCAGCGTTTTTCCTCTTGGAGGTGCTTCACCAACAGCCAACAAGCCTGAAAAGACGCTCAAACCACGAGGCAACTAGGTTTTAAGAGAGGAAGATGAAGGAGTTATGGAAATGACCCCTAGTGGCCAATAAAACTACAGTTTCAAGTCAGTAACCACCTCCGGGGCAGGGAAGCTGCTCAATGTTAGTCACTGCCACTGATAAACACAGAGACCCTCCTTCAGCCCAAGCAAAATGGCCTCACAGAAACTTTCAAACAGTTCAGGAACAGCAAGCCTGTAACTGAACTTTTTAACTCTCAAAAAGTGGGAAAAAGCAAGATTTTTTTTGTTTTGTTTTTACAGAGATAGCAGAGGTTCACAAGTAATATCAAGTTATAACAGTGCAGTAAATGACCCCACACAAGAGTGCTAGGTCAAGGACAGAAAATATGCAAGTTTTAAGAAAAACGATTTAAAATTAAGTGCAAACAGGAAATTCAGCAAACAGCTTTTGGTTGTGCTCTAAATACAGCTACTAATACAGAAATCAAGTTTAACAAGCCAGAAAATGCTCAAGCTAGGCAGCTATGCAGAAAAACTTAGCAAATAAACAGAGAAAAAATACTTAAAATCTCAATAGTGGCTCCTTCTTCTCTCAGCTTCCTCTTGGAGGGTGCTTCACCAACAGCCAACAAGCCTGAAAAGACGCTCAAACCACGAGGCAACTAGGTTTTAAGAGAGGAAGATGAAGGAGTTATGGAAATGACCCTAGTGGCCAATAAAACTACAGTTTCAAGTCAGTAACCACCTCTCCGCGGGGCAGGGAAGCTGCTCAATGTTAGTCACTGCCACTGATAAACACAGAGACCCTCCTTCAGCCCAAGCAAAAATGGCCTCACAGAAACTTTCAAACAGTTCAGGAACAGCAAGCCTGTAACTGAACTTTTTTAACTCTCAGAAAAGTGGGAAAAAGCAAGATTTTTTTTTGTTTTGTTTTTACAGAGATAGCAGAGGTTCACAAGTAATATCAAGTTATAACAGTGCAGTAAATGACCCCACACAAGAGTGCTAGGTCAAGGACAGAAAATATGCAAGTTTTAAGAAAAAAACGATTTAAAATTAAGTGCAAACAGGAAATTCAGCAAACAGCTTTTGGTTGTGCTCTAAATACAGCTACTAATACAGAAATCAAGTTTAACAAGCCAGAAAATGCTCAAGCTAGGCAGCTATGCAGAAAAACTTAGCAAATAAACAGAGAAAAAATACTTAAAATCTCAAAAGTGGCTCCCTTCTTCTCTCAGCGTTTTTTCCTCTTGGAGGGTGCTTCACCAACAGCCAACAAGCCTGAAAAGACCTATTAGCAAATATAACAGTTTAGAGGAAAAACAGAAAATTTGTAGCATAGCCACGGCCAAGATGAGCATATCCAACCTCGTAAAGCAGCAAACGAGATCTGGGGAATTGCACCACTACATTGTGGGATACCTTCCTGCCATGAGCCAAGTTTGAGACTTTCAGCTATGTATTCAGCCGAGTCGGAGCCAAGAATCGGCTCCGGACCCATCATTGTAAGAATGAAGGCGAGATAGGACAACATAACATCACTACATAGCCAGTATTTCTCCCAGATGTAGAATTGTTGTAGACTATTATGGAATCTGATGCATGTCAGCAGGTTAACCAATGCTCATGAGAGAAAAAAGTTCACAATATTCTGAAACATTTTAGACATACAAAACTATGAAAAAAGAAAATACCCTTTATTATACGTTTCTGCATTACATGCACTCTCAGAAAAGTAGTCTTCAAAATGTCTCAATAGCATCTTCAGTTTTATAATGGCAAAGAAAAAACTATCAAGAAGTAAAAAGCACTTACAAAAATACATCTCACAAAGTCTTCTCTTGCTTTTTAAAAAATAAATTAGCATTTATTCACAATGTCCCTTCTCCCAATCTCAAATATAGCTTTACATAGGATATTTTAATATAATATGAAATGGCTGTACAAACATTATAATCAAATCTTTTCTACATGGGTCTCAAGTGTTTGCTATCTAATGCAGAAAAAAGTTCAGTTCACTTCTAAAGATGCAAGGAATGCTGTGCAATATACACTTACACAACTATGTAGAAAGCCAGTGAGTACTGCCTTTACCTCTTTTGAGATGGTACTGTTTTTCTGTATACTTGAATTCCCGTTTCAGAAAAAAATACTCTTCCCACAAAATAGAGAAAGTTTACTTTTAAAGGGCTTTGCACTCACACAGCAAACTGAACCCGAATAATCAGTTTTCAGGAAGTACATAATACCTCCAATGAGTCAAACTCAAAATGGTTTCAGTGGCAATTAAAACATTTGAAGCAAATACAATAGGGCGAACTACATGGCAAAAATAAACAAAAAAACTCTGAAAATAAAACTTACAACTTTACTGCCCATTAAAATATTCAGTGCTTTCCAATTAAAGAGAGCAGCAATTTACAAAAAGAGCTTACTTCCTGAATGCCAAACTGAGGGCAGCTTCTATACTGCATGAAAACACAGATGGACTGTCCTACCAGCCAGACAATTTTACTTCAATGAGGCAGAATATTTTACAATTTGAGTGTTATTCAGCTTGTAAATGTATAAAGATCTTTGTATACAAAAATCACACCACCATACACCAGGAAGGTCCAGTGTCCCAGTTATTCCAGTATATACAAAGGCAAATGCAAACTAGCACTGTAATATCTACAGGTCCTCATTCTTAACAGGGACTCCATGAACTCTGAACCTATACAGACAAGTATATTCTGGATGACCCCAGTTGGACAGGACTCGCAGTTCCACTATCTGGAAAGCCTTGTCATTTTCTTCCTAAAAAAACACAATTTATGACAAAATTAATCCACAGAACCTGCATTCACATTACATGAGACAAAAAATAAATAATGTTGATTATGATCTTTCAGCTGCATACGTTAAAGGAATGATATATTAGTCATGTATTTTTACTGCTGCCACTCCCCCAAGGGATAATGAAAATGTGTGGCCTTCTCCTCCCTAACCTTTCACCTAGAATAGACACACCATCTTTCCATGTCAACTCCATTAGTCACCTGAGGTGCTAATCAGATTTGGGTTGCCTGGGAAATAGATGGAGCTTTATTCCACTATGCGACATGTGGTTTAGAGGAACTTTATGCATTTTCTCAAAGCAACTTTACACCCTTTAATCATAATCTTAGTCTGCATAAACAGAAAACATAAAAATTCTGTGTGTACTGTAGAAGCGGTCTGCTTCATGCCTGAAGCACATTACTTCATTCACAGTACACATTTTCATGTACCATAAATGGTATGCTTGGAGTACCCTCAACAAAGTAAATGCAAATATGGGTCTGCTTCACAAAAATGTATTTTAATGTTCTTAACAACAAAGATTTATTTCAAGTCTGCATGTGCAGAGATATGTTTTTTTTTTTGCACTGAACACCATACAATATAGTGGATTGTTATTGGTTCTTCTATTAGAAATTAAAGTTATGTACTTACCATAGAGACAGATCCGGGTTATCTCATTTTCGTCCAATTCAACCTCTGGATTTTCGGATCTGACCTCAGTGGCTTTTTGAAGCTTCGGATCCAGGGCTCTGACTCCTCCCCTACCCATAATTCCTTCCCTCTCCACCTCAGAACAAATTTGCAAGATATATTAATCAACTCTCTATACATAACCATAATAATATAAAATTCAGATTTAAGAAAGAGAATAAAACTACTGCCTAGACAGCTACAGACAGACAGGATCTGAGGTGAGGTCTACCCAGAGCAGTCAATGATATTGGAAGGGGTACTGAAATGAACAACAAAAAAAAATGACATGAATCTATTAATATGGTAAGTACATAACATTAATATCTGACGTTGTCTATTTTCATCCGATTCAATCTTTGAGACAGACTGCCTAGATGCCGAACAGCTGAGTGGTAACAAAAAAGTACTTTCCTGAGGATGTTGGAACTGAAGGAAGAATGTCTTCTAGACTGTGCATCCAACTGTAATGACACACAAAGGTGTGAACTGTAGAGCAAGTTGCTGCTGCACTGTCATCAACTGGGATCATATTCAAAAAGGCTGTAGAAGTCGTGTCCACCCTTGTAGAATGAGCTTTAGGTTTATGTATGTAAAAATACACCTCTTTTAGTGTAGGCAAAGGAAATGCACACTGACAACCATCTTGAAAGGGTAACTTTGGAGACTCCCTTGCTTTGGAAAAAGCTACAAAAAATTGGGTCTGAATTTCTGAAATCCTTTTTTCTGTAAAGATAGAACCTGAGTTGACAAACATCTAACATATACAGTATATGCTCTCTCTTGTTTAAATATCTTGGGATGAAAACTGGCAGGAGAACAGATTGGTTTAGACGTCATTCAGATGTCACCATAGCGAGAAAGGACTCATTAATTCCTAGCATAACTTGTCTTTATGGAAAACTAAATGGGGGTTTACAAGTAAGGGCTTGTAGCTCAGAAATTTCTCTTGATGAAGTGACTGCAACTAGGAAAATTGCTTTCCAAGACAAAAATGTTAATTCTGCAGAAACTGCTGGTTCAGAAAGGGGGGGGGTGTTAAGATTTGAGGCAAAACTATGATATCCCCAGGGATAGGGGATGGGGTCCCTTATTGACAGTTTCAACAAGAAGATTCCTTTAATGAAGCTTTGGAAATATTCAGAGATGCTATGAAGGTACAATTTTGTCCAATGTAAAAATCTGAGAGAGCAGCCATTTGTACCTTGATTGTAGAAAAACTAGAGCTGTTGTGAAAGAGCACTGACCACTCTAAACCGAAGGGAGAGGTGCTGAGAAAGGGTCCAGACCTTTTGATAAGGCCTGAATAGAAAACCTTTACTTTTCTGAAACATTTTGGTAGATTGTTTCTGAGAAGCTGAGATAATGTGGATCATGGACTCAGAAAGTCTGGCATCTCTGGCTATAGTTAGAAACTGGAGACCTAGAGGTCAGTGTCATGGACTTTTGGCCTGGAAGAGGCATTCCAGATGGGTGAGTTAGAAGATTGGGATAGTGATGCAACTTCCAATGAGGCCACAGGAAGTTAAACTTGGTGGGGCTAAAATGGGGCAATGAGGACCACTCTGGTCTTGCACTTTCTGGCTTTCTGAAAAAAATGTATTTATTTATTAGGAGTATTGGAGGAAAAGCATAGAGGAGTCCTGAGGGCCAATTATGGACTACAGCATCCCTTGGTGACTGTCCCTGTGGAGGATCAGGGCAGAATTAGCTGTTGAACTTGTTTCTCAAGTAGGATGCAAAAAAACTGCAGCAAGGTTGACCCCAGTGGCTCAAGATCTGAGTTGCCACTGTTTGGTTGAGGGTCCACTCATGAGGCATAAGATCGACATGCTCATTTTCTCCACTAGAACATTGGACGTCTCCAGTATGTGTTGC
Source organism: Protopterus annectens (assembly GCF_019279795.1). Classification (NCBI taxonomy): domain Eukaryota; kingdom Metazoa; phylum Chordata; order Ceratodontiformes; family Protopteridae; genus Protopterus; species Protopterus annectens. The sequence goes on from NC_056746.1 coordinate 531,366,511, forward strand.
TAGCAGAAAATGATGTGAAGAAATCGCCCATTGCCACACACTTACAAAAAGAGCACTATCAGGTTCCACGTTTGTTGATATACCAGACTACTACCATGTTCTCTGTCTGGACAGAAATCACACCCCTGGGGAAGACATCTTGAAAAACCTGCAATGCTAGGGGGACTGCCCTAATCTCCAAAACACTGACATGAAGTTTGGCCTCTAGATGAGACCAGGAACCTTGGACCATTCACCCCTCAAAATGTCCCCACCTCAACCCAGAAGGGAAGCATCCATGGTTACTGTGGCTAGTGGTTGTTCCTGGCAAAAAGGTTGGCCTTGTTAGCCATCAACTGATTTGATTCTTGCATACTTGCATGATACAAGTCTTGTAGTGGAAAGGGTGAATGTTCTAAGACCACTGAACTGCTGGAGAACCCTTAAGTGGAATTTGGCTAGGGGTGCAACAGTGATTCTTGGGGTCATTAGACCTAATAGATGAAGTACTAATATTGCTTGAGTAGAGAGATGTTGAATGACCTGAATGGCAACTAGAAGTAAGGAAAGCACCCTGTAATCCGATAACTTGGCTTCTTGGTGGAGAAGTGTTCAGGTGACAGCCAATGAATTCTATCTGTTGCACAGAAATCAATTGTCTCTTGGTGTGATTCACTGTTATACCTAGATTCTGTAGCAGGTGGAGCAATACGCCTTGATGTTGTAGCAGTAGCTCCTTGGATGTAGCAGTGAGGGGCCAATTGTCCAAGTACAGGAAAACTTGGATCCTCAGCAGATGCACTGCTACTACTGCCATCATCTTTGTAAACACCCTGGGGGCTGTGGTGAGACTGAAGAGCAGTACTCTATAAACTGATAGTGACAGGTTCCTAGCTGGAAACAAGAGAAACCTCTTGGATTGCAGCTCTATTTTATGTGATAACAGGCATCCTGGAAATCCACTGAGCACATCCAATCATCCTTCAAAAGTGGCAGTATGGACTGAAGTGTGACCATCCACAATTTTGTCTGGTTTACAAATTGACTGAGATGACTCTGGTCCAAAATTGGCTTGAGGTCCCTTGTCTTCTCGGGCACTAAAAAGAACTTGAAATAGAAGTTCGGTAACCTCTGCTGCAACGAATTTCATTGACTGGGTGGCATGTTAAGAATCTTTCTCTTTTTCTTTAGTGGGTAAGAAAAGGGAATTGAGTAGCCTCTGATTACTATCCTTAACACCAAGGAATCTGTTGCGATACTCTACCAGGCTTGTGGGTGTAGGGATAAGCATCCCTCTGAATACCTCCAGAGTTCAGCAGTCAGGCACAACCTTTCAGGAGCATTGGCAGGGCTTTTCAGTGAAGGGGCCACAAAAGCTCTGGTTATATGGTCCACCTATATCTCTGGGACAACATCCATTGGAAGTACCTCATCCTCTGCCCCAGGGTGGTCTGCCTGCAAGAGTTTCATGGGTATCCCTGAACCACATTCTTGATACCTCTCTGATTTCATGAAAAGGTTATTTTGAGTGTAGAAAAATGCATTCCCACAGCAGAAAAGGTTTTTCCATCCTGCTCACTCCTAGTTAGCATCCCTTTCACTTTAGGTCCAAAAAACATAGAACCATCAGAGAGGGAACTGACAAAGGACATCTTAAATCCTTCCATAAACTTGCACAGGCACATCTATGCATGCCTTTGCATTGTGATGCTGGTGCCTCCCACCCTAGCTGTGTCATCAGCTTCATTAGAGAGCAGATGCATGGTCACGCTCGACACAGAGTTAAGGGTAGACAGTTGGGAGTCCACAGTTTTCTGAACATCTGCTGGTAAAGCAACCCAAGACAGACTTTGTGAGTTCTTTGGTCAAGTCCCTCTGGAAATGTGTCATATGGGCCAAACAGTTCAGCAGTCTTTATGGCAAACGTCACTGAATTATATGTCCACTTTCTGAACATGTCCAAAGCCCTAGATTCCATATTAAGGGGGCTGGACAGTCTTGTGTCTGACACTACAACCATGGCATCCATAGGTGGACCTTTGCTCCAATACTTCCAGTCCTTGGGGACAACTAAAATCTACAGTATACTGGGTGAAAACCTACACTTTGTCAATTATATTCTGGAAGCAAGTGTACACTACTAAAACTTCCTGGTTACAATTCTGCCAACAGCTTTAAAAGTTGTTGGGTGCTTTACACTACCACAGTTATGTGGTAGCATAAAATGTACAACAGCTTTTAAAGATATAAACTTATGAGATAAAATGGAAAATAGTGGAACATGTTAACAGCTTCAAGTATCTGTGAGGGGTGGTTGAGGAGAAGGGACGTCTGAATGAGGAAGTCAAAGCTAAATTCAGAGGGGCTACAGCCAAGTGGCACAAAGTGTCAGTGCAGTATTATAATAGAAGAATGCCAAAGAAGCTGACAAGTGAGATGTACAAACAGTGGTACAACCAGTATTACTGTACGGTATAGAAACTTGGGCAGTAAAGGCAGAGCAGCTGAGGAAGCTAGAAGTGATGGAGATGAAGTACCTGAGATGGGTGGTAGTGCACACTGTGGGACAGATGAAATGAAGACATAAGAACAGAAGCCAAAGTAGCTTCAACTGCAGAAAAGGTCAAACAGAACAGATTATGTTAGTTTGGGTATATGTGCAGAACACAGTCTGGTGAAGAAGATTTGGGACAGACAGGAAGAAGGTGAGAGGAAATAAGGACATCCAACAAAGAGGTGGAAGGATTGTTTGGTAGAAAACCTACAGCCGTCAGGCATGAGCGATGAAGAAGGCAGGACAGTGGCACTGAGAAGAGAGAGATGGCAACAGTGGACATACCCCCAACCCCATGTATAAAATGGGAAAAAGGGGTTGATAATGAGAACGATTTTAAAGCTGTAAAATCCCTGCTAATGCTCTTTAGAAGAGGCTGATGTGTAGTGTACTGTGGAAGACCCAACCACAGCAGCTCTGAAAGATGCACAAAGAAAATTATTGTAAACCTTTACTTTCAGGTTTCATAACACAGCAGTGCATAATTGGCTCATCTTTTTGATAACTTCAAAAGATATTCAGCATGCATGTAATACATAGCAATTACAGGCAAAGGCAAAACAAATTTTCACAATGGCAGCACAGTGCAAATGTTTCCTAGGGAAGAAACTACACCTTATTTCTAGCTCTCCCAGTGTGAAAACACAAACTCAGCAGAGAAGGTCAGTAGACTTGTGTTCATGGGTACATTTCAGTAACTGGCTAGTAAGTGCACTGCCTGGATGCCAGGAATAAGAAAATACAGAAGACCTGTAAAAAATCAATTACAAAAAGTGAGAAAGAAACACTGACTGAGAAAAGTTCTGCAGCTGTTGAGAAAAAAGCAATGCAACCTTCAGACATAACTTCTAGTAACCTACAGGAAAATATAAGAGAACCATTTATAGACCTGGTTAAAATAAACAAAACACTGATGGAGTACATCAACACAAACAACAAAGGGCTGGAAAAAATGGAAGAAGCTTTAAACAGATATTCAGATGAGATGACAAAGCTGCAAAAATCAAAGGTTGAAATAAAGAAAAAAGCTGACTGAATATGAGACTGCTCAGGAAGAAATGTTGCAAAAAATAGAATTAGAGGAGAGAGTACGTAGGGAAAACCTGATATTTTCAGCTATACCAGAGAAGCAGGAAGGAACAGACTGCATTCATTTTATGAAAGCACAAATAAGCAAATGGACTGGTATTCCCACAGGAGGAATTGTTAGTTGAAAGGGCACACACCATGTGTATGCTCCAAACCTGGGTATAAGAAAGCAACCTAGACCTTTAATAGTAAAGATGCAATCCTACTAGCAGGAGTTGTTGATTCTGACAAACTGTGGCAGGAGGACAGAGTACTAAAAGTGGGAGACAGCAGAGTGTTTGTGGAGAATGATTAATCATTGTACTCAATGATTGAAGAGGAGCAAATTTATTACACTACTGAGGGAATGTTGAGATGAAGGTGTGAGATTCAAACTGCTGTACCCAGCTGCTTCAAGGTATTCTTCCCTGGAGGGACAAAAACATTTTTTGACGAAGTACATGCTAAGGAGGAAATACAAAAGTTTGTCCAACAAAAAGTAAGCTATGAAACAGAAGGAGGTTCTGCTTTGTGTTCTTCTGGTAATAAAAACCACAAAGTGACTACCTGTGAACCTTTTTCAAATTTTTCAGCGGAATATGTTGGAGACAAGGAAGGATGCATGAGAGTTGACTAGAAGAATCAAGAGTATGTTGGAAATAATGCAGAGACAGGATTACGGAGATGAACAGTAATGAAACCAGCAACTTACTATGGGATTACAATGCAATAATTATATTTGTGAAATATGACAGAACAAGAAAGTCTGGAAATATTGGACATTTTCAAAATTTGTTGGACTTGTGATGGACTCTAAAGCATGTGCCTTACAGTTCGGAAAAGTGCTTTGGGGAGGGGAAGAGTAGGGAGAAAGTTATCTGTAAGTAAAGATTTTTTTTTTCCTTAATTTTATTTATTTACTTTTGTTAACCGGGATAGTCCGACTGGGTGTCAGCCCATTTTCAGCAGAGTCCCGCACCAGGGGCATAAATTACAAACAGCGCAATAAATAAATACACATAATGTAAGCGAAAACTAGAGAGGAAAAATAGCATATATAATAAAAAGAAAAATAGGAGTTCACTAGCGAGATAATATCCAATGAGTCAATGTGTAAGAGAGAAAATAGCAAGGAAAGAAAACTAGTTTGTTAAAATTATAAACATAACATATGAAAAATTGATGAAAAGAAATATTTAAGTAGCAGATAACAGAATATCATAAAAGAGTGAGGAGGAGACCGTGAAGAAGGAAAGTCAGTAGAGAAGAAGAAAATAGAAAAGATAGAAAGAAAGGAGGAGAAAAGTGTAATAGAAGATTAGACAAGGAAGTATAAGGCATGAGATGGAAAAGTATGTGAGAGAAGAGATGGTTTATAGGGATAGAAAGGGAAATAGGAAGTTAGATACAGCAAGTAGAAAGGTAAGAGTAAGACAAGTGAGAAGTCATTAACTAGAACAATAACATGAACAAAGACAATTAAAATAAAGAGGTAGTCTTTTAGGAGTATGTTGAAATATGTCAAGCTGGGATTGGATATTATGACCTGAAGGATGGTATTCCATATTTTGGAGATATATAAATATAAATAGTACCAATTCTTTATATGCTATAAAGTGTTTCTTTCTCCCTTCACGCTCTCTTGTTCAATTTTTAGAAATGTAGGCACTTCCATGTATAAAAAAGCCTGGTTAAAGGACATGATACAAAAAAGCAATGTGCCTTTTCTCATTCTTGCATGGGAAAATGGCTGGATTAAAAACCTTCAATTGATTTAGTAGCAAGTTTTGAGACAGAGCAAGTAAATGAAAAAGAACAGAGTATTATGAGGTTTTTTTCTAGCAAATACATGTATGCTCAGTAACAATTCTGCAGCTGGTCTCCATGTTTCTATAGAAGCAATCTGATAAAGAGAAACTGCCTGCCTGGTTTTCATGTCTCCATGGAGACAATATGATAAAGAGAAACTGGCTACATTCGAGTGGAGAGTGATTGGCTGAGGGATAAGAAAAGAGAAACTGGCTAGTAGACAATGTTCTCTGTAGGCATTCAGAGCCTTTCCCAAGGTAGTTAATGCGCTCTGAAAACATGCAGGGGTTTTCCCAGTTGCAAGAGCTACAACAACAAGACAAAACCAATCAGCACTTAATAGAAGCACAGGCTGCACCATGTATCTTAGCATGGATGACCTTTCTTTTAGGTTAACTCAAGTCTGTGAGTGTGGCTGTCAGTTTGGGACTTTTGTTCCTATTAGGAGAGTAAAACTACAATACTTGAAGGTGTACATAGTTTTGTGTGTTAGTATTAAGTTAATAGGTTTTAGAGGATATTAGGATGTGCTGTTTTTTTGTTTGAGGCCTTTCAATAAAACAAAATGTTTTAGAAGATGTGACATAGGCTCAAGTGTATATGACAAGAAACAGTTGTATAAAAGTTTAACCTGCCAAACAGTGTATGCATGTAACATAAAAGCTGGAACTAGACATTTAGCAAAAATGGTATTATACATAAAATGTGAGAATAACAACTTTTTAATACAAGGATGCTTTCTTTAATGTCATTAAATATAAATGGCCTCACAGATAAATACGAACAAGAAAGAGTAGTGAACCATATTTAAAAATGTAGAGTGCAAACAGCTATGCTACAGGAGACGCAGAAAGAACTGAACTGAAAGAGGGAACTGGGAACATATTTTCTGGGAGTGTTGTTAGTGGACTTTAAGGATTCCCTGCAGGATACACTGTCAGAGATGCTGGGTGGGCAGATCAGTCTGACGAGGGAGATAATTTTTCTGAGCGATGATACAGAATCAGAACTGCCTAGACACGGTAAGGCCTTGCTGTGTTTAATAATGGTGGCTGCCAAAAAAACAATTACTAGAAAATGGAAATCAAAATCTTAACCAACTATACTGGAAGTAGTGAATATAGTAACAGATAAAACAACTGCAACTGTGATCCTTAGAAAAAGGTAGGAGCAAACTATATACGAAAAAATGAGAATTGTGGGAACAATACATACAAGGGAGGAATGAGGTTTAAAAGGTCGTAGGACTTAAATGAGCTTTGTAATGTTTGAGTGAAAAAAGATTGGGCAGATTATAAGTGATGTATAATGCTTACAAATGGGAGTGTGTTACTATGGTTTGTGATGCAAAATGCTTACGACTAGGACTGTTTCAATGTGGTTTGTTTTCAGTTGTACAGATGTATGACTGTCTATGTTGTAAGTGATGGTTTAATAAAGATGTTTCTTGTTTTAAAAAAAGGCAAGAATTGAATAATTTATGTAATATTGTTTAGGTTATATGATACATAGCAATATATGTGAATTATAATGTTTATGTTAATATAGTTTGATTATTTATATATGAATGTAAATTTGCTTATGTCACAAATGATAATTCAATAAAGGTGTTTGGGGGGGAAGGAAGACACTAAAACATACTGTCATAATTAGAAAGTATGCAGAAATAGACGCATTGTTAGTGTATCAGTTAAGTACAACCGTATCCTTCATAAGTCCTTGATTTGGGTCACCTGCACCATCAATAAGCAGTCAGTAAATACCTTAGAAAATCTATGTTCTGAAATGTCTGTGCTCCTTTATTAGTGCATGCCATAATTTAACATGTCAAATACACAAACTCAAGCTCATGTCTAAGTATTACTGATTATACACATAACATGCAGTATGTTTTATTTTTTGTATTATGAACTGTAACTTTTAGTAATTATGCTACTTGATTTAATACTTTGGTTATTGACCGATTAGAAAGCCTATTTAAAGTACGTGAAAATTGATGAATTTTTTTTTTTTAAATCTCTGAAAAAGTCTTTGGTTAGAAGGCGAAAACACTTAGATTTATTAAAGCGCTCTTGATTTTACTGGTGTTTTTATGTGAACCTTATTTCTGGATTTTGCCATACTGTATAGCCATTTGTCAATTTTCCAGCTGTAGTGTTCTGCTGGAGGAGCTTAATGGATTCCATTGCTATTTTCTTCCAAAAATATTTGTTATATCAAATACTGAGGGTCTTTCTCTGAAGGCTCCTTGGCTGGGCAGAATTCCAAACAGCAACAACTAGGATAGAAACAGCTGGAGAAATGCAGTTACTCAGAAAACCGAGTCATGCAACAATACAGGGCTTGACTCCCAGACTCTTAGTTAAGACAACAATGCTTAGCGAATGTATGTATGGAAGGCTATGTGGTCACTGCACAAACGTTTGCAAAACAGACATTCTTGAAGCAAACACTGTAGGTAGCCACTCCTCTAGCAGAGCAAGCTTTGACACAAGCACTGTAGTGGATGTTAATCCAAGATAGCACAGATGGCAATCAATTTGGAAAGTACCTGCTTGACACCTGCAAAGCCTTTCCGCCTCAGTATTAACAATGGGTTCTTCTTTCTTGATTCATGTACTCTTTTTGGGTAAATACCGCTGCTGTCACTGCACATCCAAGGAAATAAGGACCCTCTTTCTCTTGGTTTGTGAAGAAAATCAGAAGATGAACAGACTGGTTTAAGGATGATCCGAAATCCATCTTTGGAAGAAAAAAAAAGTCACATACTCACCATAATGTAACCTCTGTGTTGTTCCATTTTCATTCTTCCTCAACTGCTGGGTCACGGATCCAAACGCTTGAGCTTCACCCTTTATCCATAATGCCCCAGCAGCCACTATACCTCGCATCTAGTTTGTTGCTTATACAACGGACAATATCTTAAGAGAACTCAAAAGGTATAGAAAAAGAAATGGAGCTCAAAAACAAGGAACAACAGTTCCCAAAAGGATACTCTTAGGTCTCTCCAGGAGTAAAGGGAAGGCAGTTAGGAGGGTGGGAAGTTGAGGAAGAATGAAAATGGACAACACAGATGTAATGTTATTGTGACTACATAACTTTTTTTAATCTGATGTTGTAATTTTCATTCATTCCTTGACTGATGTGACAGAGTCCCAGCTAGATGAACTTCGGGTGGTCCTCATGTAAAGAAATTTCAAAGTACTGAGGAGCCAAAGGTAGCTTTGTTCCTAGAAATCAAATCCAATTTGTAATGTGCAATAAAAGTATGACCAGTGGACCAAGTGGCAGCTGCACAAAGTTCATCTATGGAAGGTCTTGATCAAAAAGCTGAGGAGGATACAGCCATAGACCTTGTGGAATGAACTCTAGGAAGCTTAGGCAAGGACAACCCTCTTTTAGTACAGACACAAGACCATTTGGCTAGTGTAACTTTAGAAACTGACTTGCCCAATCTGATAGGTGAGAAGGATATAAACAACTGGTCAGTCTTTCGGAAATCTTTGGTTCAGTGAAGATAAAACCAACGTTGTCTATGTAGAGCCAAAAGACAGAGCGTGTACTCTCCCTTATTTGAAAAGAAAGCTGGGAGATTAAAAACCTGGTTGATACTAGACTCAGAAGCTATCTTAGGCAAAATAATGGGTTAGTCTACAACAAAACCCTGTCTTTGTCGAAAACCAGGTAATGGGGTTTGCAGGACAGAGTCTGGAGTTCGGATACTCATCTAGCTGAAGTAATAGTGACTAGTAAAATAGTTTTCCCAAGGCAAAAACTTAAGGTCTGTTTTGGCTGAAGGTTTAAAGGGGCCTTGGGTTAGAGCTTGAAGCAAGACAGTTAAATCCCAAGGAGGAGTAGGATCCTTTATTAGAGGTCTAAGTAAAAATGTTCCCTTGAGAAAAGCTTTGCATATCTTAGAAGAAGCCAAGGAAGAATTACTTTCATCTAGATGGAAGTCTGAAATGGCAGCCCATTAGACCTTAATAGTTGCAAAGCTAGCAGCCCCTTCATTGAAAATTGAAGTTAAAAAGTCAAGTCCAACTGGTACAGGGGCAGAACAAGGGTCCAAATTCCTCAAGGGCGAAGAATGCAAATCTCTTCCATTTACTTTTGTAAATCTTTCTATTACAAGCTTTTTGAGAAGATAGTAAAATATGATGGACCAGGGAGGAAAGCTTGGACTGCCTAGCAATCAGTGGAAATGGAGAAACCATCCGGTCACTTTGTAGCCTATTATATCTGGATGACTTATCCCTGTTGGTTGAAACAGGGGGTCTGGATTGAGATTCAGTATCCAGGGTGGATGTAGAAGATGAGACCAGTGGAAGGGAAACCAAATTTGATGAGGCTAGAAAGGTCCAATGAAGATAACTGTGCTCTTCAACTGGTATGCTTTCTGTAAAAAAATTGGGAATGAGAGGTGATGGGGGTAAGCAGAGAGAAGACCAGAGGGCCATTCGCAGACTAGAGCATCTCTCGATGACTCCCCCACTGGACCGATCAGGGCAAAGAACCTACAGCAATTCTTGTTGAGGGGAGAAGTGAAAAGGCTGAAGTATGGCTGGCCCCATTGACGGAAAATTCTCTCAGCCACTTTGGCATTGACAGACCACTCATGAGGCATCAGAATGGACCTGCTTAGTCTGTCTATAATTTATTTATTTTACATTTGTTGATCGGGATAGTCCGACTGGATAATTGTCCATTTTCAGCGGAGGCCCGGGGAGAAAAGCTCCATGCATACATACAGAAAAACTGTTAGATTAAACTAGTTAAAGCACTGTTACAGATACAATACATAGGATAAAAGTCATTCATTCTGTCATATATAAACCTGATTTGTTACAGAGTAACAATTAGGAAGCAATGTAGAGGTAGCCAAAAGACCTCTTTAGCACATGTTTATATTGCCAGTTAGTCAGGATTACAGCAAGGACATAGTCATTGCCTTTTAAAGTACTGTTTTAGATTTTTTTTGAATTGGGTTAGAACGGGTTCTGAAGTAAACTCACCAGGAAGTGAGTTTCATATTTTACCAACAGAGTTGGCATACAGAGATTCTCCACATGAGTTGTTGCTTTTGAGGGTTTGGACTAGTAATTTGTTGGATGAGTGAAGTGTCTTGAGGTTGCTGCAAGGGGTGATAATTTTTGTAACTACAGGTGTGTTTTCAGGTTGGTAGAGAATTTTGTGTGCTACTATTAGCTGATTGTACTGAAGCTGGGTAGGCAATTCTAGCCACCCTAGATTCTTTAGGTTCAGACAGTGGTGTGTTCTGTATGCTGCTCCAGTGGCAATCTAGCAATATGATTAAAGCAGCTAGAGAGTTTAAGGTCAGACTTACTCATGCTTGTGAAGAGAGGGGATGCATAAAGGAGGGAGGAAAGTAGATGTGTACGGGAAATTACCGTCCTAGCTATTGGAGTGAGGAAAGGTTTGATCTTGTATAGTGAGCCAAGTTTTTTATTAACTTTTTTAATAGTTTGATTAATATGCATATCAAACTTGAGGTTATTATCAACTGTTACACCTAAGAGTTTGGTACAGAGATCTGGGACAATGACAGTGCCATTGTTAGATTTTACAGTAAAGGCTGGAGTGGAGGCTTTATGAGTGGGGAGAAAAGCAGTAGCTTCATTTTGTTAGAATTTAATAGGAGACATCGATTACAGAACCAATTTTGGACAGTATTAAAAACATTTTGGGATAGTGTTTGCAGACTTAAAGGGGAGGTGGCAGAGCAAATCAAAGTGGAGTCATCTGCATACTGAATTCAGTTGGCTGTTGGGATGACTGTGTACAGGTCCATTAATAAAAATAGAAAATAATACGGGTCCTAATATAGAGTCCTGAGAGACCCCAGGGGTGACAGGTAGAAGGGAATATAGTTTGTTCTGCCATAGTACAGCCTGTTGTCTACCACTCAGATAAGATTTGAACCTCTGGATAGCCTGGACATCTAGGGGAATAGTTTTAAGTGTGTGTATGAGTAGTTGGTGGTTGACCATGTTGAAGGTTTTGGAGAGATCAAGAAAGAGGGCAGAAGAAAGCTTATTGCTGTTTTGGTTTTGATTAATAACACTGGCGAAGGAGAGCAGGGTCGTGGTTGTACTGTGGAACAGTCTGAAACCATGCTGTCAATTAGCCAGGAGATTGTGTTGAATGAGATGTCTCAGGAGTTGTTTATGGATGCACTTCTCCATAATTTTAGCTATAAGTCTGAAATTTGACAGTTCAGTGGAACTGTCCCCTTTGTGGAGTGGAATAACATAGGATGTCTTCCAGATGGAGGGTATAGTGGCTTCTGATATAGTTTTATTGATCAGGATAGAGATCGGGTATGTTATGGCATCCATAGCTTTTTGTAGATACTCAGCTGGGAGGAGATTCAGTGGAAGGGTGGTAGGTTTTAGTTTCTTGATTAGGGCATGGATAAATGATGTGGAAACTGGTTGAAAGTTAAAGGAGAGTTGAGAAAGTACAGTTTTGTACCTACCAGAAATGTAGATGTTCGAGTGCTAATACAGCTGCAGTCATAACAGATGGGTTCTCCTGCGTCAGGCGGGTCCTCGGTCGGCCGAATTCCAAAGTCTAGGTCTGGCGTCGGTTGTCGTCACTTCTTCCCTGACGTCAGTGCGACAGGGGTATAAAAGAACCAGCCAACGCCATTTTCTTCAGTCTTTCTTGCCCCAGATGTCAGGTGCCCCCAGAAGGAAGGCAATACATAAAATAATGTAATAATGCAATGCAATATAATCAAAAAAACAGTAGTTGCAAGCAAATACACCATAAAAAAATACCCCTAGAGGGGAAGGTGGGAGGGAAACCTGGACTGCAGCTGTATTAGCACTCGAACATCTACATTTATGGTAGGTACAAAACTGTACTATGTTCATCGTGCATACAGCTGCAGTCATAACAGATGGGTAGAATCCCAAAGCTAAGAAAGGGGTGGTAGGCACTAGGTGGAGCCAAAATGCCCTGCAAGACTGCAGTGGCAAAGCCTGCTCTAGACTTGGAGTATAATGGTAGGTTGTAGTGCTTAGAGAAGGTATGCACAGAACTCCAAGTGGCTGCTTCTAAAATATCCTTGGTAGGAACTCCTCTGAGGAAGGCTGCAGAGGTGGCTGTGGCCCTGGTGGAATGAGTTCTAATGCCTGTAGGTACAGTTTTGCCATGAAAGGAATAGCAAAAGCATATGCAGTGGGCTATCCATTTTGAGATTGTCTGTTTGGATATTGACTTTCCTTGAGCTCCTACCGCATAGGCCACAAAAAGCTGTTCTGATTTTCTGAAAGGCTTTGTTCTGTCCAAATAATGCAGTTGTCTGTGGATGTCCAAGGAATGCAGTAATCTCTCCCCTTTGTTTTGAGGATTAGGATAAAAAGTAGGTAAATGTATGGCCTGATTTAAAGCTACCCTGGATACCACTTTAGGCATAAAGGACGGGTTGATACGTAATGAAACTCTGTCCTGATGGAAGATGATGAAAGGCTGGACAGCCATAAGAGCCTGTAGTTCTGAAACTGTACGAGCTGAAGTGATAGCCAGAAGTAAAGCTGTTTTCCAGGACAAATATTGTAAATCTGATGAGGCAGCTGGTTCAAAAGGGGGCAAAGTCAGTTTTTCCAGAATGAAATTAAGATCCCAAGCAGGTATTGGTTGTTTTCTTGGAGGTCTTAAATTCTTGGCCCCTCTGAGGAACTGTCTTAATAGAGGGTGATAGAATAAAGGTGGATCAGTGTTGTATTCTGCAGAAATGGCTGAGGCATGGATTTTGATGGAGGAGAACGAAAGTCCACTGCTTAGCAGTTCGACCAAATATTGTAGTATTTGAGGTAAATTCAGTTTTCCAGGGCACTGGCCCTTTTTCTCATTCCAAACACAAAAACGTTTCCATTTTGCAGAGTAAGCTTTTCTAGTTGATGGCCTTCTGGCCTACAAAATGACATCCTGCACCTCCTTGGAGAGCAGGGCCTGCTGTGATGCTAAGGAATCTTCCATGCGGCTAGATTGAGTGTCTTCAGCTGACTGTGAAGAGTTTTGAAGCTGTGCTGAGTCAGAAGAGGAGGCATTAGAGGCAGGGTCCATGATGGGGAATGTGTCAGGCTCCTTAGTAGTGGGTACCAGTGTTGCCTTGGCCAGTCCGGAGCAATGAGGATCATCTTTGGTCTGTCTGCTCTGGTCTTCAATAGGACTTTGGGCAGCAGAGGAAGAGGTGGGAAGGCATAAACTGTCATTGATGTCCAACTGAAAGAGAGAGCGTCCACTCTCCAGGCCTTTGGATGGAAGATCCTTGAGCAGAATTTTGTCAATTGATGATTTTTGTGGGAGGCAAAGAGGTCTGTCTGGCCTTCCCCATTCTTGGATTATTTCTGTAAAAACTTTTGGATGCAACTTCCATTCGTGTGGATCTGTCATATTCCTGCTTAGGTTGTCTGCCAGTGTGTTTTCCTTGCCTGGCAAGTACTGTGCTTGTAGCTCCATTTGTAAGTCCATGGCCATGTTCCAAAGTGACATGGCCAGTCTGCATAGGGGATAAGAATGTGTTCCTCCCTGCTTGTTTATGTACCACATAACTGTGGTGTTGTCTGTTCTTATCAATAGCTGACCTGGTTGTAGAAGGTCCTTGAAGGCTGTAATAGCATTTATCACTGCTAGCATTTCTTTTTGATTGATGTGAAGGTGCTTTTCTTTTTGGGTCCATTTGCCCTGAATGCACCGGTCTGTCATGTGCGCCCCCCAGGCGTAGTCCGAGGCGTCTGTTGTGATGACTTGATTTGCTTGAGGCTTGCTGAATGGAAGACCTGTGTTTGTTTGGCATGCTTGAGCCCACCACAGAAATTCCTTTTGCAGACATGGAATTAGTGGTATCACTGTTTCCAAACTGTGGCTGTGTTGAGACCATATGTTTTTTAGGTACCATTGTAGTTTTCTCATATGCAGCTTTGCACATGGGATTAGTAAGATGCAAGATGCCATGAATCCCAGAGCCTGCAGGATTTTCCTTGCAGTCAGCCTGGTGCAATTTGCCAGTGTTCTGAAATACTGAATTAGTTGCCCCTGCTTCTCTGGCGTGAGGTAGGCCATCTGGGTGTTTGTGTCCAAATTGGCACCCAGGAAAATTATCTTCCGAGAGGGTATTAGTCTTGATTTCTCTTTGTTGACTGTGTATCCTAGAGAGTTTAATAACATTATTACATAAGCCAGATGTTTCAGAAGAATGTGCTTGCTGTCTGCTTGGATCAGGCAGTCGTCCAAATAAGGGTATATTTGTATCCCTTGAAGTCTGCAGTAGGCAATTACTGATGCCAGGCATTTGTGAATACTCTGGGCAGTAGATAAACCAAAGGGCAATGCAGATAATTGATAATGTATTGAACCTGCAAGAAATCTGAGGTATCTTCTGCAATTTTGTCTGATTGGGACATGCAGGTATGCCTCCTTGAGGTCCAATGTTACCAGCCAAGACTCCTTGCCCAGCATGGGAAGAAGTTGCTGTAGAGTGAGCATCTTGAATTTTGGTATGAGTAGGAATGTGTTTAGGATGGAAAGATCCAAAATAGGTCTCCAATCTTTGCCCTTCCTTGGCACCAGAAATAGCCTGGAATAAAAACCTTGACCTTGTTCGTGTAGGTACCTCTTGAATAGCTTTCATGTTTATAAGATCTGAAATATGCTTTTGTGCCTCTGCCCTTTGATTGTGTGGCAGGTTTGGCATGCCTTTCATTTTTGGAAGGGTATGAAAATGGAATTTGTAGCCTCTGTTTATAATGTTCAGGATCCATTTGTCCTTTGTGACAATATGCCAATTTTTTGAGAATAGTGCCAGCTTTCCTCCTAAGGGTGCTGCCATTTGAGACCTGGTTGGCATGCAAAGGGGAAAGTCATTGGTTTTGCTTTCTGAAAGATTGCGAGTTGTCCTCACCACCTCTTTGTGTAGGAGCTTGCCACTGTATCCCTCTGTACAAGCCTTGTGTTTGTCCTCTGCCCCTCGGGCGCCTGTATCTGCCTCTTTGGGGTCTGTCTGTGGCAGGAAAGGACCAGTTTTTGGAAGGCCAATTTCTACTAAAACGTGGGGGTTGAACCTGCATAAATTCTTTCACAGTTTGCATTGATTTATCCTTTTCCTCCATTTTCCGTAATACTTCCTCAGCATTTGCCCCAAATAGTACATCCTTTTGAAGACGGGCGTCTAGTAATTTAGCTTTGACATGATCAGGCAAGGCTTATTCCTTGAGCCAAGCATGCCTACCTATGACTGAGCCTGTAACAGCAGCTCTACATGAGGCCTCTAGAGCATCAAAACCACATTGTAAGGTATGTTTACCCACTTGTTCTGCACTATGCATCAAATCCTGCAACTCCTTCATGTCTGGTTGTGACATTTTACTTTTCAATTGAGATAACAAAAACTGTTGGTATTTTAGCATATGAAACTGACAGTTTAAGGCCCTCATGGGTAAGGTAGCAGAGGTATATACCTTTTTCCCCCACCTTTCTAAGGATCTGGAATCACTCTCGGAAGGCAATGGGTTTTTGGCAATGGAGGCCTTAACTCCCTTGGGCCCCTGTGAGATGGTTTCTAGGTCAACAGCATGGCTTTTGAATAGAAATTGGTGTGAGCCAGGAACCCTGTAGTACCCGTCAGGCTGAGCTGGAGGGAGAGAGTCCGGGTTAAGGCAGGCCTCCGAGAAAACATCATCTAGGATGTCCAGGACAGGAGGTATAGCCAGAGGCCTGTGCTGGGGTAACAAAAGAAATTCCCTGAGCCTTTTCTTGGAATCTGAATAATCCTGGCCTTCCCAGTGGAAGTGTTCCCTTAAGGTATGCAGAGTTTCTCCAAATGAATAATCCTCAGGGGGGGATACAGAAGGAATAGATTCCTCTGCATCAGAGTCTTCAAAAGGAGAGTAAAACTGTTCCTGATAATCAGAGTGCTCTGAAAAAATGGAGCCCTGATCAGAGGAGGGGGAATCGTCCTCCACTCTGGGTCTTTTGTCCGGAGGTGGCTGAGAACCTCTGATCAGAGTAATTAAATCCTCAGCTATTTTAAGCATCTGCTTCTTAGGCATGGGGCCTGGAGATGGGCCCTGTGTAGCTGGTCTCTTAGGGTGCATGGCAGCTTTAGACTTGGTGAAAGCCTTGATGGAGAAAGAAGAGGAAGGTCTGAAGACACCTTGAGTGGAGGTGGACCTGTCCACATTCTGTGTTTCAATGCCAAGCGTGGCTTCGGTATCTGTAGTCAGGGTGTGGGCCGAGGAGCCTGCGACCTCGGGTACAGGAGACACCGCCGAAGATGTGTCGTCGGTAATCAGGGGCTGCGTAGGTGCCTCGCTGAGAACCGGACCATGTGTAGTCGGCTTTGGGGTGGTGTCGGTAGAGGCCACGCACCTCGAGTGTCGGTCCTTGTCTTTGCGTTTTTTAGACAAAACCGGAGTCGGAGTATCCGACGACATAGTATAGTTAAATGCTTTCCCAAAATAATGCTCGTTTGTTGAATGTAGCGCAAAAGCGGCAGACCGAGACGTCGTGGTCTGGGCCTAAACAAGGTATACAGAGGGAATGGAAATCCTTATGCGGTATTTGCTTCCCACAAGAAATACAATTATTAACTTTGTCTGACATCGGTCTGAGGCAAGAAAAAGTTTCCCCAATGGGGTACTTAGCTTTTAAGAAGACTTCAGTTCCAAATTTTTTGTAATCTCAGGAGCTGGCCGACCGGCACTTGCGAACTGCTTCTGCTTCGGGCACCTCGCGGCAAAAAAGACTGAAGAAAATGGCGTCAGCTGGTTCTTTTATACCCCTGTCGCACTGACGTCAGGGAAGAAGCGACGACAACCGACGCCGGACCTAGACTTTGGAATTCGGCCGACTGACGGCAGGAGAACCCATCTGTTATGACTGCAGCTGTATGCACGATGAACATCTAGGTGTGGTGACGTTAGGACTTGGGCAACTGGGAGAGAGTTGGTTAGCTAGTGACTGGATAGTTTCTGTGAAGAAACTATTAAAGGAATTAGCAACGTTGTGTGAAGGATTATGGATGGTAACCGAGGGGTAGGAGCTGTGCATTGCCCTGGGTGAATATGTTTATTTATGCCTGCCCTAAGCTTTTGCGGATTGTTTTGATGCTTCTGTTGTAAATGACAGTAAAAGTTTTTTTTTTTTTTATCTAGGGTGGTAGAATTTTTTAGTGTTGTTCCTTAGTTGTCTAAATCTAAGTTGATCTAAAGGGGGATTTTGTGATATGCCAAGTGGTCCAAGCTTTGTTTCTAAGATCATTTGTCTGGTTTTGTTTGAAAGCCATGGAGCAACTTTTTCTTTAGTTTTTATAGAATGTGCAAGTGCATGGGTATCAAGGATTGATAGGAATTTGGTGCTGAAATATAATACAGCTTCTTCAAGTGGTAGATGTTTTAAGGACTGCCCAATTACATGCTTTGAGTTCATTTTGGAAATTAGCAAGGTTAAAGTTTTTGTTGTTTCTAATTTTTTTTTAAGTAGGTTCGGGGGGATGTCACTCTTATGCCTGAATATATAGGTAAGAAAATGATCACGCATGTCTTCAGGTCGGGTACCGGGCCTATACATGTGGGGATGGCTATTAATGAGTATCCAATCTAGGAAACTATCTTTGTTGTTAAGTTTACTGATCCTAGTAGGGGATGATATGATATGAGTAAATCTGTACAGATTTACATGGATGGTCGGAGATTCTGAGGAAAGTACAGTTGTGTACACTTACCATAAATGTAGATGTTCGAGTGTATCCACTGTTGCAGTCATCACATTCGGGTTATCCCTGCCAGGGGAACCCTCGGCCGGCCCGAATACCAGAGGCTTAGTATTTCCGGGTTGGTTGCTGTCACTCAGGACTGACGTAAGGTTGTTAGTAGTATAAAGTAAGGCAGCAGATGGCATCACATCAGTTTTTCTTGCCCTAACCTGTCAGGAGCCCCCAAGTGGGAGCCAGGTTCTGCTGGAAGAACCACACCAGTAGAAAGTAAATACCAATATGTCCCTTGTAAGGAAAGAAAAGAAAGGAGAGGGGGATGGAGGGAGGGAAACCAGGACTGCAACAGTGAATACACTTGAACATCTACATTTATGGTAAGTGTACACAACTGTACTATGTTTTTCATGTTTCACTGTTGTAGTCATCACATTTGGGTTGATTCCCAAAGCTGAGCAAAAGTGTGGAGGTACAGTCAAGGAAACTAGGGGCTGGCTAGGATGCCCTGCAAGACTGCAGAGGCAAACCCTGCCCTGGATTTGGAGAAGATAGGCAGGTGGTAATGTTTGGTGAAGGTGTGAACAGATGACCAGGTGGCAGCCTCCTCTGAGGAAAGCTGCAGAGGTGGAGGCTGGTCTGGTGGAGTGAGTCCTGACCCCCTTGGGGGGAGGCTTTCCATGTTGTTTGTAGCAGAAATGGATGCAGTGTGATATCCCATTTGTAGATGGTTTGTTTGGAGATGGCTTTGCCCTCTGCCCCTGCAGCAAAGCTAATTAGTAATTGATCGGACTTTCTGAAGGATTTAGTCTTGTCTAGATAGAATCTGAGCTGTCTGTGCACATGTAGAGAGTACAGGATTCTTTCCCCCTTGTTCTGTGGGGGCAAATTAATGGATTGGTTGAGAGCCACACTGGACATCACCTTGGGCATGAAGGATGGGTTAGTCCTGAGGGATACCCTGTCAGCATGGAAGATGATGAAGGGTTCCACAGCCATGAGTGCTTGCAGCTCAGAGACCCTTCTGGCTGAAGCGATGGCCAGAAGGAAAACGGTCTTCCAGGAGAGAAATTTTAGCTCTGCTGAAGAGTCAGGTTTGAAGGGGGGTATGAGCTTTTCCAACACAAAGTTAAGGTCCCAAGCTGGGGTTGGTGCTCTTCCGGGTGGCTTCAACTTGCTAGCCCCTCTTAGGAACTGTTTGATCAGAGGGTGTGAGAAAAGGGGCTGCTCAGTGGGAAAATAAGCAGAGATAGCAGAGGCATGAATTTTAATAGAGGAAAAGAAGAGTCCACTGTGTAGCAAGTCAGCCAAGTAATCCAGGATGAGAGAGAGGGAGGGAGGGCTGTGCCATATTGGCTCCCTTAGCCTGAATCCAGGCGCAGAACCTTTAACAGTTGTCAGCATAAGACTTCCTAGTCTAAGGCGCCTGGCCTCACATATAACATCTAGAACCTGTTTGCTGAGGTTGGTAGAATGATTCGGGGTTAGGGAACAAGCCAAACTGAGTGTCTGCAATTGGAGATGCATGAATTCCCCTTCCCTCTGGGTCAGGAGGTTTGGAATCTGAGGGTGGCAGAAGGGAAAGGCTGCGCAGCAAGGGGTACCAGCAGTCTGGATCTATAAGAATTGTCCTTGGTTTTTCCTCCTTTATTTTGAGCAGTACCCTGGGGATGAGAGGTAGTGGAGGAAAGGCATAGACCGATAGACTGACCAAGGGGAAGGACAGGGCATCCACTTTCCAAGCCATGCAGTGATGCTCCCTGGTGCAGAACTTGCTGAGCTGATGGCTGGTGTGGGGGGCAAACAGGCCAACCTTCGGGGTGCTTCATTTCTGAGTTATTAGGGCAAAGGTTCTTCTGTTGAGCTGCCACTTGTGGGTCCCAAAGATTTCTGCTTAAGTGGTCCGCCAGAGAGTTGAGAACACCCCAGGCATAATCTAATGTGTCTGTGGTGAGGGTCTGGGTGGCGTGGGGTGGTGAGAAAGGTAGTCCTTTGTTGAGGGAGCATGCTGTTGCCCACCAGAGAAAATCTTTTCTGAGGCAAGGTATTATAGGTAAGTCTCCAGGTCTTGACAGTGTTCACACCAAAGGCTTTTAGGTACCACTGAAGTTTCCTCATATGCAGTCTGGCATATAGAAGGAGTAGAATGCAAGATGCCAAGAACCCCAGAGCTTGCAGGATTTTCCTTGCAGATAGTTGAGGTCTGGTGGCTACTTGAGAGAAGTAGGTTGTCAGGAAGGTTTGCTTTTCTGGTGTAAGAAATGCCATCTGGGATGCTGTGTCCAGGCTTGCTCCCCGGAATATAATCCTTTGGGTGGGTACCTATTTGGATTTCTTTTCATTGATTGTGTAACCTAGGGAGATTAGCAGGGACTTCAAAAAAGGACAGGTGCTTGAGCAGCTTTTCCTGGCTGGCTGCCTGAATTAGGCAGTCTTCTAAGTATGGGTAAATCTAGATATCCTTTTGTCTGCAAAAGGCAATGGCCAGAGCCAGACATTTTGTGAAAACTCTAGGAGCAGTAGATAAGCCAAAGGGAAGCGCAGAGAACTGAAAGTGCTGAGATCCTGCCCTGAAACGGAGATATTTCCTGCATGATTCCCTGATGGGGATGTGGAGGTAGGCGTCCTTTAAGTCTAGGGTGGCTAGCCAAGCATCCTTGGAAAGTATGAGTAGAAGCTGCTGGAGGGTGAACATTTTGAATTTTGGGATCACCAGGAAGGTGTTTAGAATGGACAGATCGAGGATGGGGTGCCAGGTGCCCTATTTCCTGGGTACCAGAAATAGTCTGGAGTAGAAACCTTGGCCTTTTTGTTCTGCAGGAACTTGCTCTACTGCCTTCATGGAGAGCAGGGAAAGGACTTGCTTTTGCACCTCTGCCCACTCGTTTGGAGATAGATCTGGGAACCCTTTTGGAGTTGGTAGGGTGTGGAAAGATAATTGGTGTCCCTGGGATACTATGTTGAGAACCCAGCGGTCGTTGGTAATGGTGGCTCAGGTGTTTGCATGAAAGGAGAGTTTTCCTCCTAGGGTTAAAGTGGAGGTGAGCAGAGGGAGGGGTTGGGGGAGGAAAGTCATTGCGAGTTCTTACCATAAGGGGGTGGCTTAGAACTCCCTGGTTTAGAAGTGGAGGTAGTCCAATGCTTAGATCTCCGCATTCCCTGTGGCTGCTATCTGTGGGATCTGGTTCCCTGTGGTCTGGGCTGAACTGACCTGGTGGGAGCAGGAAAAGACCAGTGTTTGGAGGGACAATGCCTGCTGAACCTGGGTGGCTGGACCTGTAGGAAATCCTTAACTGTCTGCATGCATTTTGCTTTTTCTTCCATCTTTTTTAAGACCTCTTCTGCTTTAGTGACAAATAAGTTGTCTTTGTCCAAGGGGGCATCCAACAATTTAGATTTAACATGGTCTGGCAAGGGCTGCTCCTTAAGCCATGAATGCCTTCTAAGGACAGAACCAGTGACTGCTGCCCTGCAAGAAGCTTCTAGGGCGTCAAAACCACAGTGAAAGTTGTGTTTAGTTACTTGACTTGCAGAATGCATCAACTCTTGTAACTCTTTAGATTCTGCAACAAGCAGGAAAGGAAGACATTTTTTGTTAGAGGTGTTCAAGGTTATGTTGCTGAAATTTTAGTATATGGAACTGACAATTTAGTGCTCTGATAGCAAGAGTAGCTGAGGTGTATACTTTTTTACCCATCTGTCTAGTGCTCGAGAATCCCTATCTAAGGGGGTGGGATTCTTAGCAGAGGTTGCTTTAATTCCTTTAGGCTCTTGAGAAATTACCTCAGGGTCAGCAGTAGGATTTTTAAAAAGAAATTTGTTTGAGTCAGGGACTGTGTAATACCCATCTGGTTTTCTGGGTGCAGGAGGGAGGGTGTCAGGAGTCAAGCTGGATTCCAGGAAAACATCCTCCACAACATCCAAGACTGGGGGGGGGGGGGTGGCCAGGGGTCTGTGCTGTGGAAGATCTAAGAATTCCCTGAGTCTCTTTTTTGACTGAGGGAAGTCCTGACTTTCCCATTGGAAATGCTTCCTTAAGGTGTGAAGGGTTTCCCCAAAGGAAATATCCTCTGTGGGAGAGGCTGAAGGAATGGAATCCTCTGCATCAGAATCCTCATTGGCAGAGAGAGGTTGCATGTCTTCATACTCAGATGCATCTGAGTCATCGGACCCCTGTTCAGACAGAACTACAGGGGACAGATCTCTTTTTCTTTTGGAAGGTGTAGCTGGCTTCCCTTGATCAGCATGATAAGGTCTTCTGCCATTTTAAGCATTTGAGACTGAGGCAAGGAAGTAGATCCCTGAGATTGGGTCGCTGGTTTCTTGGGTGTGGTTCATACCGAAAGAATGGTAGTCGTGAAAGAAGTCGTCGGTTTGTGTCGAGAATCTGTAGTGCGAAGGACTTCCTTGGAAGCTGGTGCCTGCTCAGTGGCTCCAGACCCATCCAAGGTAGAGCCGACTGCAGGATCCTTAGTCAAAGAACAGCTTTGCGGCATACCAGACTCCGAAAGGGTCTCTGTAGCGGCCTGCGAATCCACAGAAGCGGGCATCAGGGGCTGCAAAAGCGCCTCACTGAGGACCGGAGAACTGACGACTAGCTTAACTGGAGCATCGTCTGAAGGTTTGGACCTGTGCGGTCTGTCTCTGTCTTTATATTTATGTTTTTCAGAAGATCTGCTGTCGGATGGCTTACCGATGCCATATTGGAATTTGAAGACTGTAAGCGAAAATATCTAGCTACAATAAGGGCCCGACGACGTATAGTTCTGGTGCTGAACAAAGCACAGAAGTGACAGCAGGTGAAGTTGTGGTCTGGGGTTAAGCAAGTGATGCAGTAAGAATGAAAGTTTCGGTGTGGTATTTGCTTTCCACTGGCGAGACAATTGTTAACTTTTTCTGACATTGGTTAGTGCAAGAAAAAAGGACCCCCAACAGGGTACTTAGCTTTAGATGTCTTCAGCTTCAATTCGGAAGATGAAACTCAGGTAGCGGCCGACTGTCACTCATGTGAACTGCTTCTGCTTCAGGCTCCATGGCAAGAAGGACTGATGTAATGGCTTGGCTGCCTTACTTTATACTACTCATGACCTGATGTCAGTTCTGAAACGACAGCAACCAACGCAATGAAATACTAAGCCTCTGGTATTTGGGCCGGCCGAGGTCTACCCTGGCAGGGATAACCCAGATATGATGACTGCAACAGTGAAACACGAAAAACGTCAAATATTCCAGTCGATGCTGAAGTCTCCTAGAACGATGGTTTCTTGAGGGTAGTTACTAGACAGCCAAGAGAGGATATCTTCTAGGGTGTTTGTGTTATTACTCAGGGGGAATGTAGACACAGGCTATGTTAATACTTTTTTTTAATTAATTTGAAGCTTTGCAATGAGAATTTCAGCATTATCAACACAGGGTGGTTGTGTGGAATCAGACATCACATCTAGAGTAGTTTTGTATAGTACAGTTACTCCAAAAACACCATTCCATAAACCAACTCACCAAGGACAGAAAAAACACACTGAACACAACTGGAGAAACTATCACCATCCACTTTTACTTTGTTCCTAGTACTTCGGCATCAAGCCTTCCAGGGAAAAATCATGCACAAGAATGTTGTGCTTTATATACATTTCACTACATTCATTATTCAGTTCAATTATACAATAACTGATCAATTAATCAGTGAGTCAAGAAAGTTAATATCTAAAATGCATCCTGAACAATAAAGTACTTCAGAAACATTTAAAGTGCATCAAAACATATAAAGTGCAACCTCTTACATTCCTATTGCATTTAACATTATAATTTAAGAAGTTCATACAAAAGCACTTATGCATCTCTAGATTATAGGTTCACAGGTAGGTACTAGGCTATCTGCCCAAGGGCATTTACCTAGCCAGAATGTGTCGGCTTTCGCCACCCCACTGATTAACTGAGCCTCTGTCAAGCAGAGCCAATGAAATGATCCCAGGGGTGTATTTTCTGTTACCCATCCACTTGTCAAGGTTTCTCTTGAAGAGTGTTAGTGAGGGGCTCTGCCTGATGTAATTTGGAATTTTGTTCCAAAGCATGGGGAGTCTCTGTGACAGGAATCTATCCCTTCAGCATGTTCTATTTATTGTTGTGGCAAGGTTTAGCTCACTAGAGCGCGTGGCTTGCAGTGACTTGGATTTCTTTAGGTGGAGCATGTCCATCAATTCTGAGTTGGACATGGCTTTGTAAGTCAGGCAGAGATCACCTCTGAGTAAGTGATATGCCACTGAGTACAGCCGGAGTTTTTTCAGTCGGGCTGCATAGGACATATGTTCGAGACCAGTAATCCTCTTGGTGAGATACTTTTGTGGTCTTTCCAGCTGTTGGAAGTGCCCTGTGAGGTACATCCCAAATAGGGCATTGTACTCTATCATGGGTCTAATGAGTGACGGGTAGAGGGGCATACTTCTAGATGTAAACCTTTTAGTAATTAGATGGGCCACATAGAAGGATTTCCTAACTACTTTGTCAAAGGAGAGATTACTATCTACCTGGGTCCCCAGATCTCTTATTACCTCTTCTGTATTAAGGGGGCTGCCACCTATGTGGTAATTTGTGGTTGTTTTGTTTTTCCCAAATGGGATGACTATGCATTTTTTTGGCATTTAGCTTGAGGCCATGACTTTGACACCAGGTGTTAGTCTCAGTAAGGCCCTTTTGGAGGATGTCTCTCTCATCTGGAGAGTCAATTATGGCTCCCAGTTTGCAGTCATCAGCGAACTTGGATAGCCATAGTCCTCCTGGGTTTGCCTGTACTTCTGAGAAGTATATGCCGAACAGTATGGGTCCCAGGACCAAGCCTTGCTGGACACCACTTGTGGCTGGTTTAGAATCGGACCTGGAGCCTGCTATTCTTACTATGTGAGTTGTCTATAAGCCAGCTGGCAACCCATCTCGTGATGTAGGGGTTTATGTTCAGGCTGGTGAGTTTTTCTGTAATACCCGAGTGGGGAACAGTGTTGAAAGCCTTGGTGAGGTCAAGGTAGGCTGTGTGAACCACCTTTCCCTCGTCTATGGCCTTGCTGCCTCGAAGTCTACCAGGTTTAGTAGGCATGATCTGCCCTTAAAGCCAAACTGGGTCGGGTCAAGTGTTTGGAGGTTCCCAATGTCTTTGTTAATGAGTTCCATGATGATGTACTCCATAGCCTTGCAGACCAGGTATGGGGTGATAGTTACCAGGGTCAGTTGTGGCCCTTCCTTTGTGGAGAGGAATAACCGTTGCTGTGCGCCATTCTATGGGCGCACAGCCTGTGGAGAGGCTGAGGTTGAACAGCGTGTTTAGGTGGGGGGTTAGTTCGTTCTGTAGTTCGTGCAAGATGCAGCCTGGGACACCATCTGGTCCCACTGACACTGTGTTTTTGGTTTTTGAAAGGGCTGTTTTCACCTGTGCGTTTGTGATTTTTGGGACACTACACTTTTCCGTTATTGTTGTGGGCCCTTTTGGAGGTGAGAGGGGGGGTGAAGTTTGCAATGAATCCATCTGCCAGGATGTTGGCAATATCAGTAGATTCAGTATATTTTGTGCTATTTTGAACTAGTTCAGTGCATATCTGCGAGTTGCCACTTAGATTCTTAACATAGCTAAAGAAGGCTTTGTGGTTATCTTTTGAATCCTTGGCTATTTTTCTTTCAAAGTTAGCCTTGGAGGATTTCATGAGGGACCTTAGTTTCTTACTGATACTGATCAGGGATGTCTTTCCTTCTTGGGATTTGTTTTTTTTTCTGAACTAGTTTCCTCCTTCTATTGTATAGCCTGTTTATTGCAGAGGTCCACCAAACTGGTTTCTTCTCTTAGAGGAGTGAGTCTTGGTTTTGCTAGGGATGGCATGATCCATGCATCCTTGTAGGTGCTAACAGAGTGCATTTGTAAAGGTTTCTGCATCTTGGGCAGCATTATCCTTTAGAGTGGGGGCTGTGAAACTTACCACCTCTGTCTTAAGTAAGGTGAAGTTTGCTTTAGAAAAGTTTTTTTACTGTGGTTTCCTTAGTTGAGGGTGGTGGTGGGGTGTGGACATTCAGAGTGATTAGTTTATGGTCTGATCTAACCAGTGATGGATTGACCTCCGGTGTGGAACACCTGTCGCCCATGTTGGTGATGACCAGGTCCAATATGTTTTCACCTCTGGTAGGGGAGTTTACCAGCTGATCCAGGGCGTTTGAGTTGATGAATTCCAGGAAGCGCTGGGCCTGGGAATTTGTACTCTAGTAGTTTTCACAGTGAATGGTAGGGTAACTGAAATTGTCCAATATCAGGGTGTTCGGTAGGACCTTCATGTTTTCCAGTGTCTCCAGAAAGGTGGAGTGGTGGTCCTGGGTCATGGAGGGTGATCTGTAGCAGGCCACAATCTGCACTGCAGATTTGCCTGACGTTAGTTGCACATGGATGATCTCAGAGGTATCATGCTGTGCCACTAACCCGGAGGTGTAGGTATCCTTGATGAATATGGATACACCCCCTCCTTTTGTGTTTCGGTCCGTGTTCTGTGGCCGAAACGTGTGGTATGAGTTGTAGCCCGGTAGTGCTGGGGTGCTCTCTGAAGACTTGAACCAGGTTTCAGTTACTGCACAGATGTCGATGTTCTCCATACTGAGGAGTGCTTCGAGCGCGTGCATTTTGAGATTTAAACTCCTGGCATTGAGTAGCATAACCCTCAGTTTTTTGCTAATTGTGCTGTTTACGGAGGTGGATTTGACTTTTGAGCCTTGCCTAAAAAAGGCACTACGGGGGCAGTATTCGAAAGCCTAGGGGTGACAGGTGCAAGCAGTCTCTTGCAAAGCAACGCAGCTTGTCGAGCATGTCGTCCCAGGCTGACAGACACTGGATCCCCTTTGAATGACACCAGAAGCTTAGCCAATTGTTGAAATTGATCATTTTTTCTTTATACTGAGGTATCATTCTTGGTGAGGGCTGGATGCTACTCAGGGTCAGGGTCATACCAGCCTGGGCTGCATGATCAGAGAGCTCTTCCATGTCTCTTCATGTAGTCCAGGGAAGTACGTCTCAGGTCATTCATGCCACCATGAACAATGACAGTCATATCTGTACCTGTTCTGGAGTAACCTGAGTTCTTGTGTTATGTGGCAGATTCTGGCTCTCGACAGGCAGCTAACAGTAACCTTCTGCTTGTCCAGCCTAGTGAGTGGGACGTCAGTGTGCCTGACTATAGAGTCACCTATTACTAGTGTGTTAGGTATGTTATTTCGCCTTAAGGGCTGTGATTGTGCGGCATACTGATTTTGTGTTTTATGTGTTGTCTGGTTTGTGACGGGAAGTGCAGGTTGTTTGGGTGTCTACTTTGGAGGTCTCTGATGCTTTTGCAGGTTTTTATTTAGAGCCACCGAATATGATTTTGTGTATTTATGTGTATTTTTTGCCAGTGCTGTTTTAGTAGGTCTGTGTGCGGCTGGAGGTGTGGTGCAAGTGTTAACCTTCTCCTCTTGACTGTCTGTTCCAGTCTTGGGTGGAGACAGCTTAGCTTCCAGTTTGGCTGTATAATTGCATCTCTCGCATATGCTAGTGTTTTGTGGTAGGAGGAGAGGGTTGTCTGTGTATATGAAGCAGTTGTAACATTGCCTCAGGATACCCAGATTCACCAGCTGGACTGGAGAGTGCACCTGAAGTTGCCCTTTGGTCATGCCTGAATAGTAGGGTGAGCTGCTTAGTCGCTTGGTTGGTGAGGGGTGAATAAAGAGCCTTGCCCTGCTGGGCAATCACTAAACATACAACTAAGCAAACACTAAAACATTTTACCCTACAATGGTTGATCAATTAATCAGTGAGTCAAGAAAGTTTTAAGTGCCGAAGTACTAGGAACACAGTAAAAGTGGATGATGACCATTTCTCCAGTTGTTCAGTGTTTTTTTTCTATAGTACAGCTACCCCTCCTCCCTTCCTAGTGGTACAGTCTAGCCTCAGTATGTTATAACCTGGGGGTAAAACCTTGTTATCTGCTATTGACTGTTTCAGACAGATTTCAGTACGACAAACTATATCCGGGGAATGTGTATCTAAAAGTGTATGCAGGTGGAGGACCTTATTATTTAAGCTTCTAATATTTAGGTGACTGACCATGAGTGAGTTCTAAAGTCTATTTAAAGTTCGTAAGTTAGTGGGAATAGTAGAATTGGGGCTCGGATCGACTAGTCAGGTTGGGCCAAGGTTTGGATGAATGTCCCCATCCATTGTGAGGTTGCCATGTAGTCTAATTGTGAGCTTCAGGAATTTAAATATTAGTCTTACGTAATTCTTGATTTTTAGGTTGATATATCTGGAGCTAATGGTTTGGTGGTATTTTGTATCCAATGAGTTAGTCGTAAGGGGGATTATTAAGTGGTCTAATTTAATTCGTATTATTGGAGTGGTGGTTTGGCTTCTTGGGTAGTGGTAGCCTAGGTAGGACAGATTTTCGTAGGTGGTGAGAAGATATGGAATTATCATCAAGGCTAGTAGGCAATATAGTAGCATTAATTTGAAAGGTTTCATGGCCAATAACAGAGGTATTGTCTAGATATTAGCTTTGATTTTTGCCCAACTTGAGTAGAGGGATAATTAGAATAGATAGGTAGGGAGGGTCCTGATAATGCCTGGAGAATTGTTGATTGGTTCTAAAAAGAGGGGGAGTGGTTTAGAGCTATAAATTTAGGAGTAGTAGAGGCAGGTGAGATTTGGGGGCAAGGCGGGGCGTTGAGTGAGCCCAAGCACAGCGAGGGCGAGCAAAGCGGGGCTTAACCTGCCCACGAGATCTGTAGGACCTATATAAGCACGCAAGTACAATGAGGCTTTTTTTCTCAATACTTTCTTACCCTTGTTTTTGCCTTCAGTATGCAATTTTTACATAGTATACTGTTAGTAATCACTTTTTGCACCTTTTTGCACATTTAGCTTTCTTCTGCCAATTTTCTGCTATTTTTGTAGGTTTACAGCTGCTTAGAAACGTAGATATGTTCACTAGGAAATCCTTAGAGATAGATATAGGAGTAACCCAGTTTAGTACTTTAGGGTTGATTGTGGGGCTTTGACAGATTACTGGGTAGTGCTGTAGACCTGGTATGGCTAAACAATATAGTACATACAGACAGGATAAGGTAATATTAACCTTGGCAGATCTTTTCAGAGTTTAGGGACATTGCAGGAAAGTTTCCAGTTAGGTTTCAGCAGGGGAGGTGTCCTTCTAGCGTTCAAGCCTTTCAGGGATCTAGCAGACAGAGGGAGATAGAACCTAATGACAGATACATAAGTTAGTATATGTGCTAAGTAGAGGATCCTTCAGCCAGTAGAATATAGCACTGTTATGAACATTTATTTTCTATACAACAGATCAGCAATAATCATAGAAAATGGCTATAACTCAATCAGAGCAGCCCAGTAGTTAACACATTTCAAAGCACAATGGTAGTATTATTAAATGCAGCCAAGTATTTAAGAAGTAAAACAGTCTAAATAGCATGAAATAGTGTCACTTTGGTTTAACAAATCAGCCAATTCAAAGATCTAGCTTATTTTTCTGTATTAGACTAGATAAAACGTGACCAGATATTTTAAACTTAAAACAGACAAAGTACAGTGTAGTACTGGCGTTTTAGTTTAAATATCAGATATCCCACAGTCTCTAATCATTATTTTTACAGTAGACTTATTTCAAACTGCATACAGATATATTTCTGGTTTAAACAGGCATAAAACATTGTAGAGATTTCTTGTCTAGCTTAACTAAATCAGTAAATACTGTTTCTAACACCAACACCATGTCAATTAGATATAAATTGCATTTATAACAGCAGTTTTAGTACAGCATAGTTGCATAGAGACAACATAGCTGCAGTGGTAATGCCAGTAAAACACTGTTGCTGAATGGCAGAATCAAACCAGTGAAATAAACAAGTAAGCAGAGCAGTAGTCAAGAATCAGAAACATAAATACTAGTTGCATACATCCAAATAATTAGCTAAAAACAACACTAAGAAATTCCGGAGGTCTAATGGCTTACCAGTGAGCAGAATTCAACTGCTTGTGTCCTGATGGAAGATTAGTAATTTAAAGATGGCTCCATAAACAGCAGGAATCCAATATAGACTTAGTATTGGGGGTGGGAGGTACCAAAAAGGGTGTGAACCAGGTGCAATGCAAAGAAACCAGTCAAACCAGAGAGGCAAGCAGTGGAAAACTATCAGCACATTAAGTACAATGAGGCTTTTTTTTTAAATACTTTCTCACCCTTGTTTTTGCTTTCAGTATACAATTATTTAGTAGTATAGAATCACATTGGCTTTCCCCAGTAAGTCCATTGCTATGAGAAAGTGGCCTGAAGAGATTGCTCACTGCCACACTTTCAGTGCTTCTCGATATGGTGGCTAAGATCTGGCTCCTCCCTGTTTACTGATGTACCAGACTGTCTTAGTCTCAATCATCCCGGAAGGAAGAATGTCTTGAAAGGCCTACAGTGCTAGGAGGACTGCTCTCTTTTCCAGAGCACTGATGTGCATCTTGGCCTCTACTGAGGACCACATACATTGGACTATTCTTCCCTCGTACTGTCCCACCCCCCTCCCCAGCTGGGAGGCATCCGTGGTCACAGTGGCTGTAGGTAGGGGAAGAACAAATGGATGGCCTACAGAAACTTCGTCCAAGTGAAGCCACCAAAGAAGATATTTTTTGCAAGGCTGAGTGATCTTGACAGGGGTGGATAAAGGCTGCTGAAGAACAGACCACTGTACCAAAAGAGTCCACTGCAGAATCTGCATGTGAAACCTGTAAAGGAACTAGGGTGATAGATGCTACCAAGGACCCAAGGCTTGTAGCATTAGTTGTGCTGGCAGTGACATGTGCAAGATCATTTTCGTGACCTGGGATATGAGCATATGAATTTGTGTAGTTGGAAGACAGACTTTCTGTGTGACTGTTTAGACGAGCACCTATGAACTTCAGACTCTGCATGGGTGTGAGTTGAGACTTGCTGTAATTGACTGCGATGCCTAGGTGAAGACATAACTGGAGCAAATAGTCCCTTGCCTATAGAAGTAGATGCCTAGATAAAGCAGTTAGGAGCACGTCGTCTAGATACTGAAACACTAAATGCCAGCAGTCTCAGGTGAGCAGCTACCACCGCCATGCATTTAGTGAGCACCCGGTGGGGCTGTGGTGAGGCCAAAAGGAAGTGCACTGAATTGGTAATGACTGGCTCCAGGTGGAAGCACAGATATCTCCTGGATTGCTTGTTCATTTTGATATGATAGTATGCAACCCAAAGATCTATCGAGCACATCTTATCATCCTTTTGTAGTAGGAGCAAAATCGACTGAACCGTGATCATACAGAATTCTGAATATTTCACTTATTGGTTTAATCCACTGAGATCCAGGATAGGTCTCAAGTCCCCTGTCTTCTTTGACACCAAGAAGAATCCTGAATAGGTTCCAGATCCTGTCTGGTCTGCGGGGACCTCAAGGATGACTTTTTCTGAGCAGCTATTCTGTTTCTAATGCTGTCATCTCCCTCTGACTGGGTGGAGCATCAGGGATTCTTTTCATTCTTGCAGGGGGAGTTTGGAAAATGGTATGATCTAACCTCTGGATATAATTATTTGCACCCAGCAATCTTTTGTGATGGACGTAGAGGCTTTTTGGTGCAGAGATAAAAGCCCCCTAACTGCCTCCAGAGGGCAACAGTCAGGCCACCTTTCAGGAGCACTGGTAGGGCTTGTCTGAGAAAAAAATTGTAGAAAAAGTACAGTTTTGTACCTACCATAAATGGATAGCATCTGCAGTCATAACAACTGGGTTGTCCTTAGAAGGCTAAAATTTTGGATAGATGCCAATGTTTTTTTCTAGCACAAAGTTCAAGTCCCAAGCTGGCAATGGTGGTTTAAGTGCGTGGTTTTGCAGGCCACCTCTGCCTCAAGGGTGGAGTCTTCCATTAGAGTTCTCCCCTCTGCCTCTGTGACATCTAGCTTCTTGTGAGAAGGACCCCGAGATTTGCAGAACCACATCCTTCTACCTCCTCATTGAGTCCAGGAAAAGGGCTTTTGAAAAAAACATATCCCCTATGGCAGACAAGGTATTTCTTTCTTGCTTACCTCTAGACTATGTTTCTTTTACTTTCAGGGCAAAAAGGAAGAGCCATAAAACAAATCATTGATGAACGAAGACTTGAAGGGCTCAGCAAATTCACATAGACACATCCTAGCATGCCTCCCAATGGTTATGCCTGAATCTGCCACCCATGATGTACCTTCTGCAGCACGGGAAATCAGCCTCCTGGATGTGTTAATTATGGACTGCAGGGTGGCTAGTTGAGAAGAGACTGTTTTGGTTCTCTGCAGACATGGACCCAGAAAGAGATTTGGAAAGCTCTTAAGTCAAATTTATTTGGAATCTCAAGAAATGTGCTAAGTATTTAAATGACCGTACAGCAAAGGTTGCTGAAGCATAAATGTGCTTACCGAATCTGTCCAAGGCCCAGATACCCTGTTAGGGAGATGGACAGAAGAGCTCTGCTCCGCAAGCTCTTTCTTAGTGGCTGCTGCCACAACCATGGCATCAACTGAGACCCCCTTGTTCCAGTGTGATCTGTCCTTTGGAGAGGTTAAAAATTTGTCTGGGTGCTTAGGGATGGGCTCCATAGCAGTATACAGTTCCTTCAATGTCCATGAAAAGAGATCTATACGTTCATCGGCCGGGGGGGGGGGGGGGGGGGTGTCACGCAAGATGTAGCCGGGCCAGACCCAAAAGCCTCCAGGAACACAGACTCCATTTCGGATGATGGAAGACCAAACACCTTTTTGCTTTAAGAGATCAAGAATAGCTCCTAAGGAGACATCTTCAGATGGAGATCTAGGGGAGCTCTCCCTATCATCAAAATCGGTGTCTTCAGTGACAGATTCCTGAGGGGAATCCAAGTGTCTCCTTTTACATTTTCTTCCAAGGAACCTCATTAGTGGTATGGTCTAGCTAGGTATCAGAAGTGACAGGGGAGTCCAAAGGGATTGAATGGAGGACTTGAACAGGCTGGCTCTCCCAGTGGAATAAAAGACTGATGCTCAGAGCAAAGACTTGAAGGTGGTAGAGATGTATGATCAGAGAGGGGTAGGGATGCCTTTTCTCTAGGTTACTTTGAAAGCAGAGTGCCTATGGGAGACAAAAGACAGAGGTAGCAGAGCTGACATTTCCTCTCCTGCCGACCCTGGAATCCTTCTAAGTCCTCCATCTGAGGATGGAGTCAAACCTGAGCTGTCCAGTGCCAAAGCTCCAAGGGGTAGGAATGGCTCTGACAACTTTGGAGTCGACTCTGGTCCCCCAGATCTGGCACAGACTCTTCAGGTCCAAGACTCCTGTTCTGAAAGGCACAGAGCCAGACTGCTCAGGGAAGGGATTGGAGTCGAAGACCCTGCTGTCTTCAGATCCAAAGAGGGCACTAGTGATCTTGGATCCAAGGTCTCCAAAGCCACAGTCCAGATCAGAAAAAAGGAGCACTAGTCATGGGCAGGCTCATGGATCCAATGGAAGGCGAAGTTAGAATTATCCCTATGTGGATCTGAGGAATTTAGTCATTATCCTATTCACTTTATCCTCAGACAAACTCATGAAAGACCTGAATGAGCAGATAGTGGATGGTGACCGCAAGTGTTTACGTGGAGACTCCTGCAAAAATGGGGAAGGGAGCAAAAAAGTTATCAGATCCAGAGAATGAAGAGGTGACCGGATCTCAGGTGATTTCGTTTTCAAAGCAGTAGTATCTGTAGGTGTCAGATCCAATTTTTTTTTGACATTTTTGGAGATGGCTCTGAGGATGTAGTTGAAGATGTTTAAGAGATCCGAAGATTTCTTCTTAGACTCTCTGACTTGGGCAGCAGAGGCCGGCCTCCCTTTGTCAGATTTATTACTGGGGGACTGAGCTCCAATTGGAATACAGGAGGAGAAGAAGAAAGATGACCCTTCAAAACTAGTTTAAGTCTATCAGTGAGTAACCTGGTGTCGAAGCTGGGGTCTATATTGAATGATTGAACTTTCAAAAGTTTGACAGTCATATGATCAAATTTTTGAAAGTTCAAACGTTTTAACTGTGATCTCCATACAGTGCTGAATGGAAAATTTCCCTTTTCTGCACTGTAGTGCGAGCTCGGAGTTGGTATAGTTAAAGAGCGGGGGGGTGTGGGAGGTGCATGGGGGCATGCCCCCTGCTTAAAATGTTCATGTAGGTTATTTGTGTAGTTTATTGTTTTTTATTAGATTTTCGAACTTTTAAAAGTTCGATCATATGGTGTCGACCATATGACGCTCGAACTTTTGAAAGTTCGATTATCTAATATATACTCTCGAAGCCGGTACAAACAGTACAATGAATCTAAATGGGCAGCGCCCAAGCAATAGATGTATTCCCTATACACATCTGAATTAGGTATTTTGCTCCCACAGGAGACGCATTTCTTGAAACCATCCTAATCCTAAAAGGGAAAATAATTACAAGTATGAAAAAAATATCTATTTTATTTATTTTTTTAAACCAGAAAAACAAGAAAAGGCAAGACAAACTACAAACAATGGTAGCTAAGGGTACCCTAAAATGGGTAGAAAGAGACATGGAGAAAAAAGCTGAAGTACCAGCAATTGTACTGGAAGGAAATAGTGAGGTTCTGGTAAAACTGAAAGAGGAAGAAGTTTCAATTAATAGAAAAAAATTACTGGAATAAATGGAGGAATGTGAAAGTAATTTAAAGGGTTGCCTACTGAAAAAATAGTTGAAAGAACTCTCAGTTTTTCTCCTACAATACATCAATAGCTTGAGACCATGGGGCTCCATGTCTGTAGCGATATGGCAGCAAACAAAATGTGAGGTATGTTAGCCTGGCGGGGCATTATGGGTAAAGGAAGGAGCTTGAGAGTTTGGCTCAGATCTGGAAAAAGTGGCAGAGTCAGGTCCGAGATGGATCTGAGATCTATCAGTTGAGAAATGAATGAAAATGACATCAGATCAACTTATTTGTGAAAAATCAGATATGGCTCCCTATACAAATGGGTCCAAAAGTTCCAAGATCCTACACCAAAGGTGACGGCCAACAAAGTAGTTTCCAAGAAAGCAACTTTAGTGCTACTGAGCCAACAAAAACTTATGAAGTTCAAATCACACAGGGCATATGATATCTTCAGGGGAGACCAAAGAAGCAA
Organism: Protopterus annectens; assembly: GCF_019279795.1. Lineage (NCBI taxonomy): Eukaryota > Metazoa > Chordata > Ceratodontiformes > Protopteridae > Protopterus > Protopterus annectens. Next base: position 531,401,847 of record NC_056746.1, read on the forward strand.
CATTTATGAAACTGCATGACCAGCCGTTACTAAGCCTGACTCCTGGCCCCCCACAAAACCATGATATGCACACAGAACCAAGTGTGAATTAAACGCATCTAAAAGACCTAAAGATTAGCCTGAGACTTGATCTGCTGGTGCATACCCTTTTATTTTCCTTTTAACAGGGTAAATTAAGTTATAAAGGTCTGTTACTCTATTGCTCATTAACTAATTATTGGAATGGAACATGCTGAACAAGTCAAAATGTGGCACATCCCAGTTAAGCGAGGTCTCCTAGCTTGATACTAAAAAGATCTACACAACTAAAAGCATTAAAAAATAAAAATGGGGATCCAAGAATGGGACAATAAACAGAAAGGTTGGGTAAAAATAGCAGGAAGGTGGGCAACGTGCTCATTGTGTAATCTTTCTTATTTTCCATTTTCATTTTTTTTTCCAATTCTTTCAGTGGGACTTCAGTAAACTTCTCACAATAGCCTCTCTTTACAATCCTCAAAATGACAAACATCAGCATTCCTTGTTCTTTCTTTTTCTTACATATGGGTATATAAATTAAGGCGAACAAGCTAGCTAGTAGTTTTCATGACAAGTAACACCATCTACAGAGTTCTCAGCTAAAATACAGACCTCAGTGAGAACAGCATATCTGTGTGTCTTAAGCTTCTTCATATGTAACAGAGATTAGACCACATCTGCTATGGCTGTGTATTATTTTTTAAACTTCCTCATATCACAGTATCAGTCCGTAGAGAAACATCAGTTAAACTGGAGGAAATACATCTGAGGCACACCTCTCAACCTCTTACAGCAAGAAATCTGGACAAAGCCTACAATAATGGTGGGACAAAGGCCCAAAACTACTGATGGGTTTTAAATATTGCTTTCATACACTTAGAAAGTTGCTAGAATAACAAGATTCGTGTTTGCATGCATTTATTGATGGATATGAAGTCTGAAAGTCAAATATGTCATTAGTGACTTCAATCCTCAATGATTTGCCAGAAAACTACAAATTTTATGGGGAACAGATCAAAAAACTAAGGTAAAAATATGGACATTCTGAGAAAACCTAGACAACTGAAAGGTAGGATCTGAGGAGGTAAAGATTTCTTTTCACAAAGTTCTTAAGAACTGTAGAAGTACAATTCTTGTGCTTCAGGATAAACCAAGCTTACAACTGTATGATTTGAATGTAGAAATTTGACTTATTCCTCACTACCACTGGATTAGCTGAAAAGTCTGAAAAAGTTCAATGTGCTACATATGATGGGTCTGATGAGTGATCAGTAGAGGGGCACAATGACCTCTTTTGATCTGGATGTTAACCCTTTTGTGATTAGGTGGGGCACATAGAAGGATATAGTAATCTCTCCTTTGATAATCACATTGCCAAAGTAGTTAGATAATCCTTCTATGTGGCCCACCTAATCACAAAAGGGTTCGCATGCAGATCAAAAGAGGTCATTGTGCCCCTCTACTCATCAGACCCATCATGCAGTACAATGCCCCATTTGGGATGTATCTTACAAGACACCTGCAACAGCTGGAAGGACCAGGGAAGTACCTCACCAAGAGGATCACTGGCCTCAAACAGATGCCCTATGCAGCTTGAATGAAGAAACTCCAGCTGTACTCAGTTGCATACCGCCTACTTAGAGGTGATCTCTGCCTGACATACAAGGCCATGTCCAACCCAGAATTGATGGACATGCTCCACCTAAAGAAAAGCATATCCCCTTGAGCCACAGGCTCTAGGGATCTAAACCTAACCACAACAATAAACAGGACGTGCTGGAGGGATAGATTCCTGTCACAGAGACTTCTCATGCTTTGGAACAAGATTCCAATCTACATTAGGCACAGCTCCTCGCTAACACTCTTTAAGAGAAACCTTGACGAGTGGATGGGAAACAGAAAGTTTACCCCGGGGATCACTTCAGTGGCCCTGCTGGACAGAGGCACAAGGAACTAATCTAAGGAGACGGTGAAAGCCAACACATTCTAACTAGGCTTATAAATGCCTTCGGGCAGATAGCCTAGTACCTACCTATGAACCTATTCCTGTGTGTTCATGGGAAAGGTAAAAAAAAAAAAAAAACACTCAACTCATTTACTTTCCTTGAAGAGGATAAAAACACCACAGTGGCACTACGAAGAAGAAAAAAGACTTGGTAGCACCACTGGAGGTATTTTCCATTAGTCATTTATTTGTTGCTTACAACGGCGTAAGGTCTCACAAATACCACAGATGCTCGTGCTACTCAGCTGAAGAAAAGGGCCAAGGACTGTGAATATGGTTAGCTGCATTACTAACAGACAGAATAATGTATGGTACAATAATAATGAAACAAGGGGAGGCTTTTAACAGAATGAAAATTCACTTTTCAAAAGCAGTGTGTGTGTGTGTGTGTGTGTGTGTGTGTGTGTGTGTGTGTGTGTGTGTGTGTGTGTGTGCGCAAAGCCAGCAAAATTGCTGAAGCACGTAAAGAAAATGTAGAATTCATGTAAAAATTTGAGTCAGATAAGGCAAAAATGAAAAAGGTAGGATAGATGTACTGTATAAATAATGGACATGAAAAAAGATCCATGTTACACTGAAGTGAAGGTCAGAGTGCCTGAATTGTTTTAATTAAAGCTCAAAGCATATATGGCAATAAGCATAGCAGCATTTACTGCTCCGAGTTTATCCAGTCCTGCTGGATCTGTGCTAGATAATGACATTTTAAAAAGATATGCAAAACTAAAAGAAACTGTATTCCAAGAAAGTAAGTTACTGAACAGGAATGTGAAAATGAACCAGTTGATCGTATTACTGAAATTAAAAGAATGGATACTGTGAGATATGAAATAGCACCTGTGGTACTGAAAGGCAGGAAGGCAAGACAGACTGCTGAGAAGAAATGCTGAAAATTAAAGAACAGAATGCGGAACTTAAGGCAGACAAATGCAGACTGCAGTATTTTGTCAGAAAATGCAACAATTGGGTTCAGGTGGCTGTTAAAAGAAAAACAAGTATCTGGCACCATTAGGCCAGAAACTGCTAAAATGAAAGTACAAAAATATGAAGTAGACTTCTTTCTCAAAAAGCAAATTCTTCTAGTATTTTGGGAAGTGTGAAAAGCGGAGTGCTCTACAGTTTGCCAGAATGGAGCAGACATGGCAGCTACTTGAGCAGCATGTTAATTAGCATTCTGCTGGTGTAAAAAAAAATAAAATAAAACTGCAATTCTGCAAAAAAGGCAATAAAAGTTCTGATTTTGGATTAATTTTGTTACTAATTAGTAAGGACAATGGTAGAATATCAAAAATGCATATAACTGGAAAATCTAAAGGAAAGTACAGTTGTATATTTACTATAGATACAGATGTTCAAATGTGCAGTAATTCCTTAGCACTTCCTCTGTTGTGGAAGCTTTTGGCTGGGCCGAATACAAGAGACTTTCCCCTCCTCCACGGTCTGACAGACATCCTCCACTATGACATCAGGGAATAAGAGGAGTTGGTCATTCTTACCTCTCTTAGGCCCAGAACCCCATTCTCTGAGCCCTGGGCCAAGGACACAACATCCATACCGTCTCCTGCAAGGTATGGTAATGGAGACCTGAGAGGGTGACTAAAAGGGGGGGGGGGCAGTTAAAAGAAAGGATATATGGAACCCAACCCATAAGTTTAGACAAATGGGAAAGGAGGGAGGGAAAATTTACTGCAATAGTGAAGAAACACGAGCATCTACAATTATGGTAAGTAGACACAATTTTACTATGTTCATCATGTTTTACTGCTGCAGTAATGACTCCTTGGAGGATTCCCAAAACTGAAGGATAGATGGTTTGAGAGATGAACCTAGGTAGACAAAGTACAGTTGTGTACACTTACCATAAATGTAGATGTTCGAGTGTATTCACTGTTGCAGTCATTACATTTGGGTAATCTTCTGGCAGGTTGCCATCAGTCGGCCTGAATTCCAAAGTCTTGGGGCCTGCGTCAGTTGCTGTCTCCTCTTCCATGACGTCAGTTCGTCAGGGGTATAAAACATGCATCTGATGCCATTTTCTTTAGTTTTTCTTGCCCCAGATGTCAGGTGCGCCCAAAAAGGTAGCAAAAATACATATATATATATATATATATATATATATATATATATATATATATATATATATATATACCTTCATCTACAAGCAAATACACCACATAGGTTGTAGAAGATAGAGAAGGAAAGATAAACTCCAGAATGAAAGGGGGATGGCAGGAGGATAACCTGGACTGCAACAGTGAACACACTCGAACATCTACATTTATGGTAAGTGTACACAACTGTACTATGTTCTTCGTGTTTCACTGTTACAGTCATTACATTTGGGCAGAATACCAAAGCTATGGTAGGGAGGCTGGAGATAAACAGCATTGGGTGCGGCTATAAGGCCCTGCAGAACTACAGTGGCAAAGCCTGCCCTGGACTTAGAGTAGAGAGGCAAATGATAAATGCTTTGTAAAGGTGTGAACAGAACTCCAAGTAGCAGCCTCTAGAATGTCTTTGGTTGGAACTCCTCTGAGAAAGGCTGCTGAAGTAGCTGCAGCTCTGGTAGAATGAGAACTAATGCCCTTGGGCACAGGTTTACCATGGTGTAAGTAGCAGAAACGGATGCAGTGGCTTATCCACTTTGAAACTGTCTGATTTGAAATAGCCTTTCCTTCTGATCCTGCAGCATATGTCACTAGTAATTGCTCAGTTTTTCTTAGAGCTTTAGTCCTGCTCAAGTAGAATCTTAGCTGTGTACGTCCAAGGAATGCAGAATTCTCTCCCCCTTGTTCTGCGGATTTGGATAAAAGGTTGGCAGATGAATTGTTTGGTTAAGAGCCACACTGGAAACCACCGTAGGCATAAATGTAGGATTTGTCCTCAGAGACACCCTGTCTGGGTAAAATATGATAAAAGGTTCTACAGCCATGAAGGCCTGTAGCTTTGAAACTCTTCTTGCTGAAGTAATTTGTAGTAGCAGAGCTGTTTTCCACGATAAGAACTTTATATCAGTGGTAGCAGCTGGTTCAAATGGAGGCAGGGTGAGCTTTTCCAACACATAATTGAGGTCACATGCAGGTAATGGTGATCTAGGAGGCCTTAAATGTTTGGCTCCTCTAAGATACTACTTTAGTAAAGGATGAGAAAAGATTGGTGGCTCTGTATTGTAATGAGCCCAAATGGCAGAGGCATGGATTTTAACTGATGAGAAAGATAGGCCTTTGTCAAGCATCTCAGTTAAGTATTGTAATATCTGAGGAACATTTGGTTCTGCTGTATCAGTTCCTTGTACTTGATTCCAAGGACAGAATCTCTACCATTTATCAGCATAAGATTTTGTAGTACTAGGCCTTCTGGCTTCCAAAATGACATCCATCACAGCTTGACTGAGAGGTGTTGTTTGTATAACTACATGATCAGCCATGCTGCCAGGTTCAGTGTCTGGAGTTGATTGTACAGGATCTGGTTGTTTTGCTGGGACAGTAGTTGAGGTCTTTGAGGTAAGGTCCAAGCTGGGTATTGAGACAAGTTCCTTAGGATTGGTACCAGTATTGGCGGGGCCAGTCCGGGGCAATTAGTATCATCTTTGGTTTCTCTTGTCTGACTTTTAGGAGGACCTTGGGAAGAAGAGGCTGAGGAGGAAAGGCGTAAACTGATAGGTTTTTCCAACTGAAGGATAGGGCGTGCACTTTCCATGCTTGTCTTTGTGCAGAATCTTTTCAATTGATAATTTTGAGGAGAGGCAAATAGATCTATGTCTGGGCTCCCCCATTTCTCTGATATCATGCTGAAGACTTGTGGATTTAGTTTCCACTCGTGAGGATCCATAAGGTTTCTGCTTAAATCGTCTGCCAGAGTATTTTGCTTTCCTGGCAGGAATTGAGCTTGAAGATGTATTTGGTAGGTCAAAGCTGTATCCCACAGTGCCATGGCTAATCTGCAAAAGGGGTATGAGTGTGTGCCCTCTTGCTTGTTTATATACCACATGACCGTGGTGTTGTCCGTCTTTATCAGTAGTTGTCCTGGATGAAGTAAGTCCTTGAAGGCTGTTAGGGCATTTTGAACAGCTAGCATCTCTTTCTGGTTGATGTGTGGATGCATTTGTTTTGAGGTCCATATGCCCTGAATGCATCTTCCTGCCATGTGAGCCCCCCCAGGCATAATCTGATGCATCTGTTGTTAAGGTTTGGCTGGCAGGGGGTTGAGTGAAGGCCCGTCCCATGTTTTGGTGACATGCCTTTGCCCACCATAGAAACTCCTGTAGTAGGCAAGGAATGAGAGGAATCATTGTTTCCAGACTGTGAGAATGTTGACTCCATAAACTTTTTAGGTACCATTGAAGTTTCCTCATATGCAGTCTTGCATATGGAATTAGTAGGATGCAGGATGCCATGAAGCTCAAAGCCTGCAGAATTTGTCTTGCAGATAACTGGGTTTTTGTTGCCATCAGTTTGAAGTAAGTAGTCAGTTGCCTTTGTTTGTCTGACGTGAGGTAAGCCATCTGGGTAGTTGTATTCAAGCTTGCACTCAGGAATGTTATCTTTTGAGAGGGTACCAGTTGTGATTTCTTTTCGTTTATTGTGTACCCTAGGCCTGTTAAAAGTCTTTTCACAAAAGCCAGGTATCGAAGAAGAATGTCCTTGTTCTCTGCTTGAATGAGTCAGTCATCCAAGTAAGGATACATTTGTATACTTCTTTGTCTGCAAAATGCAATTATTGGTGCCAGGCACTTTGTAAAGATCCTGGGCGCAGCAGATAAGCCAAAGGGCAGTGCAGAGAATTGGTAATGCATTAAACCAGCCTTGAATCTGAGGTATCTTCTGCACGATAGTCTTATTGGGACATGCAGGTATGCCTCTTTTAGGTCTAATGTCACCAGCCAAGCATTCTTGCCCAGCATGGGCAGAAGCTGCTGCAAAGTCAGCATTTTGAATTTTGGAATGTCCAGGTATGTGTTCAAAGTGGATAAATCCAGTATTGGCCGCCAGGCCTTGTCCTTTCTGGGTACCAAGAACAGTCTTGGGTAAAAACCTTGTCCTTTTTCCTGTTCTGGTACTGGCTGAATGCCCCCCATATCCATTTTCTAGCTAGTTTCACTGTGTGTGAGGTATTAACTGGAAATTGTCCACTCTTATTAAGCATCTGTTGGGTTGTTTGTTTATGATAACTTGTTGCAGTTAAACTTTTTTCTGGTGGCTCCTTTAGCTGTTTAAAACTTTCATTTAAAGGCTCACTGCTGCTTTTCAGTTGTGAGTAACATTTCTGCAGTATGTTTCCCACCATCCCTCCCTGTTGGTATAGTGTTTTCATAGTTGGTGGCTTTTTGCAGTTGCCCGTCCCTAGTGTAAATTTGATCTGTGACCCTCCTCCCAGTCTAGTGTCATTACCTCTTTCTACCCAGTACAGGGAGAGCATTTGAGAAGGCCAATCAGCTTAGTTTCTGCTACTCCTTTCTCTCTTTCCACAAAAAAAATGTATCTGCTTTTACTGTATTTGTGTTTTTTCCTACTTTATTTTGCTTTTGTGTCATCTTAAAAGTACTCAATTGTATTTATTACTGCTTGGTGTAACTCATTCTAAGCCTTTTAGTTTAAGCACCTGGGCTTCAGACCAGTTTTACATTAAGAAGATTTGTGGTCTGCACTGTAGTGGCAGAACAGGTAGCTTACATCCTTCTAAGTTGGGAACTGCTGATTGAGGGCTGTGTCTGTTACTCTAAAAGTGTATTAATTCTGGTTTAAGCACTTGGGCTTGAGGCCAGTTATTTTACATTAAGAGGGTTCGTGTTCTGCACTCTTGTGGGAGGAGAGGCTGGACTCTGTCCTTCTGAGCTGGGAATTTCTGGTTAAAGGCTTATAGTGCCTGCATATTTGAACTGCTTCTTACTGAAATTGGTACACCTTGTTTGCTGTAGCATAGACTAGATCCAGGCCTGCTGAATCTAGCTTTGTTTGTATAACTTGAGCACTAATCCAGGCATTCTTTAAAGTATTCAGTTGTATTTATTACTGCTTGGTAGTAACTTGATTAAAGTGTAGCTATCATTTCTAAGTCTTTTGGATTAAGCACTTGGGCTTCAGACCAGTTGTTTTACATTAGGAAGGTTTGTGGCCTGCATTGTGGTGGCAGGACAGGTAGCTTACATCCTTCTAAGTTGGGAACTGCTGATTGAGGGCTCAGTGTCTGTTGTTCTAAAAGTGTATTAGTTCTGGTTTAAGCACTTGGGCTTCAGGCCAGTTATTTTACATTAAGAAGGATCGCGGTCTGCACTCTTGTGGGAGGAGAGGCTGGACTCTGCCCTTCTGAGCTGGGAATTTCTGGTTAAAGGCTTATAGTGCCTGCATATTCTAACTGTTTCTTACTGAAATTGGTACACCTTGTTTGCTGTAGCATAGACTAGATCCAGGCCTGCTGAATCTAGCTTTGTTTGTATGCTTGTTGTTTGTTTATTTCCCTGAAATGTTAATTCCACCTGAAACGCGGCCTTTTAGCACTTCTGTGGATCCCTAGTGATATCTGCATTGCTTACTGTACTTATTTCCTTGTTTCACTTGAAAGAAAGTTACTGTTTGTCGTTTTTGCATTTAAGTTACCTGTAACACATTGCATTTAAGTTACCTGGTACTTGCTCACTAAAGCAATTATATAAGTCAGCTCTAAAAAATTAAAAGCACTACACCCTCACAAATTCCCCTTGAGTACCTTGTTCCCCATTGGCCCTTTTTTCAGTTATAAAGGAATTCCCAGTACTATTCTAGTATAGTCCAAAGGTCAGTTGTCAATCTCTTCTCCAGTCCAGCTGGTGAATCTGGGAATCTTGAGGCAATGTTACAACTGCCTCATGTACACAGACAACCCTCTCCTCCTCCCAACAAATTCCAACACATGTGAGAGATGCAACCATATAGCCAAACTGGAGGCTAAGCTCTCTCAACTCAGTACTGGCAAAACCAGTCAGGAGGAGAAGGAAACCACACTCACTACAATTCCAGTCTCACATAGACCTACCACGACAACAAACCAAACACAAACACACAAAAACATACTCGGAGGCTCTAAATAAAAATCTGCCTAAGCAGCAGAGACCTCATAAGCAGACACCCAAGCAACCGCTACCCCAAAACAAAACAAGTGCAACACATAGCTCACAAAGCCAGTGTGCCGAACAGTCACAACCCTTAAGGCTAAACAACACACCTGATACACTTGTAATAGGCGACTCTATCGTCAGGCACACTGACGTCCCGCTCACCAGGCTGAACAAGGAGAAGGTCACGGTAAGCTGCCTGTAAGGCGCTAGGATCCGCCACATAACACAAGCACTCAGGTCACTCCAAGGCAAGTACAAATATGACTCGGTCATTGTCCATGCTGGTGTGAATGACCTGAGACATACCTCCCTGGACTACATGAAAAGAGACATAGAGGAGCTCTCTGAGCATGTAGCCCAGGCCGGTATGACCCTGACCTTGAGTAGCATCTTACCCTCACCAAGAATGATGCCACAATATGAAGACAAGATGATCAATTTCAACAATTGGCTTAAGTATTGGTGTCATTCAAAGGGGATCCAATGCCTGTCAGCCTGGGATGACATGCTCGACAAGCCACGATGCTTCGCTAGGGACGGCTTGCACCTGTCACCCCTGGGCTTTCGGATATTGGCAAAGGCTCTTGCTACCCCCATAGTGCCTTTTTTAGGCAAGGCTCAAAAGACAAACCCACCTCCATAGGTATCACAAGGGATATATATATGACTTGTTTGGACCTGTATATAAGGAGCTGGTATCTTTGTAGTTGTTAGTATTGATAAAGGATTGTATCCGAAAGCTTTGCTGTTTATATAAAGTGTTTTACTATATACAGTGGTTTCCTGCCTAGTTTTTCTGACTTGACCTACTTCTGGCGCTTTGTACTTCGAGCATTACTCTAGCTCCAACACCCTAGCCCAAAGGTTCCTAGAATTTATAAACTCAAATGCTATGGAACAACTTGTTACCACTCCCACAAGAGGGGAAAACATACTGGACCTGATCATCACCAACATGGGGACACTATGCTCCAGACCAGAAGTGTATCCCTCACTGGTAAGATCAGACCATAAACTAATCTCACTGGATATTCACATCCCGACCCCACCCCCTGCCCAGAAAACCACAGTGAAAAACTTCTCTAAAGCAAATTTCACATGCCTCAAAACCGAGGCGGAATCCTTCAAAGCCCCCGGGCCTGTGGAAAATACGGGCAAGACCGCAGAATCCTTTATAAATGCATTCTATGAACACCTTCAGGAATGCATGGATCATGCAATCCTAAATAAAACCAAGACCCAATCCTCCAAAGGCAGACGTCCTGTCTGGTGGACCCCAGCCATAAACAAACTATACAATAGAAGGAGGAAGCTACTACATGATAGAGCAAAATCCCAAAAAAGGAAGGCATCTCTGATCAGTATTAGCAAAAAACTACGGGCACTCATAAAATCGTCTAAGGCCAGCTTCGAGAGAAAAATTGCACAGGACACTAAGGATAATCACAAGGCTTTCTTTAGTTATGTTAGGAACCTGGGTGGGAATTCCCAGATATGCTCAGAATTAGTCCAAAATGACAAAAAATACTCCGAGCCCACAGACATTGCCAACATTCTAGCTGACAGGTTCAGTGCAAACTTCTCCCCCCCCCCCACCAAAAGGGCAAATATCTATCCCAAAAGAGTGCTGCCCCCCCTGACATCTGAGATGCTCAGGTAAGAGCCGCCCTCTCCAAAGCAAATAACACAGCATCAATGGGACCAAATGGTGTCCCGGGCTGCGTCCTACATGAACTCCAAGAAGAGCTAAACCCAAACATAAAACTACTGTTCAATCTTAGCCTTACTACAGGATATGTACCCAAAGAGTGGCGTACAGCAACAGTGGTCCCTCTCCACAAAGGTGGTGCCTCAACAGATCCTGGAAACTATTGCCCCATAAGCCTGACTAGCTTGGTCTGCAAAGCTATGGAAAGGATCACCATGGACCTCATAAATAAAGATATTGGGGACCTACAGACACTGGATCCTACCCAATTTGGCTTTGTTAAGGGCAGATCCTGCCTCTTAAACCTGGTTGATTTCTTTGAAACAGTCACCAAGGCCATTGACGAGGGGAAGGTGGTCCACACAGCCTACCTGGACCTCGCAAAAGCCTTCGATACAATACCCCACTCGGGCATTATAGATAAGCTCGCCAGCTTAAATATAAACCCCCATGTCACTAGATGGGTTGCAAACTGGCTCAAGGACAGAACCCACAAAGTTAGAATTGCTGGAGCCATGTCAGACTCCAAACCAGTTACAAGTGGCGTCCCACAAGGCTCAGTCCTGGGACCTCTCTTGTTCGGTATATATTTCTCGGCGGTACAGGCCAACACGGAAGGACTGTGGCTGACCAAGTTCGCAGATGACTGCAAACTGGGCACCATAATCAACTCTCCAGCCGACACAAGCATCCTCCAAAAGGGCCTCATAGAAACAGACAACTGGTGCCAGAGCCATGGCCTCAAGATAAACGCCAAAAAGTGTATAGTCATCCCCTTTGGCAAAAACAAAGTGCCCACAAGTTACCACATAGGTGATAATTCATTAAGTACAGAATAAGTCATTAGGGACCTGGGGACCCAAGTTGATAGCAATCTCTCATTTGAAAACCACGTGGCCAAAGTGGTTAGAAAAACATTTTATATAGCCCACCTAATCATGAAGGGATTCACATCTAGATCAGGGGAGGTCATCGTGCCTCTTTACTCATCCCTCATCAGGCCCATAATTGAGTACAATGCCCCTTTTGGGATGTACCTTACCAGACACCTGCAGCAACTGGAAAGACCCCAAAAGTACCTCACCAAAAGGATCAAAGGGCTCAAACAGATGCCATATGCTGCCCGGTTAAAGAAACTCCAGCTCTACTCAGTGGCATACCGCCTGCTCAGAGGCGATCTGTGCCTGACGTATAAAGCCATGTCCAACCCAGAATTAATGGACATGCTGCACCTCAGAAAATCCAAATCCCATTGAGCAACGTGTTCGAGAGACTTGAACCTCAGCACTGAAATAAATAGGACATGCTGGAGGGACAGATTCATAACCCAGAGGCTCCCTTCACTCTGGAATAAAATCCCAGTCCAGGTTAGGCAGAGTCCCACATTGACTCTCTTCAAGAGGAATCTTGATGAGTGGATGGGAGATCGTAGGTTTACCCCGGCTATCACTTCTGTGTCACTGTTAGACAGAGGCACAGTATACTAACCTCAAAAAAAGGCATAGCAAAATTAATTTAAAATGGGTGGCGAAAGCCAAACACACTCTGGCTCGGCTTATAAATGCCCCTAGGGCAGATAGCCTAGTATGAACCTATGAGGGACGTAACCTGTTTCTGTGCCTCTGCCCACTGATTTTTTTGGCAGATCTGGCCAACCGTTTGCCATTGGCAGAATGTGGAAATGGAATCTGTATCCCTGTGATACTATGTTTAGTACCCACTTGTCCTGGGTTATTAACTGCCAATTTTGAGGAAAAAGTGCTAATTTCCCCCCTAAGGGTGCTGCCAAAAGATAAGTGCTTGGTGTAGGCAGAGGGAAGTCATTGGGACTGTTTTCTGTAGGTTTGCGCTTTATCTTCTCCAGCTTTGGAGGTAGAAGCGCCCCATTGCTTTGACCTGTATGAATCTTGCGCCTGGTATCTGGAATCCCTAGGGCGTCTGGATTTGCCCCTTTGAGCTCTGTCTGACACAGGAAAGGACCAATTTTTTGTAGGCCAGTGTCTACTGAATCTTAGTGGCTGCACTTGTAAGAAGTCTTTAACAGTTTGGATAGACTTAGCTTTGTCTTCCATTTTCTTTAAAACCTCTTCTGCCTTAATACCAAACAGAGTATCAAGCTATAAAGGTGCATCTAGCAATTTAGCTTTAACATGATCAGGCAAATTTTGTTCCTTTAGCCAGGCATGCCTCCTAATCACAGATCCAGTAACTGCGGCCCTGCAGGAGGCCTCTAAGGAGTCAAAACCACATTGCAAAGTATGCTTTCCAACCTATTCAGCTGCATGCAATAATTCCTGCAATTCTTTATTTTCAGCACATTCAGAAATCAACATAATTTTCTGTTTCAGCAATCCCATAACATGTTGTTGATACTTAAGCATATGAAATTGACAGTTTAAGGCCCTGATTGCCAAGGTTGCAGATGTATAAACCTTTTTCCCCCCATCTGTCCAGTGCCCTTGAATCTCTGTCAGAGGGGGTAGGATTTTTTGCTGTTGAGGCCTTAACTCCCTTTGGACCCTGTGAAATAGTTTCAGGATCAGCAGCAGGGTTTATAAATAAAACTTTATGTGAGACAGGGACCCTGTAATATCACTGGGAGCCGGAGGTAAGGAGTCAGGGGTCAAGCTTGACTCCGAAAACACATCATCCACAATGTCCAAAACGGGGGGAATGGCTAAAGGCCTGTGCTGAGGGAGAAGGAAATCTCTGAGCCTCTTTTTTGATTCTGAGAAATCTTGACTCTCCCAGTGAAAATGCTCCCTCAAAGTATGCAAGGTTTCTCCAAATGAATAATCCTCAGGAGGAGATGCAGATGGTATAGACTCCTCTGCATCAGAATCCTCATAGGGAGGTATAGATAATTCCTGATCAGAAGAGGAATCAGAATAAATAGAAACCCGATCTGAAGATTCATAATCAGTGTCTTGCCTAGGCCTCTTATCTGGATGGGGATCGATACCCCTGATCAAGGTAATTAGGTCCTCAGCCATTTTGATCATCTGTTTTTTTTAGGCATAGAGGCCTGTGCATGTGGCTCATGCGTCAGTTTTTTTAGTTTTAGAAGATGCTTTTGTCTTTGGTTTTGCAGCTGTCGACGGTTTGATATACAAATGTTGAGTTCTGAATACACCCTCAGAAGCCGGTGCCTGCTCAGTGGCTCCGAACCCATCCGAGGAAGATACATCCATCGGTCCAATACCTTGAGTATCGACTCCACATGGGTGTCAGTAGAGGCCTGCGACTCAAAGGTAGCAGGTATCAGGGGCTGCGAAAGCACCTCACTGAGTACCGGCGAACCGGCTTAGAAGAAGCTTCGTCTGTTTTGGATCTCGACTGCCTTTCTCTGTCCTATTCTTTGCGTTTTTTTATGTACTCCGGTAGTCGGATTGCTATCAGACGACATTTCTGGGTAATTAAATCTGTTTCCAAAACACTTTGAGGCAAAAATATACCGACGCTTAATAATGCATTGGTTAAATCTAGCACAAAACTGACAGTCAGGCACATTGTGATCAGGGCCTAGGCAAGGAATACAGTATAAATGGAAATCCTTATGAGGTATTTGCTTCCCACAAGTAATACAATTATTAACTTTTCCTGACATCGGTAAGGAGCAAGAAAAAAGTTTCCCCAATGGGGTACTTAGCTTTAGTGAAGACTTCGGTTCTGAAACTCAAACTCGAATATTTCAGTAGTCAGCCGACCAGCACTTGTGAAATGCTTCTGCTTCGGGCACCGCACAGCAAGAAAGACTAAAGAAAATGGCGTTGGCTGCATGTTTTATACCCCTGACGAACTGACGTCATGGAAGAGGAGACAGCAACTGACGCAGGACCCAAGACTTTGGAATTCAGGCCCACTGAGGGCAACCTGCCAGAAGATTACCCAAATGTAATGACTGCAACAGTGAAACACGAAGAACAACAGGAGGTCCTGCAGAACCGCAGAGGTGAATCTAGCCATGGCTTTTGGTAAAGGTGTGGACTGGGGACCAGATGGCTGCTTCCAGAATTTCTTTGGAGGGCTCCCCTCTAATGTAGGCAGCTCTGGAGGCTGTGGCTCTGGTAGAATGAGTTCTAATTTGGTCTGGCAACTTATTACCATGGTGCTTGTAAACAAACCCTGATGCAGTTAGAGATCTACTTCAAGAGAAGACTGTTTACCAACTGATTTACCCAATTTATTTGGTGCAAAGGCCACAAAAAGTTGGTCAGACTTGCTGAATTTTTGTCTTGTCCAAGAAATACTGGAGTTGCCTGTAACTATCCAAGGAGTGCAAGGTTCTCGCTCCCCTGTTTTCTGGGTTTGAAAAAAGGCAAGGAGACAAATGGTTTGATTTAGTGAGTTCAGTAACCAACTTAGGCATAAAGGAGAGGTTTATTTTCAGACAAACTTTGTCCAGGTGAGATCTGACATCAATGCATGCAATTCAGACTTCCTACTAGTTGAGATAATTAGCTACTAACAATGCAGTTTTACAGGATAAAAATGGAGCTCAGCAGAGGCTACATATTCAAAGGGTGGCAGAGTAAGTTTCTCCAGTACAAAACTGAGGTCCCAGGAAGGAGCAGAGGCTCTCCAGGGAGGGGTCTTAGGTGAAGGATGTCACTGAGGAAATGTTTCATCATAGGCTGGGAAAACAGGCGGGTTGCATAGGCAGGGAGGCAAAGACAGCAGAGCCAAGAATTGTAATGGAAAAATAAGAGAACCTTTTAGTGAAAAGCTCAGCCAAATAGACCCCTGATGCACTAATGATTGGAAGTATTTTGTCAGAAATGGAACCTATTCTTCTCGGAGAAAGGCCACTTGTTTTCTTGTGTCTACAATGGCTCCTAACAACAGTCTGTGAGGAGGAGTTAGATTGGATGTCTATGTTCAGGGAGAATCCCAGGTTTGACAGGGAGGCCACTGTCAGGTAAACAGAAGCTTTCAGCTACTTCACAGTTTTGCTTGGATTAGGAAATTGTCTAGGTGTACATGTGCATGCTCCCTGTCCAACAACTGACTACTGCAGCCAAACATCTGGGAGTAGTAGATGAGCCAAAGGGCAATGCAGCCAACTTAAAATGATTCCCACCTATTCTGAAATGAAAATGTCTCCCTGTTTGACTTTACTATAGGAAAGTGGAGGTAAGCATCCTTGAAATTGAGGTTGGCCATATAAAGTCTGTGGAGAAACAATGGTTGGGGGATTTTGAAAAGTCAGTATTTTGAATTTGGGGACCACCGGGAAACTGTTTAAGCTTGAAAGCTCTAGGACTGTTCTCCAGAATCCTTCTTTTCTTAGCACTAGAAATAGTCTTGAGTAGTATTTCTTCATAGTCTTAACCTTCCATGCAGCCATATGTTTGATGTATGACCTAAGCCTGCAGGTTTAAGGGTACATAAGTTGACATAGGAGTGTAAAACCTTAGACTATCTTCAAGCCAAGACACTTGTAGAGACAAGAAAAAGTGAAAAAATAGGTTAGGTAAAAGGAGAGAAGGTATAAAACAGTTCTCCCTCAATCCCATAAAGAGGAAAACTAGTGTAGAGAAAATGGAGATGATAGGGTAGGAAGGAATACTGCAACAGTGATCAGTAGGCCATCTACTGTTATGTTAAGCTTTTACACAACTAAACTATGTCCTTCCTTGGATCACTGTTGCAAACAAGTTGGGGATACCCACAGATTAAGAACAGTAAGGGGTGGCATGATGAGACATAGGAGAGCTGTAAAGCAGTTCCAAGAGGACTGATCTGGTGCAGGCAGCTCTGGATTTATAGAATATGTACATTCTGCAATGCTTAGTATAGGGTGTGTCTTGAGGACCAAGTGGTGGCTACCTCTAGCAGGGCCCTTGAGTCTACCCCCTTGTAAAAAGTTCTTGAAGAAGCCATTGCTCTGGTAGAATGTGCCTTCACTTCTGAAGGTAAAGATTTGCCATGGCGAGTTTAACAAAAAGAGACAAATTTAGAAATCCATTTGGCAAATGTTTGCTTTGAAACACTGCTACCAAGCATGGATTCTTGGAAGGAACTGGTCAGTCTTGTGGACAGACTAAGTTTTGTCCAGGTAGAACCTGAGTAGGCTGTGTATATCCAGTGAGTGCAGTATTATCTCTTCCCTCTCCCTGTTTTGTGGATTAGGGAAGAATGTAAGGAGATCTGTGGCCTGGTTGAGGGATAGCTCACTTACCAATTTAGGCATAAAAGACGTAATGACTCTCAAAAACATATTGTCCTTGTAGAAGATAAGGAAAGGTGGGGAGGCCATCAAGGCCTGTAGCTCAGACTTACCTGGTTGAGGTAAGGGCAACTAGTAGCATGTTTTTTCCGACTACAAAATGAGAGAAGCAGATGCTTCAGGTCTTCCAGAACAAAATTGGGGTTCCAGGCAGGTGGAATAGGTTTCCTAGGAGGTTTTAGGTGGAGGACACACTTCATAAACTGTTTTACCTCTACTCTAGACATTAGTAGGGGCCTAGCGGTAAGCAAGCAGAAACAGATGAAAGGTGTACCCTGACAGAAGAGTATGCTAGGCCAGCTTTAAGAGCACATACAAATAAGATAGAACAATGAGAGCTCCCAGTATGTACAGAGTCTCATTTCTGAGCATGACACCACATAGAAAATCTTTTCCATTTGACTATGGAGAATTTCCTGGTAGTATGTTTCCTTGCCTCCTGGAGAACTTGAAGCATATCCTTGGAAATTGGTGTCTGAAAGGGAACAGAATACTACCATCCAAAATGTTAGATTTAGAGAACAGATTTGGGTGAGAAAGTGAACCCTTCTGTTGTGTTAGCAGGTCTGCCTTGTGAAGTAGCTTGCGGTGATGACCCCTGTTTAGGTGGTAGAGAGGGGAAACCAAAGCTGCCTTGGCTAAAAGGAAGTCACTAGCATAATCTTTGGATTGTCTCACTGGAAATTTAGCAAGACCTTTGGGAGAAGAGGAAGTGGAGAGAAGGCATACAGGAACCTCCCTCCTCAATGAAAGGAAATGCCACCTGTTTTTCATGCCTGAGGAAGAGGAGTCCTGGAGCAGAAAAGAGGGAGCTGCTTGCTGTGAATGGAGGCAAACAAGTCCACCTGATGGTTACCCTATTTGTGAACTAAGTCTAGGAAGACCTTGTTCAATATTCATTCATGGGGATGTCTCTTGATCTGCTTAAAAAATCTGACAAGTCACTGTCCTGTGAGGGGATGTAAACAGCTTGAAGAGACATACTTGTTTTTTGGGGGCCTGATCCTATACCATAAGAGCTACCTTGCAAAGTTAGTAGGACCTGATCCCCACTGCTTTTATGTACCACATAACCGTGGTGTTGTTTGTAAAAATCCTGAGCGATCCTGGGGTCCAAGAGTGTGAGAAAGTCTGTAAAGCTTGTATCAGTGTCCACATCTTCTTCAGGTTGATGACCTCAGCTTGGGTGACCACTGATGCTGTACTCTCAGACAGCCCTGTCCATGTCCCCCATTCAACATCTGAATAATGTGTATAATTCATGTTGCGATATCTGCAATCTGAAAGGAAGGCCAGGGTTGAGGTTTACCTGTTATATCCACCATGGGATTTCTTTCTTTAAGCAGGGAAGAAGAGAGATCTATATCCAGTGCACAGGAGTGCTGAGACCAAATGAATTTCAAGTATCACTGGAGTTTTTTCATGTGGAGCCTGGCAAAGAGTACTATAGGTATTGAAGCAGCCATGAACCCTAGGGCCTGGAAATTCTCTTGCAGTGCAAATCCGAAGAGGTAGAAGAGTGTAACTTGTCTGGATGCAAGAATGCCTGCAGGAGTTTGATGTCCAGTGTGCAGCCCAAGAAGACTAGGTCTTGTGATGGCTCCAGAGTGTATTGCTTGAAGATAATCATGAACCCCAGACTTTGGAGTAAGGACATGGTGAAATCAAGATGGAGCAAAAAGGCTTATGGGGAAGATGCCTATACACAGATCATCTACGTAAAAGAACATTTCAGTTTAGAGTCCTGCAAAAAAGAAATGACCTCGGGTAGACACTTTGTAAAGACCCTGGAGGTAGATGAAAGTCCAAAAGACAAAGCAGAGAACTGAAAGTATGAGGAGTAAGCTGAAAAACCTCAGGAAATGTGCATCAGTACATGGAGGTAGGTATCCTTTAAGTCCAAGGACATCAGAAAAACTTGCAAAAGAATGAAAGGTAAAACAGTGTGCAGGCACAGCATCTTGAAAGATGGAACCTAGAGAAAGGTGTTAAGTGTGGACAGATCCAGTATAGGGCTCTATTCTCCTTTTCCTGGAGCAAGGAAAATCCTGACATAGTGTTGTGGTACAAGTTCTACAGTTTCTTGACTGAACAAGGTTTGGATGATGGGAAAGTAAGTTTATCAGCTTTGTGAGGCAGAGGAAGGATGCCCTTGAATGGAGGGGGTATTCTTCCAAGTCATACTGTAAGCAAGATGAATAATGGAGAGGACCCATTTGTCTGTGGTAATGAGCTTCCACTTTCCTACACAGGAGGCAAGTCTTTGGGACGGGGAGATTAGGCTCGAGCAGGTAGGGAGAGAACAGGGGATAGTTAAGCTGACTTTTCTGGGTAGACAGGCCTCCCAGATTTAGAATCCCCTTCTGGTGTGCAGAATTTTTCCCTTGACATTTTCTTAGCATTATGAGAGGGTCTGGGTTCTCATTGGGTCTTTTAGTTTAGAGCTCTGAAGGCTATGGTAGAGAAGGTGTATACCTTCTTTAATGGTCTAGCCATTGCTCTGCAGTCTTTATACGAGGGAAAGGTAGCTGCAGCAGGTAGGGGGCTTAGGCTTGTCTGTAGCCATAGAAAAGAAAAAAAGGATCTACCAAGGAGCTCTTGTGTAAGAACCTTAAATCTTCAGGCACCTTGTAAAGTCTATCTGGTCTTTTGCTGGCAGATGGCCGAGAATCGGGAGCAGAGGGTACAGACAACAAAGACACTAAGAAATGATTCCAGGACATGAGCAGAAGCAGCAGCAGGTGCATCTAACTCTAATAGATCATGATGTACTTTTCTGCACATTAGATAGTGTTGTTGCTTCACAGCAAGAGGTTCCCCGGTTCGATTCTCTGCTGGGGTGCCTTCTGTGCGGACTCTACATGCCCTCCCTGTGTTTGCATGGGTTCCCTCAGACATTCCGAAGACATGCAGTAGGCGGATAGGACACTAAACTGGCCATAGATGCTAGTGTGTGGTGTAGAACTACTACTATGGCAGGGCTTATATTTCACACACAAAGTATAGTTGTGTAAACCTCGGCTCTAAATGACAGTTGCTGTTGGAAGTGACACCCCTACTCCATGTGCAAAAAATGGGAAAAGGGGTTGTGAATGGATGGAGGAATATGTTTTGATTCTCATTCAAAGTGTTTCATCATATTATAAATAGATTCCCAAATGAAACCTCTTCAACAGGGGAATCTGGGGAAATTGAATCCATCATCAGAGGCCACCTGGCCTGCAGAATGCATCTGAAAAGAGCAAGCTAAGGCGTGATTCATTGTAGTTTCAATCCACCTCCTCAGATTCTAGTCACCTCTTTTGTGAGGTGACAGGACCAAGAGCGTATGAAGCAAAAGACAGATGTTTGAGTGCCATAATGACTTTGAACAGGCCTTAGGAGAAAATCTTCCACTCCTTTTCCTGGACATCCAGCAGGGAAGAAATGTTTTAATGTTTTTAGTAAGTTTTTTTTTCATCTTTCAGTTGTGACATCTGCTTTGACAAAACAAAGTGGTTCCGACCCCTAGTGTATCTTAATAAGCAATCCCAGCATCTCTTCTCTAACTAAAATTTATGGTATACCCTTGGGTCCTTTGGAGATAATTATATGGGGTTGCCTTTTCTCACTAGTATTGGTAATAGTCAATTTGGATGCAAGAACCTCAGAAACAATACCAGCCTCCTGCAGGGTTGCACTAGCAGGCAAGTGAGCAGGTGTTAGGTGTACTGCCAGTTTTCTCAGACCTCAGCATGTACATACAGGCCCAGGCCTCTAAAAAAATTTCTTAAAGATGGCAGAATCCTCCACCTCTGACTTCCTGCTAATACCAATCTGAGTGAGGGGCTTAATGTGCTGCGTTTTCAAATAACTATTTGGGGAAGAAAGTCACATTCTCAGGGTTTTGGTTACAAAGGAATGGCAAACTGTACAATTTTTATAATTGTGTTCTGTGCATAATTAAAAGAGGGATTGGGAGTGGAGATCCTTGTAGTGAATCTGCGGCCAGAATTACACTTCCCCTCCTTGCTAACATCTAACAAAGTGCTAAACAGCAATGCATGCAAGAAAAACAAGGAAGGCTCCCCAATGGGGTACTTATCTGAACAAGTGAAGTGCCGAAGGTACTAACCCAAAGAAAGACTGATGAGTACAGGACCTGCGTTCAGTCTGGTGGTAAGATAGTTAGAGGTTTTATGTTCATACATCCACTTATACATACACCCATGGGCTAGGGTCATATGTTGGCTGTCTGGCTTTATGGAATGTTAAGGCTTTTATACACTGGCCATACATTAAAGTTAAATGACAAAATAATCCCAATAGTTTGGAACACTGCAACAGTGACCTAAGGAGGGAGATGTGCAAGGTGTAAATAACAATGCCACAGGAGATGGAGTTAGATAAAACTGTATGTGAATTTGACAAAAAAGGACTTCCAGAATGGACATTCAGTAGGGTATCAGGGACAAAGGAAAAGCGAAATAACAACACTAAACCCAAGTGAGGCTCCTACAGTAATAGAGGACAAAAGACAACAATGGGAGATTTGTGGTAGTAAGGGGCTATTGGCAGGGGAGAAGGATTACACTGGCTTACACTTACATTTCACAAAAAAGTGCAGTTGTTTAAGTAAATGTACCATAACATTAGATGTTCAACTGCTCACTGCTGCAGTAGCCTAAGCTATATGGGCTATATCCCACAAAGGATACAACAGCCAATCAACTTCCAAAACTTCAGAACAAAAATATTAGTCTGCTTGCATTCAGCTGACCGAAAGACAGTTTTGAGCATACAGCCTTATCAGAGCTTTTATGCCAAATGAAAGAGTTTGAGCCCTGAGAGGACACTGCTAGGAGCAAAGTAGATACCCTAGCATAAGAACCACAGCAAAAAATGGGGGTGGAGGGAGGAAGCAGCTACTGCATTTACATATCTGTTATTTTAAGTTTACTTACACAATTGTATTATGTTTATCATATTGATCACTGCTGCAGTAGCCTAAGTTATATGGGTATATTACCATAGCTTTGAATAACTGGAAGGTAGAAAGGGAAGGGTCCAGGAGAATGGCCCGAGCAAAGCTTGACCTAGATCTGGAGAAGGAACCTAGCTTGTAGTGCTTTGTAAAAGTAAGTATAGAGGACCAATTTGCTGCTTCCAGAATACAGTCTCCAATCTTTTCCAAAAAGCCACAAATGAAGTCAAGGCCCTGGTTATGGTCTCTCCTGACCTTTTACTTATTTATTTCATTTGTTTCCCGGGTATTGTCCGACTGGGCACTAGTCCCATTTTCGACAGAGGCCTGGGGAGAAAAGCTCCACATGTACAATAGTCACACTTGAACACTTTGAATACTAATTATTTAAACAAAGTGTAAAGCAAAAATTCAGTACAGCAGTTGACTAAATACAATAATGAAAAACACTTAACAAAAACTTGAGATTGAGATTAACAGCATGATTTAGTGAGAAATCTGTGCTACAGATAGTCAGAGAGCAATGCAGTCAGTATAAGAGTTTGAAGACCAAAAGTAGTGTGTGTGTTTACATTTAACTTAACTAGTGTGTGGAGCCACACTAGCCACCAGCAGAATATAACTGTAGTTGAGATAGTAAGCCAGTTAAGGGTGAAATGTAAGGGAGTAGTAGATAGACTAGCCTGGGGTATGATAGGAGCAGAGCCATTGTTTTGTTAGGTGTTTGAGGGAGTGTTTAAACTCGTGTATGCTTGGGTTGTCAGCTATAGATTGAGGAACAGTGTTCCAGAGTTTGCAATTTTATAGGAGTAGAGTGCGGTGCCTTGAGAGTTGTAGGGTTGAGTTACTTTTAACATTAGTTTATTTGAGGATCATAGGGTTCTAGGATTGCTGTTATGTTGCAGTAGGTTACTGAGTGATGGGCATTTGTTTGGTTTGTGAATTATTTTGTGGGCTAAGGACAGTTGGTTAAGTGTTAGAAGGTTTGGGAGTTCTAACCATTTGAGTTGTGTGAGAACTGAGCAGTGATGGGTTCTGTAAGGGTGGCCTGTAGCAAATCTGGCTTTTTTATTATAGCATGTTTCAAGATTATATAGGTCAGATTTACAAATATTTGTAAATATTTGGGAGCCGTAGAGGAGGGATGAAAATAGATGAGTATGGGCAGTGGCTGGTCTGGCAATTTCTGAAAGGTAAGGTTTTATTCTATATAGGGTTCCTAGTTTGGAATGGACTTTTTTGATAGTGAGGGAGATGTGGGTGTCAAACCTAAGGTTTTCATCAATTATGAAATCAAGAAGTTTTGTTTGGTTAGTGGGTTCTATTATGGTTCCGTTTGTGGACAGGAATGACAGTGAGCTCAGACATGTTTTGAGTTTGTTGTAAATGAAGATGATTAACTTGGTTTTGTTGGGGTTCAGTACAAGTTGTTGGTTGGTGAGGTAGTTTTCCATGTCGTGAAAAGATTTTGGTTTGTAGATCCTGTGGAGTGGGGGCTGAGCAGATATTGAGTAGAGACGTCTGCATACTGGACTATGCAGGCTTCTTGGGAAGCAGAGCTGAGGTTATCAGTAAAAACTATAAAGAGAAGGGGGGCCATGTATGGATCCTTGGGGTACTCCAACAGTGATGGTAGAAGGGGGGAGAGGGTGTTATCCCATTTGGTGTCTTGTTGCCTGTTAGAGAGTGAGAACTGAGGGAACCAGGACAGGGCTGATGTGTTGAGGCCATTTATTCAGTACAATTTAGTGGGAGATGGTGTCAAAGGCTTTTGACAGGTCTAGAAATATGGAGGAGACTATTTAGCCTCTGTTAATAAGACCTTGAATGGTGTTTATGAATGACAATAGGGCAGTGGTGGTACTATGTTTAGGCTTGAACCCGTGTTGAGTCGGGGGACAAGAGGCTGTGATTGAGGAGGTGGTTGAGGAGTTGGCAGTGAATTTATTTCTCTAAGATCTTGGCTAGAGGGGAGAGGATGGCTATGGGACGGTAGTTAGTTCTTTAGAGGGTCTGCCTTTGTGTAGTGGTATGATGAGAGATATCTTCTAAAGTTGGGGGATCTAATTTTCTGCAATTGAGCGGCTGATCAGGATTAATATGGGATAAGCTATTGAAGGGGCTGCGGATTTTAAGGAATTCATTAGGTAGTTGGTCAACAGCTAGAAACCTGGGTTAGAGCTTGGAGAGGAGTGATTTTATGTAGCCAGTAAGGATTGGTCTGAAGGAGAAGGGTATGGGGGAGCTGAAACAGGGAAGGGGTACAGTGAGAGATAGGTCAGTCTGATTACCTAGTGGTGATGTCATTGAGTTAATAAAGTGGGTATTAAATTGTATGGCTATTGGGTCAGTAACCTTGGTGGTGGCAGGTGTGGGGTGGTAGTATGGCCTGGGTTGAGTAGATTGTTCATGTTTTGCCAAAATTTCCTGGGGTTATATTGGTGGGATTGTTGACATGAAAGAAAATAGTTTTTTTCTGGTCTGTTTTTATATGTTTTTTAGCCTGATTACAGAATTGCAGATATGCTGTGCAGGTTGTTGTACTTATGATAGTAAGGTATGCAAGTCCATGCTCTGTCTCATTGCTTCAGGAGAGCTATGGTATCTTTAGTTAGCCAAGGTAAGGGCTTGGTTTTTGCTCTTATTTTTCTTGTGGGTGCTAGGTTGTTAAGTATATTAAGAAAGGTATTGTTGAAGTAAAGGACTGCCTGGTCTAGGGGGAAGTATGTAAGAGGCGACCAGTTACTTTGCTGAAGTAAAAGGTTGAAAGTGGAGGAGGGGAAATTTTTTATTATTCTTGACATATTTATGTATTATGTTAGTGTGTGTCTGCACTCATTTTCTATACAGGAAAGTAGGTGAGTAGTTATTGAGCGAGTCTGGTAGGCAGCCTGATATGTAACCAAATTGGGTTGGTTAGTCAGTATCCAATCCAGTGTGGACTGCTTTTTTGAGCATTTGTCAAGACGGGTAAGGAGAGGATATGGTTTGGGTGAAATTGAAAAGATTTAAGAAATTGGATGGGTTGTTAGACTTGCAGGAGTGCCAATCAAAGCTGAAATCCCCTAGGATGATAGTTTCCTGGGTAAAGGTAGTAGATGCCCAGGAGAGCAGATTTTCAATTATGGGTAAGTTGTTGCCAGGGGTAAGGTAGGTAGTTATAATAGTTTTGTTTGGGCTTATTACTAGTTGAGTTGTTAGGATTTCGGTGTTGGGTAGGTAAGGAGGGGCACAGTTCACTAGTTTTACTTTGATTGTGTCCTTGTACATGAAGGCGACACTACCTCCCTTTTGTGTGGTCTGTCTTGTCTAATTATGCTGTATCCATTAGTAATAACTTCATTGTCTTTAATGTGGGGTTTTAACCAGGTTTTTGTTATAGCTATGTTAGGTAGGTAGGTGCTAAGGGTTAGATGGAAGTCAGTGATCTTATTTACTATACTGCAGATGTTAAAGTTTATGAAGAATAGGTCAGTCTTGTTGGTTTTAGGAAGTTGGGGGAGGTGTGGTGGTTAGTGGTATGTTGTCTGCAGGTAGGTGCAAGGTAGGATGGGGAGGAAGCTGGTGAGCATTTGATCCTGGGTTGGGGTGGATGTCAGCCTGGAGCTTGATTTGAGTTATGTTGTACAGAATTAGGTGTTTGATTTTATTGGTAAGTTTTCCATATCTAAGAGTTGTGGTATAGCTACTGTGTGTGGGCAATTGTTTGAAAGGTAGAAGGAGTAAGGTAGTTGAGCTGAAGACCTGAGAGCTAATTGCTGCATATGTGTAGGTATGACTGCTGGTGGAGGGCAAAGGGAGAGAGTAGGTGAGTGAAGGTGACTGATGCATGAATGGAGAGAAGTGGAGTTATGCAGGAGGTATAGAATGTAGAGTAGAAGAGTACTGGATAGCAAGGAGATGAGTTGTGATAGTGGATGTGGTGTGGAGGTGTAGGAGAGGTGGAGGAGATTGAGGGAGGTGGATGACTGGCTGGAGGTAGAAGGGGTGTGGTTAGCATAAGTATAAAAGTGATGAGAGAAGGGGGTGTGTGGGAATGGAGGTAGGGTAGGGGAGCGAAGACAGCCCAAGTGTAGCAAGGGCGAATGGATCAGGACTAGTCCCAGCAAAGAGTGCGTGCCAACAGAGACTATCAGCCGCTCTGAGCCAGTTGGAGGATGATACCTTTGATGGTAAGGTATAGTTGCACAAAAAGAAAAAACTTTACTGCTAATTTCAGTTATAGAGGTTGTTGCTACAACTGCAGGAATGCATAGCATTGTCTTAGCAAGTCGTTTGGTGCAGGCTAATTAGAGGAGACCTACTAGAACTGGGTATGCTTTTATAGCATTTTAAATCCTACAACTTGTGGCTATGTAAAAACAACGCTCAACTGCATGTAATGCAAGACCGTTGCACAAAAGCCGATAGGGGCCGAGTGAAATTGGCAGGCAACAAGGAAACGGGTGATATGTGGGGTAAAAAGATGAAGGATAAAAAAAGGGGGGGGGCAGAGGGATAAACAGCAGGTCATCTTGGCCAGCGTGCTCACCCTAGAGTGTACAGTAAAGTACAATGGCTAGTACGATGTCTAACACAGGCACATACTTAATTTGTATAGTCGCAGAGCAGATTCAGGGTTTTTTTTTTTTTTTTTTTTTTTAGCATGGAGATCCACAGTAACAGCTGTCCAGATACGGTGTTGAAAGGTTGACTTTTTGTGGGACACACCTTGACTGGAATTGTTTTGCTGTGGTGCGAATAACCTGGAAAAGGTCTGCTTTTTGTCCCTTTTTCTTACCTTCACAAGAAATTCTGAAAGACTTTGTTCTGTCAAGATTGTACTACACTTGTCTGTGGTCCTCTAAGGTATGAAGTATCCCTTCACACTCATTTTGGGTTCAGGGAAGAACACCAAGAGATGAATAATTTGGCTTAAAGTAAAATCAGATACCACTTTAGGCATAGAAAAAGGGTTACTTATCAATGAAACTGTCTTTGTGGAAAATAAGATGAGACTGAGCCACCATAAGCAGTTGTAACTCATTCACTCTTCTTGCAGAAGTCTGAGCAATTGGTAACACTATCTTCCATATTAAGAGCGTCAACTCAGGCAGATGAGCTGGTTCAAATGAAGCAAGTGTTAGCTTCTTTAACACAGCATTAAGATCCCAATGAGGAGCCATCAGTTTTCTTGGAGGTCTTTTATGCAATACCCCTTTCAAAAAAATTTTGACACGAGAATACATTGAAAGAGGAGGGATTCATGGCAGACATGCAGAAATGGCTGAAAAAATGAACCCTGACAAAGGACAGGCCAAAGGAAAGTAAACTCACACAAATATAAAACCAGAGAGATGCTAGCCCTGAAAGGGTGCTGGTTATGTTATTGGCACCAACTAGTAAATCATTTCCATTTGCTTACATATGATTATATAGTAGCATGCTTTCTTTGCTTCTATTAGTAGCACCTGCTGCATGTCCTCAGTAGACAAGTGCCTAAAAGGTATTAAGACTCTATCATCCAAGCTGTAAGTTAAAATTGTTGGGGTTGGGATATATCAAATACTCCTGTTTTTGTGCGAGTAGATCCAGTCTGTGTGGAAGCTTGTGGTAATCGCCCTTTTCCAATTCCAAAAGAATGGAAGATCCCACTGTTGCCTGGGCCAGAAGGGAGTCACCATGATGATCTTGGAGGATTCTTTTCGAATCTTCAGAAGTACCTTGGATATAATATGGAAAGGATGGAAAACCATACAGAAACATTCCTGTCCAAGGAAAAGAGAAGGCATCTGTCTACTAGGCCTTCTTGCATGGAGTCCTGGAGCAGGATTTTGCCAGGTGATTGTTCACAAAGGGGGCAAAAAGGTCTACTTGAGGAACTCCCCATATGTAGATCAGAATGCAAGTTACGTGTGTTGTATCCTTAAGAAGGATGTCAAGGCTGTACATGCACGTATAAATTCCAGACACGTGCACTCCCAAGTGCCACTTTGTGAGAGCAGCCAGAGTGAGAACATGCATGGTCACAGTTGTTTGTATACAAGTTACTTAAGTTAAAGTCTGTAAACTTCTATAGTGATGTGTTTGTATAAAATAAAGCTGCTTGAGCAGAACCCATGGAGACTCTTCTTGTGTGTCCAAAGTAGGAGCACGACATGGCGTCAGAAATGGGATAGAAGAGAATAAGATCCAGAGGCATGATGTGTAGAGATGACAGTGAAGGTAAAACTAAGAGAAACTAGCACAAAAAGAGATGGAAAAGAATCAAAGGTAATTTGAAGCAGCACAAACTGTTTATTTGATACAAGAGACAAAATGGGGCATTACAAGGGCACAAATTGCATTACTGAGCAAGAGGAAGGCACAAAGTTTGTTGGCGAAAAAGAAATGTTTAAAATAAAGGTATTTGATAAAATGATTAACAGTAAAGCAAAACTAGCATGTTTAAACCAAAACAGACATGCTTAAAGTCAAGGAAGTTTGTTTAAAGCAAAACTGGGCATGTTTACAGTAAAACGAG
Organism: Protopterus annectens; assembly: GCF_019279795.1. Lineage (NCBI taxonomy): Eukaryota > Metazoa > Chordata > Ceratodontiformes > Protopteridae > Protopterus > Protopterus annectens. Next base: position 531,430,362 of record NC_056746.1, read on the forward strand.
CACAAGTACACTGGGCATGAAAAGGGCTTAAACAACCAAAGCGAATATAATAAGGGCAAAAAGGGCACATTATGCAAAAAAATAAAGGAAGACGACTGCATGTGTTTTGGGAAAGTGCTATGTTTTGGCATAACTACAACTTCATATTGTATCAAGGGCATAACTAAAGTTATTTGAGGTATCTCAAAGTGTGTGAAAGTGCTTTCAGTATGTGCTTATTAATGTGCATGTATTTTAAAGAATTTATTGTGTGCAAGGTGCAACTATTTTGTGAATTACAGTCAAAGTATGGCCATTTCTAAAAGTTTCTTGTGCTGGGTGTGTCTGTTCGTAAAGTGCCGCCATTACAGGGTGTTTCTTGCACTGTAAAGAGTTGCCTAGCAAGGTACTGCCATTTTGGGGACATTTCAGTGTGCTGTATGCAGTTATTCGCAAAGTGCAACTACACTGAAATATTATTGAGTTTTGGGCAAGAGAGGTCCATTTTATTCACATTGTGCAGTTATTTGATAATTTCTTACATTGATAAGAGGGGATTTATTGCAAAGCGATACAAGAGTATTACAGTGCCAGAGAGTTTATTTCACTCGCATCACAAAGTTGTTTGAGATGTTTCTTAAAATGATAAATGACTTTAGCAAAATGATGACAAATGACTTCAGCATTTTACAAGTGTGTTAAAGCGCCCGAGAAGTTTATTTTGCAAAGTCCAATTACTCAAATGTACTACGAGTTTGTTCATTAGCATTATTCCAAAAGGTATAAATTCAGAAGCACAAAGGCACTGGACAACGTTACAAATACTGGCATAAGTTTCTGTCATACGTGCATGAGTGTATGTTTGTGCTTATTTGCAAAACCCTTCATTGATGTGTTAATATGGCAGATGGATTTCGAAAGCCCCTACCTTCTATTTGATTAGAACACTCCAGAGCATTGGAGAATATTTGAGCAAGAGTACATCTTTATACAAGCAGCTTATGCAGATAGAGATGCATGCACCAGAGCATTCATTTTGCTAAACCTAGTTGGATCAGAGGCCATAGAAAGAGAGCGTTCATTTGTGTATGCACCTGCAGTACATGAAGGAGAAGGAGAAAACAGTCATATTGTTGTACAGGCTGAATCAAGATACGACCCAGAGTGCTTGATGCACAAGTTCAGAGAAATATGTAACCCCCTAGACAAATATTACATTAGAGATGAATCTGTTTTACATGAGAGATTAGAAACCAGGGGATACATTTGTAGTTATATAACTGACCTGATAAAGCTAAAACGTGTCAGTTTGGTGACTTAAAAGATGAGCTGTTAAAGGACAGGCTTGTGCGTGGTATTAACAGTGCTGCTGTGAGAAAGATTTTACTTCGTGACAGTGATTTAACGTTGAGCAAAACCATAGAGATGTGAAATCCATGAGGTAACAGAAAAACACACTAGTATGCTTGCGAGTGACAACAGCATGGTTTTAGTTGGCTCCAGAGCACATGTAGATAGTATGCAACACGTGGCAAACAAAAGTAGGCCCAAGCAAATGGTAGCTACGAAGTTTCCAAGGAAGACGTAGCTTTCCAGCAAGTTCTAAGAAAGCACGCTCAAGCTCAGTTCAGTACAAGCATGAATCAGCAAAACCCAAGTCTAGTTTTATTGTTAACTGTTAAAACTGTGGTGCAAATCATGAGTCTAAACAAAAGAAGTGCTTATCATTTGGTCAGCAATGTTACAAGTGTAAAAAATGGAACCACTTCCAAAAGTTTTGTAAATCAAGTAAGCCTCACACAGCTGTAAAGAAAGGTCACAAAAAGAAGCAAGATGATCAAGTTCTCCCCGGGCCTTCGCTGAAAATGGACATATATCCAGTCGGACTTTCCCGGTAAACAAATGCAAAATAAAAAAATAAATAAGCAGAGCTGAAGCAGACAGCTTTCTATGTAGATGGTGAATCAGTGCTTGATGGAACAGCTGATGGAGTGAATTTATTAACAAGAAGCGAAGTGTTTTGTACTGTCCAGATTAATGGAAAATCCACAGAGCTTAAAGAAGACACTGGTTCAAAGTGTAATGTTGCATCAGCAGACATTTGCTAAAGTGAGAACCAACGAACAACTCAACGTAGCCAGTAGTGTGAGACTTGCTGCTTACGGAGGTGAAGAAATTCAAACTGAAGGCTCAGTGATGTTTTCATGTTATTTGGCAGAGAACTGTTACAACTTGTATTCTATGTAGTCTGAAGACCAGTGCAATCTTTACTGGGTCTCAAAGATAGTTTAAGAATGAATCTGCTTTCTTTTGCTAAAGAAGTCCATCATGTAAGTGCATTTCCGAGTTCTAATTTTTCTGAAGCCATTTTCTCAGAGTATGGTAATGTTTTCAATGACAAATTAGGCAAACTTCCAGTTGTGTATTCCATGAAGTTAGACCTGGAGATCACTCCAGTAGTCAGACCAGCAAGAAGAGCTCAGATAGCTATGCAGGATAAAGTTATGACTCAGCTAAATAAAATGCTGCAGCAAGGTGTGATTTGTCCAGTCTTAGAACCAACTGAATGGGTGTTGTCCATGGTAGGTGCTCACAAAAAAGGCTCAGATGAAATTAGAATATGTATTGACCCAAGAGATCTGAATAAAGCATTAGAGAGACCGTATCATCAAATGTGCACAGTCGAAGAGATTGGAGCTTTAATGCGGAATGCAACTGTATTCTCTGTCTTAGATGCAGACCGTTCATTTTGGCAAGTGATGCTTAATCGCAAATCTTCATTTCCAACTACATTTGGTACTCCGTTTGGCAGATAACTTCCAAATGGCATCCTTAGGAAAGTGTATTTAGCAAGTGAAGTCTTTCAGTGTGCAGTAGGGCAAATTTTGTTCAAGTTATCCTTGTGCCATAATAGTAGATGATTTATTGGTTGGAGGCAATGGTGAAGCAGAGGATGACAAACCTCAAGAACGTTCTAGACAGAGCATGTGAAGTAAACTTGAAGCTCAATCCTCTGAAGTACAAATTCAGACTTCCAAAAGTTACAAAAGTAGGTAATTTATTCAAGAGTATAGGCTTGAGACCAGACCTGACCAAGCAAGCAGCTATTCTTGAGATGTCAGCTGCAGAAAATTACAAGCTCTACAATGTTTTCTAGGCATGGTCAACTATTTAGGCAAATTTATACCAGACTTCAGTGAGTTGACAGCACCTTTGACAGGGCTAACGTGCAAAAAATGTTGTATGGCCATGGTTGGAACAGCACCAGAAGACATTTGAAGACCTTAAGCAGAAAATTGCCATCCCACCCACCTTAAGATAATATGATGTGAACAAACCAGTTGCACTTTCCTGTGATGCTTCAAAATTTGGTTATGGCGCAGTTATACTTCAAGAGGGCAGACCAGTAGCCTATGCAGCTAGAACACTAACCCAAACTGAGATGCAGTATGCTCAGATTGAGAAGGAGCTTTTGACAATATTATTTGCATGTTCTAAGTTTCATGATTATATTTATGGTCGAGCTATTCAGATTGCAACTGACCACCAACCTCTAGTTACTATTCTCAAGAAGCCTATGCATTCCGCTCCAGCGACATTACAAAGAATGATGCTCAAACTGCAAAAGTACAATTTCAAAATGGTCTACACAATAGGTAAATTGTTCTGTCTGGCTGATACCTTATCCAGATCACCCAGAAATATGACAGAACAGCTTCACGCCGAGAATTTTGACTTTGATGTGATGTCAGTGCATAATTTTTCTTCCACTAGACTTGATGAGTTCAGAGATCATACTCTCACCCAATTTTGCAGAAGCTCAATCGCTACATTAATGTTGGATGGCCATCAAAGCAATCTAGTGTACCACCTGAAGTGCAAACCTATTTTCCTTACAGAGATGAATTGTTGATGGATGATGGCATTATTTTCAAAGGTCCTAAAATTGTTGTTCCTGCTTCCTTACAAGAAGAATGTATCTAGATTTTGCATAGTAGTCACCCAGGATCCGCATCTTTTAAGGGAAGAGCAAGAGCATTAGTATTTTGGCCTTCACTACCAAAATACACTGACAAAGTACTTTCTTCTTGTTCAGTATGCAATACTACTGGACCACATTTGCAAAGAGAGCCACTTCAGCTAAGTCCAGTTCCCGAACAACCTTGGTCAACAATTGCAGCTATCTTTGAGTAGAACAAACACTTCTTGGTTTTGGTAGCGTCTTATTCGATTGATCTACTAGCTAACCTAACCTCCACTGCTATTATTACTAACTTGAAATGTCATTTCTCAGTTCATGGTAGTCCACACAATGTTCTTTCTGACAACGGTATTTACTAGCCAGCTGTTTCAGAAATTTGCAAAACAATGGGACTTTGTACATGTCACTAGTAGTCCTGAATATCCTTAGTCAAATGGTCTAGCTGAACGTGCAGTACAGAGTGCAAAGCAGTTACTTGAAAAGTCAAAGTGTGACAATACCGATGTGTTCTTGAATTTGATTAATCTCAGAAATATACCCTGTGACGATATTCTTGGCTCACCTGCTCAAAGACTACTTTCCATGAAAACTAGAACTATGCTACCCATTACTTCCAGTTTATTGAAATCTAAACCTAAGAACAATAAAACCATCAAGGCTCAACTGGTTACAAAGCTTAATATCCAGAAATCTAGTTATGACAGATCGAGCAGACTGCTTCGTCCGTTCAGGGAAGGAGAGACGGTACAAATCCAGACAACGAAAGGTTTTGATCACATTGGACAGATTACAGGCATCTGTGCAGAGCCAAGATCCTACCAGGTAGATTCAGAGTGTGTGGAATATAGGAGGAACTGTAGACATCATCTTCCTATACCAGAATCACCACCACCCATCACAACATTGTTTCTGTGATGCAGACTTCAAATCTAAGAGTGAATCAGACACTGCTTCCATACCACAGTGTGTTCAAAATTCTGATTCCATTTCAGAAAATGTTCCAGCATTCCATAGGTCAAACATTTTGCAGAGAAAGTTCCAGTTGCTAAATCTAATTCCCAGTTTTGTGTCACATTACATCATGGACAAGTATCAAAGCCTACTGTGAAATATACAGCAACGTGGACTCAATTGTATTACATACATACACACACGTGTGTGTGTGTGTGTGTGTGTGTGTGTGTGTGTATGTATATATATATATATATATATATATATATATATATATATATATATATATATATATATATATATATATATATATATATATATATATATATATATATATATATATATATATATATATATATATATATATATATATATATATATATATATATATATATATATATGTATATATATATATATATATATGTATATATATATATATATATATATATATATATATATATATATATATATATATATATATATATATATATATATATATATATATATATATATATATATATATATATATATATATATATATATATATATATATATATATATATATATATATATATATATATATATATATATATATATATATATATATATATATATATATATATATATATATATATATATATATATATATATATATATATATATATATATATATATATATATATATATATGTGTGTGTGTATATATATATATATATATATATATATATATATATATATATATATATATATATTATACAATATCCAGCTTATAATGTGAAATGAAGGTATGAGATGATGACCAAGTAGCTGCCGAGCAGATATCGTCCAGAGACACTCTAGACCAGAAGGTAGCCGACATAGCCATACATCAGATGGAATGTGCCTTCACTTGTCCTGGCAGGGGACCTACCTTTCACTGTGAAGGCTCGAGCAATGCACGAAGAAATCCAGTGAGCAATTGTTACCTTGGAAACTGGCTTGGCTAAAAAAGATTTAGCATAAGACACGAATAGTTGGTTAGACTTATGAAAGGGTTTCATCCTATGTAAATAAAATCTCAGTTGTCTTTGAACATCAAGCAGATGCAACTTGTACTCCCCTTTGTTCTGGAAGTTGAGGAAAAAACTGGTAAATTTATCATCTGATTAATATTGGCTTCCAAGGCCACCTCAGGAAGAAAGGATGGATTATTATGCAACAACACTCTATCTTTGTGAAAGATCATGTAAGCACCTTAACAGAAAGAGCCTGAATTTCAAAAACTGCAAATCAACCGATGCTGCAGGTTCAAAGGGTGCAGAAACCAATGCCTGTAACAATAAGGTAAGCTCCCACGGAGGCGTAGGGTCCTTAACTGCAGTTCTAAGTAGAAAGGCACCCTTAAGGAAGGTCTTACAAAAGTTTGGAAGAACCCAGGGAAGACATATTCACCCCCACATGGAAATTAGAGATAGCTGCCAGTTGTACCTTAACTGTAGAAGAACTAGCACCCTGATGAAAGATGCTTGCCAAAAAGTCTAAGACTGCTGAAAGTGGTGCCGTGAAAGGGTCCAAAGCCCGCTGAGTGGCCCGTAAGGAAAATGTCTCCAATTACTACAATACACCTTCCTGATAGAGGATTTATGAGCTGCAAACAAAATGGACTTCACAGGGGATGACAATCTGGGAGTCCTGATAATCATGGGAACTGGAGCAGCCAAGCCATGAGCTTCAGACTGTCCAGATCTGGGTGAGGGATCCCTGAGGGATTAGAAAGAAGATCCGGAACTGGTTCCAATGTCCATGGAGGAACAACTAGAGGAGACCATAGTGAAGGGAACCAAACCTGGTGAGGCCAGAATGGGGCTATGAGGATTACAGTGCTCCCCAGCCTTCGAGCTTTCTGAAGAAACTTCGACATAAGCAGAAGTGGAGGATAAGCATAGAGGAGACCAGGAGTCCTAGCATGAACCAATGCGTCTCTGGGGGCTTCCCCCTCTGAGGGGGTTCAGAGCGAAAAACTTCCTGTATTTTGCATTGGAAGGAGATGCGAAGAGATTGCAGTAAGGCCAACCCCACTTTAGAAAGATCTGTTCCGCTACTGCAGGATTCAGAGACCACTCATAATGCATCAGGATAGATCTGCTGAGCCTGTCTGGTAGAATGTTGGACTGCCCCAGAATGTGCGTTGCTACTAGAAAGCGGCCAGTGGAGATCGCCCATTCCCACACTCTCACGGCTTCTCGACAGAGGGGATAAGATCTGGTTCCCCCTTGTTTGTTGATGTACCAGACTACTGACATATTGTCTGTCTGAATGAAAATCTTCCCTAGAGGAAGATGGGCATGAAGTGCCTGCAATGCCAGAAGAACCACCCTCATTTCTAGAACGTTGATATGCAACTCGGTCCTGGAGGGGGAAGCACGTGCCTTGGACCGTCCTTCCCAAGCAATACCCCCCCCCCAGATGGAAGGCGTTCGTGATCACCATGGTTTTGGGAAAAGCAGGGTGAAAGGAACGTCCCTTGAGGAGATCCAGAGATTGAATTCACCACTGATGGGAGTCCCTGCATACCCCCGAGAGTCTCAGTGGCAAGGTGAGAGGAAGGTCTAACAGGGACCACTGGACCACAAGTGTCCACTGAAGAACTCTTATATGAAAGCGAGCCAACAGAAGAAGATTGATCATGGCTGCATGGAACCCAGTGCCCTGAGAACTGCTTCGGCTGTAGGGACTTGAGGATAAAGAGCTTGTAAGACATGCAATCTTAAACTGCTTATCCTGTCTGGGATGAGAAAAACCCTCATTTGAAGTGTGTCCAAACATGCCCCAATAAAGTCCAGAATCTGGACTGGGTCTAGAGAAGATTTGTTCAGATTGATGGTAATACACAGATTGCTTGCTAACTGAATGAAGTAATCCCTGGCCTGGCACAGTAGATGCTCTGAAGGGGCAGCAAAGAGCCAGTCGTCCAGGTATGGAAAGACATGAATACCCTGGAGCATCAGGTGAACTGCTACAACTGCCACCACCTTGGTAAACACCCTGGGGGCTGTGGTAACACCAAAGGGAAGGGCTCTGAACTGGTAGTGATTGGGTTCCAGCCAGAAGCGAAGAAACCTCTGGGAGCACCTGTCCATTTTGATGTGATAGCATGCATCCTGGAGATCGATCGAGCACATCCAGTCTGTGGCCTGCAGAAAGGGCAGGATAGACTGAAGAGTGACCATCTGGAATTTTGTCTTGGTTACTTACAGGTTCAAAGTGGACAGATCCAAGATAGGTCTGAGGTCCCCCATTTTCGTTGGGACTAAAAAGAACCTGGAGTAAACTCTGGATACAGAATGGTCTGGGGGACCACTTGGATGACCCGTTTCTTCATCAGCTTTCCTATTTCTAGTGCTACATCCTCCCATTTCACGGGTGGGACATCTGGGAGGAGTTTGTTTGGATGGGGATGTTCCTTGAATGGAACGAAATATCATCTTGATATGATTCGCAACACCCAGCAATCTGTTGTAATGGACTCCCATGCCTTCGGATGTAGCAACAGGTGACCCCTGACTGCCTCTAGAAATGAGCAGTCAGGCAACCCCTCGCAGGTGCTGCCCCGGTCCCTCCAAGAAGGGCTCTTGAGACCCAAAATTCCTAGGACCCCCTCTGCCTCTGGGTGGCATCTGTTGGGACCCCCTCTGCCTCTGGGGCACAGAGAATCCTGAGCATCCAGGGAAAATGCCTGTGACTTCCGGAATCACATCTTCTTCGTTCTTTGCTGATTCCTGGAAAAGGATCTTTGAATAGATGAGAAGCGGATCCCGACGGCAGACAGTGTCTTCCCGTCCTTCTTGCTCTGGACCAGTGTCTCTTTCACCGACTTCCCAAATAGGAAAGAACCATCATAGGTGGTGTTGGTGAAAGACACCTTGAAGGGCTCCAAAAATTGACACAACCGGAGCCAGGCGTGACACGATGGCAATACCTGTTCCGGCCGCCTTTGCGGCTCCCTCCATAGCATGAGAGAGCAGTCGCATGGATGTGTTGGAAACCTCTTTTAGAGTGGCCATTCAGGCAGAAAAGGTCTTTTTGTCCTCTGCCGACATGGACTCTGGGGTAGACTCCTTGATTTCCTTCACTAGATCTCTCTAGAGTCTAATGACATGTGCCATATAGTTCAGCGCCCTCACCAAGAAGGTCGCTGAAGCATAGACTCACTTCTCAAAACGGTCCATCGCTCCTGATTCTCATTCAGGGGGATGAACTGTGGAGCTCTCCTGAGAGAGCTCCTTCTTGGTGGCAGCCACCACCATCATCACATCTACCGGGGACCCCTTGTTTTAATGCGTCCTGTCTGATGGGGGGCTCAATACTTTGTTGGGGCACTTAGGGATGGGATCTACAGAGTCCGGCTCCTTCCATGCCCTAGATGTTATCAGATCCATAAGTAGATCAGCAGGAGGGGACACCCAAGAGGTAGATGGGCCCGAGCCGAATGTCTCCAAGAACACAGACTCGTCTGAGGTCGGTTTGGAGGCTGACCCCCCCCACCCCGAAGGAGTTTCATGATGTCTCCAAAGGAGACATCCTCAGGGGGTGATCTTGGGGAACCTTCCCCTTCAAGTCTGTGTCTTGTGTGAGGGACTCTGGAGGAGAGTCCAAGTGCCTCCTCTGACATGTACATTTGCGGGGTACCTCCTCAGGGGGACTCTCTGAGGAAGACTCACAAACCTCTTGTTGTTCTACCGGAACTTCCTCCAACCACAGGTTGTCCCTGAGATGGCAACCGCACTCAGAGCCAAGGGGGTCTGGACAGAGTCTGAGTATGAAATGGCCAGAGGCCTCGACATTGAGAGAACCCTCTCTCCACCATGTTGAATGCAGAAGGGGAACGAAACTCTTGGGACGTACTGGTGGGGCCCGTCCCCCTCTGACCCAAGAGGGATTTGCAGCCGAGGCTCCAGGAGCTGAGATGCTGAGTGGGATGCTCCACTCCGAAGCGCTCGGAGCAAAGAGCACCCCTTTGGATCTGACCCCCAAGGCTATGGTTCTGAGAGCTTGGATCCGATCCCATCTGATTCGACAAGCTCAAGGCAATGGCTGGCATAGAGATACCTGTTACCGTCGGCGCCGACCCCTCGACTCAAAGGGTCCTCGGATCCAAAAACTCTGAAACTGCCAGTCGGGTTGGAGGAGTTATTGGTCGGAACAAAGGTTGTAAGGAGCCCCCTCCGGAGGGAGAGGGCACTGGCATCTGGATTTGGGTGTGGATAAATCTCTGCATCATCTTGCCCGTCTCCGCTTCGCTAAGACTTTGCGTGGAGCAGGAGGACGCAACTAAAACGGGTCGGGAGAGTTGGTGGGGGGAAAACCTTACTGGGGACCGGCTACGAGTCTCCTCGGACTCAAGGGAGAACCTGGGAGAGCATAACGGAGGAGATCCAGGCCTAGTTGGAGGCCTAACTTCTGGTGGCAGACCCACCTGCAACAAGTGGTCAGGGGACCACTTACGAGAACATTCCTTCTTAGCCTTACCCTCTTCCCCGGACCTATTGGCAGAAGTTTGAGTCCCTGAGGCCGAGAAAGAGGAAGTAGAAGAAGCAGTTGCTGCCATCCCCGCTGGGGAAGAAGGGACAGTAGTCCCTGAAGAGGGGGGCAAACCCTTCAGTATCAGTTTGTCCCACCTGTCTTAAGTGCCATGGGGGTTGAAACCAGTGCAAATAGGACAGGGGGACTTAAGGTGATCTGCACCAAGGCAAATCATGCAACAGTGTGTGGTTATCTGCCGGAGCTTATGGCCCTGCATTTCCTAAAACCTGCCTTAGGGACTTCTGCCATTCCCAACACAGGCCCAAAAAGCACACACATGCGCTCTTCAGATAGAAAAGGAAAGAGAGAGAAGAAAGTCCCCCCCCCAACGCAGACACGAGAGGAAAGTAAAGGATGTAAGGAAGAAAAGAGGAATACATCAGAGAGAAAAAAACAGAGTTTAGTTCACTTATGTGACCCACTCTCTGGAGCTCAGAAACTATGCTTGTAGCCACTATGGCGGCAAAAGAGATCTGAAGGGAGAAGGGAGACAGGGGGCATTATGGGTAAGGGGAGGAGTCTTTAGCTCAGATCCATAGCTGGAAAATGTGGCCATGTTGGATCCGATATGGATCTAAAACCCACAGGCTGAAGACTAAATGAAGTAAACTACTTCAGATCCACAGATTTTATGAGGAAAAGACCAAGAACATGAGGCAAATATCTGGGCATTCTGTGAAAATCTGGATAGTTAAGAGGTACGCACTGAGAAAGTGGAAGCTCTTGAATATGTATACAGACCATATGAAACTAGCAGTGATAATGTGGCTGGTCCCATTTTTTTAGAAAAATGTCAGGCATATTTTTAATAGCCAGAGTTGAAATTATTGATGACAAAGATACGAAAGGAATTTGGGAGGGGAAGAGGGCAAGAGTTAATAAGCTGATTCTTCCCATAGGACAAAATAGTTTATCATCTGACTTGAAAGGGTACTTCAGAGCTATGCAGTTAAGGCTCATGTATATAACTCAAGCAAACTAAAGCAACAGGTTCTAAATCAAAGTGGAAAATGATGATGATGAAATGTGTGTGTGTGTGTGTGTGGGGGGGGGGGGGTCAAGAGATGATGAAAGACTAGGATTTTGGATGCAAGTCCTTAAGGAAAAGAACAACCATACCAAACACTAAATTCATAAAGAAACGAGCCGGAATTCTCCAGTAGATACTCACAAAACAAGCTCATTTTGTGAGTATCTACTGGGACTGCTCCCCCTGCAGAATTCCGGCTCGTTTGTTTTGGAGAGTTTTTAGTTTTCCTCGTTCTTACTAAATTCATAAAGTAGCAGAAAGTATTCTAAGAACCAAGTCAGTGCAGGAATGGAGAAAATGCTCCCATAGCTATGTTTGCAAGTAGGGGAAAAATAGACACAAAGGGGTCTAGAATTTACTAGATTAAATTAGTAAGGGAACAAAGGTATTGGAAGAAGAAAACCTGGGTGGGAAAGGTAACAGAACAAAGGTGGATGAGGTTAAGTAGGATCTTGGACTACAGATTAAAAATTGCCATATCAGACACTGGTTAAGAACACAAGCAAAGAGAAAGGCATGAACAGTGTGTTATGCGAAACATCCAGTTCCTATACAATTTCTAGAAAAGTCTAGAAGAGAAGCAGCTGTTAAACAATGGACAATTAGTAAGGCATACAAAATATTATACAATAAGAATCAATCAGCAGAGATTAAAAAGAGCATGAAAATGGCAACTGACAAAAGAAAAGAAATTTGTAAAGCTCCCAAGTATGTAACAAATTCTAGAAGGTTTAAGATTTTTGCATGAAAAGCGTTTGTACTGACATCTTTATACCATTTTTTATTATTGTAATGAGTTGCCAGAGTTTAAAAATTCTCTATACAGTACTTTCACAGAAATATTGGTGGGACAAATGGCCATAACTAAGGAACTGATTATTTTGGGCTGTGATATAGGATCTGAATTGCCTAGATATATTAAGGCCTTACTAAGTTTAATACTACTGGCTGCCAAAAAGCAGTCACTAGAAAATGTAACTCAACTCAAAAGCCAAAATGATTATGCTCCTCACCACTACTCTCTCTGCCTCTCTCTCATACTAACATCCAAACACCCTCCTAAACAGACTCAGCAAATGTTACAATAATAATTACACAACACACCTTACCCAGCACCACTCATCACTGCCAAACACTTCTCCAAGCAATAGTAGAACTCAAACATTTTGACATTTCACCCACTCAAAACAGCCTTCAACGTGTTAACCCCAATAACTGCCTGCAACCAGGGATGGTGTTAGCATTTTTGGGGCCTCCAACAAATGTCAAGTTGAGGGCCCCCTAGGCACTTTCAGTCTAAGTATCACCTTGTCACTGCCACCCCTCCTAAGTAGCCTTTCTGTGCATGTTGCAAACATTTAAGAGTAGTACTCTCAGACTGCCTGTAGTTACAGTGATCTTACAACAGGCCTATTACCACACTATGTTGGCTCATCTCACAGAGGGACATTTACAGTTACTGGCATTTAGTTGCAACAATGATGCATTACAACTATATGTACAGGTCTGGATTTAAGTGAAATGGCGCTCTAGGCCTACTGTTTCAACCCACCCCCACACCCTCCAATCCTCCCCTCAGTTTCCTTCATCTTGGGCTCTCCATACTATGCACATTCCTTTTTCCCCATTTCTCACACTCTGCATTACTTTTAAAATTTTTCAAGAAGCCATAACTTTTTATATGCTCTAAAATGTATTTAAATTTTTTTTTTTCTTTTTACACAACTTTTTAATCCAATGATGGCTTAATCGGAAATTGTGATTAAGGAAAGAAATTCAGGGTGGTGTTCAGCTTTACTTTTCCTTGCATCCTTTCAACACATCTTCCCTGACCAAGACAGGACAGTAATAAAAATTTAAGAAATATCCCAAATAAGCCAGGGCCCAAGAAGCCATGGGGTTACAGATCCTCTGGGATGCATTTTAGAGCATCTTCCCAACCTTTTAATCCAATGGTGGACTAAACAAAAATCATGAGTAAGAAATGAATTTAAGTCTTATTTTTTCCTTTCAAGAAAGACATAGGTTTTGCCCAAAGCGGACAAAATAGTAGCTCATGATAAACTAACAAGCCAGTTGGGAGGATACACAAGTCCAATCTGGGAATACTGTCACTCTAACTGCTCAAAAAAGACAGTAACTGCATATGCATCCTTCTGGTGCTACACTGGGACGAAAGCGGAGGTTCAAATTGGCGTAGTCATGTATTTCAGGTGTCTAAACATACAAAGCATGCCTTGTCACTCCTCATCCCTAAACTCCCAAAGGCAGTCATATGTACATGTGCCTGATGTGTGATTCTGAGAAAAGTGAAAAAATAATTATTACAGTAATGTAGTCTACTTTGTTGCTCCTAGACAGTACACTGCCCCTACAAAAGCTATACTAACCTTCTCTGTACATCTCTGAGGTCTGTAAGAAAAGTAAAACAAAAAAAAAAACAATGACAACATTGGCCTCAGCCCAAACACAAAGTATAATGACCTCCTGTGCATACTTCTAAGGTATGATTGTGATGAAAATTAAAAAATAATAACCACACAATCCCCAGGCCCCACATAACCTACAGCAGCTCTCTGCAGACACACATCTGAGCAGGGCTGTTTTTAGAATGGGTGTGGTTGAGAGCATAGGCCATTATCAGCTTTATGCTAAGAGGGCCATATCACAGCCCTGTTCAGGTTAAACAGTGTAATTAGAAAATTAATACACTTTTTCTCTTCATTTTTCACCAACCAGCAGCAGTTTTTGTGGGGCCCCCACACAGTCGAGGGTGATTAAGGGACCTCCCCCCGTATCCATTTACAAAGTCTGGGGAGTGAGGGCCACCGGGCTCCTAGAAGATATAAGTGGCCAAATGTTCTGTGACATATTTTATGCATTACTTTGAAATATAATTACTTGTTCGGTGCATTTTTTACTGATACCCAGAAGAATAATGTACGTGTCATGTCAGTGACTGCTGTTTAGCAGTCATCAAACAGCAGCAGAGGTAAGTCACTTTTATTTACCCAAAAAAAGAAGCAACAAATACCACAAAGCACCCAAGCTCAGGAAAACAGGACCCGGAAGCAAAATTGAAAGTAGACAGTTAGCCTCTTTAAAGTGCAAGAGCTACTCAATCTTGTTTTGAAGCTTTTTTATTGTAAAAACATAAAACTCAACCAAAATCCACCAAGTGCTTTCACTTTTATTTACCTCATAGAGGAGTAATGCAAACTTGTCACAGTCTCTGATTTCACAGACCTTTCCTAATATTGCTCATCATTTTTCTCTGTCCTTCGTGTAGTTTGATCTGCTGGTAAATCATTCAGGATTACAGACAAGTCAATAAATCCAGACATCAGAGTTTCATATTTCTTATTGTCCAAAAATGCATGTTGATTCAAAAGGTGTTATTCTATTAACTTTTTAAGTGAATTAGAGTAATATTTAAAACGTGTTTCTGATTTTGAGCCTTTATTCTGCTATTATTTTTGCATTTGCCCAGAATTCTTGAACAAAGAAGTTGCGAGTTATAGCATCTGGTTCTGCCAGCATTTATAAAATTCCCTGAAAGAGAATAACATTCTTGAAGATCAGAAGCATCAACTCTTCTTAAAATCCAAAGTATGCATTGAAATCATTCACTCTGGGCTGTTGACCACTCTAGTGCGTATCTTGGCCATGTTCATTATCAGCTTTATCCTAACCGATCATATCACAGCCCCGTTTGTTAAAGAGCGTAACCAGGAAACGGATACATTTTTTTCTCCTCATTTTTCCCCAACCAGCAGCAGCTTTTGTGGGGTCCCCACACACAGTCAAGGATGATGTATTGCAGGTACTTAAAAAGTATAGTTATGTACACTTAGCATAAATGTAGATGTTTGAGTGTATTCACTGTTGGAGTCATCACCTGTGGGTTATCCCTGCTGTGGTAGCCCTCAGCTGGCGTGAATACCAGAGTCAATGTTTTTCTGCGTCGGCTGCCGTCGCTTGCGGTCTGACGTCAGGTCATCAGTGCTATAAAGGAAGGCAGCTGATGCCATTACATCAGTTTTTCTTGCCCTAACCAGTCAGAGGCTCCAGTAAATATGGTAAAGTGGTTCTGGTGGCTAAAGGCCACCATTAGCAACTTATGTCTCCCTAAAGAAAGAAGATATAAGGGGAAGGAGGGTGGGAAACCAGGACTGCAACAGTGAATACACTCGAACATCTACATTTATGGTAAGTGTACACAACTGTACTAAGTACTTCATGTTTCATTGTGTTGCAGTCATCACCTGTGGGAGGATTCCCAAAGCTGAGGAAAGGGGCGGTAGGATTAGCAAGAGACCAAGGAACGGGTCAGCATGCCCTGCAGAACTACA
This sequence comes from Protopterus annectens, assembly GCF_019279795.1. Classification (NCBI taxonomy): domain Eukaryota; kingdom Metazoa; phylum Chordata; order Ceratodontiformes; family Protopteridae; genus Protopterus; species Protopterus annectens. Next base: position 531,446,217 of record NC_056746.1, read on the forward strand.
GAGGCAAACCTGCCCTAGCCTTACAAAATAAAAGTAGGTTGTAATGCCTGGTAAAGGCATGGACAGAAGTCCACATAGCAGCTTCCAGGATGTCTCTGGTGAGAACTCCTCTGAGAAATGCTGTGGAAGTGGAGGCTGCCCTAGTGGAATGGGTTCGAACAGACATGGGGGGGGGGGGTTCCCATGCAATGTGTAGCAGAAATGGATACAGTGTGATATCCATTTGGAGATGGTTTATTTGGAAATGGGCTTCCCCCCTCTGTCCCTGGGGCAAAGCTGACAAGTAGTTGGTCTGTTTTCCTGAAGGGCTTAGTATGGTCCAGATAGTATCTGAGCTGTCTGTGCACGTTTAGTAAGTGCAGAATTCTTTCCCCCTTGTTTTGAGGGTTAGGAAAGGTGGGTAGATGTATTGCCTGGTTTAGAGTTGCATTAGATACCACCTTGGGCATAAAGGAGGGATTAGTCCTCAGGGAGACCCTCTCTGCAAGGAAGATGATGAAGGGCTCAATGGCCATCAGTGCCTAAAGTTCTGAAACCCTTCTGGCTGAGATGATAACTAGAAGAAAAGCAGTCTTCCAGGAGAAGTACTTAGTTTTGCTGAAGCAGCAGGTTCAAAGAGTGGTAAAGTAAGTTTTTCCAAAACATAATTCAGGTCCCAGGCTGGAGTGGGTGGCCTTCTGGGAGGTCTCATATTAGAAGCCCTTCTGAGAAATTGTTCAATCAAAGGATGGGAGAACAGGGACTGCTCTGTATCAAAATGAGCTGAAATGGCTGAGGCGTGGATTTTAATAGAGGAGAAGGAGAGGCCACTACTAAGTAGTTCTGCTAGGTAGTCCAGGATAAGAGGGATGGAAGGTTGTGAAGTATTGCCCCTCCGGACTGGCTCCATGAGCAGAATCTTTTCCATTTTCCTGTGTAAGATTTTCTGGTACTGGGCCTTCTGGCCTCTATGATAATGTCTAGGACCTATTTGCTTAACAGGGGCCCCTTGTTTGCCTTGAGAGTATTAGCTATGCTGATAGTTTGAGAGTCTGTAAATCTGGGTGCAGCATCCCTCCCCCACCTGAGTTAAGAGGTTTGAGATCAGGGGAAATTGCCTGGGAGCCTGTAAGGTCAGGCTGTGCAGTAAGGGTTACCAATGTTGTCTGGGCCAATCTAGAGCAAGGAGGATAGCCTTTGGTCTCTCCTCCCTTATTCTGATCAGTACTTTGGGAATAAGAGGCAAAGGAGGGAAAGCGTACACAAAGAGGGTGTGTGCTCCAGGGGAAGGTCAAGGCATCCACCTTCCATGCTAGGTGGTGATACTCCCTGGTCCAGAATTTTTTCAGCTGATGGTTGAGATGCGAAGCAGAGAGATCCACCTCTGGGGTCCACCACACCTGAGTGATTTGTAAAAAGATTTTTCTGTGGAGCTGTCATTAGTGGGGGTCCAGTAAGTTTCTGCTTAAGTGGTCTGCCAGGGTGCTGTTGACCCCTGGCAGGTATGGGGCAATCAGGTGTATTCCCATGGAAGAGGCCGTCAGCCAGAGGTTCATGGCTAGCCTGCTCAGAGGGTAAGATTGGGTCACTCCCTGCTTGTTGATATACCACATTACTGTGGGGTTGTCCGTTTTTATTAGGAGAACCCCTGGCTTGAGATGGGGTTTGAAGGATGTCAGAGCCTGTTGTACTGCCATCATTTCCTTCTGGTTAATGTGCAAGGGAAGGTGCTGGGCAACCCAAAGACCTTGGGTGCACCTGCCTTCTAGGTGAGCGCCCCAAGCTATGTCTGAGGTGTCTGTGGTAATGATCTGCCCGGTTGGGTGGAGGATGAAGGGAAGACCATTGTTCTTGGCATAGGCTTCCTCCCACCCAAGAAACACAGCCCTTATACAGAGGATCAGAGGGAGAGCGGTCTCTAAAGGCTGAGTGTGCTGACACCAAAGGTTCTTTAAATACCACTGAAGCTTTCTCATGTGAAGCCTGTCCACAGGAATTAGAAGAATGCAAGATGCTGTGTACTCCAAGGCTTGCAGGAACGTCCTCGCAGTGAGGTGACGTCTGGAAGCCAGCTGGGTAAAGTAGAGAGACAGGAAGCTCGGCTTTTCTGGGGATAGGAAGGCCATTTGGGATGCTGTGTCCAGCAGTGCTCCCAAGAAAATTATTTTCCTGGAGGGCGTTTGCTTTGATTTCCTTTCGTTGATGGTGAACCCCAAGAAGATTAGGAGGGTTTTGACAAAGAAGAGGTCCTGCAACAGCTGTTCTTTGCACTCTGCCTGAATGAGGCAGTCATCCAGATAAGGGTAAATATGTATATTTCTCTGTCTGCAAAATGCTATGGCCAGGGCTAAGCATATGGTGAATACCCTGGGAGCAGTAGATAAGCCAATGGGTAGAGCAGAGAAAAAAAGTGTAGTGAGCCTGCTCTGAAGCGCAGGAATTTCCTGCAGGATTCCCTTATGGAGATGACGTGGTAGGCATCTTTTAGGTCTAGGGTCACTAACCAGGCATTTTTTGCCAGCATAGGCAGCAGCTGCTGTAAAGTTAGTATTTTGAATTTGGGGACCACCAGGGAGGTGTTCAAAATGGATAGATCCAGGATGGGGCCGCCAAGTGCCCTTTTTCTGGGAACAAGGAATAGTCTGGAATAAAGTCCTTTGCCTGTTTGATCTGAGGGGGACAGGTTTTACTGTCCCTTGTGAGAGAGTTTGGACTTGTTTCAGTGCCTCTGCCCACTGATTTGGAGGCAAGTCTGGGTACCCTCTTGGAATTGGGAGTTTGTTGAAAGAGAATTTGTATCCCTGAAAAATTATCTTTAAGACCCATTCGTCCTTTGTAACCTTTCTTTGTAGAGGGAGAGCCTTCCTCCTAACTTTTGGTGAGTGACAGGAGGGCAGAGGGGGGAGAGGGAGTCAGAGAGTTTTTGGCATAGAGGGATGTCTTAGAACTCCCTGCCTTTGGGATGGAAGTGGTCCACTGTTTGGTTCTCTGCTACCCCTGGGATAGGGGCCTGGGAGGTCTTCCCCTGACTGCTAGGTGCAGGAAAGGACCGATGCTTAGAGGGAAAATTCCTACTGAACCTCGGAGGTTGTACCTGAAAGAAATCTTTCAATGTTTGCATAGATTTTGCTTTGTCTTCCATCTTTTTAAGCACCTCTTCTGCTTTTACCCCAAACAGGCAATCTTTATCCAAGGGTGCATCAATTAATTTAGACTTGACATGATCAGGGAGAGGTTGTTCCTTCAACCTTGCATGTCTCCTAATGACCGATCCTGACACTGCTGCCCTGCTTGAGGTTTCTAGGGCGTCATATCCACAGTGTACTGAATGCTTGGCCACTTGACAAGTAGAGTGCAGTAAATCTGCTAACTCTTTCGAATTGGCAGAGTCAGGAAAGGTTGAAATATTTTGCTTTAATAGTTCCAAAGTGTGGTGTTGATATTTTAACATATGGAACTGACAGTCGAGTGCTCTGATAACTAAGGTTGCAGAGGTGTATACTTTTTTATCCCATCTGTCCAGAGCTCTGGAATCCTTGTCAGAAGGAATAGGATTCTTAGCAGAACTGGCCTTGGCTCCTTTAGGTCCCTGTGTAATGACCTCCAGGTCTGCAGCAGGGTTTCTGTATAGGTATTTCTGAGAATAAGGAACCCTGTAATACCCATCAGGTTTACTGGGAACAGGAGGTAGGGCATCAGGGGCTAAGCTGGATTCATGGAAAACATCTACCACCTCTAAGATAGGGAGGATGGCCAAGGGTCGGTGCTGGGGCAGGTCTAGAAACTCTCTGAGGGAAGTCCTGGGATTCCCAGTGAAAATGTTCCCCGAGGGTGTGAAGGGCTTCCCACAAGGAAAGGTCTTCTGGTGGGGCGGCAGAAGGAATGGATTCCTCTGCATCTGAATCCTCAAACAGTCAGAGGTGGTTGTTCCTCTTCAAAATCTGAATAATCAGATTCCTCAGAATACTGTTCTGCCAGTATTTCAGGAGAAGGGTGTCTTTTCCTTTTAGAAGTTGTGGCCTGACTGCCCCTGATAAGGGAGATAAGATCCTCCGCCATTTTAAGCATTTGGGCTTGGGGAGGTGGGGCAGGAGTAAGATGGTGGCTAGAGGTAGATTTTCTAGGAGTGGTCTGGCTTCTAGGCCTAAGAGTATCTATTGGTCTGAGAGAAACAGTAGTCAGATGAGAAGATGGTGTTTTTTTGTCTAGATTCGGTAGTGTGAAAGGCCTCCTCGGAAGCCAGTGCCTGTGTTGCGGTTCCGGACCCAACCGAGGCAGAGACAACCAACGGCTCGGAAGACTAAGAAGTTTTCTGCAGCACACCGGACTCCGAAAGGATCTCGGTAGAGGCCAACGTAGATATTGTATCGGGCATCAGGGGCCACGAAAGTGCCTCAAAGAATTCCGGAAAACTAACGACCTACTTAGCGGTAGAGTCATCGGAAGGGTTAGCCTTGTGTGGTCTGTCTATCGTTATCTCTACATTTGTTCGGAATGGCAATGGATTGTTGGCTGACGGATGCCATTTCGGAAAGCGAAGACTGAAGACGAAAATACCGGTCTACAATAAGAGCTATACGACGAATGGTTCTCGCGTTAAAGAGGGCACAGAACTGGCAATGAGGGACGTCATGGTCTGGGCCTAAACAAGTGACGCAGTATTAATGGAAGTCTCAGTGTGGGATCTGCTTTCCACAGGCGAGACAATTGTTAACTTTTTTGGACATTGGTTAGTGCAAGATAAAAGGATCCCCAACGGGGTACTTAGATTTAGATGTTTTCAGCTGTAATTCAAACTCTGGTAGTGACTGACTGACACACTTGTGAACTGCTTCTGCTACGGGCTCCACGGCAAGAAAGACAGATGTAATGGCGTCGGCTGCCTTTCTTTATAGCACTGGCAACCTGACGTCAGATAGCAAGCGACTGCAGCCGACACAGAAAAACATTGACTCTGGTATTCAGGGCGGCTGAGGGCTACCACAGCAGGGATAACCTACAGGTGATGACTGCAGCAGTGATACACGAAGAACATCTGGATACGTTGTTAATTTTAGTGGTGGTGTGTGTCCACCAGCTGGATTTAACTAAGCTATGGGCAGTTTGACAGTGATAAAATATTTAATGGAATTGTGAAGCCTGCTACTTGATAAAACACTGTTACATCTTTGAATTTTAAAGGAGATATACATAAGAGTTATTACCCACCTGGTTTATTAAGTGTACAAGATTGCTGTGCTAGCTTTTGTTGGTTTTACAAGAATACTACGAAATATCAAGATAAAATAACTTGCTGCAGTTGGCGGTCCCCAGGGATCACAGGGTTCACTGGTGTTTAAAGCTTGTTATGCTTGCAACATCAACACTGCTCACAAAATACACCTCAGCTGGAGCTCTTGGAATATGTGACCGGGACAGGTATGAACCTAGTTCTGAGGAGCATTTTACACTACAGAAAATGATACTTCAATATAAACAAAAGATTACTGACTTCAGTAATTAGCATAGCTTCTAGTGTCATTCAAGGTGGGGGTGGGGGGGTCAATTACATATCAGCGTGGAAGGAGATGGAAGACGGCCCTAATTGCTTTGCCAATTGACATGCACCCATCTCCACAAGGCTGTTGTATATTAGCAAAACCTCGTCCCACGTCCATAGTGCCTTTTTAGGCACAGTCAGCCTTCAACAAATTCCAAATTAAAGCAAAATCCAAATATGAAGGTATTGCTGCTCAAAGCTAGGAACCTCAACAACAACAAAAAATTACTGACTCTAGAGTGCGTCAATAAATATGTATCATCAGAAAGACCTGGTTTAAGATCATTTTGAGTACCCCCACAGAGCAGGGTTTCAACATCTACCATGGGGTTCAGGCTCACTGTACTAGATGAAGGCAGTCTCTCTATACTTATAAAACAAAATATCTCCTTCATGATCAACAGACAGAACAACCTGGAACTCCCCCACATACAACTGACCACTAACAAAACCTCTTATATCATAGCTAACTACAGGATGCCTTTCATGTACCCTTGTCCCACCCATCCCACTTTACTAGTATGAAGTCTCTATGAATTAGACCAAACACCATTATCCTAGGTGACGTCAACTATCCCTCCATTAACTGGAAGACTTCTACACCCCCCCCCAAACATGTATGCCCAGAGATTTCTAGACTTCATAACTACAAACTCTCTGGACAAGTCGATCTACACCACAACTAGGAGAGACAAAATCTGGGATTCAGTCTTCATTAGTATGGGACAGCACTGTTCCTAACAGCTGTGACTCTCTCCCCCTTACAAATTGGGCCATAAATCAGTCAAATGCACCATAAGCCATAAGTAACCTCAAATACCTCAAAATTCAGAGATTATGTGAAGATTAATCTACGAAAACTGAGTGATGGCCTGTCTAAATTCAACATCCCCTTCCAACCTTATGACCCCACTCTATATGCAGAATAACGTACTGACAGATTCATGCACGTGTAAACAGATGCATCTGCCCTCCCTCAAAGCAAATACAATGCCAAATTTAAAAATAAGCCCCTATGGCGGAATCCAAATAAAAAAAGGCTTTACAATAAAAGAAAAAACTCACTGCATGCACTAATAGATTTAACTATGAACATGTCAAGAATGCTCTTGCTAAGCTTAACAAGAAACTCTGGTCCCTGATCAAGTCAACCAAAATGCTAGATATGAAGTAAAAATTGCCACACAGGCAAAAAGACTACCATAAAAGCAACATAGGCAAAAGTCAGCCATATAAGCCTTCTTTAACTATGTTAGAAATCTCAGAAACAATGACCAGTACTGCAGAGAGCCAACAGTAAATGATATTACATACTCAGAGCCTGCGTACAAGTCCATCAGTGAATACAAGAAAGTTATGTATTTATCATAACAACAGATCCGTGCTGTCTGTCTCAGTCTGGTTCAACCTGTGGGTTATTGGATCTGACACGGACCTAACACTGGCCAAATCCTTCAGACTTCCAACCCAACAGGCTCTGCCTCCCTTACCCACAAATCCCCTCCTCCTCAGGTTTGCCCCATCCAAAGAACAGTTGTGTAAAATCTTACCATAACTATAGATGTCCTTCTCTTCCATGTTGCAGTATTCATACTGTGGGATTTCCCGCGTCAGGTGACCCGACGTCTGCTTCTATACAAAAGCTTAAGCCTGGCTGTTATCAGTGCATGGGACGTCACACTCACAGCCATAAACCAGGGACCATAAATGTGATGTCTGCATGCACAGACCTCAGAACTTGAAGTCCAGGATAAGGTGTACAGAAGAACAAGTTGAGGATAAGAAGCAAATGTCTCTGAAGGGCTGTACAGATTAGCCTGTAGGGAGTGGATACAGAGGTCAAAGACCAACTATCTGGTAGAGATGGAAAAAGGGGGTATGGAGGGTGGGAAGGAATACTGCAACATGGAAGAGAAGGACATCTGTGGTTTTGTTAAGATTTTGGGCAACTATTCAATGTCCTCCTATTCTTATGTTGCAGTACTTGTACTGGGGGAAGAGTACCACAGCTAGGAGGAGTGCAGGGAGGGGGCAGAGGTAGAGGATTCCAAGAATCCCTGCAGGATCGCCCTGGCAAATCCTGTTCTGGCCCTGGAGACCTGGTCTAGCTTGTAGTGTTTAGTGAAAGTGTGAACCGTAGACCAGGTAGCTGCTTCCATGATGGAGGCTGTGTCCAGCCCTCTAAGAAAGGCCTTGGAGGTAGCCATGCCTCTAGTGGAATGAGCCCTAACTCCTTGAGGCAATGGTTTACCATGATGTGAAGAGCAGAAGAGAATGGATTTCCTGATCCAACAGGAAATGGTTGGTTTGGAGACTGCCTTACCCAGAGCCCTGGTATGAAAGGAGATAAAGAGTTGGTCAGATTTTCTGAAGGACTTAGTTTTGTCTAAGTAGAATCTCAGTTGCCTGTGCACATCTAGGGAATGAAGGATCCTCTCTGCAGTATTAGTTGGAGAGGGGAAGAAGGTAGGTAGGTGAATGGAGTGATTTAAGGATAGTTCGTTCACCACTCCGGGCATGAATGAAGGGCATGTGCGCAAGGTCACCCTGTCATCGTAGAAGGTGGTGTAAGGAAGACAGGCCATGAGGGCCTGTAGTTCAGACACTCTTTTAATGGAGGCAATGGCCACTAAAAGAATGGTTTTCCATGTGCACAGTCATAGAGAAGCTGTGCTGGCTGGCTCAAAAGGAGTTAAGGCAAGTTTTTTCCAGCATGAAATTGAGGTCCCAGGGAGGAGGGATGGGTTATCTTGGTAGTCTGATATGTAGGACCCCTCTCAGGAAAAGTTTAACATCCAGTCTGGGAAGCAGTGGTGGCTGTAAAGGCAAGCAGGCTGAAATGGCAGAAAGGTGGACTTTCAATGAAGAATATGCTAGTTCTTCCTTAATGAGCTCACACATATAGGTAAGGACAAGTGAGGGATCCGCCTGAAAGGGGTCCCTGTCCTTAAGAAAACACCATTTTGAGAATTTCTGCCATTTAGACAAATAGTTTTTTTCTAGTAGTTGGTTTCCTGGCCTCCCTTAGGACTGAAAGCACATCGTCTGAGTAGTGCTGTCCGAAAGGGAGCAGAAGTTGATCACCCAAAGAGTTAGTTGCAGCAAAAACAGCTGGGGGTGAATAAGAGATCCTTTTGTTGCATTAGTAGGCCCATCTTGTGGTGATTGCCCTTGGCTAGGGAATGAAGAAGGGGAAACCAGTGTTGCCTTGGCAAACAGGGAATCACCAGCAAGATTTTTGGTGGTCCCTTCTTGATTTTCAGAAGGACCTTTTGTATTGGAGGGAAGGGAGGGAAAGCGTACAAAAACATTCTCTTACATGGAAAGCTGAAGGCATTCACTCTCCACGCTAAAGGAGTGTAATCCCTGGTGCAGAATGTGTTTAGTTGTCTGTTCTGGGGGAGGGCAAACAGATCCACTTGAGGTGTGCCCCACTGGTGGATGATGTCTAGGAAGGTATCCCTGTGCAACATCCATTAGTGTTGTAGAGAGGATGTTCTGCTGAGCAAGTCCACTTGTTTGTTTTCCTGAGGGGGATGCAAGAGGCCTGCAGGAAAAGGTTGTGGTTGGCTGCCAGATTCCATATTTGTAGGGTTATCTGGCACAACTGGTATGCCTTTGTCCCTTTTAGTTTGTTGTGGTACCATATGACAGTTGTGTTGTCTGTCACAATGTGGAGCAGCCCTGGTTACGAAATGGGAAGAAAAGTTTTTAGACCAGCAAGACCACAGTCATTTCCCCGACACTGATGTGGAACTTTTGCTGGGCAGGGGTCCAACGCTGCTTTACCTTGAAATCCTGTAACGTTGCCCGCCACCCTAGGTTTGATGCATCTGTGTGCATGGATTGAGTGGTGGGGGGAGTTGCAGAGGAATGCTCTGGTTCTATAAAATTTGCTAAAGCCACCACTTTTGTTTTCAAGCAAGGCAGAAGGGGGATAAGTTTGTCTAGTGGTTGTTGGCCCTGAGACCACACATTCTTTAGGTAGCATTGGAATTTTCTCATGTGTAATCTTGCCAATTGGAGCACGGGAACAGTGACAGCCATGAGACCAAGAACTTGCAGAAAACTGTCTTGCAGATAGGTGAGATACTAAAAGTAGGCTTTGAAAATGGGTGGAGAGAGGCTGCACTTTGTCCGGTGGGAGAAAGGATCTCATCAGGTCTGTCCTGATTCTGCAGCCTAGGACTACTTTGTACTGTTGAAGAAGAGAGGATTTCTGAAGGTTTAGGGTGAATCCCAAGTTGTGGAGGAGAGACACTGTGAACTTGAGATGGGTTTGTAGGGTGGACTCATTCTGGCAGAATGAGAATGTTGCCCAGGTAGGGGTAGATCTGGACTCCCTTGGTTCTGCAATAGGCAATGGCTGGGGCCAAGCACTTTGTAAAAACTCTGGGAGCCATAGATAAGCCAAAGGGCAAGGCTGTAAACTTAAAGTGTGAAGCATGGCCAGTGAAGTGCAGAAACCTCCTTTGGGATGGCCTGATAGGAATGTGCAGGTAAGCATGCTTTAGGTCCAGAGTGACCATGAAGGCTTTGGAGGGGATGAGGGGTAGGAGAGTTTAAAGGGAGAGCATCCTGAAGGAAGGAACCTTTAGGAACAGGTTCAGATAAGTCCAGGATTGATCTCCAAGGGCCATCATTTTTTGGAATTAAGAAAAGAAAGGAATAGAAGCCTTGTCCTTCCTGTCCTGAGGGAACTGGTTCTATGCTTCCTTGAATCAGGAATTCTTTCAGAATGAGAGGGAACAGATGAAGAGGATTTTTTTTGGAGGGAAAGGAATTATTTTTGTTTTTTCCTTCCAGTATAGAAAATATCCTCTTTGGATGATGGAAATAACCCAACGATCTGTTGTAATGGTTTTCCAGATGGGAAGGCAGTAGGTAAGGCGGGCAGACAGAGGCAGTTGAGCAGGACAGTCATGCTGAAGAGGGGCCCCCTCTGTCTGGAAAGGGCTGTTTGGCTGGGGGCTGAGAGAGTTGGGGGGGGTCTGGAGTAAGGCTGTCTCCTGGATGCCCTATGTGGTCTAGAGGAGGAAGGATGTGACACTAAAGGAATCCTGACAAAGGATGTTTTTGTTGGGCAGTTCCTGTAATAGCTAGGGAAAGGGGACACCAGCAGATGCTTAATGTCCTGCAGTTCTTTGCTTTTTTCCTGTATGTTTTTGAAAAGTTCTGCTGAGTTTTTTCCAGATAAAAGATTGTGGTCCAGAGGAGCATCCATGATCCTGGATTTAAAATCCTCTGGTAGAGGTTGTAGGTAAAGACATGAGTTGCTGTGCAAGGCAGATGCAGAGGCAGCAGACCTGGCTGAGGCCTCTGCTGCATCGTAACTGCACTTGATAAGTGTGTCTGGCTACTTGTGTAGCTAGAGTCAGTTTTGATGCAATGTCAGCTTTGGTTGGACAGATAGGGGTAGAAGCCAGCAAGGTAGAAGCCTGGGAGACAAGGTCCAGGGTGTATTTAACCATGTGGGTTTGGTAATTGATAGCCCTGAAGGCCAGGGTAGAGGTGGTGTATACCTTCTTACCCATTCTATCCATGGTTTTGCTGTCTTTATCTGTTGGCAAAAGTGAAGCAAACTGCTAGACTTGTCTGTCTGGAGAGACAGCAATAACTGCTGGGTCAGCCAGGGGAGGTTTCCCCAGAAATTTCTGGTCATCAGGTACTTTCTAAATACCTATCTGGCCTTTTAGGGCAGGAGGTTGTGAATCTGGGTTCTTGGAGACTGAGTTAAAGGCATCCAGGACAGCTAGAAGCACAGGAGGAATAGCTGAAGGGGATGATGACTCAAGTTGCAGAAGTTCAAAATATATTTTCTGGGTATCTGACATTAAGGCACTATCCCACTTGAATTACTCTCTCATTTTTTAAATAGATTCCCCAAAGGTAATATTCTCTGGTCAGGAATCTCCTTCAATACATTCCTCATCTGGGGAGTAATAATCCACAGGGGAAGCAATCTGAGAGACATAAGAAACAGATTCCTCTGAAGAGGAGTAGGACTGATCTAGCTGTTCTGCTTCTTCTCCCTGATGAACAGTGGGTAAAGGTAGGGAGGAAGTACAGGTTGGCCTGGGACTCTGCACAGGAATGTTGGTAGGTACAGGGCCTATGGGCCTAAGGGCCATAAAGGCCTGCATTAAGGAGTTAATAAACAACTGCCAATCTGGAGTTCCTTGAGATAAAGGGCTCAAGTGTTTAAGCTTTTGTTTTTTCTTTGTTAGCATGGGCTTAGGGGTAGACTTAGAGACAGAAGCCTGGGCTGGAGCAGGAGAAGTCTTGGTCGGCCAACTAAGTGATGGTTCCCACTTGACGTCGGTTGTGGCTGGCATCTGGATTAACTCCACAGACATGCTTTCTGTGGCTGCAGTAATGGCCTCTTCCAGAGGAACCGTCAAAGCTGATGGCGTAATTGGGTGTCCCTCGGCCCCTATATCGGTAGTCGGCGGGACATCTGATGACGGAGCGGCATTGGGGGAAGGCCTGGAAACCTTGTTCTTCTTCCTCGGTTGTTTGGCTTGGGTGGCCAACTTGGGATCCATCCTAAGAGTGAGGCGTTTTAGTCTTTAATTTTCAAGTTTAGTGCAGCCAACTGGCTGCGTAGGGTTTTTGGCACAAAATACTGACAAATGGGGCAGACCTTATGGTCATGCTCCTTACCTAAGCAAAACACACACTGGTCATGAGAGTCTTTGTGTGCTACCAGACGCCTGCAATTACATTTGCTCTTTTTCTCAGACATTGGCTAAAAAGGGAATTTACAGCAACCAAGCTCAAGCGTACATAAGAGAAAATCCCCAACAGGGTACTTATCTTTAGAAGTCTTCGGTCGTAGGAGCGAAGCGGTTGAAATTAACGTCATCGACGGCTGAAAAGTTCTGAGGTCTGTGCGCACCGATGTCAGATTTATAGTCCCTGGTTTATGGCCCCTGCATGTGACGTCCTATGCACCTACAACAGCCAGGCTTAAGCTTTTGTATAGGAGCTGATGTTGAGTCGCCTGAGGTGGGAAATCCCATAGTATGAATACTGCAACATAGGAACAGAAGGACATCACAAGTTATAAGCTACAAGGCTTCCCCCACAAAAAAAAACAAAACACAACAAGGGACTCCAAGAATAAGGAGAGGTTGACCTCCATTGCCCAGTCATCTCAGATAAGGAAGTTTGCCATAAATAACCAGGGCAGGAGCAGAAGAGGGGAAAGCTGAACCAGACAGAGACAGAAAACATGGATCTATCATTATGATAAATATACAAGTTTCGCAACTGATGTAGTCTTTTCTGCTTGGCTTCAACCTGTGGGACAGAGTACCCCCAGCCACATAAAAATCCTTGGGAGGAATTAAGGAAGGATATTCCACGACATGCTGGAGCCATAGGAAGCCCAGACTCTTGCATGAATATCCAGGCTTGTAATGAGAAACAAAGGTATGGTGGCCCATTCAAGTAGCCGCAGAACAAACTTCACTCAAGGATACTCTAGAAAAGAAAGCAATGGAAGAAGCCAAAACTGGGGTAAAATGACCTTCAGGTTTGCTTGTCAGGGTCTTGCCCCTCAAGGTACATGCAGAAGAAATGTAATCTGACAGTCACTTGGATAGTCACTTTCGACACAGGTGTGGCCAACCTAGATCTTGAAAAGGAAACAAATAATTGACTGGATTTTTCTAAAGGCCTCGGTCCTGTTCAACTAAAATCATAACTGCCTATGCACATCCAAACAATGCAGAAGATATTCAACCTTATTGGCGAAATTGTGAAAAAACACAGGAAGGTGAATGGAGCTATTGGGATTATTCTCCAAAGCTATCTTTGTGGAAAACCAAATAAGGAGCAGAAGAGCAACTCCAAAACCCTCTTTGATGAAGTAACAGTCACCAAAAATAAGGTCTTTGAACATGACAACTTCAAGTCTGAAGTAGCTGAAGGTTCAACTGGAGGCCCTGAAAGGACTTGCAACACAAAAGGTAAATCCCAAGGATGGACCAGATTCCTGTAATCGGGGACACACGAAAAATATACCTTTGAGAAAAGCCTTGGAAATCTTGAGAGCAGCCAGAAAAACATTATCCCTACTGACATGAAAGTTACAAATAGTTGCCAACGAAATGAAGCAACTCAGAAAGAAAATCTAGAACGGACTCTTAAAGGAGTGGAAAAAGGCTCAAGCCTTTGAGATTCTGCCCATAGCATAAAACATTTACAATTACTGGAACACACTTTCCTAGATAAATGCTTTCGAGATGAATACAAGATATGTACAAACAGCATCAGAAAGCTTGGGATTCCTGACCATCAAGGGAACTGGAGAAACCATGCAATTAACTTGGACTGTAGACTGGGAGGATCCAGATCCCTTGGATGAGAAATGAAATCCAGAATGGGATCCGGGCTGCATTCTGAAGAAATTTCACGATTTGAGGAACCAGAGGATAAGCGTATAGAAGTCTTGTGGGCCAAGCAAATAGTGTGAGGTGTAATTTAGCTGCTGCACTACGTGCTGAATGGGGAAGCAAACAGGTTGCAACATGGAGTGTCCCAGCGCTGGAAAATCTGAGCTGCAGCTCTCGGATTTAGGGACCAACCATGAGGAAGCAAAATGTTCCTGCTCAGGCTGTCGACCAGAATGTTGGGACTTGTGTGGGATATGCAACCAGAAACCGCTGAGATTAAATCGCCCTAACTAACTACACTACAACAAGCCGAAAAAATAAACCTACACTACACTACTCTAAGACTAAGACCCAGAAAAAGGGAAGAAAGCTATATGCAAAAAGGGAGGGAAGCCAAATACATACAATAAATACACACACACAAAGCTAACCTACCTACCTACACAGTAGCACACTACACTACATGCACTAACTAGTGTAACAGAAACCAGTAAAGATCAAAAAACTCTACACAAACGCTACTCAATAAAGGATACCCAAAGCAGAGGAAGATCAAGTTGCCGACAGGAATGGCATTAAACTAGATCTGAAGGGTTGGTTGAGGAACAGGGGATTGTTGATAAGGGAGGCAGAGCCTGTCGTGTTGAAAGATTGAGGGGATTTGGCAGGTGTCAGGTCAGACTTGATTCGATAACCCACAGGTTGAAGCTAGATGGAGAAGACATTGGGTATTTAGTTTAACTTTGTGCTGAATGGGGAAGCAAACAGGTTGCAACATGGAGTGTCCCCCTTACACTCCCAGATCATATATCCACATCTACCATCCCCAGATCTTCCAAAAACATGTCTAAAAAGTACTTTCCAAGGCCAAGAACACTGCTTCAATGGGATCAGATAACATATACCACACTGCCTATTGACCAGCCTGAAATAAAACCTGTCAAACCCTCTACAGAGGCTACTGAATATCAGTTTCCAAACAGCAACAGTTATCTCTCTGCATAAAGGTGGGATATCAACAGACCTGGGTAATTATAAACCCATAAGACGTCTGACCAGCAAGACCTGTAAGGCTAAGGAGATGATCACTATGGAATTAACAAATAAGGACATAGGTAACAGACAAACTTGACCCAAGCCAGGTCAGTTTTGTCATGAGTGCATCCTGTCTGCTTAACATGGTTGACTTCTTTGAAAAGGTTACTGAAACAATGGATGAAGGAAAATCTGTACACACCACATATCTAGACCTTGCAAAGGTGTTCAACACCATCCCACACTTGGGCATTGTTGATAAACTCTCCCATGTAAATGTCACCTCCTTTGTAACTCACTAGACAGCAAACTGGGCCACAAAACAGAACCCAAGAAATTAGGGTACACTGCTCTACTTCCTACAAAAGACCAGTCACTAATAGTGTATTCCAGGGTCCAGTCCTTGGGCTACTCCTCTTTGGCATTTACTCCTCAGAGGTCAAAGCTAATGTAAAGTGTTTGTAGCTGAATAAGTCTGCAGCTGATTGTAAAATTGGCACCATCAAACTCTCCAGAGGGCACTAAGATCTTCCAAGAGGGCCTTCAACAAACAAATAGCTGCTGTCATAACCATGGACAAATTAAATGCCAAAAAGTGCATAACATTCTCCTTTGGCAAGCATGATGTCCTCTGTAGCCATCCAAACACCACCACACCCCTGGAAAGTTAGTTCAGTAGTTAGGGACCTAGGAACCTGTGTGGACAATCTATGGAAAGTAGAATAAAGTGCATTTAATTGCCAATGTGGAGTGCTGGCCAGGTTTTGTTTTTGCGATTTCTGTTTATTTGGCCTTGCACCCTTGTTGTACTTGCAAGAGTTTTTTGGTGGAGTGGACAACAAACTGTCCCTCGATCAGCATGTATCCACTATTGCAATAAAGTCCTTTTTCACTGCAGTCTATTCCACTGTATTCTGCAATTATTAGTAATTATTATTGTCACTGTGCAGGGGTTATTTTTGCAACCTTAATGCAGAAGTACCCCAACATGCCTCCAAAGCATGAGAAAGAAGCCAGTAATAGTGATTATGAATGCAAGAAGCACCACAGTATTACCATGGAAACTAAGGTGGACAATATAAAGTCAAACTCCTCAGGTGAGAAAACTGCAAACATAGCAAGTTCTCTTGGCAGGAATCCAACTGTTTCAACAATTGTAAAAGACAAAGAACGTATTATGCAACGTGAAAGGCTCTGTACCAATACGTGCAACGATAACTAGTAAGAGATGAAGTGTGGTGATGGAAGAAATGGAGAAAAACTATTGTGTGTGTGTGTGTGTGTGTGTGTGTGTGTGTGTGTGTGTGTGTGTGTGTGGAAGATTAGTATCAGCACAGAGTACCTATAAGTCTTAATTCAGCAGAAGGCCAAAAGTCTCTTTGAAGACTTAAAGAAAAAACGGCGACCGTGATAGTGCTGGCAAAGAAACATTTACAGCTAGCCATGACTGGTTCCATAGATTTAAGGCTCGCTCAAACTTGCACAATATAAAGGTGGGTGGAGAGGCTGCCAGTGCAGAAATAGTAGTGGCAGAGGAGTTTCCCAAGGTAGTGTTGGCAATTATTGATGATGGACATTACCTACCAGAGTAGATTTTCAAAGCTGATGAGACAGGGTTGTATTGGAAGAAGATGCCTGAATGTATATACACTGTGAAAGAAGAAAAGTCAATGCCTGAGATTAAAGCATCAAAGGTGAGATTTACACTCCCATTAAGCAGAAATGCTGCTCATAACTGCAAAATTAAACCTATGTTATACCATTCCAAAAAAGAGGGCCCTCAAGGGTGTTGTCAAAGCTTCACTTGCTGTTGTGTGCAAGTCTAACTGTAAACATGGATGACAAAACCTCTTTCTGGAGATTGCTTTTTCCATTCCTTTTCACTTGAGATGGAAAAGTAATGCCACAACAAAAACCTGCCTCTCAAGATCCTGCTTCTCCTAGACAATGCCCCAGGTCATCCACCATTCCTGGACAATCTTCACAACATCATTAAGGTGGTGTACCTGTCTCCCAATCCCACCTCTTTCAGCAGGTGGAAAAATTAGTGGCATTTGGCATCAAGGCTGTGACTTCGACTGTGCGCATTGGATGAGAAGGTATTTTCAGTGCTTTGTTCAGTCTCATGGATCACTACAAATTCTGATGTCATTTGAGCTTTTTGAGCTTTTCTTGAAAGCTACCACCATGGAAGATACCCATTCAGTTGGAGTTTCAACCAGGCAAATCACACCTTGTCGCACCATTTTATCTGACTCGGCTCCAACTCTGTCCTGCATGGTTATTGGAACTTTACATGCTGGCTTGATAACTGGACTGACCTCTGGGTCTACCTTCATGGAGTACACAACTGGAAGTTTGCCTAGCTTGTCTTCAAACAGATCAGCATAGGCAGATAAAAATATACTGAGCAAAATTAGAGTAGTGGTCTTTTAAGCTAAAATGATGGACTTCCTTATTAAATGAAAGCAGTCCCATTTTCAAACTGTCTCTGAGCCCTAATAATGACTGGATGTGCCTCTTGACATCATAGAATAACAAGTCGTAACTTCTTCCAGCAGAGTAACATCAAAGCACTACTGAGCCTTTGGTTTGATTTTCTTCACCTCTGTAAGCCACAAGCTTCGCACATCTTGCCTAATCAAGCCTTTCACCTTTACACACTCTAGCAAATGTTTCTGCAGATATACTATTGCACTTTGAACCTGTATCAACTATGAACTCCATGGGTTTACTATTTATCCAGACAGTAAAAAATACTTCATTCTTTGCCCTTAAATCTATTGCATTGACTGTTTCATGAAGCACTGACATACCATCAACATAAAGAGTAGCCTTCGACGGTATGTCATGGCTTTCTAATTGATCAATTAGTTTCTTAAAATGTTCCTTTTTAATGAAAGAATGTGGGCCTTTTGATTTACAAAATCTTTTGAAATGATTCCATTTATTACATTTCTGGCACTGCTGACCAAAAGCTAAACATTTTTCCTTTTTAGATTCATGACTTCCACCACAATTATGACAGTTGGCAGGGAAACTGAGTTGGGGCCAATGCTTTGAGTTTGCTGACTCTCTCTTATGCTTCACTGAGACTGTGCAAACTCTGGAATTTTCTAGAAAGCTCTGGGGTCCACCAGTGAGTGCTGCAGGAGTTGCACTTGCTGCCATGTGCTTGGGCCTGTTTCTTTTAACCACGTGCTGCATACTATCAACATGAGCTTTGTCACTGTGTCTTCTACAGCTGTTCTCATTTGTAAGCATACTTGTGTGCTTTTCTGTAAGCTCATATATCTGACAAATCTCAATGGCCTTATTCAAAGTTAAATCACTGTCATAAAGCAAAATCTGTCTCACAGCATCATCTTTTATACTACACACAAATCTGTCCTTGTAATAACAATTAATCTGCAAACATCTTATTTGTCTGTTGCAATAAGCTACGTGCAGAAATGCATGAATATGCAAGGCTAGGGTGTAACCACGGCTGACTGAAGCAGAACCGTTTGTGCCTGACATTTGTTATAGGTCATGTTAGCTTAAAGCAGGACAGTTTGTGTCTGACACCTGTTATGTGGGTAAAATGTGTGATGAAAGTTCATGTTTGCTAAGACTTAACAGGAATTAAAAGTTGCTTAGCTGTGCACCACAAAGTTGACAGTTGACCTTGTTAAAGTTGATCAACATCCTGCATGTTGAGTGCAAAGCAGTGTATAAAAGCTGATCCTTAAAGTCTATCAGGTAGACATTCTTTTGCTTTAAATGCTATTGTCTCCTTGCACAAGTAAATAAAGGAATCTTGCTAAAGCACAAGAGACTCATTTCATTTTAACATTTTGGTCCTTCGGACCGGAAACCTCCACTCGTACGAGTATCAGACTTCGGGGAACCGCGAATTTTGGTGAGACCTCTGACCCATCCTGTCGTAGAAAAGAGGCTAGCTGCTCCTTGATCCCCGTCCGGGGGACGGTTTACGAACAACGGTGGGTTGCTCCTGCTTCAGGTAAGATCTAAGGGATTATCAATAGGGCGTAGGTCATTTTGAAATAAGACCCGTAAATAAAAAACAAATTCTCCTTTAGGAGGGACTAGGACTTGTGCAAGTAAAAATACGGAAGGATGGGTTGTAATTGTTCAAAAACTGAACCAGTTTTAAATGCAGATTCACAGTATATGCAGAAATTGAATATTAATAATGTCAAGTTTTTAAAAAAATGGAAAGGAAGACATGACTTCAACTGTACATTGGAAAAGGACTCGTGTCAAATTACTTCGAGACATAAAAACAGATGCAGGAATGAGAATTAAAAAACAAAAACAATTGGGGTTCCCGCAAGCTCAACGTTGGCTTGAAGAAGCCAACAAACGAGCAAACAAATTAAGACAAGAGCATAAACAACTACTGGAGAAAGTCCCTCCCCGAGGACCCAAGCTGTTTTTAGATAAAGGGGACGACAATAATACGTGCGGCTATCCAACACGACCATCAGCTCCACATATTTTAATTAGTGGCCAACAACAACAGATGCTCCCACGGGAGTCCCCTCCACAATACCAACCAGGGCCCCCGACCGATGCGGGACCTTCCATGGCCCCGCCGAGTCTTCCCGCGGACCCACGGATAATCTTGCAGCAGGTTACACAACCAATGCAACTAAGGTCCGGTGGGACAAGGACAATGGGCTGTAAAAGAAACAGATGTATCAGAGACATTGCCTCTGATACAAGTCCCTAACCCACTGGCAGGACAGGACGGACAACAGGCTACCCTGTTGGTATATAGACCGTGGGCCCACGAAGACATAAAAAGGGCAACGGAGGGAAACCCACACCCAAAGATAAATTGTCGAAAATTCTCTGAAGATTTGATTGGCATGTGTCTTAGCTATAACTTGAATGGGGTCGAGGTTGAACAAGTAGTTCGGCAGATTCTGGGCCCCGATTGGCACATATGTGGCAATTGGATGGCAAGAAATGCAGATGGCGCCCCTCTAGATCATGATTCAGGTGCCCTGAATACGAATGTCCAAGAATTATTACAACGTATCACTGACAAATGGCGCCCGAGAGCCGACTGGACAGTCATTAACCAATGTACCCAACTCGATGGCGAAACGGTTAATAACTACATTTCACGCCTCACCGAAACTTTTAATAATCACTGTGGTATTCCAGTCCCCCAGGATCAAAAGGATGACAGCCCCTATGAACAACAGTTAAAAAAACGCATTTTTGAAGGGTTGTAGGGCACCCATCAGTAGTTTTATTACAAAACATATGGTTGACCACCAAACAAGCCGAATCCAATCCCTCTGAGTACGCACGGCATGCAGAATGCCACTTCAATTAAAAAAAAAAGAAACAGCGAGGTCAAGTATTTGTGAGTGAGGATGGCGGTCTCTTTTTGGTTCAGGCCCCACGGGGTTGAGGACGGGGAAGGAGGGGAGACAGTGACACCTGCCAAAATGCGGATGGTCACTCCGAAGACTATGAAGGAAGGGTCAAAAGAGAGGAGTGTTTTAAATGTGGTAAGCGAGGGCACTTCTCAGCCGACTGTGAAAGTAGGCGTTGGGGCCCTCAACGGCAACAGTCGCCTGAACCCAGGGCCACGTCGACATGACTATATGATGGTGCCGAAATGAAAGGAGAAAATGAAGGAAAAGATTGCTGCGACTGTGGGAGGGATGATGAGGGTTGGGAGAAAAACTCCTGGGAGGAGGTCTGCCAATGTGGCGACACTGAGGGTAGTGAGAATGAAGACAGGAAATGCAAAGATGTTAAAGAGACAGGGATCGAAGTTATTAACCTTGCTAGCCTGGCCACCACTGATGTCCTAAGCATGGATCAAAGGGCCATGATAACATTCTTGGTGGAAGGGCGGGAGGTTAAATTCTTGTGCGATTCAGGAGCCTCTCGCACCTTACTCGGCCCAGCAGAATTGCCACCCAATTCTGCATCAGACGAATATGTCTATGTAAAAGCAGCAAATGGCAAATTGTACAAGGAGCCCCTCTCCCACCCCCTGCTGTTCATTGACCCAGTTACGGATAAAATACATAGGTGCCAAGCCATTATTTCAAAAGTCTGCCCTGTGAACCTTCTGGACAGGGATCTAATGCACCTTTTTGATATAGCAGTGGTCCCCCACTATCAAGAGGATCGAAGCCAAGAGACTGATGACTGAGTTGGTGGTTGAAGGGGCGGGAAAACTTTACTACTGGTATAGTCAAGACTTAGTGACCACAGGTCAGGGAAGCATAAAAAAAAGAATTAACTAACCTTGCATGCAGTAAGTTCAAGGAAAAACCGCTGACAACACCACCCCCAATTACACTGTACCATGTACTTTAGGAAAGTACCAGGCCCGGACAAGGAGTTTGAAAAAGCATTTTTCAAGCAGCAAGGTAACAAGATAACGATAAATGACATGTTCTGGGATTCAGAGGGTAATGCTGTGGCAACCTGTTCGCTGCCAAAAGACATGCAGCGATTATACAGATCAAGCTATGATCCCCACGTTTCAATAACAAAGACAACTGGGGTAAAGTGGGTCGATCTAGGAAAAAAGATAACCCTGTGGAACATTGTCAGAAAGCCAACTGAAAAACAAGGGGGTACAAATGCAACGGATGAACTGGTTAACACAGGCAAAACCTGCCGTTCACCTCCGGAAGAAGGAGGGAGACAAATTGACAAATTCTCTTAAGTCAGAAAGAAGAGGAGGCTCTACAGAGCCTGCCCCCCTTCACTGTGGTCACAAGGGAAAGGGGATGTGGGATTAATGAAGACTGCTGGCGCAGCCCAAATAACCCCAAAATCGGGCTTTAGGCCCCGAAAACATCAATACACCTTAAGCAAAAATGCTGAGGAAGGTATTGCACCAGTCATCCAGCAGCTAAAGACTGCAGGGATCCTTGTAGAGTGCCCAGACTCACCCTGCAATACACCCCTATTCCCAGTTAGAAAACAGGATGGCTCATGGAGAATGGTGCAGGATTTGCAAGTGGTGAATGCCGCGGTGGTCCCCCGAGCACCGGTCGTCCCTGACCCTCACACGTTGCTCAACAACTTGCAGCCCGAAGGCGAGTTTTTCACTGTCATAGATATCAGCAATGCTTTCTTTTCCATTCCTCTGCACGAGAAGAGCCGTTTTTGGTTTGCATTCACCTACCGAGGAAAAAGATACACCTACACCAGACTCCCGCAGGGTTATTGCGAGAGCCCAACTATTTTTTCCCAAGAAATAGCGGCAAATTTATCCCAATTTACACCTGCACAGGGAAGCCAAATCCTACTGTATGTGAATGACATTCTCCTGGCGGCCTCAACTCGGGAACGCTGTCAAAAGGACACCTTGGACCTGCTGGCCTTTTTGGCGGAACAAGGACACAAGGTAAACAAGGACAAACTGCAGCTATGGTGACCACAGGTTAAATACCTGGGATACCTAATCTCGCAAAATGGGAGACAATTGGAAAACACAAGGAAGGAGGCAATCCTTAAAGTCCCCATTCCCTCAAACTAGCAGGACATGATGTCCATCCTGGAAGTAGGGCCACTGATCGCCCTCATTTACGACACCCCTATGGCAGCAAAAGATGCGGTACAGTGGATGAATAAGGCCATACAAGCCTTTACCCGAACTAACCAACTTATCGCCGGATCCTCGGTGCTGGGATTCCCCAACTACTCAAAACCGTTTACTCAAATGGTTGACTGTAAGGGGGGATATATGACATTGGTCCTAACGCAAAAACATAGAAACAAACAAAGGCCCATTGCCTTTTATTCCTCAAGACTGGACCCGGTGGCAAGAGCTCTTCCCCATTGTGTCCAGGCAGTCGTAGCAGCGGCCATGGCAGTCCAGGCCTCAGCGACGATAGTTTTGTTTCACCCCCTAACACTGCGGGTCCCGCACTCGGTGGCGACCATACTATTACAAGACAAAATAACCTTCCTGTCCCCTAGTAGACACTTGTCGTGTATGACTGTTTTGCTGTCCCAACCACATATGACAATAAAAAGGTGTACCGTCTTAAACCCAGCAACATTAATGCCCACCCCAGAAAATGGGACCCCACATGTCTGCCTGGAAAGTATACATGATACAGTACTCCCACGCCCAGACCTAACAGATGTCCCTATTCCTAATGCTGAGTTAGTACTCTTCGTGGATGGCTCAGCCAAAAAGAATGAGGCTGGGAAGACTCCGGTAGGGTACGCAGTGACTACGGAGACCACCATTCTGGAGGCAAAAGGGCTCCCCGTCACCTATTCTGCACAAGCAGCAAACCTCATTGCCCTGACCCGAGCGTGCCTCCTCGGTGCACAAAAAAGGGTAACGATTTATACTGAGTCAGTATGCTTTCTCCACAGTACACGTATTTGCCCAACAGTGAAAAAATAGGAGAATGGTCACTGCGGCAGGTAAACCAATAACCCATAAAGACCTGATATTGGAACTCTTAGAGGCAATACAACTGCCGGCCCGGGTGGCAATATGCAAATGCGCAGCCCACACCAGCAAAAGGGACCCTATCTCCCTAAAAAATGCACTGGCAGATGCCACAGCAAAGGAGGCAGCCCAGGAGCAGTTCCTCGTGGCAAAAGAGGACCTGCAACCAGGACACGCCCTGGACCTAGACACTCTCAAACTCATGCAGGACCTGGTGACAAAAAAAAGAAAAGATATAATAGGTCAGGTACCAAATTTCGAAACAAAGTGGCATTTATAGGACAAAGGACAGAAAACGGGTGCTACCCACTAACCTCTTCCGATATGCTGCGTTAATCAGCCATGGTCCTGCCCATGCGGGCCCGACTGCAATGGTCCAACAAATCTCGAGACTTTTCTGGTGTAAAGGTTTCTCCACCTACGCAAGACAATTCTGCCTTTCCTGCCCGGTCTGTGCATGGTACCATGGACAGGGAGGAATACGAAAAACGGTGCAACATTTCCCAACTCCACCTTACCCATTCCATACCATATGTATGGACTTCATTGAACTAACACCAGCAGAAGGTAAATGATTCTGTTTGGTCATCACTGATGCCTTTTCTAAATGGGGAGAGGCATTCCCAGTAAAACATCCTGATGCACAGATGGTGGCTAAGCTCTTAGTAAAAGAAATCATCTCCAGGTTCGGGATACCCAAAAGAATCTATAGCGACATTGGTACACACTTTGTAAACCAGGTTATTCATAGATTAGGGCAAGTCTTTCAAATCGAGCTAAAGACCCACTGCGCCTATCATCCCCAATCAGCGGGGCTAGTAAAACGCCACAATGATACACTAAAAAGCAAATTACGAAAACTTATGGCAGAAACACATAGCTCTTGAATCTCGTGCCTACCCCTAGCAGTCCTAGCTATGAGAACTCTTCCATCATACCAGAGTCTTACGCCATATAAAATCTTATACGGTCGACCATACTATGTTCCACAGTGGCAAGGACTGCTGCCTGCGGAACGTAAGGGGGAACAGGGGCTTGCAGAATATATGAGGGATTTACTAACATCAAAGTTTTTCTTACCTCCACACTCTCTTTCAGATTCACAAAGAACAGAGGCTGTCTCAGTCGTGGCCCCTGGTAATTGGGTGTGGATAAAAATCATAAAATGCAAAAACTGGGCATCACCCAAGTGGGAGGGACCATACCAGGTACTTATCTCCATTCCGACGGCAGTGAGAATAGCAGAGAGAGCCTCGTGGATCCATCTGACACACTGCAAGATTGTAAAAACTCTCCAGATAGACAAGGGTCTTGACTCAACATCGAACCTCCCACCAGCTGAAACTTAGCTGCAAAAGGACATAATGACAAAATCTTGGGTAACAACTATTCTCAACATAATCCTCATGGAAACAACGGGGGGTACAGCCCTGCACCAAGGGACAATAATCGAGGAAGGTGGCCATGCAGTCTTGCAAACCCAAGCAGGTGTACACACCAAATTTTATTTCAGCGTTTGTGATGCCCTGGACTGTTCGTATTGGTACATCGGAAATCAAAAACACCATGCAGTAAAATATTTGTGTGAGAGAAACACCCTTTGTGCATCCTGGGAAAGCGTATGGTGGACTTCAGACCCCAATGGCTGGGAAACCAGCTCAGCACGAGTCCCAGAAAAGACAAGGATCGACAAGCAAGAATACAAATCTTCGCCCACTGACCTGGTGAATACCTCACAGTCACCATCCTAGACCCCAGAGAAAGTGACTCTGGAATATACGGACTGGGAATCTCAATCCGTGCAGACTCGGACCCATTAGGGACAATCCGAATTTGGGTCCACAACTCTGCTGGTTCGACCTCGCCACCAATGACGGAAGAGGAGCAGTTAATGGTAGAAACAGGGTTTGCACAAAATAACACTTGGATGCAATGGGTAAGGTTTAGCACCAAAAAAGCCCAACAACAAGATTGTGTCGCCTGCGCTGAGGGCAGGCAGGAACTGGCCACTGTTCCACTACTCCCGGAGGAAGCAGACTTCACATGTCTCCTAAAACTGTTTCATAATCGAACACACAAAGACTGTAAAAACGAAACCCAGCGATTCCCGCTAACAGAACTACCGGCAAAACCACCTGCGGCGCTCGACTATCCCGGTGCCTACACTTGCTTTCTCAAAAACGGCACAGGAAAGGACTATGGTGAGCTCACCTCAGCCTACTGTAACAAGACAATTAATGAAAACAACAATGACTTACTAAAGGGCCAGACACATAGCCTAGCCAATGTCTGGTGGCTTTGTGAAGACAACAAACTGATGTCCCGAATGATCGAGCATTGGAAAAAAACCTGTGCTCTGGTCAAATTAATTCTACCATTTTACATCCTACCTGTGGCAGCAAACGAACTACCCGCCAGGGCCCATAGGGCAGCCCAGCAGAATACAAGGGAAAAGAGACATGCCCCGAAGCAAACTTTCGATGACGGGGTATACATTGATAGCATTAGAGTCCCGAGAGGAGTCCCCGACGAGTACAAAGCCATAAATCAGATAGCAGCAGGGTTTGCCTCCATTTTTATATGGGTGCAGCCAAACAAAAATATGGATTGGATCAACTACATATATTACAACCAACAACGTTTTGTGAACTACACAAAGGATGCCCTAAAGGGCATTGCTGAGCAACTAGAAGCAACCTCCTTAGTAGCTTGGCAGAATCGCCTTGCCCTGGACATGTTACTAGCGAAAGGAGGAGGAGTGTGCAAAATGTTCGGGACCTTTTGCTGCACCTACATTCCAAACAACACGGCACCGGATGGCAGCATCACCCAAGCTTTTCAAGGACTTGACATGTTGTCCAAAGAACTGGCAAAAAACTCAGGCGTAAGTAACCCCCTTCAGTGATTTTCTGCAGACTTGGGTCGGAAAATGGAGTCACCTTGTCGGAAACCTGTTGATTTCTATCGGGGTCGCAGCGGCTGTCCTAATAACGTGTGGCTGCTGTTGCATCCCTTGTATACGTGGACTGTTACAGCGACTGATAGACACGGCAGTGTCTAAAACGATGTATCAGCAGCTTGACACCAGAGAAGAGGAAGATCACTATGTGGACTATACAGAACTTCCTGAAATTTAAGTAAAAATGTCTATCCTATTGCTTTTGATATTAAAGTTACAGATTTACAAATACTTGATGTTTTAACAAAAAGGTCATCAGAAATCAATGCTTGGACCACATGCATGACGGTGTGATAGCAATTAAGGGACTAGAGCTTCCTGATGGTTGCTTATATTAGCCATAGCCCGACTCTCACTCAAACTGCGGCACCCCCTGCTGAAGTAACCACTGCCGAATGGCAGCTACCGACAGGGTAACAAATCCCTACCAAATGGTAGAACTGGGCAGACAACTGGGCTACCGAAGGGTTCCCAAATCCCCACCTGCAAACCTGTCTATGACAAATTAAGCAGAGAGAGAGCAAGTGGTCGGTATGGGTGAGACGTGGACAGGAGCCTATACTAGTGGGGAGGGGGAATAAAACCAGTACCTACACGTGACCTAAGGAGAACGCCCTTTAAGTGACCTTTTGCTCTTGTCTCAAACTAAGTGACTTACTTAACTGTAAATCCACTGAAAATGGTTAACAATTTAAGGACCAAACTGATCGAGAAAAATATACAAAAATAGACTTTTAAGTGTCTTAACAATGACGTAATATATGTAAAGCAAAACAAAATGGGTTTTTAACGTATGTTACCGAAATATAAAAAGACAAATAAGTGTTTTTGGGGGGAAATGTAATAACAATTAATCTGCAAACATCTTATTTGTCTGTTGCAATAAGCTACGTGCAGAAATGCATGAATTTGCAAGGCTAGGGTGTAACCACGGCTGACTGAAGCAGAACCGTTTGTGCCTGACATTTGTTATAGGTCATGTTAGCTGAAAGCAGGACCGTTTGTGTCTGACACCTGTTATGTGGGTAAAATGTGTGATGAAAGTTCATGTTTGCTAAGACGTAACAGGAATTAAAAGTTGCTTAGCTGTGCACCACAAAGTTGACAGTTGACCTTGTTAAAGTTGATCAACATCCTGCATGTTGAGTGCAAAGCAGTGTATAAAAGCTGATCCTTAAAGTCCATCAGGTAGACATTATTTTGCTTTAAATGCTATTGTCTCCTTGCACAAGTAAATAAAGGAATCTTGCTAAAGCACGAGAGACTCTCATTTCATTTTAACAGTCCTTTATCAACTCATGCCTTAAATCACCGAATCTGCACGTTATAGCCTTAATTCTCAGGTCAGTTACATATATGCTGCAAAAGTTTCACCAGGCTTTTGATCCCTTGTGTAAAAAAGTGCCTTTCCATTGTGACATTTCTCTGGGGGTTACGCATGTCTCTAAACTTACGTTAAGCACTCAGGGTCCTCCCTTGACTTAGCCGGTAAAACAATATGACGGTTTTCCCCCTCTCCTGTATAGATAGCAGGTGCATACACAAATGAACGTTCCCTTTCTATGGCTCCTGACCCAGCTACATTAAATAGAATAAATGCCTTTGTACAGCCATCTTTATCAGAAAAATGCAGCCTGTATGAAAATGTCGTACTCTTGCTCAAATACTCTCCAGTTCTCAGCAAATACTACTGTCAAACATGCACTGGGTTTTCGAAAATTTATTTATTTATTTTACATTTGTTAACTGGGATGGTCTGACTGAGCAAAAGCCCTTTTTCAGTAGAGGCCCGGGGAGAAACATAATTACAAAAAATATAACCCTTACAAACAGTTAACATTATAATCATTCATAATAAAACTTGTAGAACAGTTATCATATATATGCAGTTACAATTATCTATAAAAAAAGTTATGAAGAATACTGCAGCAGAAGGAAAGGAGATAGTGTTAGGTAAAAAATTAAGTAGTAGACTAGTTTAAGTTGTATATGTTTTGGTATGGAGGAGGAGAAATGATGGTAAGGCAGAGGAAGTTAGGTTTGTTATTTTGTGAAGGTATATTCAAGGAGGCTGAAAACTGGTACAACTCCAGTGACTTTTTAAGTACTCTTTAGTGGCTAGTTTGAATACTTTAGGATGTGAAAGTGATCGAACTTCTTGTAGGAGTTTGTTCCAAGCAATAGAGGGATGGTAGCTGTATGTAACGGCTTCTATTTTGGACTTGGGCTTGTAAATTTGTAAAAGGTCTTGGGTGGAGCTCCTGAGTAGTCTGGATGGGACATAGTGGGAGACTATAGTGCCTAGTGCTGGACAGTAGGGTGGTGAATAAATAATGGAGTGTATAATTTGGAGCTGAGAGAGGAGTATGAGGTGTGGTAGTTCGAGCCAGTTTATATGTCTGAGAGATATACAGTGGTGAGATTTGTAGGTTTGTTTTGCAGCAAATCTGGCTATTTTGTGATAGGTTGTTTCGAGTTTGCCAAGTAAGGTGGAGTTAAGATTTGTGAGTATTTGGGAGCAGTATGTTAGGCATGGCAAAAGATAAGCATGTGTGATTGTGGTTCTAGATTCAGGGGTTTGGAATATTTTGAGAAGTCCTAGTTTTTGATGGGTTTTCCTGATACAGTTATCTATATGGAGGTCGAACTGTAGCTGATCATCAATGATTACAGCAAGGAGTTTAGTACTAGAGTCAGCAACTAAGAGTGTGATTTAGTTGTTTGTATTTGAAAAGTAGATTTGATATGAGTAACAGTTTTGGGGAGAAAGAATAAGAGTTTTTTTTTTTGGGGGGGATTAAGGATGAGCTGATAATTGGTGAGCCAAGTTTCAACAGAGCTAAAAGAAGACTGGGTAGCTGTTAGAAGTTCAGAGGGTGAGTTAGCAGTGGTGATAACTGTGGAGTCGTCTGCATATTGGACTAATGAGGACTGTGGACAAGAGGAGTAGAGTGAGTTGGTGAAGATATTGAAAAGTAGTGGTCCAAGGATGGATCCTTGAGAACACCCATTTTCACTGGAAGGGGAGAGGATAGTGAGGAGTGCCATCTTACTGACTGCTGTCAGTCAGTGAGATAGCTGGAGCATCACGCTACTGTTGTAGTAGAGAAGTTGAGATCAGAGAGTTTTATCCAGTAGCAGAGGATGTGAGACAGTGTTGAAGGCTTTTGAGAGGCCAAGGAATAAGCATGAAATAAGTTTATGATTATCTGTAGCTATAGAAATGGTGTTGAGAAAGGAAAGTAGAGCTGTAATGGTACTATGTTTGGGTCGGAAACCGTGCTGAGTGGTAGTGAGGAGAGTGCCCTGTAAAAGATATTGCATTACTTGTGTATGTATACATTTTTCTAAGACTTTAGACAGACCGGAGAGGATAGCTATTGGTCTGAAGTTTGAGAGTTCTCTTGAATTGCCAACCTTTGTGAATAGGTATGGTGTAGAATTGTTTCCAGATAGCAGGTACTTTAGCTTCAGAGATGGAACTGTTGATTAAAATAGATACTGGCAAAGCAATAGAGGGAGCAGCAATCTGAAGAAAGTAAGATAGGATACTGTCAACAGAAATAGAGCATGGTTTTAGTTTGGAAAGAAGGGTTTTGATGTAAGCAGTAGGTACTGCTTTAAGGAAAAAAGAGTTTGCAGAGTTGGCTGTGGGTGGCGGTTCCAAGCAATTCGGAACATTGTTACTGGAGTATTTTAGATTAGGATTGAAAAGTTTGGCTACTGACTGAATGAAATAGGCATTGAAGGTGTTAGCAGTCTTTCTGGGAGACTTGTCAGGAGATGGATTAGGTGAAGTAGGATTACCAGGATGAAGTATTTGGTTTATGGCATTCCAGATTTTTTTTGGATCTGATTTTAGGGCATCTGGAGGGTTATAGTAGAAGTATTTTTTTTTTATCTTTATCAATACATTTTTTGTCTTATTTCTCAGTTCTTTATACTTTTGCAGATCTGCTGGTAGTTTAATTTGGGTCCAAGTTTTCCAGGCTCGGTCTCTGGCTGTCATGAGAGTGAGTATTCTTAGACAGCCAAGGGGATATAGCAGCTTTTTTATCCTTACTTTCCGTAATGGGGCTAGTGAGTAAGAAATTTAGGAAGGTTAAGTTAAAAGTTTGAACTGCTTCATCAAGTGGGTGCTGGGTGAGGAAGTTCCAATTTATTCCAAGTAAGAGATTATTAAAAGTTTCTGTGTTGAATTTGGATAATTTACGACAGGTTATGTATCTAGGTGGTTTAGATAACTGGGAGGTATGTCTAAGTACCTTTTATTGGAGAGTGGTCACTCAGGGAGTCAGAGTGTGTTTCAGGACTATGGTATTTAGAGGGATTTGAGACAAGAATCCAGTTAATGAGTGTACTGGTAGAATGAGTGTTACTGGTATGAGTAAGCTGGGAGATAAGTTGTGAAAAGCCATATAGATTTATATGGTATGTTGAATTAGGACTGGTAAGTGTTTCCCAATTTATGCTCATGTCCCCAAGGAGGATGATTTCATTAGGGATGTTGTGGGAGAGGTAGGAGAGAATGCTTTTCAATAAGGGAATGTTGTCTCCTGGTGGAATGTAGATAGATACGACAGTAATAGTAGTATAGTCATTGAGCTTAAGGTTTGCTACCAGTAATTCTGTGGGAGAAAAGGAAGGTATAGACAGCTTTGGGTATGTAAAAGTGAGGTTGTTGGGAGTATACAATTGCAATCCCTCCTCCTTTTTTATTAGGGTGATTGAGCCGTATTATATTATATTATATCCAGGAGGGAGTATGTCCTTATCTAGGTTTTGTGGTTTAAGCCATGTTTCTGTAAGGGAAATAATATCTGGGTTTTGAGCAGATATCCAAGCATGAAGTTGGCTAACTTTATTAATTATGCTTCGAGTGTTTATAGAGTAAAAGGAGATTTGTTTTTTTTTTTGATAAATTACTTGTGGTTGATAAGGTATTGTGAGGAGAGGTAGAATTAGGACTGGGTCCTGGGTTAGGGTGGATATCACCTGATGGGAGTAGTGAAATAGGATAGTAGTTAGGTTTGATAGTTATCAGATAGTATTTAGTGTATTTTGATTTATTTGTAGATATGGAATGGGAGGGGGGATTTTTATTTTGGGGAGTTGTACATTCATGGAGAGTATTGGTTGTTGGGTATAGGAGAAGTTATAGTTGTGTGTAAGGGTAGGAGTATAATGATAAGGGGGTTAATACTGTCGGTGAATATGTTAGAACATGGAGGAGACATAGTGATAGCAGTATTGCAGTGGAGAGGAGTGATGTATGCATGGTGATTACGGGGAGAAAAAAAATAATAAAAGGTGGTATGGACAAGGAAGAAGGTTAAAGTTAAAGGATGAAGTATGGGTAAGCTAGATTATGTGGTGTTAGTTGAAGGAGTGTGGTAGATAGGAAACAGGAAGGGGATGGGTTTGATTATATGAGGAAAATACTGGAGAAGTATAAAGGAAATTATATGGGGGTGGGTGGTGATCGAAGTGAGCCTGAGCAAGTTTTAATACCTGAAATTCATTTCTGAACTGTTTTGTAAAGTTTACACATTTTAGGGATGACTCACTCCTGTGCATTTCCACCAGCCCCAAGCAAGTGCCTTAAGTTATTTCAGCCAACCTGTTTTTAACTTCATGCTCTTTGGATATGTCGTTTCTGATCCCATGTCCCTTAGGCATACCACTTCTTGCACCATGCTGCTCGTCCTTCTCTAACACATAAGACAAGCAGGCAGGGGGGTTTTGTTTAGGTGCTTTAATATACAGAAACACATCAGGATGGATAGCAGCATCATAAAGTACAAACGAGCTAACAGACAGACCCTTACATACATACGTGCTTACATCTCAACAGCTTACTACAAAATGACAGTCAGACTTGCACGTCCTCAGTATTTATACACTTGTGCAAGCCCTTGGAGAGCTTATTAAAGGTATGTACACACATTGATCTACACTACCAGCACAGAACTTTCACACAGGCTGTGAAGGAGACAGAAGGGGACAGTGGAGTTGCACACAGGGTTCAGAAAGAACTACATCTATAAGGCAGTTAAGAAAATTGATGCTTCCTGACATGGAGAGACTACCACCATGAATAGTGTTTGGAAGAAGCTCTATTCACCATTTACCAAGAACTTCAATGGAATTACAGAGACAGTGCCTTCAATGGCCAATGAGATGGTGGAACTGGGCAGACAACTGCAATTGGAAATTGAAGAAGATATCCATGAAATGTTGTAATGCCACAGTAAGGAGCTGAACAATGAGGATTTGATGGAGCTAGCATTACAAAGGGCCCAGGAAGAAGTCACGGAGGAGGAACCCAAAGCTGTGGAATCCAAAAAATTCACCTGTGAAAATTTCAGCATGATCGAGAAGGCACTTGCTTCTTTTGAATCTCAGGACCCAAACAATGAAAGGTTTACAAAAGTGTGTGCAGTTATTACAAAAGTGTGTGCAGTTATTCACAAAGCTATTTCCTGCTACAGGAAGATTTATGATGAGAAAAAATTAGCTGTGCAGACATCTCTTGATAGATATCTTAAGAGAGCTGAGGTGGGACACAATATGCAAGAACAAGAACCAATGCCATCTTAATCCACAGGAGGTTCTATGAATATTTCCAGTTCCTGATGGCGCTCCATCTGTGCAATCATAGGATCACAGGAGATTACTAGGCTATCAACTTGGAGGTCATTTTAAGTCTAGCTGTTTCAACCCAATGTAATACTGTAAAAGTACTAGTCAATAACCAAGACTGCATTTAGTGATGACCAACCATGTCCAGGAGGGTTGTGGGCACTATCCTCAGTAAGAATTTATGGTGCCTCATCCACTCGTCTAGGCTCCTCTTGAACAGTGTCACAGAAGTGCTGTTTCACGTGAACTGGTAGCCTGTTTCAAAGATGTGGCAGTCGCTAGGAGATAAATCCGTCCCTCCTGCATGTTCTATTTAAGTCGCAGGCCATATTTAAGTCCATGGAACGGGTAGCCCTAGCCCCATTTAATTTACTGATATGCAGTAAGTTCATTAGGTTTGGGTCTTGAGTGGCTCTGTAGGCCACGCATTAATCTCCCCTAATAAGTATATACGATATGGAGTACAGTGACAGGGACTTTAGTCAGTCAGTGTAAGGCACATGCTGGAGGCCCTTGATCTTCTTTGTTAGAAACCTCGGAGGTCTCTCTAATAAGCTGCAGGTGCTTAGTAAGGTACATACTGAATGGGGAGTTATACTCAATTACAGACTGCATAAGTGTAGAGTATAGGGGAGTTATAACTTCTTTTGCTCTTGAGGCAATGCCTTTTATAACTTCTTTTGCTCTCGAGGCGATGCCTTTACTAATCAAGGGAACTACATAGAAAGCTTTCCTTACAATGGTAGACATGTGGTGGTCAAAGTTAAGGTCATGGTCAACCTGTGATCCCAGGTCCCTTACCACTTCATGGGTACTTAGGATATTGTTGCTGAGTTGATAGTGTGAAGAGATACTGTTTGTGCCGAGGGGAATGATTATGCATTTCTTTGCATTCAGTTTGATGACTATGACTAATACACCAGTTACTGGTATGTGTGAAACCTGCTTGGAGTATACGGACATCATTTGTGGATTCAATGATTGCACCTAGTTTGCAGTCGTTTGCAAACGTGGTCAGCCACAACCCTTTAGTTTTGACCTGAACTTCTGAGAAGTATATACCAAAAGTACAGTTTTGTACCTACCATAAATGTAGATGTCCGAACAGGATAGCATCTGCAGTCATAACAAATGGGTTGTCCTGTCGTCAGGCAGCCCTTCGGTCGGCCGGATTCCAAAGTCTGGGTCCGGCTTCGGCTGATGTCGCACTTCACCCGACGTCATCTCTGCTGGTCTTTGGGTATAAAGGCATCAGCCGACGCCATTTTCCTCTGTTTCTTGCCACAGATGCCAGTTGCCCTCTTGGAAAGCTAAATTTTGGATAAATGCCAATGTTTCCAAAAAAAGTAGAAGGCAAACACAAAAAATAAGCATGTATGTACATATATACAAACAAATACACCATAAGAGACTCCCCCCCCCCCCAGCTAGCTATTAGGAGGGTAAATACCCTAGGAGTACCACAGAGGGGAAGGAGGGTGGGTAATCCTGACTGCAGATGCTATCCTGTTCGGACATCTACATTTATGGTAGGTACAAAACTGTACTATGTCCTTCAAGGATGCATCTGCAGTCATAACAAATGGGTAGAATACCATAGCCAAACTAGGGGTGGAGGAAGAAAAATTATGGTGTAGTTAGGATCCCTTGCAGTACAGCAGTGGCAAACCCTGCTCGGGATCTAGAGTATAGAGGTAAATTATAATGCTTGGCAAATGTATGCACGGAGGTCCAAGTAGCCGCCTCAATAATGTCCTTGGTTGCCACTCCTCGTAAGAAAGCTGTGGTAGTGGCTGTAGCCCTTGTAGAATGAGGTCTTATGTTCTGTGGAATTGGTTTTCCATGGTAGGAGTAACAGAATCTTATGCAATTTCCTATCCATTTGGAGATTGTCTGTTTGGAAATTGCTTTTCCTTCCCTTCCTGTTGCATAGGCTACTAAATGCTGGTCAGTTTTTCTGTTACCTTTGGTTCTGTCCAGGTAGTAGCGTAACTGTCTATGTACATCCAAGGTATGCAGCAGTCTTTTCCCCCCTGTTCTGTGGATTGGGAAAGAAGGTAGGTAGGTGGATTGCCTGGTTTAAAGACACTCTGGATACCACCTTAGGCATAAATGTAGGATTAGTTCTCATGGACACCCTATCTTGATGGAAGATTAGGAAGGGTTGCACTGCCATTAAGGCCTGTAGTTCCGAAACCCTCCTTGCTGAAGTAATTGCCAGTAGGAAAGCAGTTTTCCATGATAGGTGTTGCAGATCTGCTGTTGCTGCTGGTTCAAACGGAGGGAGTGTCAACTTTTCTAGCACAAAGTTCAAGTCCCATGCTGGTAATGGTGGTTTCCTAGGAGGTTTTACATTCTTGATCCCTCTGAGGAACTGCCTGAGTAGAGGATGCGAAAAGACAGGTGGATCGAAGCTGTATTCTGCTGAAATAGCTGATGCATGTATCTTGATGGAGGAATAGGACAGGCCTGTATGTAGAAGCTCTGCCAAGTACTCCAGGATGTTAGCAATATCTATGTTCGACACATCTTTTCCTCTTTCAGTACTCCAAATGACAAACCTTTTCCATTTTCCTGCATAGTTCCTTCTTGTTGAAGGTCTGCGGGCTTCAAGGATAATGTCTTTAACCCTTTGGGATAGGTCTGGGTTAGTTGCTGCTATGTGATGTTCCAGGCAGTCAGTTGCAAGGTTTTAGGTTTGGATGCATGATGTTGTAGTTGTTCTGAGTTAACATCAAAGGCATCAGGGTATTGACCACATTCTCCCCGAGACATGCTCCTCAGCAATGGGTACCAGTGTTGTCTTGGCCAATTCGAGCTATCAGTATTATCCTTGGACGTTCCTCTTTGATTTTCAGTAGTACCTTGTGCATCAAGGGAAGAGGTGGAAATGCATATGCTGTCAGGCCTTTCCAACTGAAGGATAGAGAGTCCACCTTCCATGCAAGTGGGTGGTATGTCCTTGTGCAGAATTTTTGAGCTGGTGATTGAGTGGGGATGCGAATAGGTCTATTTGTGGCATTCCCCATTTCTTTGTGATGGCCTTGAAGATGTCCGGGTGTAGCATCCATTCGTGAGCATCCGAGGTGGTTCTGCTTAACATGTCTGCTAGGGTGTTTTCTTTTCCGGCACAAATATTGCCTGTAACTGGATGTTGTAGCTCAGAGCCAGATTCCAAAGGTCCAGAGTCATTCTGCATAGGGGTATGAATGAGTGCCTCCCTGTTTGTTGATGTACCACATGACTGTGGTGTTGTCTGTCCTTATCATTAAATGGCCTTCTTTGAGGAATGGTCTGAATTTCTGGATTGCTAGTTTTACTGCCAGCATTTCTTTTTGGTTTATGTGCAGGTGCAGCTGGTCTTGAGTCCACAATCCTTGTATGCATTTGTCCAACATGTGCGCCCCCCCCCCAGCCTAGGTCTGAGGCGTCCGTTGTGATGGTTTGGCTTGCTTGAAAGTTGTGGAAGGGTAAGCCTGGGTTTGACTGGCATGCTTGAGCCCACCATAGGAACTCCTGTTTTAGGCATGGGATTAGTGGGATTTCGGTTTCTAAGCTGTGCCTGTGTTGAGACCATAAATTCTTTAGGTACCACTGTAGCTTTCTCATATGCAGTCTGGCATGTGGGACCAAGATTATGCATGATGCCATGAAGCCCAAGGCCTGCAGTACTTTTCTTGCTGTTCGTTTGTTCTGCTTTGTTAATGCCAAGAAGTAAAGAGGGAGTTCTTTTTGTTTTTCTGCAGTTAGGAATGCCATTTGTTTTACTGTGTCCAATTCCGCACCCAAGAATGTTCTTGTTTGGGATGGTATCAGTCTTGACTTTTGTAAATTGACTGTGTATCCCAGGGCTTGTAGTAAGCAAATGACTCTTTGTAAATCTGTTGTCAGCTTGCTTTTGTTGTCCGCTTGTAACAGGCAGTCGTCCAGGTATGGATAAATTTGGATTCCCTGTAGTCTGCAGTGAGCGATTACTGATGCCAGGCATTTTGTGAATACTCTGGGCAGTAGATAAGCCAAAGGGCAATGCTGAGAATTGATAATGCTCTGATCCTGCAAGAAATCTGAGGTATCTTCTGCAATTTGGTCGTATGGGGACGTGCAGGTATGCCTCCTTGAGATCTAGAGTTACCAGCCAACACTCCTTGCCCAGCATGGGAAGAAGTTGCTGTAGGGTCAGCATTTTGAATTTTGGGACAATGATGTATGTGTTTAAGGCGGACAGGTCGAGAATAGGTCACCAACTTTTATCTTTTCTTGGTACTAGGAAGAGTCTGGAGTAGAATCCTTTGCCCTGTTCTGTTATTGGTACTCTTTCCACAGCTCTCATCTTTGCTAATTCCGCTATCTGCTTTAGAGCTTCTGTTTTTGATTTGGAGGTAGGTTTGGCATTCCTCTTTTACTGGTAAGGTGTGGAAGTGGAACCTGTAGCCTTGGTCTATGGTTTGCAAAATCCACTTGTCTTTTGTGATATAGTGCCAATTTTGCCAAAATAAGGCTAACTTTCCGCCTAAAGGTGCTGCTATTTGCTCCCTGGTAGGCGGTGTCAGAGCCAAGTCACTGTGATTGTCCTGTTGCAGTGGCAGTGGTTGTGTCTGTGCCTCGGTTATTGCCTTGCCACTGTCGTCCTCTGTAGGCACCTCCTCTGGATTGATTTCTGCCTCTAGAGCGTCTATTCCTGCCTCTTTGGGATTTTGAGGAGTCTGGAAAGGACCAATTTTTGGCAGGCCAGTTCCTGCTAAACCTTGGGGGCTGAACCTGTAAGAAATCCTTAACTGTTTGTACAGATTTTGCCTTCTCTTCCATTTTCTTCATTACTTGCTGAGCAGGTGTACCAAATAGACTGGCCTTATCCATAGGAGCATCTAACAGCTTTGCTTTAACATGATCCGGTAAGACCTGTTCTTTCAACCATGCATGTCTTCTTATCACTGTGCCAGTCATGGCTGATCTAAATGAAGCCTCCAGTGCATCATAGCCACATTTTAAAGAATGGTTACTAACCTGTTGGATGTTATTCACCATTTCTAATACATATTTCTTATCTAAGGAGTCATCAGAGGACAGCTTCTTAGTTAACTGATCAAGCATAAACTCTTGGTATTGGATCATATGAAACTGACAGTTTAAAGCTCTAGCTGAGAGAGTAGCAGAGGTGTAAACTTTTTTCCCCCATCTCTCTAAGGACCTGGATTCCCTTTCAGAAGGAATAGGGTTTTTTGCTGAGGTCGAGGCTACTGCCTTAGGCCCCTGGGATATAGTCTCAGGATCTGCAAGTGGGGCCTTGTATAGGTGGTGATGAGTGTCTGGCACCCTGTAAAATCTATCTGGTTTGACAGGGGCTGGAGGTAAAGAATCAGGAGCAGTGCAAACATCATTAAATGCATCATCCACAACAGGCAGTACAGGAGGTATAGCTAAGGGCCTATGTTGTGGTAAGTGCAGAAATGTCCTAAGCCTTTTTCTTGAATCTGAGAAATCTTGTCCCTGCCATTGGAATTGTTCTCTCATGGCATGTAAGGTTTCCCCAAAGGAAAATTCCTCTGGTGGAGAGGCAGCTGGAATGGATTCTTCAGCATCGGAATCTTCATAAGTAGAAAAAGGAGCCTCTGGCTGGTCTGTAATGTCTGAGTCATCCGCAGAATCATCAGAGGACACTGGCTCGGGGGGCTCTGCTCTAGGTCTCTTTTCTGGGGGCTGAGAGGCCCTGTCTGGGTGAGATTGGGCTCCCCTAATTAAGAATATTAAATCCTCTGCCAGAGTAAGCATTTGTGAACTAGAAGTGGGCCTGTGTGAGGGGGGCTTAACAGGCACTGATTTAACAGATTTGGCTGCTTTAGCCCTGGCAAAGGCCTTAATAGACATGGCTGCAGGAGGCCTAGCAGCACCACATGCTGGGGTAGAGACATCCAAAGGGATGGTGTCTGATAAATCACTAGGAACCACAATAGTAGGCAAAACTTCTGAGGCCGATTCAACTAAGGTAGCAGGAGCCTCAGTAGTAGTCATGGATTCGGCTGAAGATTGACCTGTTTTCTCGGTTTCGGCCGAAACCGAGACACTCATGCTTGCTTAACCGTGGTTTCGGCCGAAACCGCGGACCGCGAGTGTCGGTCTTTTTCTTTGCGTTTCTTAACAATTTGGGTAGTCGGAGGATCCGACGGCATAAAGTACGCAAAATCTGAGCCGAAAAACTGTTCAGCAAACTCCGACCGACGCCTAAGCGTTTCGGTTGAAGGAAGCACAGGCCGAACAGGCTGCTACGTCGTGGTCTGGGCCTAAGCAAGGCAGGCAGTAAGAGTGGAAATCTTTATGAGGTATTTGTTTCCCACAAGTTAAACAGTTATTGACTTTTTCTGACATCGGCTGAGGCAAGAAAGAGTCCCCAACGGGGTACTTAGCTTTTAGAAGTCTTGAGTAGTATTCGGTAGTAGTAATCTCTGGATCTGACCGACCGCACTTGCGAACAGCTTCTGCTTCGGCGCCACCGGCAAGAAAGACTGAGGAAAATGGCGTCGGCTGATGCCTTTATACCCGAAGACCAGCAGAGATGACGTCGGGTGAAGTGCGACATCAGCCGAAGCCGGACCCAGACTTTGGAATCCGGCCGACCGAAGGGCTGCCTGACGACAGGACAACCCATTTGTTATGACTGCAGATGCATCCTTGAAGGACATCAGTAGGGGGGCCAGTGCTGACCCCTGTGGCACCCCACTGGCAACAGGTCTGCTGGCCGATGTGGAGTCACCCACTTTGATGGTGTGTGTCTGGTTTGTGAGCCAGTTGGCAACTCATCTTACAACAAAGGGGTTTACATTCAGTTTAAGTTTATTGGTAATGCCTGAATATGGGATTGTGTTGAAATCCTTTGCCAAGACGAAGTATGCTATGTGCCCAGATTTGCCCTCATCAATGGCCCTGGTCACACTTTCAAAGAAATCCACCAGATTTAACAGGTAGGGTCTGCCCTTCACAAAGCCAGACTGGGTAGAAGCCAGGATTTGGAGGTCACCTGTCTATTTATGAGGTCCATTAACAACACATTCCATGGCCTTACAGATGAGGTTAGTCAGGCTAATGGGTCTTTAATTCCTTGGGTCTGTTGCTAATTCTCCATTCCGCAGGAACAAAGCCTGTGGTTAGGCTATGACTGAAAAGCGTACTTAGCGGTGATGGTAGTTCATGTTTTAGCCTGTTTAGAAGACAGCCTGGGATGTCATCTAGTCCAACAGAGGCAGTGTTCTTTGCCTTAGACATGGCTTTGAGGACCTGTCTTCAGATACGTAAGGTGGGGCAGGGGAGTTTGGGGGAGAGTTTGTTATAAGTTAGGAGGGGATAAGGGAGTGAAAGTTTTGTCAAACCTATCCGCTAGCAGGTTCACTATCACTGTGGGGTCACAGTGTGTGTGATATCGTTGGCCAGCAGTACTGCACAAGCTTTGGTCTTACCCTTTAGGTTACGTATGTAACTAGGTTTCTCTCAAAGGAGATCTTGGAGGATTTGACAAGTTGTCTTATTTGCCTGCTAAGGCTGAGGAGGGTGCTTTCCCATTGTTGTGTCTCTGTCTTTGTTTTCCAGGACAGCAACTTTTTGCATTTATTGTAGAGTTTGTTGATGTTGGAGGTCCACCATGGCAGCTCAATTTTACTTGGGGCCCTGGCTT
The DNA here is from genome assembly GCF_019279795.1 of Protopterus annectens. Taxonomy (NCBI): domain Eukaryota; kingdom Metazoa; phylum Chordata; order Ceratodontiformes; family Protopteridae; genus Protopterus; species Protopterus annectens. The sequence goes on from NC_056746.1 coordinate 531,486,888, forward strand.
TGATTCTATGTGCTACAGCCGAGTTTATACACTTATGCAAATGATTGTACAGAGCATTACTGTAAGCTTCGGCATAATTACCACTTTAGTCTGATTTCACCCTTTGTGAGTTCTGGTGTTAGTGTCAGTTTGAAGGTGACTGATTTGTGGTCAGTTTTAACTAATGAGGGTCCAACAGTTGCAGCAGTGGACCTGTTTGACATGTTGGTGAAGACAAGATCCAGAATGTTTATTCCTCTTGTCAGGGTATGGAAAATTTGCTCCAGGGCATTTGATTTCACAAAGTTACGGAACTTTTGTGCTAGCAAGTTTGGGCTCGAGTAGGTTTCCCAGTTGATGGTGGGATAATTGAAATTCCCCATAACCAGTGTGTTCAGTAAAATTTAGATTGTCTTCAGTTTGGTTAAACAGGCTTCATGGGTGCCGTGACCCTTGGAGGGGTTTCTATAACTGGTTAGGACTTGAATGGGGGTCTTACCCACCGTAACCTGGACCTGGAGTAACTCCAAGGAGTTGCCCAGTCTTACTAGATGGGAGGTGCATTTATCTTTAATACAGATTGAAACACCATCTCCTTTGATTTTCACACTTTCATTTTGCAGTCTAAAGGTGTGGAAGGCATTATAATTTTGCAGGGCCAGGGTACTCTCTGAGGCCTTAAACCAGGGTTCTGTGACTGCACAAACATCTACATCTTCTAGTGATATAAGTGCTTCCAGGGACTTGAGTTTTTGGTTTAAGCTCCTAGCATTTAGCAGCATGACCCTTATTTTGTTCTGATTGGTTAACTTCATGTGGTATGTTGGTAATATTGCTTTTGAGACCTTGCCTAAAAAAAGCACTATGGGGGAGGCAAGAGCCTTTGCCAGCAACCGAAAGCCTAGGGGTGCCAGGTGCAAACTGTCTCTGACAAAGCAGCAAGGTTGGTCGACCACGGCTTCCAGGGCAGACATGAACTGGATCCCTTGGAATGACAAAAAAAAAAAACTAATCCAATTATTGAAAACCAGGAACCTCGACTGGATCACGAACTCCTTTAATAAAAACAAAAAACGAACTCCTTGTACATTTAACAGACATAAATTTCAACTTGGCGCTTTCACCCAGTGTGCTTCGTGGGTTTCTTCAGAGCTCTGAAGAAACCCATGAAGCACACTGGGTGAAAGCGCCAAGTTGAAATTTATGTCTGTTAAATGTACAAGGAGTTCATTTTTTGTTTTTATTAAAGGAGTTTGTGATCCAGTCGAGGTTCCTGGTTTTTAATTTACTAGTTTGTCTTGCCGTTTGGTTATTTTAATCCAATTATTGAAATCAATCACTTTGTTTATATTGTGGCATCATTCTACGTGGGAGTAATGTGCTACTCAAGGCTAGGGACATACCATGCCTAGGATACATACTCAGAGAGCTCGAACATGTCTCTTTACATAGTCCAGCGAGGTATGTCTCAGGTCATTTACTTCAATATGAACTATGACAGAGTCATAATGGTACTTGTTGAGAGACCCGAGTACATGCATGATTTTGCAAATCCTGGCACCAGACAGGCAGCTGACAATGACTTTCTCCTTGTCCAACCTGGTGAGTGGGACATCCGTGTGTCTCACTACTGAGTCTCCAATAACAAGAAATTAGTTGTGTTATGCCTTACGAGCTTGGTGGGTGAGACACTGGTGTTGGTATGTGTCATGGGTGCTGTGGAGACTGTGTTAGCTGTAGCAGACTTGTGTTTTGGAGGTTTCTGGTGTTTTGGTAAGTTTTTCTACAGAACCTCCGTGTATGTGGATTTGCGTGTTTGATGCATAACTGTGTGTCTGAGTAGCGGTACTATGCGAATATGTAGTGGTGGGTGAGTTGACAACCTTGTTACTGTTTTGAGTGAGAGAGAGCATGGATTCTAGATTTGTGGTATAAATACATCTCTCACTCTCTGTACCAGACTGTGTTATATGTACAGGGTTGTCTGTGTACATGAGGCAATTGCTACACTGTCTCAAAAGACCCAAGTCAAAAAGGCTGGCAAGAGAAACAAGGGTAGTCCGACTGTCCATAATGCGAAGGCTGAAGACTGCTGTCACTAGGGGTGGCTTGGCAAATGGATATTTCTGCCTCTGTTTTAAGGGAAAATTTGTTGAATTTAACTGTCCGGCTTTGGCAGACAAATGCATGGCAGTGTGCTGTGCGACATGCAAACAAGCAGAAACTTGTTCATATGCAGGGCCTAAATACCAAAAGCTAAAACTTGAAAAAAAAAAAAAATTTAAAAGGACCAATGAGGATGCTTATCCCAAAGCCCTAGGGGCCTTCCTTTACTAGTCAGGTCCCAATCAACACAATTATCTCACAAAAGTGCATATAGGCCTCTTCCAATGCAAAATGGCCTGGAAAACATGCTCAGAACAAACTACTACAAAGCAGCAGGCCTGGATCTGGACTATGCTACAGCTATTAGCTACACTAGTTTCAGTGGGAAACACTACAGAATGAGTGGAAAAATAGCAGTGACACACTGAAAAAACATTTAAAACACCAGAAAATCAGCCAGGAGGCTCTAAGAATGATTTATTTATTTTATTTTATTTATTTAACATTTGTTGACCGGGAATGTCCGACTAGGTTCCACAGATCCTGTTTTCAGCGGAGGCCCGGGGAGCAATGCTCCAGATTTAAACAGTTAACAGGTCAGTTAATTAAGTACTGCTTAGCGGGAAAACCACAATAGGCAAAACATAGTTTAAAACAGTGAAAAAATGCCAGTAAATACTTAGAGTGGAAACAAAAAAAGCTTGCTAAACAGTGAAAAAAGAACTACATTTTGATTTTACAGGCACAGTGTAGCAGCCAATTGCAGTATAACGGTGCAGTTTAGTACACAGTAAATAAATACAGTATAAAAGTAGGTGGTAGGCAATAAAGTGCAGTAAATAGTAATATGCTATTATACATTAAACTACTGTTTAAGGCTGGTAAAAAAAAACACTTCTGTCAAAAAATATAGTACTACTGTCAAGTATTAATAGTGCTTTAAACACTTCACTATTCACCTTTGTTGTACAGCGTGATTATTTCAGTTTCTGATTACAGTACAGTATTTTTATCTATCGTGCATATTTGTGCTTTTTGATGCTTTTTTGGTGGTTATTGGTAAATTTTGAGAACATTCCATTAGTTGTCAAGGTTTTGTTGGACTTACGAACATTTTCAACTAACGACAGACCCCAGGAACGTAACCAGTTTGCAAGTAGAGGCGCACCTGTATATCCTGCAAAGGATATAACAGCCGGCTAGCATTCAAAGCTTCAGGGCATATCTGCTACAATACCTATTAACAATCTAACTCCCTCACAATACAGATTCCGACGTAATCACAGCACTACCACAGCCCTAGTAAGTTTTACCAATACCGTGAACCAACTCCGTAGTAAAGGTTATCTAGTCTCCTCAACTTTCCTCGATTTGTCAAAAGCATTTGACGCAGTATCCCAAACTAAACTCTTTAATGTCCTAGCTGAACTAAACCTCAGCCAGACAGCAATAGCCTGGTTTCAAGACTATCTGGATGGTCCGTCAACAAGCAGTACCATGGCACCAAAAACTCTCCCCACTTCTGCCCATTACTCTAGGACTCCCACAAGGTTCTATCCTTGGCCCACTCCTTTTTACAGTTTTCACAAACAAACTCCATACAGCCACAAAAGATGCCATAATCATACAGTATGCGGACGATTCAACTCTAATATGCACCACTCCTACTTTCCAACCACTAGAGCGAATAACTCAACAGTCATTTACAGCTATAGAAGCTTGGTTAGCTAATGCTCAACTAATACTGAACCCCCCCCCCCAAAAAAAACTCATCGTGTTTCACCCTACTAGAGTCCCCGATACCTCCCCTCCATTCAAAATTACCTCGGCAATGACACGATCATAACTCCAGTTTCTAGTACTAAGCTATTAGGGGTTACTATTGATCAGAATATGTTATTTGACATTCATATAGCCCAAGCAGTAAAAAAAAGTACACAAAAAAACTAGGGTCCCTCTACAAGAGCAAACACCATCTCACAGCCAACACCAGAGCCACTATTGCCAGAACCCACCTTATTTCAACATTACTTTATGCATCCCCTATCTTTACCAACCTAAGAAAAACAGATATAACAAAACTAGATACTTGTTATAATAAAATTGCAAAGTTTGCTACAGGCGCCAATTATAGATACCACCATTGCCACTCTCTCAGAAAACTCTCATGCCATGAATTCCCCACACTGCTAAAATACAACCAGCTCAAAATGGCTCATCAAATAATAAACCAGCCTGAAAAAACTCCAGCCCTAAATAACCTACTAGCACATTATTCTAACAAAAGGACTCTTCGCTCTAGCAATAAGGCATTATTACAAATAACAAAAACCAAAAATCTAGCTGGAGAATCCCTCTACTCCTGTACTGTCACCAAAGCCTGGAACAGCCTTCCACCAGACATCACATCCAACACTAGCATAGTCCAGTTCAAAAAAACTACTTAACGCCCACCTATCTGCCATATGGATCTATGTATTGAACTGGGCTAAACAACCGTATATAAAGTAATCTGCTAACATTACTACTATGCTTGTATGACTTTTGTATAGCTATCATACACTGTAATTGTTTTTTAAATGCTATGCAAATTTTGTTAAGATTTGTTTAAATTCTATGTAAAATTGTTAAGATTGCTTATTCTCTGTATGTCTTGGAGCTTTTCTCCCTGGGCCTCCACTGAAAACGGACTTCCCGGTAAACAAATGTAAAATAAAATAAATAAATATCCGACACACAAACTGTCAGGCAGCTCCGGCTGAGCTGAGCTGACTGAAAGTTTGGGTGCCAAGCTCTACAGAGCTTTCATGCCGAAAGACAGAGGGAAGTTGAGCCCTGAAAGAACAATAGGAAGAATAAAAAAATAACTGCCCACACTCGGGCATAAAAACTCACCAAAAAAGAATGGGGTGGAGGAAGAGAGTGGTTACTGCAGCACTAACATTCAAATATCTACTGTCATGGTAAGTTTACTTACACATCTGTAGTATGTTAATCATATTGTTCACTACTGCAGACGTACACACTTCCCTCCCATACTTGTAAATAATTTTCCCATCCTTTTCAGAAAGGGTAGGATTGGAATTAACTAAGCATTTAGCAGCAGTGGGATCAACTAAAGCTATAGCTGCTGGGTCAGGTTTGGGACTAGAGTATAATAACTTAAAATACTGAGTAACTATACATTCTCCCTCGCTCTTACGGGAAAGTTGGCTATAAAGAAAATTGCAGGCAGTAACACACATCCTCTAAGGTAGGAAGAACAGGAGGAATGGGTGTAGGTTCTGAAAAATTCCTTCTGTAACAACTCAAAAGTATTTTCTTAGGGACTGAGAAACCTCCATATTGTCCCACTGAAAACACTAGTACATTCCATCAACAGTCTCAGAGAAAGAGAAACCCCCACAAAGAATCAGAAACTGAACTCTCCTCTGAGTCTGAATCAGAAATCGGAGGACCCCTGCATTTATCCCATCATCTTTCGGTTAAGATTCAGAATCTTGAATCTCTTCAGGAAAAAAGGTACCCCTCTTACCATAAATTAATTTACAAGAAGGATCAACAGCCTCAATTAAACTCTGTGCCAGACCCAATAAACTACTTGTCTAAAGAGATTTGAGAAGAAGTAGACACATACATAGTTTTCTGTTGAGCTAACAGTGTTACTAATGGCAACACCAGCTTCCTAGGGATGGACGCAACTTTCTAACAGGGAAACCTTCCCTGTTCGAGGACCTACATGAGGTGGCTGCCCCTTGTCCACTGAGGAGAACCCAACAGCTGCACAGGACAGGTGGCTAATCCCCAGTCCATAGTGGCTGTAGGTGCTACACTAGAGGGATTCGAGGTAAAAGAAGAATGGTCTGAGGTACAACAAATGGCCACAGACATCTCACCCACCTACGGCTGAGGCAAATTATTAGTCTGCTGTGGTGGCAAAGGCTGTCTGTTGAACTTATTCTTACTGTGGCTGGAAGAAGGACTGACCATCTGTGATCAACCAGAAAGTGGTGGCTCATTCCAAGGGAAAGATGAGCAGTAAATGGTGGTTAAAATTACAAATCTTTAAAAGTCAACTGTTTTGACAAACACACACACACACACACACACACACACACACACACACACACACACACACACTAAAAAGGACTTAAGGACTTTAAAACACTTTGCCAGTCCCACGGAAGTACAATAAACACAAATTCTTCACTGAAAAAAAAGGTTTTCAGTCATTTTACAGAACTTTTAAACTGACAGGGGAAAAGAAAGAGTGCTGCTGTTTAAAAGTACAATAAAGTTTCGTAGCAGTCGGTTAAAACTCAATACTTCTAGATTAAAACAACTTTCCTGAAGAGGAAAGCGATATAACAGCAGCAATACTTAGAAAATGAAAGTTTTTTTTCAAGCAAACTTATCTGCCCAGCAAAGGAACAGCACAAGCCAACCGTCAATGCTCACAAGCGGCATTAAAGCTCATAAGGACTTGGTATCTAAGTACAGTCGTGTATACCTACCATAAATGTAGATGTTCGAATGTCTTCACTGTTGCAGTCATAACTGTAGGGTACTCCTGCCGGCAGGCAGCCCGAGGTCGGCCAGAATATCAAAGTCTGGGTCCGGCGTCGGCTGTTTCAGCCAGAACCCTGACGTCAGAGCGCATGGGTATAAAGCTGACAGCCGACGCCATCTTCTCCAGCCTTTCTTGCCCCTGATGTCAGAAGCCCCCATAAAACCAAAAGGTGTCCCAAAGGAAACACAAATACACCAGAAAGGTAGTGGAAAAGGAAACACAGTAAGCAAATAGAAACAAGAGGGGTCTGGAGGGAAACACCGACTGCAACAGTGAAGACACTCGAACATCTACATTTATGGTAGGTATACACAACTGTACTATGCTCTTCATGTTTCACTGTTGCAGTCATAACTGTAGGGTAGAATCCCAAAGCTGAGAATATGGGAGGAGGTTATGAAGTAGAAGGAGCAGCTAGAAGACCCTGCAAGACAGCAGAGGCAAAGCCTGCCCTACACTTAGAGTACAAAGGGAGGTTATAGTGCTTGGAAAAAGTATCCACAGAGCTCCAAGTGGCAGCATCCAGAATGTCCTTGGTAGGAACTCCTATGAGAAAGGCTGCTGAAGTGGCAGCTGCTCTAGTAGAATGAGTCCTGACGGTACCTGGAATCTGTTTTCCATAAAGAGAGTAACAATATCTTATTCCATGAGCAATCCATTTGGAAATAGTTTGCTTAGAAATGGCTTTACCAAGAGAACTGGAAGCAAAAGAAATAAGCAATTGATCTGATTTTCTGAAACTTTTGGTTATGTACTTACCATAACTTTAGATGTTTGGGATCCATCTCGCCTACATTCAATACTGATGGGCTCGGAGCCGATCCCTCGGCTCCGACTCGGCACGCTATGCTATAGAGCGAGGCCTCTTATTGGCTGAGCTATTTCTTATCCCAGGATGCACCACCACTAATCCACCAGATCTTGTTTGTCCGCATTCATGCACACATGCACAACTTGTTTATATAACATTGTTAGATGTTTCAAGATGAAACAGGATTCAGACCTTCTGATATCCTCTGATCTCCAAGGAAGGGGGAAGGAAGGTGGGTTATTGGGAATGTAGGCGAGATGGATCCCAAACATCTAAAGTTATGGTAAGTACATAACTAAAAGATGTTATGTGATCCTATCTCGCCTACATTCAATACTGATGGGACAGCGTCCCTAGCACCTAAATCCTGGGTGGCTCATTGGAAAACACTCCTGAGCACTGTGGAACCAAATGAAGCTCGTCCTCTAGATGCCACATCCAATTTGTAGTGGGAAATGAAAGTGTGCGGGAAAGACCATGTAGCCGCAGCACAAATGTCACTAATGGCAAGCTTAGAATGAAATGCTATCAAGTAGCCATAGCCCTTGTAGAATGAGCTTTGACAGAGGTGGTAAGCTCTTTATTAGAATAAGAATAAGCTTGAGTAATACAGTCCCTGATCCATTTGGCAATAGTGACCTTTGTGACGGCTTTGCCCAATTTATTGTCTGCAAAGGATACAAACAACTGATCTGTTTTCCTTGTTTGTTTGGTCCTATCTAAATAAAAACGCAACTGCCTGTGGAATCTAATGTGTGGAATATGAATTCCGCTTTGTTAGAATACTTCGGAAAGAAGACTGGAAGTTCTAATGATTGTTGTAGGCAGAAACTGGAACAAACTTTAGGGACAAAGGATGGATTTGGCCTGAGAGATACTCTGTCTTTGTGAAAAACCAAGTACGGAGGTTTTACAGACAAAGCTTGAAGCTCTGAAACCCTTCTGGCAGAAGTAATCGCCACCAGAAAGGCAGTCTTCCACAACAGAAATTTTAAATCACATGTCGCTGCCGGTTCGAAGGGGAAGGAAGTTAGGGCGCGTAACACTACATCGAGATCCCATGGAGGAGCAGGATGAGAAATCGGAGGTCTTAAAAGCACAGCACCTTTCAAGAAGGTCTTACACAATCTGTTGCTCATTAAAGGTGGGTTTATAGATTCGTGAAAACTGGAAATAGATGCCAATTGAACCTTGATGGCAGAGACTGAAGAGCCTTGATTGAAAAGAGAAGTTAGAAATTTCAGTACTTCTGATACAGGAATAGTGATGGGATCTAGACCCCGGAGTTGAGCCCAAATAGCAAATCTTTTCCATTTGCTAGAATACAATTTCTTTGTAGCAGACTTGTGGGCTGAAGATAAAATGTGTACAACTTCTGGATCCAAGGTATGACTCCTGACTATAGTCGGAAGAGGAGGAGCCAAGCCGTCAATTTTAAGGTGTGTAGGGACTGGTGGAATAGTCCCGACTGATGAACCAATAGGTCTGGGATCTGATCCAGGAACCATGGACCTTCCAGAGCATATTTCCGAAGATAGGGGAACCATACTTGACGAGGCCAGTAAGGAGCAACTAAGATCATTTTGCTCCCCAAGAGAGATGCCTTTTGGATCACCCTGGGAAGGAGAGGAACTGGGGGGAAGGCATAAAGCAAGCCGGTGGGCCACGGACGGGCTGGTGCATCCATAGGGCTCTTCCCCGGAACCGGGGTGAGGGAGAAGAACTTTTTGCACTTTGCATTCAGTGGAGTCGGGAAGAGGTCGCAACACGGAACTCCCCATTTGCTGAAAATCTGATTTGCAACTGTAATGTTCAGAGACCATTCGTGAGGAGAGAGAATGGTTCTGCTCAGTCTGTCGACTATCACATTGGACTTGCCCGGGATATGAGTAGCCACTATAAAGCATTTGGTCGACACTGCCCATTCCCAAACTCTCATGGCCTCTCTGCAAAGAGGATAGGATCTGGTCCCTCCCTGTTTGTTGAGGTACCAGACCACTGACATGTTGTCTGAGTGAACGGCAATTACGCCCTGAGGGAGGTAATCGTGAAGGGCTTGAAGGGACAGAAGCACCGCCCTCATTTCTAGGATGTTGATATGAAGTAGGGTCTCTTCTGGGTGCCATTTGCCTTGGACTGACCTGCCCAGGGAATGCCCCCCCACCCCATCTGGGAGGCGTCCGTGGTCAAAGTGGCCACAGGAGGAGGTGGAACAAAGGGTCGTCCCTGATCCAGATTGGAGGGCACCAGCCACCAGCGAAGGTCCCGTTTGCAGGTTTCCGTGATCCATATGAGGTGACTGAGAGGGAGTTCCTGAAAGGACCACTGAGCTGAAAGAAGCCACTGGAGAATTCTCATGTGCAATCTTGCTAGGGGAACTAGAAGAACCGTGGCGGACATGGATCCCAATAGCTGCAGTACCATTTTGGCTGGGGCTTTGGATCTGGGAAGTAAGGCTCGAACTTGAGCCTGTATGGTTTGTATCCTATCTGTAGGTAGATAGACCCGCATTCGGTTTGAGTCTATCTCTACTCCGATGAATCTTATGCTTTGAGATGGCAGCAACACAGACTTTGGCCAATTGAAGGTGATTCCAAGCGAATTGCCCAGTGATATCGTGGCTTGTAGGCGCCGCAATAGTAGATGCTTGGAGGTGGCAGTCAGGAGCCAGTCATCTAGATACGGAAACACCTGGAATCCTAGACTTCTCAGGTGAGCAGTCACTACCGCCAAACATTTGGTGAACACCCTGGGGGCTGTGGTGAGACCAAAGGGCAGCGCACGGAACTGAAAATGACTGCCTCCTAGGCTGAAGCGCAGATGTCTCCTGGACGCTTGGATGTACCATGATATGGTAATAAGTGTCCTTGAGATCTATGGAGCACATCCAAACACCTTTCTCCAGCAATGGGAGAATGGTTTGCAGGGTGACCATTCGGAACTTGGACTTTTTGACTGAACGGTTTAGAATGCTCAGATCCAAAATGGGCCTCAAGTCCCCGGTCTTTTTTGGCACCAAAAAGAATCTTGAGTAAGTCCCTAATCCGATCTGGTCTGCGGGGACCGGTTGGATGACTCCCTTTTGCAGCAGCTTTGAAACTTCTGAGGCTGCAGTTTCCCGTTGACTGGGTGGCGGGTCCGGGATTTTTTTGGACTGAGGTGGAGAGTGAGAGAAAGGGATGGCGTAACCTCCGGCGATAATTCGAAGCACCCATCGGTCCTGAGTGATACCTTCCCAGGCTTTTAGATGCTTCAAAAAACGACCCCCGACTGGCTCCGGAGCTGCACAGTCGGGCAATCCCTCAGGAACTGTGAAAGGCTGAAGAGCCACGAAAGGACTCGCGGTCTCCAGTGTTGCGAGGGCCTCTGCCGCCTCTGGGACGGCGTCTTCCAGAAGAATTTCCCCCTCCCCTGCCTCTGGAAGGGGGATTGTCCTGCTGTGAGGGGTAAGACTTCTGAGATCTACGGAACCACATTTTCCCTCCTCTTTTAGCCTTGGGGTAAAGGCCGAAAAGGAGTGGAAAATCGTGCCCCTACGGCAGTCAAAGAAATGAGCCTCATGGCCGAGTTTGATATGGACGACAGCGTAGCCAGCTGAGAGCACCCCGTCTGGGCCAGCTCCTCAGGCAGGTTACCCAAGAGGGTATCGGAAAGTTCTTTAATCAGATCCCTCTGAAATCTGGTAAAGTGCGTGAGATAGTTCAGGGACCTTAATGTAAAGGCCGCTGAACTTAGGGTGCGCTTACCGTACCGATCCATGCTCCTAGACTCCTTATTAGGAGGATGGACGGACGTCGAAGCCTCTGCTACATCTTGCTGGGTAGCAGATGCCACCACCAAAGCATCTACAGCCACACCTTTCGTCAGAAACTCTTTTTCCGGGGGTGCTGACAGGAACTTATTAGGACGAGCAGGCACCGGTTCCACAGAGTCTGGGTGTTCCCACGCCTTCGACAGATCAAATCCAAGAGCTCGTCAAGGGCGGAGACACCCAGGAGGCGGAAGGCTGAGCCCGAAGGCCTTAAGGAACACCGACTCATCAGCAGAAGGGGGTTTGGATTGCCAGCCGCCTCGTTGTTTAAGGGCTTCCAGGATGTCTGCAAAGGAGACATCATCTGAGGACGACTTAGGGGACCCCTCTGCATCATCGAGATCAGTGTCTGATGTAAGAGACTCATCAGGGGAGTCAACGTGCTTCCTCTTGCACGATCTTTTCCTGGGGGGTTCCTCCGAAGAAGCTTCAGAGGGACCTCCAGGAGGGGGGGAAACCCCCGTGGGGGTAACCTCAGTCCCCGGGGCTCCTCTGTCTAAGGACAGGGGGACTGCCAAACACCCAGTCTCAGTATGCAGGGAAGGAGCTGGGGAAACCGTGGAGGTAGCCAAAGAAGATTTGGCTAATGCATTCCTCATAGCCCTGAAGGCGGGACCACCAGAATCCTGGGAAGGTCCCACCTCCGTGGCCACAATGGTAGACGGCACTCCCGCAGCCGACGCACCGAGAGGAAGGCTTGGGACCGAAAACATCAGCCCCGAAGCGTCCCCCCCGGGGCCGACAGAAGAAGTCCGCGTACTGAACTCCGACTCAAGAGCCGGAGTTGGAGTAAGGGTCCACCGGTTCCACCAGCACCGGCTCCAACGATGCCGAGGCTGTTGGAGGAGGAACCATAGTAGCAGGGTGGATCATCGGCTCCGAAGCCAAATGGGCTGGAGCCAAAACTAACTTTTGAAACACCGGAGACTGGAAAAGTCTTAGGAGCACCCTGTCGATGTCCAAATCGGACATCTTGGAGGATCTAGATGACACCGATCGGGTCCGAACCGATTTCTCCATCGGCTCCATAGGACTAGGGGACCGGCTCCGAATGGATTCGATTACTATCGGTTCCGAGTGAGATCTCAAAACAATTTCCCTCGGTGCCGATGAGGACTTCGGCGCCGAAGGGGAAGAGTCTGAGCCGGCAACCCTCATTGGCTCCAAAATCAGTGGAGCCGATGAAGGTGACCCGCCTCTCGATGCCCCAGTCCTCGGCTCTGAAACCAGAGGGGTCGAGACTGGAGGCATCGAGGCAGACCATTCCACCCTCGGCTCCGAAGTCCGTGGAGCCGAAGGAGAAGCCTGCCTAGGTTTTTTGGCAGTCGGTTCCGACAGACTGGTCGGAGCCGACGCTTTTTTCTTTTTTGTAGGAGAGGAAGATAAAGCCTCCTCAAAGGATGGCTTAATCAGACCTTTTAAAATTAATTTATTCTTCCTCTCCTGGAGGACTCTCGAAGAAAAGGCGTGACATGCACTACAGGACTCTTGTAGGTGCTTGGCGCCTAAACAATAAACGCACGAGGAGTGGTCGTCCGTTATGGACATTTTATAACCACACCTCGCGCACTTTTTAAACCCAGAGGGTCTATGTTCCTTAGACATGCTGGCTAACCCTAAGAAACAAGATTTTAATATACAAAAAGAGAAAACCAAGTAAGGTTTTTTTTTTTTTTTTTTTTTTTTTTGACAAAAAAAAATCAATTCACAAACTAGTAGCACAAACACAGAGAATGAGGGTCAAGACCCTCTAACTTAAGCAGGTACTTGACCTCTGGAAACACAAAAACGCTAGATAGCAACAGTAATAGGGGAAGGCCCCTCTAACTTAAACGGGAAACCTTCCCTTAACGAAAAAAACACAATTTCTCAACAGATTTGTCCAAACACACTCGTACAACAACAATAGCTGTTAAAACAGCTTTTGGGTTCAAATTAGCAAATTTCCTGACAGGAAAAGTCTGAATAAAACAGTACTTAGCCCAGCCAAGTTTGAGACCACGTCCTAGCTTGTAAGCGGCAAACGAGATCTGGGGGATTAGTGGTGGTGCATCCTGGGATAAGAAATAGCTCAGCCAATAAGAGGCCTCGCTCTATAGCATAGTGTGCCGAGTCGGAGCCGAAGGATTGGCTCCGAGCCCATCAGTATTGAATGTAGGCGAGATAGGATCACATAACATCTTTTAGTTTTGTCCAGGTAAAAACGTAGTTGCCTGTGTACGTCCAATGAATGCAAAATCCTTTCCCCCCTATTTTGGGGTTTTGGAAAAAAGGTAGGAAGGTGAATAGTCTGATTTAGAGCCACTCTAGAAACAACCTTAGGCATAAAAGTAGGATTGGTCCTCAAGGAAACTCTGTCCTGATGGAAAATGAGGTATGGTTCCACGGCCATGAGGGCTTGCAACTCAGACACCCTTCTGGCAGAAGTCAAGGCCAACAAGATAGCTGTCTTCCAGGATAAGAACTCAATGTCCGCAGAGGCAGCAGGCTCAAAAGGAGGCAAAGTAAGCTTTTCCAAGACATAGTTGAGATCCCAAGGAGGGACAGGAGGAGTTCTAGGAGGTTTTAAATTCTTAGCTCCTCTCAGAAATTGTCTGACCAACTGGTGGGAAAAAATGGGAAGATCACAATTGAAATGTGCTGAAATAGCAGAAGCATGAATTTTAATGGAAGAAAATGAAAGACCTTTAATCAAAAGGTCTGAAAGATAAAGTAAAATAGATGAGATATCAGGAATTAAAGGATCAGAGCCACGATCCTGCATCCAAATACAAAATCTTTTCCATTTAGAAGCATAAGATTTCCTTGTACTAGGACGCCTAGCTTCCAAAAGAACATCCAAAACTTGTTTAGGAAGAGAAGAAGGAATCAATTGCTTTTGATGAGCCAAGCTGCCAGACAGAGGGTCTTGATTTGAGAGTGAAATACCTGACCCTGATGCTGGGACAGTAGAGAATGGGTCAGAGGAAGACTCCAAGGAGGAACCAAGGAAAGGTGCAGTAGAGTAGGGTACCAAAACTGACGAGGCCAATTTGGAGCTATCAAAATGATCAGTCTGGGTTTGTCTAGCTTTATCTTTAGCAATACCCGAGGCAGAAGAGGAAGAGGAGGGAAGGCATATCCCGAAAGATTCCTCCAGCTGAAGGACAGGGCATCCACTTTCCAAGCTGTCTTGTGGAAGGACCTGCTGCAAAAGAGAGGCAACTGATGGTTGAGATGGGATGCAAACAGATCTGAGGACAGCCCCAAACTGCAGTTATCTTGCTGAATAAGTTGGGGTCCAACATCCATTCGTGAGGTTCCAAATGTTTCTGCTTAGGCTGTCTGCTAAGAGATTTTGTTTTCCTGGAATGAACTGTGCCTGAAGATCCAGATTCAAATTTAGGGCTGTATCCCATAAGGTCATGGCAAGTCTGCAAAGGGGGTAAGAGTGAGAGCCCCCTTGCTTGTTTATGTACCACATGACTGTGGTATTGTCTGTTCGAATTAGCAGAGGTCCTGGCTTCAAAAGAGTCTGGAAGGCTAGAAGAGCATTTTGGACTGCTAACATTTCTTTCAAGTTGATGTGCCATGGAAGGTGTTTGCTTGTCCAAGAACCCTGTTGGCATTTGTCTAGAAAATGAGCTCCCCATGCATAATCCGAGGCGTCCGTGGTTATGATCTAAGTAGGTTGAGATAGACGAAAGGGCTTGCCTTCGTTCAAAACACACGCCCTGGACCACCAAAGGAATTCCTTCTGGAGGCAGGGAATCAGTGGAATCATTGTATCCAGACTGTGGCAATGTTGAGACCATACACTCTTTAGGTACCATTGAAGTTTCCTCATGTGAAGCCTCGCATTTGGAATCAACTGGATGCAAGAGGCCATGTAGCCCAGAGCCTGCAGGAATTTCCTTGCAGTGAGCTGAGTCAATGCTGCCAAGGTCTTGAAGACTGAAGCCAGCTGTAACTGTTTTTCTGGAGTGAGGAAGGCCTTCTGTAAACTTGTGTCCAAAAGAGCTCCCAAGAAGGTCATTCGTTGAGAAGGAATCAAATGTGACTTTTTTGTGTTCACTGAGAATCCCAGTAGTAGGAGAAGACGTTGAACAAAATGCAGGTGTTGAAGTAGAAGGTCTTTGCTGTCTGCCTGAATTAGACAGTCGTCCAGATAGGGGTAAATCTGAATCCCCTGAAGTCTGCAGTAAGCTACTACTGGAGCCAGGCATTTGGTAAAAACTCTGGGCGCAGCAGATAAGCCAAATGGCAGTACAGAGAATTGGAAGTGTCTCGAGCCTGCCTTGAATCTGAGGTACTTTCTGCATTGTTGCCTTATGGTGACGTGTAAGTAAGCCTATTTTAAGTCCAATGTTACCATCCAAGCATCTTGTGAGAGCATTGGAAGAAGTTGAAGTGTAAGCATCTTGAATTTTGGAATTTCCAAAAAGGTGTTTAATATTGAGAGGTCCAGAATAGGTCTCCAGGAGTGTTTTCTTGGGACCAGAAAAAGTCTTGAGTAAAAACCTTTCCCCACCTCTAGAGGTGGAACAGATTCTATGGCTCTTAAGGCTAATAAAGCATCCACTTGATTTAAGGCCTCTGTCCATTGATGTTTTGGCAGATCTGGCCAGCCGGAAGGCCTTGACAGTGTGTGAAAGTGGAATCTGTAACCTTTCAAAATCACGTCTAACACCCATTTGTCCTGGGTAATGCGAGTCCAATTTTGGTAAAAAAGAGAAAGTTTTCCTCCGAGAGGGGCATCCAGGGAAGGAGGACCTGAAGCCCAACAGAAGGAGTCATTGAGTCTGCTTTCTTTGGGTTTGAGATCTGTCTTCTCCCCTTCTAGGTGAAGAAGCAGTCCACTGTCTAGATCTGTAAGAGGCCTGAGCCTGCGCCCGACCTCTGGAGCGTCTATATCTTCCCCTTTGAGGCCTGTCAGAGGAGGAAAAAGACCAATTTTTGGAGGGCCAATTTCTGGAAAATCTAGGTGGCTGTACATGCAAGAAATCTTTTACAGTCTGCATAGACTTGGCTTTTTCTTCCATCTTTTTAATAACCTCCTCAGCCTTAGACCCAAATAAGACATCATGCTGAACAGGGGCATCTAGCAATTTTGCCTTAACTTGTTCAGGTAAATTCTGCTCATGAAGCCAAGCATGTCTCCTGATAACAGTACCAGAGGCAGCCGCCCTGCAAGAAGCCTCTAAGGCATCAAAACCACAATGTAAACTATGTTTGCTAACTTGTTCAGTAGCATGCAACACATCCTGTAATTCCTTGTCCTCAGCACATGCAGGAAAGGTAGAAATCCTTTGTTTTAAAACAGATAAAAGAAACTGTTGATACTTAAACATGTGAAACTGGCAATTTAAAGCTCTAATAGAAAGGGTAGCTGAAGTATAAACCTTTTTGCCCCACCTGTCCAAGGCACGAGAATCCTTTTCAGAGGGGATAGGATTCTTAGAGGAGGCGGCCTTAGCAGCTTTGGAACCCTGCAAAATGGTTTCATGATCAGCAGAAGGGTTCTTGAATAAGAATTGATGGGAATCAGGGACCCTGTAAAATCTATCAGGCTTAGAAGGAGCAGGCGGCATGGAATCAGGATTCAAGTTAGCTTCAGAGAAGGCATCATCCACAATGTCAAGTACAGGAGGAATAGCTAAAGGCCTGTGCTGAGGGAGAAGAAGAAATTCCCTGAGTCTCTTTTTGGAAGCAGAGTAATCTTGACCTTCCCAGTGAAAATGCTCCCTCATCTCATGCAAGGTTTCCCCAAAAGAGAAATCTTCAGGGGGAGAGGCAGAGGGAACAGAATCCTCTGCGTCCGAATCCTCATATGGAGGAAAAGAGTAATCCTGATCAGAGGAAGTAAAGTAACAGAAGATACAGAAGCCTGATCAGAGGAATCATAAGGGATATCCTGTCTAGGCCTTTTCTCAGGAGGAGGGTGAGCGCCCCTAATCATAGTTAATAAATCCTCAGCCATCCGAAGTAATTGCTTCTGAGTCTTAGGAGCTGAATCCGAATAAGCTTGAGCAGAAAGTCTGGGTTTAACAGGAGTCTTTGACTTAGCTTTTGTCTTTGTGGAAATAGTAATGTGTGAAGGCCTGAAGACCCCCTCAGAAGCCGGTACCTGCACAGCGGTTCCGGACCCATCTGAAGGAGCGACGTCTGAAGGTTCTGCAGCAGACAAATTACTAGGCCTAGTTGGCTCACCATGTGAGTCCGTGTCGGCCATCGGTTCTGAAGTGGCGGGCGACAGGGGCTGCAAAAGCGCCTCACTGACGACCGCCGAACCCGAAGCTGGCTCCGGCTGCAAAGTATCCTGTTTGGACCTCGGAGGCCTGTCCTTGCCTTTGCGCTTCTTCTGTAATCCGGTAATCGGTAAAGAATCCGACGACATTCTATAATTAAATAGTCTACCGAAGTAATTCAGGGCCCAATCGTACCTACGCTTGATAGTGCGAGAATTAAACCTGGCACAGAACCGACAACAAGAAACGTCGTGGTCAGGGCCTAAGCAAGGTAGACAGTAAGAGTGGAAATCTTTATGAGGTATTTGTTTTCCACACGATACACAATTATTAACTTTTTCTGACATCGGAGGAGCAAGAAAAAAGTTTCCCCAACGGGGTACTTAGCTTTGAGAAGAGAAGTAGAAAACTTCGGACCGACGACAATCACACCACGTTGTCTTGAAAACGCCAACCAACAACTAGCGAACTGCTTTGCACCGCACATCAAGAAAGACTGGAGAAGATGGCGTCAGCTGTCAGCTTTATACCCATGCGCTCTGACGTCAAGGTTTTGGCTGAAACAGCCGACGCCGGACCCAGACTTTGATATTCTGGCCGACCTCGGGCTGCCTGCCAGCAGGAGTACCCTACAGTTATGACTGCAACAGTGAAACACGAAGAACATCTTGTAGTCCTTTTATCTAGAGCTGCCTGACAGTTTGGGTGCATGGAATGTGCCCTGAAGCTTTGGAAGCTGGCCGGCTGTTATATCCTTGGCAGGATATATCCTATGCAGCTAAGGCTACTGAAGCAGGAATCAATATAATGAACATTTAATATACATAAATCAGTACTAACACACAAATACTTAATCTCCTAATTTAAACATTTTAAAAGAATACATCTTTACAGTCTATGGAATTAGGGACCCCCCTCATATATTTTAATAGCCCTGGTAAGGTCATAATTTTCCTGGGATTACACACAAATATTTGTCTGTTATCCTCTGACTCCAGACATACTGCCTATTTATCTTCTACTTCTCTTGTAGTAACAATGTGTTTCAAAATGGTCAGATTTAGCTGCACACTCCATTTCTTCCATCAGCAGTTAATAAACACTTTTGCTCTTCAACATTCACATCATACTTTGAATCCAAGCAGTCAGGAAGGGGAAAGATCTCATCTTAAAGAGAGACCAGCTCCTAAGGTCAAAAGTCCAGTTTGTCTGTGGCCTTGTTCAATGCCAGAAAAATGTCAGTAAGTGAAGGTACCAGACAGAGGCAGGGGGGGATGCCAGTAGGCTGGGCTCCTGGAGCTTGAGTATTGGTCCTCTCAAAAAGCTAGCAACTGTTCATCCCATCTTTAAGGAGGAACAGCAAAAATCTTCATAATGTTAAGCCTCCTAAGGGCATCGTCTGCCAGGCTAGCTGGAATATGCTGTGAGGCAAAATCAAACCTGTTGTTGGACCAGTATAGGTTTTACAATTTCTCAAGTTTTTGAGCAAACAGGACCCTCCATCCGTACTTAATTCCCGATGAAGGGCTTCTTTTAGGTCAAAAGCTTGAGTAACTGTAAAACCTATGTTAGACAAATAAAAGCTTTTTGCTCCAGTGTATTTTTTCTGTTACTGTAACAGCAGGGCATTTCTTAAATTTTTTTTTGGCCCAAACCTGGAATACAGATAGCTACTATGATCTAATTGCTTCTTAAGGTGTTAGGACAATGGATGATGCAGATGTAAGCCACAAGACTGGAGGTGGGCATATCAATGCTTCTACAAGACCAGAGCCCCCAGGTCTCATGGAGGCTGATCTCTCAGCTCTTTAAGCACAATCTTTTCAAGCATACCCATTTTTTCTTTTGAGGAAATGTTTTTCTATGGGAAACTTCAGACCCCGCCCAAAAAGGCATACATCTACCAAAGCCATTAGATTGCTGTGCTCACAAAAGGACATGCGGATTCTCCCTCTCTCCTATCTTCTTATTAAATTCCTCACTAAAAGTACAGTTTTGTACCTACCATAAATGTAGATGTTTGAGTGTTCACCCTGCTGCAGTCATCACACTTGGGTTATCCTGTCGTCAGGCGGTCCCACAGTCGGCCGGATTTCCAAAGTCTTGGTCAGACGTCGGTTGCTGTCGCCTCATCCCTGACGTCAGTGCGCCAGGGGTACATATATTGCAACCGACGCCATTTTCTTCAGTTTTTCTTGCCCCAGATGTCAGGTGCCCCCAAAAGGGTGATCCAAATCAGTACCATAAAGTGAGAACACTGTACAGACACAAAAACCCTTCAGCTATAAGCAAATACATCAGTAAGGCATAGCAGAGGTTTAGCCAGTAGATCAGAGGGGTTGGAGGGAGGGTAACCTGGACTGCAGCAGGGTGAACACTCGAACATCTACATTTATGGTAGGTACAAAACTGTACTATGTTCATCGTGTTACCCTGCTGCAGTCATCACACTTTGGTCGAGTCCCAAAGCTAAGGTAGGTTAGAGGCATTATAGAGGGTTAGAGGAGGCAATGAGTCCCTGCAGAACTGCAGTGGCGAAGCCTGCCCTGGACTTAGAATAAAGAGGTAAGTGATAGTGTTTGGTGAAGGTGTGTACAGAACTCCAAGTTGCAGCTTCTAAAATTTCCTTGGTAGGAACCCCCCCTGAGAAAGGCTGTAGAGGTAGCTGTTGCCCTGGTAGAGTGGGATCTAATGGTAGGAGGAACTGGTTTCCCATGATGGGTATAGCAGAATCGTATGCAATGGCCTATCCATTTAGAAATGGTTTGCTTGGAAATGGCCCTCCATTGAGAAGCTGTAGCATAGGAAACAAAGAGCTGGTCAGTTTTTCTGAAAGCTTTAGTTTTATCCAAGTAATATCAAAGTTGCCTGTGAATGTCCAAGGAATGTAGGAGTCTCTCACCTTTGTTCTGTGGATTGGGGAAGAAAGTGGGTAGACGGATGGTTTGATTTAAAGCTACACTGGAAACCACCTTAGGCATGAAGGAAGGATTAGTTCGTAGAGAAACTCTGTCTTGATGAAAAATGAGGAAAGGTTCCACTGCCATAAGTGCCTGTAATTCTGAAACTCTCCCAGCAGGAGTTATTGCCAGGAGCAGGGTAGTCTTCCAAGATAGGAACTGAAGGTCTGCAGAAAAAGCTGGTTCAAAGGGAGGTAATGTTAATTTTTCCAGAACAAAGTTGAAGTCCCATGTAGGTGTAGGAGCTCTTCTAGGTGGTCTAATGTTTTTTGCCCCTCTGAGGAACTGCCTTAGGAGTGGATTTGAAAATAAAGGTGGATTCGTGTCGTAGTGAGCTGAAATAGCTGAAGCATGGATTTTAATTGAGGAGAAGGAAAGTCCTTTATGCAACATCTCAGCTAAATACTGCATAATGTGAGGCATATGAGGCTGAGTTGTATCTAGGCCTTTAGCTTGGTTCCAAGCAGAAAATCTTTTCCATTTGTCCGAGTAAGCCTTCCTGGTGCTTGGCCTCCTGGCTTCTAGAATAACATCCAGTACTGCTTGTGAAAGAGGGGCTGGCTGGCTGCTTAATTGATTTGCCATGCAGCCAGGTTTTGATCTGGCTGTGTAGAATCTGCTTGTCTTGCTGTGTGAGCAAATTAGGTATTTGAGGCAATATCCATGGTGGACTGTGAGCCATATTCTTCAATAGTGGGTACCAGTGCTGGCGTGGCCAGTCTGGGGCTATGAGAATCATTCGAGGTTTCTCCTTTTTGACCTTCAAAAGAACCTTTGTGAGAAGAGGTAATGGAGGAAAGGCATATGCTGTCAGGTTTTTCCAACTGAAGGAGAGAGCATCCACTTTCCAAGCTTGTTGGTGGAATGTCCTTGTACAAAATTTTGTCAGCTGGTAGTTTTGAGGACTGGCAAACAGGTCTATATTTGGTAGGCCCCATCTTTGAGTTATCATTGCAAATATTTGTGAGTCTAGCTTCCACTCGTGGGGATCTTTGATGTTTCTGCTTAGGTCGTCTGCCAATGTGTTTTTCTGTCCTGGCAGGAAGTGAGCTTGTAACTGGACGTGGTAGGTCAGAGCTGTGTTCCATAAGATTATTGCTTGCCTGCAAAGAGGGTAGGAATGTGTACCCCCTTGTTTATGTACCACATTACTGTGGTGTTGTCCGTCTTTATTGCCAGTTGTCCAGGTTGTAGTAGATCCTTGAAAGCTGTCAAGAGCTTTCTGTACAGCTAGCATCTCTTTTTGGTTTATGTGCAGTTTTCTTTGTTCTGCAGTCCATAGGCCTTGAATGCATTGCCCTGCCATGTGAGCCCCCCAGGCATAGTCTGAAGCATCTGCTGTGATAGTTTGCCTGGGTGGGGGCAAGGTGAAAGGCTGACCCTTGTTGAGGTGACATGCCTGTGCCCACCATAGAAATTCCTGTTGAAGGCAGGGAATGAGAGATATCACTGTGTCCAAGCTGTGGCTGTGTTGAGACCATACGCTTTTTAGGTACCATTGTAATTTCCTCATATGCAGACTTGCAAATGGTATTATCAGAATGCAAGATGCCATGAAGCCCAAAGCCTGCAGAATTTTTCTTGCAGTTAATTGGGTCTTTGTTGCCATTGTCTTGAAATATTGAGTCAGTTTGTAATTGCTTGTCTGGTGTAAGATGAGCCTTCTGGGCCGTTGTGTCCAAGCTGGCACCCAGGAATGTCATTTTTTGTGAGGGTACTAGTTTTGACTTCTTTTCGTTTACTGTGTACCCCAGACAATTTAGTAGATGCTTCACAAAAGTCAGATGATGTATGAGAATGTCTTTTCTTTCTGCTTGGATGAGGCAGTCGCCCAGGTATGGATATATTTGAATTCCTCTTTGTCTGCAGTATGCAATTACTGGTGCCAGGCATTTTGTGAATACTCTGGGCACAGTAGATAAGCCAAAGGGTAATGCAGAGAATTGATAATGGGTTGAACCTGCAATGAAACGGAGGTATCTTCTGCAACTTTGTCTGATAGGGACAGGCAGGTATGCCTCCTTGAAGTCCAACGTTACCAGCCATGCTTCCTTGCCCAACATGGGAAGTAGCTGCTGTAGTGTTAGCATCTTGAATTTGGGAACTTGTAAGTAAGTGTTTAGAATTGAAAGGTCCAGAATTGGTCTCCAAGCATTTTCTTTCCTGGGTACTAGGAATAGTCTTGAGTAAAATCCTTGGCCTTGCTCTTGAGTTGGCACCCTTTGAATGGCTCTCATGGCCATGAGAGCTGTAATTTGTTTTTGAGCCTCTGCCCATTGATTTTGTGGCAGGCTTGGCATTCCTCTTTTTATTGGCAAGGTGTGAAAGTGGAATCTGTATCCTCGTAAAATTATGTCTAGGACCCATTTGTCCTTTATGACCATGTGCCAATTTGTCTACAAATAATGCTAGTTTTCCCCCCAAGGGGGGCTGACAAGAGAGCTTTGTTTGGCCAGTTGAGGTGCAAGTCATTGAGTTTGCCTTCTGGTGGCTTGAGACCTGTCTTCTTCCTCCCTTCTGGGTTGGAGTGGTCCATTGGCGAGGTTTATACTGAGCTTGTGGTTGTCCTCTGCCCCTTGGGTGCCTGTATTTACCCCTCTGAGGCCTGTCAGTGGCTGGAAAGGACCAATTTTTGGTTGGCCAGTTTCTGCTGAAGCAAGGGGGTTGTACCTGTAGGAAATCTTTGACTGTCTGCATTGATTTTTGCCTTATCTTCCATTTTCTTTAAAACTTCTTCTGCTTTAACACCAAAAAGAACATCCTGCTGCAAGGGAGCATCTAGTAGTTTTGCTTTAACATGTTCAGGCAGACTTTGTTCCTTTAACCAGGCAAGCCTACGTATAACTGAACCAGTGACCGCTGCTCTGCAGGAGGCCTCCAAAGAATGAAACCCACATTGTAAGGTATGTTTGCCCACCTGCTCGGTGGTGTGCAACAAATCCTGTACTACTTTCAATTCAGATTGTTGAGGAAGGGTTGTTATCTTTTGTTTTAACTGAGAGATCAGAAATTGCTGATACTTAAGCATGTGAAATTGACAGTTTAGAGCTTTCATAGCTAAAGTGGCTGAGGTGTAAACCTTTTTCCCCCATCTGTCTAGTGCTCTTGAATCCTTTTCAGAAGGTACTGGATTTTTAGCCATGGAAGCCTTAGCCCCCTTGGGACCCTGGGAGATAGTCTCTGGGTCAGCTACTGGACTTTTGTAAATGAATTTATGGGAATCAGGTACTCTGTAGTATCTGTCAGGCTTGTCCGGGGCAGGAGGCAGAGAGTCAGGGTTGAAACTGGATTCTAAATAAACATCATCTACAATGTCCAAAACAAGAGGGATGGCTAGAGGTCTGTGTTGGGGGAGTAAAAGAAACGCTCTGAGCCTTTTCTTGGAATCAGAGTAATCCTGGCCTTCCCAGTGAAAATGTTCCCTCATAGTGTGTAAAGTTTCCCCAAAAGAGTAATCTTCTGGAGGGGAAGCTGAGGGAATAGAGTCCTCAGCATCAGAATCTTCATAAGGAGAGAAGGAATAGTCTTGGTCTTCAGAGGAATCTGAAGAAATAGACAGTTGTTCAGAGGAAGCAGATTCTTCCTCTTGTCTAGGCCTTTTGTCAGGAAGAGGCTGGGAACCCCTGATAAGAGAAATCAGATCTTCAGCCATCTTGAGCATCTGTTTCTTAGGCATAGGGCCTTGAACAGGAGACTGAAGTGAAGCTTTTTTCGATTTGGAAGGAGTCTTCGGTTTAGAAAACGTTTTGACTGTAAGAGTCGTCGGTCTGAAAACGCCTTCAGAAAGCGAAGGTGTTTCAGAAGTACCGGTGTCCTTGGGAGGTAAGTCGTCGGTAGGGCCTGAAGTAAAAGGCTGCGTCGGCCTAGTACATTCCGTCAAGATTTCCGTAGCGGTCTCGGGTTCCTCAACTACGGAAGTCAGAGGCTGCGTCAGAGCCTCACTGATAACCGGAGAACCGAAGACTGGATCAACCTAGGCCTCGGAATCGGGCTTAGGCCTGGGCTGACTATCCTTATCCCTGCGCTTTTTGTGCACGCCGGTAGCTCCGACGGCATGTTATAATTACATTTTCTGCCAAAAAAGTGCCGTGCGAAATCAAATAGTCTTTTAATTGTGCGTTTATTAAATCTAGCACAGAAACGACAAGAAGTGACGTCGTGATCAGGGCCTAGGCAGGGTATACAATAAGAATGAAAATCCTTATGAGGTATTTGCTTCCCACAAGAAATACAATTGTTAACTTTTTCTGACATCGGTCTGAGGCAAGAAAAGGTTCCCCAACGGGGTACTTAGCCTTATAGAAGGACTTCGGTCTGAAACTCGAATTCGAAAATCTCAGGAGTCGGCCGACCGGCACTTGCGAACTGCTTCTGCTTCGGGCACCGCGCTGCAAGAAAGACTGAAGAAAATGGCGTCGGTTGCAATATATGTACCCCTGGCGCACTGACGTCAGGGATGAGGCGACAGCAACCGACGTCGGACCAAGACTTTGGAAATCCGTCCAACTGCGGGACCGCCTGACGACAGGATAACCCAAGTGTGATGACTGCAGCAGGGTAACACGATGAACATCTGAGCATTGCACAAAATGGTGGAACCTGATGAGATGGTAGTTCTCACCTCTGTTGCAGCCCAAAAGGAGCATCTAAACAAATCCAACTTAAAAATTCACAAATATGTTGCTAAGAAATTAAATCTCAGCAAGGAGAACTTGTCACTCTGGAAGTTGCCTTGGAAAGGCCTGATGAGCGAGTGTTTTTTGGCTGTGGACCACCTAACATCTCAGGACAGGGGAGGGGACTACTTCCATGTTAGTGATACTTTGAAGTTCTAGAAGTCAGACCAGAAGGTGTATGTTTACATTTAGCTAATTCCACTGGATAAAGTAATATAATGCAACAGTGATCCCTACAATGAGCAGCGTGGAAACATATCTTAAGCACAAATGGTACTTCTATATACAAAGCTTTTTCATAACATACATATATGCATGCATATAGGTGTGTGTGCATATTTTAGATGTGTATACTACCCACAAACGTATATATCCAAGCGCACACAGTATGACAAACATTCCTACAATCAGTCCTAGTAGAAGGACAGAAAACTATGCACTGTACCCAAAGTTTACAGAGAACATTTACCTTAACATCAAAGGTCTGCAGTGCTTCTCCTTTCTCATCATACATGTACTGCCCCAAAAGGACTCCTTCTTCTTGGTGTTCGTCTTCTAGGCCCTATTTGTAAAAGGAAAAACATCAGTGCTCAAATCTCCTACAAGCCAAAGGTACAGTACTGCACTAGTGTTCAGAAAACACAAATGCACAAAGCTAAGATTACAAGTTATAAAAAAGGATAAGCCCTGGTTGTTTTACTGATCTAATATTAAGAAATAAGCAAAACTAAAATTTTAAATTATGCTTTTATCCATGTTAACATTCAATATCAAACACCAACTGCTCAGCAAAATGTATGCAAAATAAAAAATATTTCCATACTTGTATACTAGTAACTCTCTCAAGTTTCATCACTGAAT
Source organism: Protopterus annectens (assembly GCF_019279795.1). NCBI lineage: Eukaryota > Metazoa > Chordata > Ceratodontiformes > Protopteridae > Protopterus > Protopterus annectens. The sequence goes on from NC_056746.1 coordinate 531,512,889, forward strand.
GTTACAAACTACTGAGTATGTCACCATCCATCAACAGAACGTGCAGCAGCATTACGACTACAGAAGTTATCTTTAGGACAACAGTCATACTTTATTTACTGATGAGATAGAACTAATTGCATGGGGAAAGATGTCCATGTCTTTAGTGAATTAGGTTTGATCAGCAACTGTGGTGATAAGGTGGCTGGGCCAGAAAGGGGCAAAGAGTGGTCAATTAATGCTTTCTAGGAAGGGGCAATCAAAGGTTAATGCCTGGCTCACCTTTTCCAGGCTAGGTACCAGAGTACACCACAACTGCACTGACCCCTAGGGAAGCCTGGAGTGCCACAGTTAAGATGTCATTTACTTTTATAACTGACATGCATTCTCTATGTGGGAAGGTACTTTGCCTACAAGCACCCAAAAGCAGGGCACAATAAAATAAAAAAAGACATTCCACACAACACAATGGATGTTTAGCCACACAACTTTCACTCACAAAAATAAAACATTTTTCAGAGGTACTGGTCATTTGGTGACTACCCTAGAGTTTTCAGTGAATCTGCTTACGTCTAAAGCAATCCTCTGCTAAAAAGACACAAAATAAGTACAATTTTGCACTCCTACTGATAACTGTGACTACATTTTATTAGTTTCTTGCAATATTCGCTGAACTTTAAATAAAAAAAAAAATGTTCCTTTTTGCCTGTATATATGCCTTGCGTTTGGAGTGGCGGTTAGCAATGCCCTGTATAAATGCAAATGCCTAAGAAGATAAAACTTCTAGAATAATTATCACTGAAACCATACCCAGCTGCTCTAGTACCAATAAGATACCTACTGAGCAGCATCACTCTGTTGGTTAACATTAGACTACAAAAAGTACAGTTCCCACTCATAGTCCCCATGCTACCAAGCACAGTGTAGTCTAACCCATTTATTTCCTTGACAAAACCCTCAGCAAGAACCTGATATCACAGATGGCCAGTTTCCTACCATCTCTGTAGCCAGGCTGGGACATGGACATGCTTAGGCAATGCAACAATTGTCTCATGTATACTGACAACCACTTAATCCCGAAATAAACAAATGCTATATGTGAAAGATATAGTTATACTATGAAAATGGAGGCAGGACTTGCATACAGATAAACTGAAAGCAAAACAGGTTGTCAGCACGCACATATATCACTTCCCACACAAAATAAGGATTTGACACACACTCTCATATGCAGAGGTACTCCCTATTAAGTTAGCAAAAACTCAGAGACCTCCAAAACGCTGCTTTCAGAAACCACATATGCATACAACAAAGCAAAAAAACACCAGGACACTTAATACACACACCAGTGTCTCAACAAACAAGCCCATAAGGCAAAACACCTCAAAACCTAGCATACTGGTTATAGGAGACTCCACAGTGAGACACAATGATGTCCCCCCTTACCAGGCTGGATAATGAGAAGGTTACTGTTACCTGCTGTCAGGTGCTGGGATCTGTCAAGTCACTCAAAGGGCAGGTTTGAGTCTAGCCTTGAGCAGCATTCTACCCCCAACAAGGACGATGCCACAATATAAACAAAACATGACTAACAATTGGCTTAACTTTTGGTGTCATTCTAAAGGGAGCCAATATTTGCCAGCTGGGAGAACATGATCGACAGGTCACTCTGTTTTGCCAAAGATGGTCTGCACCTGTCTCCTCTAGGTTTTTGGATACTGGCAAAGGCTTTAGCCACCTCCCATAGTGCCTTTTTTAGGCAGTGTCAAAGTAACCACCCTCCCAATGTAACAAAATCTTCTCTTGAAACACTCACAGTACTGCTGCTTTATGCTAGGAGTCTAAAAAAGAAACTGCATTACCTAGCAGCACTCATTAAATTGGAATATGCTGATGTCTGTGCAGTCACCGACACACAGTTCAAAGCCGTGGAAAGCACCCCAGCCATGCAAGGCTACAATGCCACCCATACAATACATTAAGACCACCAACTGAGCAGGAAAGAACAAAAGGAGAAGGTGTATCCATCTTCATTGAAGGATAAGTACACCTCAAGACTAGTGAAACAGTAGGTTTCTCTCAATCTACTCCATTGTCCAGTTAGCCATATGTAAAATCCTCTACCACATTCGTTGCTAGCTATAGGTTCCCCACCATGAACCAGGAAAAAAAGTGTTTTTGAACTTACTGAAGTCACTCACCATGCAGCTCAATACCTTACTCATGGGTTATTTTAAGTATATTACCACTGACTGGGGAACATACAAGATCACTAACATGCAGGCTCACAGGTTCTTGGACTTTGTCAATGCAAATGCTCTGAAACAGCTGGTCAGTGCAGCCACTAGGGGCTCAAACAGTTTGGACACAGTATGCACCAACATGGGGGAGTATTGCTCCCCCCTCATGTAATGTCCTCTTTGGTAACATCAGACCACAAAATGGTCTCCTTTGAGATAAATATAAGGCAGATACCCAATCAAGCTCAAAAACCCTACAGAATTTCTCCAAGACAAATAACCTCCTACTAAGCGATGGCATAAAAATTGCAAAGCTCCCTCGAACCCAGCACACAAAGAATCCGATGCAGAGATGTACACCAATGCCCTGTACAACCATGTAAGCAGTTATACAGAATAGGCAGTACTGGACCAAATTAAATCCAGGTCTTGACAGAAAAACAAGCCACCCTGGTGGACCCCTGGTATAAACAGACTATACAACAAAAAGAATAAACTAATGTCCAAAAATAATTGAGAACAGGTTCAGTAGAAGAAAAAGTCCCTTACTAGCCTACACAAAAATCTGACATCTAGTAAAGTTCTCAAAAGCAAATTATGAAGCAAAAATAACCCCCTAGCCAAGGAAAATCACAAAGCATTTTTTAACCATATCCAAAATATTAAGGGGAATACCCGGATATGCACAGAGCTGGTTGCTGAAGGTACCATCCATACATAACCAGAGGAAACAGCCAACCTGCTGACCAATTTCAATGAAACTTCACCACACTGTCCCTACTGGTGGTCCCCAAAGTATACCTGCCACCATCCTTCAGCCTATTATCTCAAGACAGCAGGTCAACTCTGCACTCTCTAAGGCTAAAAACACAGCAATGGGCCCTGACAACATTCCAGCTTGCCTTTTAAATAACTTAAAACATGGACCTAACAGATCCAATTGGATCCTTATTTAACCACAGCCTCCAGACAGGCTATGTTCTGGCAGAATGGAAGACAGGAACAGCCATCCCTCTCTGCACAAAGGGAGATCATCAACTGACCCAGGGGATTATACACACATAAGCCTGACTAGTCATCTGTAAGGCCATAAAAAAAAATCATCATGGAACCTTATCAACAAGGCCACAGGCAATCTCCAGACTCTGGACCCAACCCACTTCAGATTCGTTTTAAGACCAGATCATGTCTGTTAAATCTGGTTGACTTCTTCGAGAAGGTCATCGAGGCCATGGATGAGGAACAGACTGTGCATACCACCTACCTTGACTTGGCCAAGATATCTGACACAATTCCCCACTCGGGTATTATTGAAAAACTCTCTCAACTGGGCATAAACCCCTATGTCACCAGGTGGGTAAGCCAAATGGCTCACCGACAAGACACATTCACCTCTAGCAAGAGGCCAGTCACCTGTGATGTATGACAGGGTTCTGTACTAGGCCCTCTCCTGTTGGGAAATTATTTCTCAAAAGTAAACACAAATGTAGATGGCCTTTGGCTAACCAGAATCGTGGATGACTGCAAATTGAGGACAATCACTGAATCCCTGAATGATACGGATGTACTGCAGAAAGGATTCATGCAAACAAATGACTGGTGCCAGAGGCATACATTGAAACTAAATGAAAAAAAAATAATAATTCCCTTGGGAAAGCAAATACTCCAGTCAATTACAATAAAGACAGCATCCTCTAAGAGTAGACCCAGTGGTACGCATTCTAGGTACGCAGGTTGACAGTAATCTGAAAACATTGACCACCATGTGTGCAGAGCGGTGAGGAAGTCCTTCTGTGTGGCACAACTCATAAGTAAGGGCATGGCATTCAGATCAAAAGGATGTTATGATTCCATTGTACTCGGCCCTTATCAGACTAATAATTCAGTACAATGCACCCTTTATCATATACCTCACCAGACATTTGCAACAGCTCGAGTGACCCAAGAGGTTTCTCACCAGGAAGATACAGGGTATTAAAAAAAAAAAGTCCTATGTGGAAAAATTGAAAGCCCTGTCACTGTATTCCATCTCCTACAGTTTACAAAGGGGCGATCTGTGTCTGGCCTACAGGGCAGTCTCCAATCTGGCTCTGATGGAAATGTTACACATTCGTAAATCAAATCATGTTGGGAGAGATATTATTTTATTTTTATTTTACATATGTTGTCCGGGCTAGTCTAACTGGATATATGTCCATTTTCAGTACAGGCCCGGGGAGAAAAGCTCCAGTACAGCATTATATAAATTGACACATCTGAAAGTAAATGACATAAAAGGATAATATTTAAAAACTAGTTAAACATAGATACAACTTTAAGTAGATAACCCAAGAGGAAACAGAATGACTTGAATATGTAAGTACATATAGGTTACATATGAGAAACTTAGACAAAAACAGAAAGAAACATATATATATATATAGATGTATAAGTTGATCATATTAGAACAACAAATATAAAAAACAATTTTTTTTTTTGCAATCAGAGAATGAATGTTATGGTCATGTGAAGGTGGTGGTTAAGAGGAGGAAATATCAGTCAGGATTAGTACATGGGCATAGCCATTGTGAAGTAAGGAAGGATCTTAGTTGCTTCTTAAAAAGAGGTGTGGTTGTTAGGGATGTTAGTTTATTAGGAAGCTTGTTCCAAGAGTTTCCAATGGTATTAGCAAATAGACAGTCTCCAGATTTGTTATTAGGTTTAAGGGTTGCTACTAGTACCTTATTAGCTGAGCGTAGAGATAAGATATGTCTCTCAGAAAATACCCCTTCTCTAGAACAAACTTCCTATTCTCATGAAGCAAAACCCTTCCCTGACCATCTTCAAGCGCAACCTAGATCAATGGATGGGTAAACCTAAATTTACTACCGAGGTCCAGCCCATGTCCCTCATGGACAGAGGCAGCTGGTATTAGACACCATAGCATGGACTTATACCTCTGTGAACTCATTTCTCCTAGCCACTGAAGACTAGGAAATTCAGGTTAAATACAGCTAGGCTTTAAAAGGTTCTTGGGCCATTAGCCTAGTTATGTTCTATGAACCTATTAGTCAACAATGGATAAATGCAAGAAAGATTCTTCATATACCAAATAAAAAGTGACATAGGTGGTTTCTATGTGCGACTTTACCCATCTTTAGGAAAATGAGTACACCACCAATTAAAAATAAAACAGTTGGGGCCTTGCACAGGTCTCAAAGCTGTGTGTGGCCACAGTCTGAATACTATCAGAAAAGTCATTTTCTGCCTGGGAAAGTAAAGAGGTGTAGCCTTGTTTTACAAAGTAAGATACATCAGTTTGCAAAGCTGCTCACCAGAGAGGAAAACTGCAAATTAGAAACCCATTATGCACACTATCACAAAGAGGTGGGAAGGCACCCACCTACCTATAATAAACTCCTCTTCAGTGAAAGAACATGGGCACTTGGACAACAGAATAATGATTTATTTCAGCTGGGGTGCACAAGGATTCTTCCTAAAGAAACCTGATGATTTTAAGCATTTCTAAACTTCAGTATTTTTTTTGCAGCTCCAGAGATGTAAACTAACTAACTCAGTCTAACAAAAAATAATCTAGTACTTTGATGTAGGTAATCAGAGTAAAAGATAGGAAGAATTATGCTGACAAGTTCACAAGATGGAACTATCTAAGGGAGATAGTAAAGTTTGCTGAAAACACCTTGGGTATGTTAGAATGGCCCACTTCCACAACTTCCAGATTTTTGGGAAGGGAGGAGGAGTTCAAGATTTGGTCCCTTCTTATTTGTTTAGTATATTGCATTCTTGAAGGGTCTTTTAATACTTCAAGCAGAAACTGGCATTTTTTTCAGCAAAATCCTGCTTCTGGGAATATTGGACACCTTGTTAATGCAAAACACGAGTGATGCATTACATGTGCAGGTACACTCAGCACCATAGCCTGCCATTTCAGCTTCTATCCACTAGGCTGCCACCTAAGAAGCATTATGTAACTAGTGGAATCAATACCATATTATTAAATAGGTAATACATATCTTCTCTAATTACTGGAAACTTTCACTACTGCTACAAATGCCACTTAGCAGCAGGATGGTAATTTTTTTTAAACACCTTTATTAAATTATCACTTAAGATATAGAAAAACATACATTAACAGGAAAGAAAACAAACCATTAATATATTTCCATTTAAATGCACAATAACCTCATATATGTTTTCTTGCTATCTTTAACCCAACATTACAAAAAACTGCTGAATTCCTGCCTCCCCTTAAACCTCACTCTTCCTCCTGAACATTACTACGCATGTAATGTTCTTGCAATTTCCATTTACTTCTATGTAATTTGCTCCTTCTCTTTTCTAAAGATCTCTCTTCCAGTTCTTTTATCTCTTATAATATTCAATACCTCAAATACAGTTGGTGTAGACTGATTTCCATTTTCCAGTAATTGCTTTTTGGCAGCCAACAGAATTTAATTTAATAAGGCCTTACTATACTTATACAATTCTGATCCTGTATCTCAGCTCAAAAGAATAGTTTCCTTACATAGTCATTTGCTCTTCCCAATATTTCTGACAGAGTACTCTGCAGGGAATATTTAAAATCTGTCAACTCGTTAGACTCTCAAAACATATGTTACCAGTTAACTCTCTTCTCCATCACACCTCCAAAGTTGGCTGTCTATCAGAGGAAAAATTCTTTGAAGTCTGCTTGGGTATAAAAGTACCCATGCAAACACATCCAAGCAAAGATCCTAAACCTTCTAGACTTGGTTGTGCAATTGAGAGTCATACATACATGCTTTCATATTGTTTTCTTGTAAATTGCTTTTCCAGTCTCTCTTCCCAATCTTTTCTAACCTTCTTAGACTGATTGTTGTAGTTATTATGCAATATTTTACATGCCCTACTAATTATCCCTTTGTTAACAGCTGCTTTTGATCTACATACAACTAAATACCCTACAAGATCGGGTCTTTCACTTAAAATTCACATATCCCTTTCTCTTTGCCTGTACTCCGAAATCAATCCCTGGTAGGGAAGGCAGTCTCTAACCTGCAATCTAAATGTCTTCTTGGCCTCATCCCACTCTATTATCTTTCCTGCTTAAGTTATTTGTTCCTAAAATCTTGGTTCCTTTGCCAGGTTTCTCCAGTAAATTCTAGCCCTCTCCTGCCTATTTTCTGTAGGGTTATCCCCTACTTGCATTGGCTTATTTCGTAGAATACTTTCTGCTACTTTATAAATATATTATTCTGAATGTTATTCTCCTTGAGGATCTACATTCAACATCCCACCATCTATAATTCCTGAACTTCCCCCTTACTTCATCATCCTTCCTTTCTGCTTTGAATTAGAATATTCTGCTTGTGTTATGTAAATGAGCCTTAACTGTGCAGCTCTAAAATGTCCCTTTAAATCAGGTAAACCTAAACCACCTAGTTCTATTGGAATCATCAGCTTATCCCACTTAAGTCTTTTCCTTCCCAGATAAATTCCTTCAATTCTTTGATTATTGTCTGCAACTTCTTGGCTTGATAAAAGTATGCCTGATCCATATACAAGACTAAAGGAACTAAAAACATTTTCACTGCTTGTATCTTTATTTTTCATATCCATAAAAAAGAAGTTATGTTCTTACCATAATGTTCCGTCTGTATTGTCGATCTTTATTCATTCTTGACTGTTGGGTTCTGGTTCCGACCGTCGGAACTGACTCAACTGTTATAACAAGTTCGCGCCAGCCAGAAACTCTCAAGCAAAGGCTGCCCATACTGCCTCTCTTCCCTTCCCCTCAGATCGAGTTTTGTCCATAAAGTAGAAAATCATGGAAGCTTTGTCTGAGCAACAACCCTACTAGGATCCCAGGACTAGGTCTGAACCTCCAGGAGTCTTTTGGAGGGGGGAGGATGCCAACAATGAATGAAGATCGACAACACAGATTGAAAGTTATGGTAAGAACATAACTTCTTTATCTATTGTGGTCAATCTTCATTCATTCTTGACTACTGGAACAGAGTCCCTAGCTACTTTAGTGGAAGGCCCTAGGGAAGGATATTCCCGAGCACCATAGAGCCAAAGGATGCTCTTCCCCTGGAGATTGTATCCAATTTGTAATGAGTGATAAAGGTATGGGGGGTAGCCCAAGTTGCGACTGCACAGAAGTCATCCACAGAGGCTCTGGAATGAAAGGCTACTGAAGTGGAAACAGATCTGGTAGAATGTGCCTTAATTTCTGTTGATAAGTCCATCTTATTATGGCTATAAACAAAAGTACTAATGCAATCTCTCAACCATTTTGACAGAGTAACTTTTGAAACTGGATTGCCTAGTCTGGTACCTTCAAAAGAAACAGTTGGTCTGATTTTCTAAATTATTTTGTTCTATCCAGATAAAAACGTAATTGTCTGAGTAAGTCCAACAAATGTAAACAATATTCTCCCTCGTTTGAGAAATTTGGGAAAAAGACTGGTAAATCTATGGTCTGATTAATATTGGAATCTGACACTACTTTAGGTAGAAAGGAGGAATTAGTTCTGAATGATACTCTCTCCTTGTGAAAAATGATACACGGATGTTTAATACACAGGGTCTGCAGCTCTGAAATTCTCCTGGCTGAAGTGATAGTTACCAGGAGTCTTCCAAGATAAAAACTTGAAGTCACAGGTGGCTGCTGGCTCGAAATGCTGACGGACCAAACATTGCAAAACCAACGTTAAATTCCAAGGCGCAATGGGCTCTTTGAAAGGCGGCTTCAGATGTAAAGCTCCCATAAGAAAGGTTTTACACAGACAGTGAGACACATCAAAGAATGGTCATCGAATCTGTTGTGGAAATTAGAAATTGCAGCTAAATGGACTCTAATAGTAGACGTACAGGCTCACAATTGAAACAAGGTGGTTAGGTATTCCAAGACCATATCGATCAAAGCTGAGGAAGGATCAATAGCCTTTTCATCAGACCAAAACACAAATCTGTTCCATTTACTAAGATAAAGTTTTCTGGTAGAAGGTTTATGAGAAGCCAGAAACATCTTTTGTACTGAGGAAGATAAATTATTTCACCTGGCAATTGCTGGAAGTGGTGAAACCAAGCCGCCAGCTTGTAGCTTGGGATGGACCAGGCCCTGCGGATGAGATAACAGGTCTCGAACTGGATCCAGGAGCCACGAATGGTGAATTAAATGAAGCCAGAGAAAGGGAAACCAGACTTGATGGGGCCAATAAGATGCAATGAGAATCACTTTGCTTCTCAACCGTTGGGCTTTCTTCAGAAATTGGGGAATTAAAGGGATTGGTGGGAAGTCATAAAGAAGTCCCGGGGGCCAACGTAGATAAGAGCATCCCTAGAGGACCTCCCCGAAGGAGGACTAGGACAAAGTAGCTGTTCCATTTGTGGTTTATAGGACAGGCGAACAGATCACAGCAAGGCTGACCCCACTGATGAAAGATATTTGTTGCTACATTGGGAATTGAGGGACCACTTTTGAGGCAGGAGAATGCATCTGCTCAGTTTGTCCACAATCACACTGGAGTTCCCCAGAATGTGCTTTGCTATCAGAAAGCTGATGGAGGCGATTGCCCATTGCCAAACTCTTAGGGCTTCACGACATAGAGGGTAGGATCTGGTTCCCCCCTATTTGTTGATGTACCAGACCACTGACATGTCTCTGAAGGGAGGGCAGACTGGAACGCTTGCAAGCTAAGAGCACTGCCCTCAGTTCTAGGACGTTGATATGCAAACTGGCCACTTAAAGGGACCAAGTGCCTTGGACAGTCTTTCTCTGAAAATGCCCCCCACCACCCTATCAGGGATGCATCTGTGGTCACTACGGCCTTGGGCTGAGAGGTGGAAAAGGGGCGGCTCCATAATTTGTCTTCTGGCTTCATCCACCAATATAAACCCTGCTTGCAATGGTTGGTTATGTGGATTGGGTGGGACGCTGGGTGAGTTAACAAGTGACCATTGTGATGCCAAGAGCCAATGAATCAGCCTCATGTGGTACCATGCCAGAGGAACTAGGGTGACTGTTGCTGCCATGGACCCAAGGAGCTGTAAGACTAGACAAGTCGGAACTTTGTCTTGAGAGAGCATTACTTGAAGTTGTGATCTTAACCTCATCAGTTTGCAAAGAGGAAGAGCAGCCATGCAGGATTTTGTGTTCAGTCTTGCTCCGACTAATTCTATGCCCTGTGTGGGGGATACTTTTGACTTTTCCCTGTTTATTGAGATGCCTAAGAACTCTGCAAGACTTAGAATGGAGTCCAAGGCAGAAAGCAGCAGATGCCTTGGTGGGTGCGGTGAGGAGCCAGTCGTCTAAATATGGAAACGCATGGAATCCCTGTAGCTTAAGTGAGCTGCTACCACTGCCATACATTTGGCGAACATCCTGGGGGCTGTGGTGAGACCAAAGGGCAGTGCTCAAAATTGGTAATGACTGGCTCCTTGCTGGAAGCGGAGGTATATTCTGGAGCGTTTGTCCATTTTTATGTGGTAATACACATCCTAAAGATCTATAGAGCACATCCAATCATCTTTCTCCAGAAAGGGAAAGATAAAAGTACAGTTTTGTACCTACCATAAATGTAGATGTTCGAGTGTACACCCTGCTGCAGTCATCACACTTGGGTTATCTTGTCATCAGGCGGTCCCCAGTCTGCCTGAATTCCAAAGTCTTGGTCCGGCGTCGGTTGCTGTCGCTTCTTCCTGACGTCAGTGCGCCAGGGGTATATATAATGCATCCAATGCCATTTTCTTCAGTTTTTCTTGCCCCAGATGTCAGGTGCCCCCAAAAAGGTGGTCAGTAATTAGTACCAATTTAAGAAATTTAGCACAAACACACCATCACTCCAGCTATAAGCAAATATAACAGGAAGGTATTGTAAAGATTTAGTCAGTTAGATCAGAGGGTATGGAGGGAGGGTAACCTGGACTGCAGCAGGGTGTACACTCGAACATCTACATTTATGGTAGGTACAAAACTGTACTATGTTCATTGTGTTACCCTGCTGCAGTCATCACACTTGGGTAGAATCCCAAATCTAAGGATGGGAGGAGGAATCAAAGAGGGTTAGAGGAGGCTAGAAGGCCCTGCAGAACTGCAGTGGTGAAGCCAGCTCTAGACTTAGAGTAAAGTGGTAAGTGGTAGTGTTTGGTGAAGGTATGTACTGAACTCCAAGTTGCAGCTTCCAAAATTTCCTTGGTTGGGACCCCCCTGAGGAAGGCTGTAGATGTAGCTGTTGCCCTGGTAGAGTGGGGCCTTATGGTAGCAGGAACTGGTTTTCCATGATGGGTATAGCAAAAACGAATGCAATGTCCTATCCATTTGGAAATGGTCTGTTTTGATATAGCCTTCCCTTGCGAAGCTGTAGCATAGGATACAAAGAGCTGGTCAGATGTTCTGAAAACCTTAGTTTTATCCAAGTAGTAACGAAGTTGCCTGTGAATGTCCAAGGAATGCAGGAGTCTTTCTCCTTTGTTCTGTGGATTTGGAAAGAAGGTGGGTAAGTGGATGGTTTGATTTAAAGCCACACTGGATACCACCTTAGGCATGAAGGAAGGATTAGTTCGTAGACAAACTCTGTCTTGATGGAAAATGAGGAAAGGTTCCACTGCCATTAGGGCCTGCAGCTCTGAGACTCTTCTGGCTTTAGTTATTGCTAGCAGCAGGGCAGTCTTCCATGATATATAAACTTTAGATCAGCAGAGAAAGCTAGTTCAAAGGGAGGTAGCGCAAGTTTTTCCAGAACAAAATTGAGGTCCCATGTTGGTGTAGGTGCTCTCCTGGGGGGCCTAATGTTTTTTGCCCCTCTGAGGAACTGTCTTAGAATTGGATGTGAAAATAAGGGTGGATCCATGTTGTAGTGGGCTGAAATAGCTGATGCGTGGATTTTAATGGAAGAAAAAGAAAGTCCTTTGTGCAACATCTTAAATACTGTAGAATCTGAGGCATGTGAGGCTGAAGGGTATTTTGGCCTTTAGCTTGGTTCCAGGCGCAAAACCTTTTCCATTTGTCCGAGTAGGCCTTCCTGGTGCTGGGCCTCCTAGCTTCCAGAATAACATCCATAACTGCTTGAGGAAGAGGAGCTGGCTGGATGCTTAGGTGATTTGCCATGCAGCCAAATTTAAGGTTTAGAGCTGGCTGTGTGGAATCTAATTGTTTTGCTGTGTGAGCAAATGGACAATTTGTGGTAAAATCCAAGGTGGACCCTGAGCCATATTCCTTAATAGTGGGTACCAGTGCTGGCGCGGCCAGTCTGAGGCTATGAGCATCAGTCGTGGTCTCTCCTTTCTGACTTTCAGAAGCACCTTTGTGAGAAGAGGCAATGGGGGGATGGCATATACTGTCAGGTTTTTCCAACTGAATGAAAGTGCGTCCACTTTCCAAGCTTGATGGTGAAGTGTCCTTGTACAAAATTTTGTTAGCTGATAGTTTTGGGGGCTGGCAAACAGGTCTATGTCTGGGAGGCCCCATTTTTGAGTTATCATTGCAAATACTTGTGGATCCAGTTTCCACTCGTGGGGATCCATGATGTTTCTGCTGAGGTCACCTGCCAATGTGTTCTTTTTTCCTGGCAGGAATTGAGCTTGTAACTGAACTTGGTAAGCAAGTGCTGTGTTCCACAAGGTCATTGCTTGCCTGCATAGAGGGTAGGAGTGTGTACCCCCTTGTTCGTTTATGTACCACATTACTGTGGTGTTGTCCGTCCTTATTGTAAGCTGTCCTGGATGTAATAGGTTCTTGAAGGCTGTCAGAGCATTCTGTATAGCTAGCATCTCTTTTTGACTGATGTGCAGATTCCTTTGATATGCAGTCCATATGCCTTGAACGCACTGTCCTGCCATGTGTGCCCCCCAGACGTAGTCCGATGCATCTGTTGTCATAGTTTGCCTGGCTGGGGGTAAGTTGAAAGGGTGACCCTTGTTGAGGTGACATGCCTGTGGCCACCATAGAAACTCTTGTTGAAGGCAGGGAATGAGAGTTATCATTGTGTCCAAGCTGTGGCTGTGTTGAGACCATACGCTTTTTACGTACCACTGTAATTTCCTCATATGCAGCGTTGCAAATGGTATTAGTAGTACGCAAGATGCCATGAAGCCCAAGGCCTGCAGAATTTTTCTTGCAGGGAGTTGGGTCTTTGTTGCCATTGTTTTGAAATTGAGTTAGTTGTAGTTGTTTGTCTGGCGTCAGATAAGCCTTCTGGGACGTTGTATTCAAGCTGGCACCCAGGAATGTCATATTTTGTGAGGGTACTAGTTTTGATTTCTTTTTGTTTACTGTGTACCCCAGGCAACTTAGAAGATGTTTTACAAAAGCCAGATGTTGTAAGAGGATGTCCTTGCTTTCTGCTTGGATGAGGCAGTCGTCCAGGTATGGGTATATTTGAATTCCTCTTTGTCTGCAGTATGCAATTACTGGTGCCAGGCATTTTGTGAAGACCCTGGGCGCAGTGGATAAGCCAAAGGGCAGTGCAGAGAATTGGTAATGGGTTGAACCTGCAATGAAACAGAGGTATCTTCTGCAACTTTGTCTGACAGGGACATGCAGGTATGCCTCCTTGAGGTCCAACGTTACAAGCCATGCCTTTCTTGCCCAACATGGGAAGAAGCTGCTGTAGTGTTAGCATCTTGAATTTGGGTACTTGTAAGAAGGTGATTAGAATTGAAAGGTCCAGAATTGGTCTCCAGGCATTGTCCTTTCTGGGGACTAGAATCCTTGACCTTGCTCCCGTGTAGGTACCAGCTGAATGGCTCTCATGTCCATGAGAGCTGTAATTTGTTTTTGTGCCTCTGCCCATTGATTTTGTGGCAGGTTTGGCATTCCTCTTTTCGTTGGCAAGGTGTGGAAATGGAATCTGTATCCTCGTGAAATTATGTCTAGGACCCATTTGTACTTTGTGACGATGTGCCAGTTGTCTGAAAAAAGTGCTCGTTTTCCTCCCAAGGGAGCTGCCAAGAGAGTGTTGCTTGGCCATATGAGGTGCAAGTCATTGAGTTTGCCTTCTAGTAGTTTGGGGCCTGTCTTCTCCTCCCTTCTGTGTTGCAGTGCCCCATTGTCGAGGTTTGTAGTGGGCTTGTGGTTGCCCTCTTCCTCTTGGGCATCTGTATTTACCCCTCTGTGGTCTGTCAGTAGCTGGAAAGGACCAATTTTTTGTTGGCCAATTTCTGCTGAAGCGAGAGGGTTGTACCTGTAGAAAATCTTTGACTGTCTGCATAGATTTTGCCTTATCCTCCATTTTCTTTAAGACTTCTTCTGCTTTAACTCCAAATAGGACATCCTGCTGCAAGGGAGCATCTAGAAGCTTTGCATTAACATGATCAGGCAGAGTTTGATCCTTTAACCAAGCATGCCTACATATAACAGACCCAGTGACAGCTGCTCTGCAGGAAGCCTCTAAAGAATCAAACCCACATTGTAAAGTATGTTTGCCCACCTGTTCAGTTGCATGCAACAGATCCTGCATTTCTTTCAATTCAGACTGTTGAGGGAGTGTGCTCATTTTTTGTCTTAACTGAGACATCAGAAATTGCTGATATTTTAGCATGTGAAATTGACAATTTAGAGCTCTCATAGCTAGAGTGGCTGAGGTGTAAACCTTTTTTCCCTACCTGTCTAGTGCTCTGGAGTCCCTTTCAGAGGGTACAGAATTTTTTGCCATAGAAGCCTTAGCCCCTTTGGGACCCTGGGAGATGGTCTCTGGATCAGCAACAGGGCTTTTATAAAGGAATTTGTGGGAGTCAGGCACTCTATAATATCTGTCTGGTTTGGCTGGAGCAGGAGGCAGAGAATCTGGATTCAAACTAGATTCTAACTAAACATCATCCACAATGTCTAAAACTGGGGGGATGGCAAGAGGTCTGTGCTGGGGGAGTAAAAGAAACTCTCTGAGCCTTTTCTTTGAGTCAGAGTAGTCCTGACCTTCCCAGTGAAAATGTTCCCTCATAGTGTGCAAAGTTTCCCTAAAGGAGTAGTCTTTAGGGGGAGAAGCTGAGGGAAAGGAATCCTCAGCATCAGAATGTTCATAAGGGGGAAAAGAGTAATCTTGGTCCTCAGAGGAGCCTGAGGAAATAGACACTTGATCAGAGGAGGCATAATCCTCCTCTTGTCTAGGCCTTTTGTCGGGGGGGGGGGGGGTTGGGAACCCCTGATTAAAGAGATCAAATCTTCCGCCATTTTAAGCATCTGTTTCTTAGGCATGGGGCCTTGAACTGGAGACTGAAGTGCAGTCTTTTTTGGTTTAATGGGAGTCTTAAGCTTAGGATACGTTTTTATGGTGAGCGTTGTCGGTCTGAAGACACCTTCAGAAACCGAAGGTGTTTCTGCAGCACCATCTCTTTCTGCAGTGTCGTCAGTAGGGGCTAAACGAAATGGCTGCGTCGGCCTAGCACTCTCCGCCAAAGGCTCCGAAGCGATCTCTGGTTCCAAATCTGCGGTAGCCAGGGGCTGGGTAGGAGCCTCACTGAAAACCGGTGAACCGAAGGCTGGCCCAGCCGAGGCCTCGGAATCTGGCTTGGGTCTAGGCTGCCTGTCCTTATCCTTGCGCTTTTTGTGCACGCTGGTAGTCGGTTGCTCCGACGGCATTGTGTAGTTAAATTTTCTACCGAAGTAGCATCGTGCGAAATCAAAGCGTCTTCTTATAGTACGCTTATTGAACCTAGCACAAAAGCGACAACCAGTGACGTCGTGGTCTGGGCCTAGGCAAGGTATACAGTAAGAATGAAAATCCTTATGAGGTATTTGCTTCCCACAAGAAATACAATTGTTAACTTTTTCTGACATCAGTCTGAGGCAAGAAAAGTTTCCCCAACGGGGTACTTAGCTTTATTGAAGACTTCGGATCTGAAATTCGACTTCGAAAATCTCAGGAGTCGGCTGACCGGCACTTGCGAACTGCTTCGGGCACCGCTCGGCAAGAAAGACTGAAGAAAATGGCGTCAGATGCATTATATATACCCCTGGCGTACTGACATCAGAGAAGAAGTGACAGCAACTGACGCCGGACCAAGACTTTGGAATTCAGGCCGACTGCGGGACCGCCTGACGACAAGATAACCCAAGTGTGATGATTGCAGCAGGGTAACACGATGAACATCTGAACCGTGACCATCCGGAATTTTGTTTGTTGAACAAATTTGTTCAGTACACTGAGGTCTAGGATTGTCTTCCAGTCCCCCTGTCTTTTTTGACACTAAAAAGAATCTTGAATAAAATCTGGATCCTATTTGGTCTGGTGGGACTGTTTGGATGACGCTTTTTTTTTTTTTGAAGCAGCTTTTGGATTTTTAGTGCTGCTATATCCCTCTGACTGGATGGAACATCGGGGATTCACCTTTGTGGTCTGGGATAAAGATTGAAGAGGATATGGTAACCTCTGGCAATTATTGTTTGCACCCAGGAATCCAATGTTATTGTGTGCCACGCTGAAATTACTGCAATTGGGCTGCTCCTCAGGAGTAAGGATGCTGAGGAGTGGAAAACGTATGCCCACAGCAGAAAGGGTCTTTCCGTCTTTCTCACATCTGGCTAGTGTGTCTCTGACTTTTGGGAAAAATAAAGAAGTGGTATCAACAGGATCATTGATAAAGAAAGACGTGAAGGTGTCTGCAAAGTCACATAAGTGCATCCAGGCATGATGCCTAATGGCAACGCCTGTACCTGCTGCCCTGGAC
Source organism: Protopterus annectens (assembly GCF_019279795.1). NCBI lineage: Eukaryota > Metazoa > Chordata > Ceratodontiformes > Protopteridae > Protopterus > Protopterus annectens. Next base: position 531,529,757 of record NC_056746.1, read on the forward strand.
ATCCTTTCGGATGCATGTGAATAAGTCGTATGGATGAGTTGGAGATAGACTCTAGCGTGGCAAACTAACCTTATCCTGGCTCTCATCAAACACTGATCCCACTAAGGTCTCTGAAAGCTCAATTACCAGATCCCTTTGGAGTCGCGTGAAGTGTGCCAAAAAATTCAAGGACTGTATGGTGAAGGTCGCTGAAGCAAAGACCCGCTTCCAGTGTCTGTCCATCATCTGGGACTCTTGGTTTGGAGGATGGACAGCTGGACTCTCCTCAGCGAGTTCCTTTTTTGTGGCAGCCACCACCACCATGGCATCCACTGCTAGACCTTTCGACCAGTGGGGCTGATCCTCAGGCACTGAAAAAATTTTGTCCGGCCTCCAGGGAATTGGCTCTATAAGTATCAGCAGCTTCCATGCACACTGCACGATGAGTTCAATCAGTTCATCGGCAGGTGGGGTCACCCAAGAAGTAGAAGGCCAGGCATGAAAAGCCTGCAAGAAAACAGATTCCTCGGAGGATAGGTTTGTGGGCTTCTAATCACCCCTCTGTTTTAGAATTTCCAGGATGTCTCCAAAGGAGACATCTTCAGGGGGAGGGGGGGGGGTGACAGAGGGGACCCCTCCTCTTTATCAAAATCTGTATCCTCAGCGATCGATTCTTCTGGAGAATCCAGGTGCTGCTTCTTCCATGATCTCTTAGGGGGGGCTCCTCAGGGAAACGTCTGAGGAGGATTCCAAAGATGAGGGACCCTGCAATAGGTTATCTTGCTGCTCTTCGGCCCGCTTCCCCAAGGTAGCAGTGTGTGTCAGCTGCAAGCCATAGGATACATATATATGACACTCCGATCACTCCGATGGGGATGGTGCCAAGTGTGAACTTGCTGAGGCCAGGGCTCTCTCTATAATTTGGAAGGCGGGCCTGACTGAAGAGGGATGGGAACCCGAAACAGAGAAAGACAAATTCAGAACTGGGGTCACACCCCTGTTCCGATGAGCCCCTCCCCCCAGAGTAGGAGCCTTGAGAGGACTTGTAACTGCCAGGGCACTAGGAACCATAGACAGTGCTGTGGAAGCCGATTCAGGGATCCTGGAACTGGCAGCCAAGTCACGGTCCCATGAGTGGATTGGTTCCGATGGAGCCACAGACCACAAAGTCGGTTCCAGAACCAAGGTGAGATCCACCATCGGTACCGAAGTAGCAGACACTGGGAATGTCAAAGTAGTGGGCTCCAAGACCAGCGGAGAGGTTGAAGGAGGAAGATAAGTGGGTGTCCTGGGAGATTAACCCACAGCTCCAGATGGGAGAGAGGGCTTAGGGGGAGCAGGAAGGCCTCTGGCTGCCAAGAGCTGATCAACCAATCTGACTACATCTAGCTCTGAAAGGCGCCTGGTGGAATGGACGGACATCTCTGAGGGCAATTCTGGCCTGTCAAGAAATGGACTTAATTGTTGACCCAAGAAGGGATCTGTAGATGGGGAGTACCTAGTCCTGGGTGTAATCTCCATCTTTGACACTGCAGCACCGTGGTCTGTTGACCAATAATTTGCTTTGCAGGGGGGAAGAAAGTTACCAGAATGCTTGGAGATACTATTGTTGGTGCCAAGAGGGTCATCGGTACCGATAAAGTTGGAGCTGTAGGAGTTTTGGTAGCTTCAACAACAGTTGGCACTTTGGGAGATTTAACAGCCATCGGAGCTGGAGCATATGTTAGTGCAGAATTTGGTATTTTAGGCCTCAGTTCCGAGGAAAGAGTTGAAACCTGAGCCTTAGTAGATTTAGCTTTGTGTACCTTAGAAGAAGCAGGTACCGAGTGGCTCCTTTTCTTGGATTCTTTTCTGTGAGATGTAGATGACTCTGCCTCAGACAAAGCCTCACCAAAAGGGATTTTAGCAGCCCCTTGAGGATAAGTTTACTATGCCTCTCTGCAAGGGGTTCGAGCACTGAAACCTTTGCAGAGTTCACATGGCAGTTGAATCTCCAAATGTGGCACACCTAAACAATAAATACATGAAAGATATCCATCAGAGTTGGGCATCTTTCTCCCACATTTGTCAAATTGCTTGAACCTTGTGCTTCCCTTTTGTTTTTCTCTCATGTTTCAAAAATAGCAAGAGGGCACGTGCACGTACACACAAAAAAACTAACAGAAAGAGTACAGAATACAGCTTTTTTTTTTTTTTTTTAAATGGATGTACCAACAATGGTACTTAGAAAAGTACCCCTAAGAGGGTAATAGATGGAAATGAGGAAAAATAAGGATATATATATATATATATAAAAGTTTAGCACTTAATCCAATTTTCTATGTGGCAAATGAGATCTGAGGGAAAGGAAAGCGAGGCAGTATGGGTAGCCTTGGCTTGAGAGTTTCTGGCTGGCATGAGCTTGTTATAATGGTCGAGCCAGTTCCGAGGGTTGGAACTGGAACCCAACAATGAAGAATGAATGAAGATTGACAACATCAGATTAACCGCTTCCAGTTAATTTTATTACCTTTTGTTCAGTCTTTTCCCATATATCCTTAGCTGCCATAACAGAAGCCTTTTAAATCCATACTCCTAAATACTTCACCTTACATCTCCATAAATATGGGTATTGCTGAATCAGTGTGTGTGTGGGTAAATAATTTATAGCTATAGCCTTTGTTTTATCTTCATTATTTTTATATCCTGAAAAGACTTAAAATGTTCTCAAAATGCTCCACAACACTGAGACGTCCTTTACTGGATTTATCAGGTACAAAATAATACCATCTGCAAATAAAGCCAACTTTTCTTGATTACCATACCAATTATACCCTTGTATTTCCAAGTCCCTTATTTTCTTTGCCAATAGCTCTAAATATAAAGCAAATAACGAAAGGGAAACAGGACACCCCTGCCTGGTTCATCTGTTCAAACACATCTTTTCTGGCAGCATCCATCCCACTTTAATGTTTTGTCTCCAATCCTTCATATAGCCTTCTAATTAACTTTATTAACGCAATGCAAATGCTTCCAATGCCCTACACACAAAATCTTAGCTTACTCTGTCAACTGCTTTCTCTGCCTCAACAGACACCAACAACAAATGTATTTTTTTTACATTCTGCTTCCCTTGGAACCAATATTGTTCTATTAATGTTATCAAATATTTGCCTGCCCTACACAAAACTACACTAATCCAGATCTATCAATTTTGGCATCACTTTAGCTAGTATAGACAAACACTTTAATAACTATGGTTTAAAACTGAAATGGGTCAATATGACGCTCGAGTCTGAAGGGTCTTTGCCATCTTTAGGTAACAGCTACCATGGCCTTCTTCCAAGATGTTGGTATCCCCCCACTTTAAAATACCATTAAACAAAATCTTCCATATCTTTATCACTTTCTTCCCTTGTAATTTCCAAACTTCCACAGGAATACCATCTGTTCACAGAGACTTTCCTGCAGATTGATTATATATATATATATATATATATATATATATATATATATATATATATATATATCAGTGTTTTTATCTCATCACCATTTATTTCAACTGTTAGTTGTTGAGCCTCGACTACCTCTAACATTGAAAATAAGCCTTCCATAAATCCTTCCATTAGTACTAGACTGCCACACTTCTCGGCTTTATACAAATTTTCATAAAATTTAAGGAACATCTCTACAACCTCTACATAATCTCTGGTAGGTTGTTGTTATAGGTTTCCTAAGTATGGCAACAACCCTTTCAATGTTGTGTTGCCTAAGTCGTGCTAAAAGTTTTCGTGCTCTGGGGTTATCAAAAAATAGTTGCTTAACTGCAATCTTTCCAAATTCATGTGTATTATCCAGGTACTCCCTTATTTTCTCTTTAGCACTCTGCATTTGTTCCATCTCTTGTTCTGTGAGATTCTCCTTATTCTGCAATACTTAAAAAGTTGTCAGTCCCTCTAAATAATTTCTGTTTTTAACCATATCACATTCTCTTATTTCAACCACATTTTTCAACTCTATTTTCATTTTATCTCAGTTACTAGCTATAACTTTTGAAGATATCTCTATTTTCCTTAACTTTTGAATAATTTCCACTAGCCATTACTTAAATTCCTCTCTTTTTAAAAAGTGGGTGGGAAAGATTCATTGTCTTATTTTTACTTCATTACTTTGCGTATTTGTATTAATTTTTATTGGTGCATAATCAGAAATAATTACTGGATGTGTGTCAAAGCTTTCAATTAAATGCACATACTCCTGTGAAATACAACTTGTATCTAGTCTACCATACTTATTGTGCCTTGGGAAAAAATATGTAAATTCTGTCCAGGTTCCTACTACTGAATTTGCATCTTCCACACCAAACATTTCATAAATTTCTTCCGAAATTTACCTTCTTTTGTTATACTGTCCCCTCTAAGCCCCCTGATACATCCTCACTATTGCAAATCAAATTCCAGTCCCTACCTATAAATATTCCCAGCTGAATGCTGATTATTTCTCCCAAAAATTTCTTAAGCTCTCTAATAACAGTTTTCGGTGGAATATAAATACATTCCATTGTAATGTGGTCCTTTGCCAATAGGCCCTTACTACTACAAATCTACCATTGTTGCCTCTTTTCCCCTCATCTATCACTACTGAAATCCCTCTAACAAATAGGATTACTCCCCTCTTCCTCTGATCAAAACAGTCTGAATATCCACTCTAAAAGCCTCTCTTTATAAAATTCACATGCTCATTTTTTCCAAACGTGTCTCCTGCAGGACTGCTACTTACACTTTGCATTTCTTAATATAATTCAATACTCTCTTCTTTTTATCTGTACCTGTAAAGCCATTCATATTCCAGGATAATATGGACAGCACAGCCATCATGATAAAAAGCTATGGTTCCCACCTATTATACGTGACAGTGTTTTGAATGCGTATTTCCAGTATTTGGTGCTGCGGTAGCGTTGTCGCCTCACAGTAAGATGCTGTCCGATTCGATTCTCAGCTAGAGCGTCTTCTGCGTGGAGACATGCGTGAATGGGCGTACTTTCGTTGAAGGTTGTGCGTCAGGCCTGGCAAGCTGGTATGTAAAAATCAACTGCCAATCATTAGCGGACCGGAGTTCCGCTGTGGCGACCCCTAACTGGGAATAGCCGAAAGACACAAACAAACATTTCCAGTATTTGTGTTACATGTATATACTAATGTTTGGCGGGCTGATCTTTTGTACAGTTGTTTCTTCTCATTTCCTTTGAACCTATGTCATACTTTTCAAGACTTTTTGTTTTTAATAAAAACCCTTAAACAAAAAATAAATACAAAACACTCCATCCCCTATTAACTTGGAACAAGCACACAAAATTATGTACATCTTCAAAACATGAAGTTTAGTCCTCCAGAAGGAACTAACTGCCTCATATTGACAGCTCTACCTACAAGCATTACCTAACCTAAAATTAAGGTTACCAGTGCTCAAGGGCAGGCTACAACCTGTGTTCCCAACTTACAGTGATTGCTGTCAGTTCTTATCTCACTTCCCCTCCCAGATCTGGAAAAATACAGTTGTTTAAAATCTTACCATAATAGTAAATGTCCTTCTCTTCACTGTTGCAGCATTCTTCACAGTAGGGATCTCCTGCCAAGGATAGCTCAATGCCCAGCCAGTATAGCAGAGCCTTTAAACCCTACATGTGCCGTATGTCACACATATGCTCCCCATACACGGCATAACCATTTGAAAAACATTTTGACAGAGAATGCATTAATAAGAGGGGAGGATCCATGGGTAGACATGCTGAAATAAATGATAAATGAACTCTACTCGGTATCATACAGATTTGCTCAGAGATGATCTGTCTCTCACCTACAAGGCAATCTCGGAACCTGCCCTAGTAGAGTTTCTCCATATCCATAAGTCTGTCATTTTGACAGAGAATGCATTAACAAAAGGGGGATCCCATCAACAAAACCTGCTAGAGAGACAGGTTTGTTTCCCAGAGGCTGCACCATCTCTGGAGTAGACTTCTCATACACGTTAGAGTACCTCACTGACACTCTTCAAGCGTAACCTTGATGAGTGGATGGGAAACCACAAATTTGTCCCAGTGGTTCCACCTGTGTCCCTCACTGACAGAAGCGACGGGTGCTGACTGAAGTTTCTTTTGGGGAAAAACTCTTGGCTAGGCTTGTAAGGGCCCAAGGGCGAATTAGCCTAGTAACCTCCTATGATCTAATGGAAGAGTAAGACAAGCCAAAGACAGTAAAACTCATAAAAATGCTGAGGAATCAGAGAAACACTAACCCTGAATGGGTGCTAGCTATGATGCACGCACCGACTAGAAAACCTTCTGAAATTGCTAATACATGATTTTCTAATAGCAGACTTTCTTGCCTCCATTAGTACCTGCTGCACATCCTCAGTAAAAAAAAAAGTGCCCAAAGAGAATTAACAACCCATCATCCAGGCAGTCATATGGCATTGACTGGAATCGGGATGTATCATGCACCACTGATTTTGAGTGAGTAGATCCATTCTGTGAGGAAATGCAGAAGTCTCTCACCCTTATTCTGTGGGTTTGGATAAAAGGTAGGCAAATTAATTGTTTGGTTCAGGGCCACACTGGACACTACCTGCACCTGATCACTTCCAAAAGAAGAGAGGACCACAGCTGGCTGGGACAGCAAGGAGTCACCACAATAATCCTGGGGAATTCCTTCAGAACTTTCAGAAGTACCCTGAATAACAGTGCAAAGGCAGGAAAAGCACACACGAACACTCCTGTCCAAGGAAAAGAAAAGGTACGTCTTCCAAGCAGAATCTTGCCAGCGATTATTCAGAGAGGCAAAAAGGCCTACTTGAGGAACTCCTCACAAATGGATCAAATCTTGGAAGAAACCCTGATCTAGTTTCCATTTGTGAGGGTCTGCCTTTGTCCAGCTCAGCTTTTCTACCACACCATTTTGCACAGACAGGACTGTAGAATGCCTGTAGAGTGAGATTGTGCTGTAGGCTGTATATGTAGGCTATATCCCAAGCTTACACGGCTAGTATGGAAAGGGGCTATCACCTGGTTCCCCCACACGTTTTGATATACTACATGACTGTGGTACTGGCTATAACAACTTTAAGTCGAAGAGACCAATGGTGATTCAGAGCTGAGTGTTTTTTTGTTTTTTTTTACAGCAAGTACCTCTCTCAAATTTATGTGATTACATCTGTCCTTAGTGTCCCAGACACCTTGCCTTTTTATCCTTCCTGAAACTACTTGCCAAGCAATGTCCGAGGCATCTGTGCCGACAACTTTGGAGCACGGGAGAGAAGAGGAGAACAAGGATTAAGCAATATTTGCTGTTGTCAAAAAGAGGTTCCTCTTCTGACAAATCCTTTAACTGGGGTTTGAAAAGATAACGTATGCCAGTGCTGGGACGAGACCCAAATTTTTGAGGTATTTATTCCCTGGCAGTGACCAAAGTCTGAGTGAAAAAAGTACAGTTGTGTACCTACCATAAATGTAGATGTTCGAGTGTATTCACTGTTGCAGTCATTACAACTGGGTTATCCTGCTGGCAGGCTACCCGCAGTCGGCTTGAATTCCAAAGTCCTGGTCCGGCGGCGGTTGCTGTCGCCTCCTCCCTGACGTCAGTGTGCCAGGGGTATAAAAGATGCAGCCGACACCATTTTCTTCAGTTTTTCTTGCCCCAGATGTCAGGTGCCCCCAAAAGAGTAGGCCAATTTATGCCAATAAGCATGCATGCAGTAAAGTAAACTCTTCCTTCATCTACAAGCAAATACACCACATAGGTTGTATAGAATAGAGAAGTACAGATAAGTCCCAGCAAAGGAAAGGGGGATGGTGGGTTGGTAACCTGGACTGCAACAGTGAATACACTCAAACATCTACATTTACGGTAGGTACACAACTGTACTATGTTCATCGTGTTTCACTGTTGCAGTCATTACAATTGGGTTGAATCTCAAAGTTAAGGTTGGGAGGCTGGGGCGAAATAGGATTAGGAGAGGCTATGAGGCCCTGCAGAACTGCAGTGGAAAAGCCTGCCCTGGATTTGGAGTAGAGGTGTAAGTGATAGTTCTTTGTAAAAGTGTGCACTGAACTCCAAGTTGCAGCCTCTAAGATGTCTTTGGTTGGTACTCCTCTGAGGAAGGCTGCTGAAGTGGCTGCTACTCTGGTTGAATGCGGCATAATGCCCTTAGGCACTGATTTGCCATGCTGTGAATAGCAGAAACAAATGCAGTAGCCTATCCACTTTGAAACAGTCTGCTTTGAGATAGCCTTTCCTTGTGAACCTGCAGCATATGCCACTAGAAGTTGTTCAGTCTTTCTGAAAACTTTGGTTCTGTCCAAGTAGAAGCGTAGCTGCCTGTGAATGTCCAAAGAATGCAGAAGTCTCTCACCCTTATTCTGTGGGTTTGGATAAAAGGTAGGCAAATGAATTGTTTGGTTCAGGGCCACACTGGACACTACCTTAGGCATAAATGTCGGGTTTGTCCTCAGAGAAACCCGGTCAGGAAGGAAAATGATAAAAGGTTCCACAGCCATGAGTGCCTGTAACTCTGAGACTCGTCTTGCAGAGGTTATTGCTAGGAGCAGAGCTGTTTTCCAGGATAAGAATTTTATATCAGCTGTAGAGGCTGGCTCAAAAGAATGCAGTGTGAGTTTTTCCAAGACATAATTGAGGTCCCATGCAGGTATTGGTGCTCTCCTTGGAGGTCTTATGTTTTTGGCCCCTCTGAGCTACTGCCTTAGTTATGGATGAGAAAAAAATAGGTGGTTCTGTATTGTAATGAGCTGAAATGGCAGAGGCACGAATCTTAACTGATTAAAAGGATAGGCTTTTGTCCATCATCTCAGTTAAGTATTGCAAAATCTGAAAAATATTTGGTACAATCGTGTCAATTCCTTGTGCCTGGTTCCAAGCACAGAATCTCTTCCATTTCTCTGCATAAGATTTTCTGGTACTAGGCCTCCTAGCCTCCAAAAATAACATCCATCACCGCTTTAGAGAGTGGTGTGTTTTGAATGGTTACATTATCCGCCATGCTGCCAGATTTAAGGTCCTGAGTTGGCTGTGCAGGATCTGACTGTTTTGTTGGGTCAATAAGTGAGGAATTTGAGGCAATGTCCAGGCTGGGCATTGAGACAAGTTCTTTAGGACTGGGTACCAGTGCTGGCGGGGCCAGTCTGGGGCAATCAGTATCACTTTTGGCTTCTCTTGTCTGACCTTTAGGAGTACCTTGGGGAGGAGAGGCAGTGGAGGAAAAGCATATACTGTTAAGTTTTTCTAGCTGAAAGATAGAGCATCCACTTTCCATGCTTGCTTGTGATAAGTCCTTGTGCAGAATATCTCTGTAGTTGGCAGTTGTGAGGGGAGGCAAATAGGTCTATGTCTGGGCATCCCCAGTTCCTTGTTATCATGCTGAAGACTTATGGATCCAATTTCCACTCATGGGGATCCATTAGGTTTCTGCTTAGTTCATCTGCCAGAGTATTTACCTTTCCTGGCAAGAATTGTGCTTGCAGATGTACTTGGTAAGTCAATGCTGTGTCCCACAAAGTCATGGCTAGTCTGCAGGGGGAGGTAGGAATGTGTGCCTCCCTGCTTGTTTATGTACTACATGACTGTAGTATTGTCCGTCTTTATCAATAGTCGTCCTGGATGAAGTAGATCCTTGAAGGCTGTCAGGGCATTCTGAACAGCTAGCATCTCTTTTTATTGATATGTAGATGCATTTGGCTTGCAAACCATGTGCCCTGAATACATCTTCCTGCCATATGGGCCTCCAGGCATAATCTGATGCATCTGTTGTTAATGCCTGCCTGGCTGTGGGTAAAGTGAAAGGCTGTCCCTTATTGTGGTGACAGGCCTTTGCCCACCATCGAGACTCCTGTTGCAGGCAGGGAATGAGGGTAATTATTGTTTCCAGGCTGTGGCAATGTTGAATCCAAACACTTTTTAGATACCATTGTAGTTTCCTCATATGCAGTTTTGCATATGGAATTAGCAGAATGCAGGATGTCATGAAGCCCAATGCCTGCAGAATTTTTCTTGCAGATAACTGGGTCTTTGTTGCCAACATTTTGAAATAAGTAGTCAGTTGTCTTTGTTTGTCTGGCGTGAGATAAGCCACTTGGCAGGTGTATTTAAGCTTGCACCCAGGAATATTATCTCTTGAGAGGGTACTAGTTTTGATTTCTTTTCGTTTACTGTATACCCTAGGCATGTTAGTAATCTTTTTACAAACGCCAGATGCTGTAGTGGAATGTTCTTGTTCTCTGCTTGAATAAGGCAGTCATCCAAGTAAGGATATATTTGTATTCCTCTGTCTGCAAAATGCAATTACTGGTGCCAGGCATTTTGTGAAGACCCTGGGTGCAGTAGATAAGCCAAAGGGCAGTGCAGAGAATTGGTAGTGCATTGAGCCAGCTATAAATCTGAGGTATCTTCTGCATGACTGCCTGATTGGGACATGCAGGTATGCCTCTTTTAGGTCTAAAGTCACAAGCCAAGCCTTCTTGCCCAGCATGGGCAGAAGCTGCTGCAGAGTCAACATTTTGAATTTTGGAATATCCAGAAATGTGTTTAGAATAGACGGGTCCAGTATTGGTCTCCAGGCTTTGTCCTTTCTGGGCACCAAGAACAATCTTGAGTAAAATCCTAGTCCCTGCTCTTGCTGTGGTACTCGCTGAATGGCCCTCATGTCCATGAGGGATGAAACTTGTTTTTGTGCCTCTGCCCATTGATTGTGTGGCAGGTCTGGCATACCATTTGCCTTTGGCAGGGTGTAAAAATGGAACCTGTAGCCTTGTGACACTATATTCAAGACCCATTTGTCCTGGGTGATCATGCGCCAATTTTGTGAAAAAAGTGCTAGTTTTCCCCCTAAAGGAGCTGCCAGAAGATAAGTGCTTGGTGCTGGCAGGGGAAAGTCATTGAGACTGTTTCCTGAATGGCTGTGATTTCTCCTTTCAGCTTTTGGAGGTAGAAGCACCCCATTGTTTAGACCTGTATGAGCAGTGAGGCTGGGATCTGCCTCTGGGGCGTCTGTATCTGCCTCTTTGTGGCCTGTCTGACACTGGAAAGGACCAATTCTTTGTAGGCCAGTTCCTGCTAAATTTGGGAGGCTGTACCTGTAAGAAATCCTTGACTGTTTGCATAGATTTAGCTTTGTCCTCCATTTTCTTCAACACCTCTTCTGCTTTAACACCAAACAAGGTATCATGCTGTAATGGAGCATCTAATAATTTTGCTTTAACATGATCAGGCAGATTCTCTTCCTTTAACCAAGCATGCCTCCTAATGACAGAATGCGTAACAGCGGCCCTGCAGGAGGCCTCCAGAGAATCAAAACCACATTGCAAAGTATGCTTTCCCACTTGTTCAGCTGCATGCAATAAATCCTGCATTTCTTTGTTTTCTGCACATTCAGAATTTGTCAACATTTTCTGTTTAAGTAGTGACATAAGATATTGCTGATATTTAAGCATATGAAACTGACAATTTAAAGCCCTTAAAGCCAAGGTAGCAGAAGTGTAAATCTTTTTACCCATCTGTCCAGGGCCCTTGAATCCCTATCGGAGGGCATAGGGTTTTTTGGAGTGGAAGCCTTGACCCCTTGGGGACCCTGAGAGATAGTTTCTGGGTCAGTAGCAGGGTTTTTTATGAAGAAATTTATGTGAATCAGGAACCCTGTAGTATCTGTCTGGCTTAACAGGAGCTGGTGGTAAAGAGTCAGGAGTCAGACCGGACTCTTAAGAATACATCATCTACAATGTCTAAAACAGGAGGAATAGCAAGGGGACTGTGCTGAGGTAGTAAAAGAAAATCTCTGAGCCTTTTTCTTAGATTCTGAGTAATCTTGGCTCTCCCAGTGGAAGTGTTCCCTCATAGTATGGAGGGTCTCCCCAAGAGAATAATCCTCAGTAGGAGAGGCTGAAGGGATAGATTCTTCAGCATCAGAATCCTCATAAGGAGGAAGAGAGCATCCCTGTTCAGAAGAGGAGTCAGAGGAAATGGAAACCTAATCTGAAGATTCATATCCTGTCTCTTGCCTAGGCCTCTTATCAGGAGGGGGATGGGAACTCCTGATCAAAGTAATTAGGTCTTCGGCCATTTTAAGCATCTGTTTTTTAGACATGGAGGCCTGTCCAGGGGAATGTTGTACTTGTTTCTTTGTCTTTAGAGGTGCTTTAGTATTTGCCTTTGAAGCTGAAGTTGTTTTCACATATAACTGTGCAGGCCTGAAAACACCCTCAGAAGCCGATGCCTGCTCAGCGGCTCTGGACCCATCTGAGGGGAATAGTTTCCGAGGGTCCAATACCTTGAGTTTCCAGTGGCCTAGTCGGCTCCACGTGGGAGTCGGAAGCGGCCTGTGGCTCTGAGGTAGCGGGCGTCAGGGGCTGCGAAAACGCCTCACTGAGAACTGGCGACTGGCCTAGCTGAAGCCTCGTCGGTTTTGGACCTCGGATGCCTGTCCTTTTCTTTGCGCTTTTTATAAATTCTGGTAGTCGGCTGTTCCGACGGCATTATATAATTAAATCTTCTGCCAAAATAATGAAATACAAAATCGTACCGACGCTTAAGAGTGTGTTGGTTAAATCTAGCACAAAACTGACAATTAGCAACGTCGTGGTCAGGGCCTAGGCAAGGAATACAGTAAGAATGAAAATCCTTATGAGGTATTTGCTTCCCACAAGAAATGCAATTAACTTTTTCTGACATCGGTCTGGAGCAAGAAAAAAGTTTCCCCAATGGGGTACTTAGCTTTAATGAAGACTTCGGATCTGAAATTCGAACTTGAAAATCTCAGGAGTTGGCCAACCGGCACTTGCGAACTGCATTTCTTCGGGCACCGCACGGCAAGAAAGACTGAAGAAAATGGCGTAGGCTGCATCTTTTATACCCCTGGTGCACTGACGTCAGGGAGGAAGCGACAGCAACCGACGCCGGACCAGGACTTTGGAATTCAGGCCGACTGCGGGTAGCCTGCCAGCAGGATAACCCAATTGTAATGACTGCAACAGTGAAACACAATGAACATCCCCAGAAATAGATCTAGACATAGGTCTATTTTGTCCTGTGGGAGAAAAGCTTTTCAAACTGACGTGTCCAGCAGACACCCCAGGAATACAATCCTATATAATGGAGTCAAAGACGACTTTTGAATATTCTTTTGGAATCCCATTTTCTGCAAGAGATCTCTCATCCTAATGAGAGATTCCTGATACTTTGAAAAATACTTAACTAAGAAAAGCAAGTTGTCTAAATATGGAATAAAATGTGGATAACCTGTAGCCTGCAATAGGCTATAACTGGAGCTACACACACTATGAACACACTCGGTGCAGTGGATAGTCCAAAGGGTAAGTTAAGAAAAAAAGTTACGTACTCACCATAAGGTTCCATCTGTGTTATCCATTTTCATTCCTCAATAAATGGGTTCTGATCCGACTCAGCCACCTTTTCCAGCTCATGGAACACTGAAACTCGAACTCCACCTTTATCAATATTGCACTAGTCCCTTACCATACCTCAGATCTTGTTTGCTGACCTTTTAAGTTTATATTACATTTAACAAGTAAAAAGAGATGACATAACAGTATCTGGAGCTTAAAATAAAGGAACAAAGGTTCCTTTTGCATCTTCTAATCCTTCCAGAAGTCAAATTTGTAGGGGGTTGGAGAGAGGGGAGTTGAGAAAGAATGAAAATGGACAAGAAAGATGGAACGTTATGGTGAGTACATAACTTTTTTATCTGCTGTCATTTTCATTCATTCCTCAACATCTCTGTTATTCCCCCTGTAGGGGGACCAGGGCAAAGTATCTGCTGCACTTGTTAAGGGGAGATGCCCAGAGGTCGTAGCAAGGCTGACCCCATTGATGGACAATTTTTTCCGTCATTTAATGTGTTGGAGTTGCTTAACTTGCCTGCTGTCACTTTGGATTTCCCTGGAATGTGAGTTACTATGAGAAATCAGCTGGATGAGATCACCTATTGCCATACTCTCAAAGATTCTTGACAAAAGGGGATAAGGGCTAAGATTTGGTTCCTCCTTGTTTGTTGATGCATCAGACCCCTGACATATTCCCTGTTTGAATCTCAATGGTCTCAGAGAAGTGCATTTTGGAAGGCCTACAATGCTAGGAGGACAGCTCACATTTCTAGGACATTGATGTGCATATTGGTCTCTTCAGGGGACCATGTACCTTAGACTGTCTACCAAGAAATGCCCCCCCCCTCCACCTGGTCTGGGAAGCAGCCGTGGTAACTATGGCCTTGGGCTGAGGGAGAGTGAAGGGGCGACCTTGCATTATCTGATCAGAGTAAATCCACTAAAGGAGGTAATTTCTGGATGCCTGAGTTATCTTGATTTGGGTGGATTGGTGAAGAATAGATCACAGAGACATTAGGGTCCACTAAAGAATTCTCATGTGGTATCTTGGTAACAGAACTAAAACTATCATTGCAGACATTTAACGCAATGCTTGAAGGATCAATCGAGCTGAAAGAGAGAAATTTTGAATGTTTTTTTGACCTGGAATCATGTGGTTTGTACCCTTATTAAAGGAAAGGAAGCTGTCAAGGATACTGTGTAGAACTAAGCTCTGATAAATTCCAACATTTGAGTTGGTGTAATTGAGATTTGTTGTGATTGATTGCAATTCCCAAGCGAGAGCATACCTGGAGTGCATAATCTCCTGCTTTGATTAGATAATGCCTGGATGGAGCTGTTATGAGCCAGTTGTCCAAATAAGGAAACACCCAGAATCCTTGCAGTCTCAAGTGAGCTGCCACTACTGCCATGCATTTGGTGAATGCCCTGGGGGCTATGGTGAGACCAAAGGGCAGAGCTCTGAACTGGTAATGACGGTCTCCCAGCTGAAAATGTAGGTATCTTCTGGACTATCTGTTCATTTTTATATAGCAGCAAGCATCCTGAAGATCTGCTAAGCACACCCAGTCATCCTTGGGCAGAATGGACTGAACCGTGACCATCTGGAGCTTGGTGTACTGAACTGACTTGTTCAGAATACTGAGATCCAAAATTGGTCTCCAGTCCCTTGTTTTCTTTGGCATTAAAAAGCATCTTGAGTAAGTTCTGGACTCTTTCTGGTCTGGGTGGACTTCTTGGATGACTTTTTTTCCTAGCATTTCTAGTGCTGCTGCTGCTGCTTCCCAATGACTGGGTGGAATATCAGGAATTTTGTTTACTGTTAAGGGTGAGGGGTAGAGAAAATGGTATTACATAACCTCTGGAAATAATTATCTGCATCCACAAATCTTTTGTAATCTCTAGCCAGGCTCTCTGCTGCAGGGATAAATGACCCCCGCCACTACCTCCAAATGTGGAAAATTGGGCTGGCAAGATCTGTCAGAGAAGGTATCTCTAGATCCTTGGTTTTACAGACCTCCTCTGCCACGTGGGCAGCGTCTTCCATTAGAGTCCCCCCCCCGCCCCTAGGGGAACCATCTCCACATGGATCTTGGAAGGGACCTCGGGACTTTCTGAACCACATTTTTCATCCACCTCGTGGATTCCTAGAAAATGTTCCTTGAGGAGTTGAAAAACGTATGCCCACAGCAGACAGGGTTTTACCTTCCTGCTCACATCTGGATAATGTGTCTTTAACCTTGGGGCCAAATAAAGAACTTCTGTCCAAGCGTCATTGATGAAAGAAGACTTGAAGGGCTATGCAAAATCACAGGGACATCCCAGGCATGCCTCCTAATAGAAATACCTGAACTTGCCACATCTGGGGTATCTTCAGCTGCATGGGAGATGAGCCTCATGGACAAGTTTGAAATAGACTGTAGGGTAGCCAACTGTGAGGCAATCAAGCTCTCTGTCTCGAAAGTTATTGCCCAGAGAGGGATTTGGTAAATTCTTTAATAAAATCCCTCTGTAGTCTAGTGAAGGGTGCCAAATAATTCAGCAACCAAAGTGCAAAGGTCGCTGAAGCATATACATGCCTCCTGTATCTGTCTAGTGCTCTAGACTCCCTGTTAGGGGGAGGAACAGAGGAACTTTGTTCTGCCATTTCCTTTTCTGTGACTGCTGCAATGACCAGGGCATCAGCTGGTACTCTCTTGCTCCAAAATTCCCTATCCTTGGGTGATGCTAGGAACCTATCTGGTCTCTTGGGGATTGGCTCAACAGAATCAGGTTCCTTCCATGCCTGTTGATCAAATCAATGAGCCTCTGTATGCAGGCGGAGTCGAACAAGATGTAGATAGATCAGCTACAAAGGCTTCCAAGAATAATGATTCCTCTTGATAAGGGTTGTCGGTAGACCAGCCACCCCTTTGCTTGAGGATCTCTAGTATGTCTGCAAAGGAGCAGTCATCAGGTGGTGATCTTGGGGATCCTTCTCCCTAATCGAAATTGGTATTCGCCATGACAAACTCGTATGGAGAGTCTAACTGCCTCCTCCTGCACTTTCTCTTCCTAGTGATTTCTTTTGTGGGATGTCCCTGAGAAGTATCAGAAGATATCGATATACCCTACTAGGTATCCTGGAAACTGGGCTGGCTGACCCTGTGGTGCAAGAAGTTGAGACTGAAGACGCAAAGACAACTGGGTCTGGAAAGAAGGAACCGGAGGGTGGATATGTCCTTTCTTTCACAGCAGATAAAACACTCTGTTACCTCGAAAGCAGAATGTCTCAGAGAAAAGGAGACACACGGCTCTGAGAAGACATGCTTCTGGATGTCATCTCCTTCCAACCTGAAGGCAAACCACTTGAGCTGTCCAGTGCTGAGTCTCCAAGGGGAACAGACAGCTCAGAAAACCTCAGAGTCAACTCCAAGACCCCAGATCTGGTGCCGACTCTGTGGCTCCAAGAGTCATCCAGCTCCAACATGGTACGAGCCAGTCCACACGGAGAAGGTACCAGCGTAAAAAATACAAGGTCTTTGGATCTGATATGGATGGATCCGGGATCCTCGGATCCAAATGCTCCAAAACCAAAGGTCAGATTGGAGAAGGAGCAAAGTAGGCGGGGTTGAAATCAAAGGTCTCAGGACCCGATGGCATAGGAGCTGGAAGAACCCCTATTTGAACTTACATCAAGAGGAATTTCCTCATCATCCTGTCCTCATCTGATTCAGTCAGACTTTTGGAGGAACAAGAAGAAGAAGAAACCATCGATGAGGCCCCTAGAAAGATGACGACTTTCCAGAAAGGGAGATGACAAATGAGAGGACACTGGATCCAGGCATGTTGAAGATCTGATTCGTATGTTTCGTTCGATCACAGGGGGTTGAATCCAAAATCCTTCTTTTTATATCCAAAGTAGTTGGACAGGAAGGTTTTTGTCTTTGGATTCAAACAGGTCGGATCTAAAGGTTTTGGAATTTTTAGAGGCAGTTCCGAACTTGGAGTCAAGGAACTTTCAGGGTCTGCAAAATGCTTTTTAGCCTCTTTTGTCATGATTTTCAGGGGTTTGAGCCTCAGATGTTGTATCAGAAGATTTTGATGGGAGCAATCCTCTCAAAATTAGTTTATTTATCCTATCAATAAGGGTCAGTTAAAGGTTTTACAAATATCACAAGCAGAATCCAAGTGGGACGGCCTTAAACAATAAACACACACAGAGTGTGTATGAGACAGCAGAATTTTATGGCCACAAGCCATACATTTTTAAAACAGGAGGGTTTTTCAGCCATATCTATTCTACAAAAAGGATTTTTTTTTTATTTGGAAAAAAGGAAAGATAAAGAATAACAAAAAATATACCTCAAAGGTATAAGAAAGAAAAAAAGAAAGGGAAAATACCAACTATGATACTGGAGACTTGAAATAAAAAGCGTAGAAAAGGCAAGGGAGGATACATAGAATACTTTACCAAGAAATTGGAAAACAAGGTTAAAGAAAGAAATTTCTATATTTACTCACAAAATGCTACTACTAGAGAGCTGGCAGTGACAATGTCCATACACACAGGTGGCAAACGAGATCTGGGGGGACTAATGCATTATGAGTAAGGGAGGACCTAGACAGTTTTAGTGTTCCATGAGCTGGAAAAAGAAGCAGAGTCTGATTTGACCCATTTGTTGAGGAATGAATGAAAATGACATCATATCTGATAATGTGATCCAGTCAAACAAAACTTTAAGAAATGTCTGAAATATGTACAGATAGGGATGTGATAGTATGTATCTTTTACAAGAGGAAGAGAAGGTAAAAGGTTGTGAAGTGACAGCATTTTAAACTGGGGCACTAGGATAAATTGGTTTAGAAAAGAAAGATCCAGAACTACCCTCCAAATATGTACTTTCTCACCAAAAATATCCTTTTTTAGCATTTTTATTAAATTATCACTTAAGACATAGGCAAACATGCATTAATATTAAAGAAAACAAACCATAATAACATGTTTCCAGTTACATACATTATACATCACATGTTCCTCCTGTAGGCTGCTGGCCCTGCCTGTCGGCAAGTTCTTATTTACCTGAGATGTTTTAAGAAAATGTCTTGCTCTGTTGCATCCTCAACCCCTTGAGTGCTTCCTTACATCTCTAAAGGCCACACTGCCCCCTGAAGTTGCATCAACAAAACCAGTGCTCCACTCGTACTGTGTTGTGAAGCTCTCCAGGATTTGTGTGTCCTGCTCTGTTGCATCCTCAACCCCTTGAGTGCTTCCTTACTGCCCTAAAGGCCACCCTGCTCCTTGAAGTTGCATCAACAAGACCAGTGCTCCACTCGTACTGTGTTGTGAAGCTCTCCAGGATTTGTGTTGTCCTGCTCTGTTGCATCCTCAACCCCTTGAGTGCTTCCTTACTGCTCTAAAGGCCACCCTGCCTCCTGAAGTTGCAACAACAAGACCAGTGCTCCACTCGTACTGTGTTGTTGAGCTCTTCAGGATTTGTGTGTGTACGTTACTGAATTGTGTTGCATGTGTTTACTGAGAATACCTAATATCTGGTCTCACTAGGGCTCCGCCACGTGTCCACCAGCAGCCTATGGCCATCTCTAAGTTCCCCCTCTCCCCGCTCTTTCTCCCCTTTTCCTGGCCATCTCACCGCCTATCCCTCCCTGTAATCTACAATTTGGCCACCAGGTGGCAGTGTTACTCATCTACTTGACTAGCTATTCCGTATAAAGGTTCTATATCTCCTAGTCACCCTCGCAGTCTCCCAGCTCCATATTATAATCTTATACCTACTTGCTACACACCCTGTTCAGCCCAGTGCCAAAATCATACCCACTAGTACTGTAGGTACTCTTCATAGCTGTAAATTCCATACCCTCCTCTTGCTCAGCTCCTAGTAGAAGTACTTCTCTGGTTAATATAATCACTCACTAGTTGAAAAGTCCCTGGAGAAATATCTCTCTCATTCCCTACTTCTGCTATACCACTCTCTAGCCCATAACCTACCTTCCTCCACACTGCCTGATTGTTTTTCTTACCTGCTTCCTCAGATTCCTCTTGGCTCCTTTTCCACCCTCCCCAGGTCCTCTCTGCTCCCTTTCTTCCCCTTTCCTGCCTATCTCCTTGCCTCTCCCCTATTTCTTCCCCACCTCCCCCCCAAACCCATATAGTGACATCTGTATCCTGGGTGCCATTTTTAAATATCTTTTCTTCCATTCCGGTCCCATCACCCTGTAGGCTGCTGGCCCTGCCCATCGGTGAGCTCTTGTTATTTACCTGAGATGTTTTAACAGAATGTGTAAGTTTTCCGGTTATCTATATTGCATATCGGTCTTCTTTTCACAAGCATGTATGTATCAATGCTCAGCTCTTACAAAACATGTAAATTATTTGGAATCTACTTTTTTAGTATAATCGTGCATTGTCTCAAGTGGTAGCTCATGTACGCTTCCTCTACATTTTGTTAATTCTATATTATATGTGTGCTTTGTCTCATGCGATAGCTCATGTATGCTACCTCGCAGCACTGTGAGCAAAGTTAATAATTACGCTTTCTTGTCCACAAAGTCAACCTCTAATTCAGTAGCCAAGTGGTACTACTCAACCCCCTGTGGTGATACCCTGAGGCTTGTTCACCCGCTGTTCAACTGTTTTATTATTTGTTTCTCTTTCTCCCCCTCCGTAGCAACTCTCGGAGCTGATTAATCATTTTCCCTCCCTGGTAACGCACGGAGGCTTGTGCTCCCACTGTCTAAACTATTATATTATTTTGTATTCCCTCTACGGCTGCGTTCGGAGGCTTGTAACCCTGGCATCAAGCCGATAGATTATCTCCCCTCTCTGGTAGTGCTCGGAAGATAGTAATCAGGCCATGAAGCCACTTTTCTATATTGTCCTTGTTGATAGCGCTTGGAGATTCATATTTCTGCCATTAAGCTACTGCATTTCATTTTTTCCCTTCCTCTGTGCTAGTTCTCGGAGGCTGCAAACACTGTCCAGACTGGCTTTGCTGAAATAATTTTAAAACTGCCATGTGGTCATTTCAGCTAGTTATGGCACAATTGTTATGTGGTCTTTATCACCTACCCAGCACAAGAGGTAGTCGATAGTAACATCTGTATTTTACTTGTATGTGTTGCTTTATGAGTTGTATGCTTTTTTTTCACATTGTAACCTCCCTACTTTTTTGTTAAAATGGTATTTTACGTGCAGAGACCTAGCTCCGTTGTAAGGTATTTTTAGTTTTAACTATAGAAATTGCTTGTCATTTTTTACTGTGTTTGCCAACATTTGCATATCATACCTACTGTGTTTGCATAACTTTTTCTACTATGTTTGCCAATTGTTTTTGCATTGTTCTACATTTATCCAATATAGTAGCCAGTTGTACATGTCCTCCTATAAATATCTGTCCTCTGTGTTTAAAGTACTGTTTTTCCCATACTTGTCTCTAACCGCTAAACCTCATTACCCTTTACTCTGTTTTTCCCATACTTGTCTCTAACCTCTAAATCTCCTTACTCTTTATTTTGTTTCCCTCAAAGCTACTGTTTAAACAAGCTCTCTTGCTCGTGTGGCTGTAATAATTTATGGTATTACAGGAATAATTATCCACAACAAATCCAAATAAATTAACTCTTTCCTCACCCTGTACTCATAGTCCAAAAATAATCCTGCTTTTTCTTCCTTTACAGCCTGCTCTGTTGCGTCCTCAACTTCGAGTGCTTCCTTACTGCTCTAAAGGCCACCCTGCCCCCTGAAGTTGCATCAACAAGACCAGTGTTCCACTCGAACTGTGTTGTGAAACTCTCCAGGATTTGTGTATATTACTGAATTGTATTGCATGTATTTACTGAGAATACCTAATATCTGGTCTCACTAGGGCTCCACCACGTGTCCACCAGCAGCTTACGGCCATCTCCAAGTTCCCCCAATCCATCTCCCCTTTCCCTGGCCATCTCACTGCCTCTCCCTCCTTAAGTTTGGCCACCAGGTGGCAGTGTTACTCCAATACTTGAAGAGCTATTCCGTACAAAAGTTGTACATCTTCTAGTCACCCTCGCAGTCTCCCAGCTCCATATTTATAATCTTACACCTACTTGCTACACCCTGTTTAGCCCAGTGCCAAAATCATACCCACTAGTACTGTAGGTACTCTTTATAGCTGTGAATTCCATAGCCTCCCCTTGCCCAGCTCCTAGTAGAAGTACTCTCTGGTTAATATAATATCACTTACTAGTTGAAAAGTCCCTGGAGAGAGACATCTCTCATTCCCTACTTCTGCTATACAGCTCTCTAGCCTATAACCTACCTTCCTCCACACTGCCCGATTGTTTTTCTTACCTGCTTCCTCTGACTCCTCTTGGCTCTACCCGCTCCGTTCGCCCTCTGAGCTCACTCTATCCCCTACCCTACCCTGCCTCTAAATCTCACCCGTCCCCAGCACCTCTACCTTTATAGCTATTAAACCACACCCTCCACCCTTACCTACTTAACTCATTACTTAACTACTAATTAATCACTCCTACCTTTACTCCTGCTTCATCTTACTACTCCACAAAAACCTACAGCTCTTAAACAACTACCCTAATACCTCCCTAACTTAGATACATTCCAGCAGTTTTACTCTTTATAAACATCATGAACACTTTCATGAACATCCCTCATAAAATCCTCCAAAGCTAGTTATGAAAACAAAATCACCACTGATTCTAAAGACAATCACAAAGCATTCTACAGCTATGTCAAGAATCTCAATGGAAACACTCAGATCTGCTCTGAGTTACAGCACAATGGCACTAAATATACAGAACCAACTGATATTGTCAAAATACTGGCAGATAGGTTCAGTGCTAACTTTACCCCCCTCTCACCCCCTAAAGTGCCCATCTTTATACCGGAAGAATGCAAAGTTCCTGTAATCACGGCTGCACAAGTAAAAACCTCACTCTCCAAAGCCAAGAACACAGCATCCACGGGACCGGACATCCTAGGCTGCCTTCTACACGAACTACAGAATGAACTGGCACCCCACTTAAGTACCATGTTCAATCATAGCCTCACCTCAGGTTTTGTGGCCATTGAATGGTGCACCGCGATGGTTATGCCACACCACAAAGGGGGGCCACAACAGACCCCAGGAACTACCGCCCCATTAGCCTGCCGAGCCTGGTCTGCAAGGCCATGGAACGCATCATGTAACTCAAACAAAGACAATGGAGATTTCCAAACTCTGGACCCCACACAGTTCGGGTTTGTAAAAGGCAGATCATGTCTCCTAAACCTGATAGACTTCTTTGAAGCAGTCACCAAAGCCATAGATGAGGGTAAGGTGGTTCGCACAGCCAATCTAGATCTCACCAAGGCGTTCAGCAGCATTCCCCACTCTGGAATTATAGATAAACTCACTAAACTAGATATAAATCCCTATGTCACAAGATGGATTGCCACCTGGCTCACTGAAAGAACCCACACTGTGAAAGTAGCAGACTCCAAATCCGACTTCAGACCAGTGATAAGTGGAGTACCACAGGGTTCAGTCCTGGGTTATCTCCTGTTTGGTATCTACTTCTCTGAAGTACAGGCTAACACAGAAGGTCTTTGGCTAACTAAATTCGCAGATGACTGCAAACTAGGAGCCATAATCGAAACTCCTAACAATGTGGACATCCTACAAAAGGGCCTCACTGAGACGCATGCCTGGTGTCAAAGCCATGGTCTCAAGCTTAATGCCAAAAAGTGCATTGTCATCCCCTTTGGTAAAAGCTCTGTACCCATGAACTACCACATAGGCGGTAGTCTACTTAACAACGAAAGTGTGATAAGAGACCTTGGGACACAGGTGGACAGTAGTCTCTCCTTTGATAATCACATCGTCACAGTGGTCAGGAAATCCTTCTATGTGGCACACCTCATCACAAAAGGTTTCTCATCCAGAAAAAGAGAGGTCATTGTTCCTCTCTACTCATTACTCATTAGACCCATTACAGAGTACAACGCCCCTTTTGGTATGTACCTCACAAGACATCTACAACAACTGGAAAGGCCACAAATATCTCACAAAGAGGATTACTGGCCTCAAACAGATGCCTTACGCAGACCGACTAAAAAAACTCCAGCTTTACTCAGTCGCATATTGCCTATTCAGAGGCAATCTCTGCCTAACATACAAAGCTATGTCAAACCCAAAGCTGTTGGACATGCTCCACTTAAAGAAATCCCAGTCCCTCTGAGCTACACGCTCTAGGGACCTAAACCTTGTCATCACAATAAACAGAACATGCTGGAGGGATAGATTCCTGTCCCAGTGACTTCCCATACTCTGGAACAGACTACCTATCTGATGTCAAACAGAGCTCCTCATTAGCACTATTCAAGAAAAATCTTGATGATTGGATGGGTAATAGGAAATTCACCCCGGGGATCACTTCTGTGGTTCTGCTTGACAGGGGCACAGGAAAATAATTTTCTTGGGTGGCGAAAGCCAGGGTACCTTTTTGGCTAGGCTTGCATAGGCCCTAGGGCCAATAGCCTAGTATCTACCTATGAACCTACGAATTAAACAAGTAACCTTTGCAACTCTATTACTAATACTAATTTGCCTTTCCTACATACACTATCCTACCAGACCTCTTTATACCAATCACACACCCCCATCCCACTCAACCATCTCATCACCCTTACAACATGCACACTCCTCAATCTACATATCCCTAACCTCTACTCCCACAACTCCTTGCTCTTCAACTACAAACTCCTATCTCACCACAAAACCACTATTCAAATATGTACCACTGCCATCTCAACACACTTCACTAACTTCAAACCCAATACCAAACAACTTAAATACCTCTTTTACCACATACACCATATTATCTCCATCCTTACCTCTGCAGACATACACCCAAACCCTGTCCCTTCTACCACTCCCATCTCTCCCTCCCCATCACCTCTACCCCACTCAACAGGAAGGCCAGTCCACTTCATCGCACTCAATACCCAAAGCATACGTAATAAAAATCCCACAACTTCATGCCTGGCTCCATCACAACAAACCCGATTTTCTTTCCATCACTGAAACCTGGCTCAAGCCACACATTAAGGACTCAGAACTTACTCCACCCAACTATAGCATTATCAGATATGACATAACTACTAAGAAAAGGGGAGGTGCAAGTCTCCTCTTCCCCTCAACCCTCCCAGTCACCCCTTACTCTAAAAACCTGTCCTCAAATTTGGAAAAGCTGAATTACTTTTAGCCCTTCTTCAAGTAAACAAACAAAAATCCATCTATATAGCCACTCTATATATCCCTCCCGGGGATAATGTCCCTCAGCTAATACCACAAATGAAACTATAATCCTCGGGGATGTTAACATTAATTGGGATAATATACAATCCCCAACCAACTCCCTCAATATAAATCTTTATAACTTTACACAACTTAACTCCCTAACCAGACCCTCTAAAGACCTAATCTCTGGTAGCACCTTAGACTGGATACTAGTTTCCCATCCACACTATTTCTCCAAGAGCAGCACCCTTCCAGATCCACTTGGAGACCATCTTCCCACTTTTGCCCTTCGCCTTCCTTCCTTCCTACAACTATCCCACTCCTACATCACCACTTGTCTCATAAAAACATTTAACCACAATGCTTTCTCTGACACACTAAAAAGAGCTAACTGGAACCCATTAAAAACTTTACCCCTGGATAACGCTGTTACATACTTCAAACACAACCTTAAGCTTGCTAGACTCCTTCGCTCCCTTAAGAACTAAATGCATAAAAAGTAAATCCGTCCCCTTGGCCAACTAGGACCCTAAATACCATGCGAAGCCGTGATAAGTCTGGAAACACCATCATAAAACTAAAACATTCATTTCCCTTAATGAATACGAAACACTTTGCAACAAAGCAAAAAAACTCGCCGAACGTAAAGCCCATTTCTCCACTCTCCAAACCGAACACAACCACCACCCCAAGAAATTCTGGGATGGCATTCTCTTCCCTTCTAAGCCCAGGTGAAAAAGAAAACCCTTGCCCTGACCTAAGTGCTTCAGACTCAGATCTAGCAACCCAATTTAACTTGTTCTTTACAGACTCATCTCTAAATTAACATCATCCTTTACCAAGAAACTACCAGCCCCCCCAACAACCACCTCAGAACCCCTTCTCTCATAACTCCAATACCCCCAACCTCCTCACTTCACCACAAACCCTATTCTCCTCTCTACTATAAAAAAAGTCTTCAAAAATTAAAACCATGCTCTTGATGAAATACCCTCCTACTTCCTAAAGATAGCTGCAGAAGCCATAGCCTACCCTATCAGCATCCTAATAAATCAATCTATTTCTGAATGCCATGTTCCCCAGATCTGAAAAAAGGCCTATATTATTCCACTCCACAAGGGCGGCAATAATAATGACATCTCCAACTTCCGTCTCATTGCTATCCTATCCCCCATCTCTAAAATTCTCGAAAAACGTTTCCACCTACAGCTCCTACCCTAGCTCATCAATAATAACCTTCTTACTTCCACTCAGCACGGATTCCGTCCTGGCCATAGTACCACCACAGCTCTCCTCTCCTTCCTTGAAACTGTAAACAAGGCCCATGACTCTGGTCTCATTGTTTCCACCCTACTCCTAGACATCTCTAAGGCTTTCAACACCATTTCTCATAACCTTCTTCTTACTAAGCTCTCTAAACTAAACTTATCCCATTCCTCTATTAACTGGTTCACCAGCTACTTATCAAATAGGCAACAAACAGTTAAGTGGAAAAAAGTTACTTCCCCTTTCCAATTCACACCCACTGGTGTACCCCCAAGGCTCAATTCTAGGACCCTTTCTATTTAACATCTTCATCAATGACTTCCAACAGGCCATCCCTAACTCTAACCTTATCCAATACGCAGGCGATTCGACAATAATCTGCTCTTCTTCCTCCACTTCTACACTAATGAAACTTACCCAAGAAGCATTCTCTGCTACAGAGCAATGGATGCTTCAGAACCATCTAGCACTAAATGCTAATAAGACTAAGCTAATGTTATTTTCCCCCTCCAAAAGCATTACCTAGATAAACACTCTTTCCTTATTACCAGCAAAAATAACACTTCTCTTGAAACTGTCTCCACTGCCAAACTTTTATGTATCCTAATTGACTACCAATTAAAGTTTGATAACCATTTGCAGGCAATTGCATCCGGCACTTATTGTGCTACTGGGTTCGTGTTCAACAAATATCAAAAAAACACATAAAAAACTAGGCATGCTTTATCGTCATTACCAAGCTCACTCTTGCTAATGCTTACCTAATCCCATCCCTACTGTCCATATGGAGCCTCTATCCTTACCAATCAGCAATCCTCCTCAAATCTAAACTCTCCTCCTATTACTGTAAGATCGCAAAATTCGTAACTGGCCACAGATCCAACACTCATCACTGTACCTCCCTACACCAATTGAATTGGCTTGAACTCCCCAATTATCTTACCTATATGCAAGTCATCCAAGCACATAAACTTACATTTAGCCCTTCTCTCTGCCCCACCCTAGCCTAGACCTTTAAAATGCATCTTCCTATCAGATGCCTACGATCCAACCAACACAATCTAATAGAACTGCATAAACCCTTCCGCCCACCTGGCAAACATCTTCTTTCTTTCTGCCTTGCACGCCACTGGAACTCCCTCCCACCTCTCATCTGTACCAATAACAGCTTCTCTATCTTTAAATCTCTTCTCCACTCTCACCTAACATCACTATGGGAATGCTCTTGCTCTCATCCTACATATCTCTATCTATAATCCCTTCCTATTCCAAACACTTCTGCTAACACCTCCTTAGCAACTGTCACTCTTAATTCCTCCTTAATTCATTTATATGGGGTCTTGTTCACTACTTTTATCAAATGGAACTAACTTGATTATTGTTAAAACTGTGATATCTTATCTATTCTGATATTTTATGTTCTAAATTCTCTTTAACCGCAGTATCGGTATCTTGCAAATTTACAGTTATTTTCTTAGTAGCTCTGTGTAACTTAGAATTATACAATTGTATTTTGTAATTATTAACTAGTTGTATCTATGGAGCTTTTCTCTCCAGGACTCCATTGAAAACGGGCTCCTCATGGCCCAATAGACCACCCTGGTAAACAAACTGCAAATAAATAAATAAATAAATAAAATGTTCTTTTATATAACTATCATCAGTCCAACATTATATAAATTGCTCAATTCTTGCCTTCCCTTAAACCTCACTCCTCCTCCAGAACATTAATCTGAATGTACTGTTCCCATAATTTCCACTTACTTCCATGTAATTTGCTCCTTCCTTTTTCTAAAGATCCCACTTCCAGATCTTTTATCTATTACAGTATTCAATATTTCATGTACAGTTGGTTTATTATTTATTTTGTTTTATTTTTTTAGATAGATAGATTAGATAGATAGATTAGTACTAAGCTAACTGCCCTTGTGAGCCATTTTAAGCCTAGCCAATTATCCCTTGTGAGACTCAAACCCTGCACCTTGTGTTTGTAAGGCAAACACCTTAACTATTAGGCCACCCTCCCTACCCTTATTTTACATTTGTTTACAGGGAAAGTCCGACTGGACACATCCTTTTTTGGCGGAAGTCTGGGGAGAAAGGCTCCACATTGAAACATACAGAAATACAATATATAAGTAGAATATATAGGGCACAGAATTTAAAATACTATCTACAGTTTGGACAAACAGTTACACATACAGAGTAAAGAATAGCACAGCTTAGCTAATACACAGTAATTCTTAACCTAATAGATAGAATCAGGAGAGTAACAATAAGTAGAGAGACACTGCATCATTAAACCTTTCTGTATAAGAAGAGAGAGAGAGAGACTGATATGACAATTACACAAATTCTGAACACAGTTTACTAAGAAAATGAACTGTCAAAGTTTGGACTTTGATTTACATTTTCTAGTAGCTGATTTTTTTGGCAGCCACCAGAATTAAACCTAACAAGGCCTTACTCTATCTAAGCAATTCAGATTTTGTGTCCCAGCTCCATACCCATTTTCTAATCCAGTATTTGTGACACAGTACTCTGTAGGGTATTTTTAAAATCTGCCAACTCCCAATTACCTCTTTCTTTCCCATCACACCACCATTTGCCATCTATCTGAGGAAAAATTCTTTGGAGTTTGTTTAGGGTATATAAATACCTATGCGAACACTTCCAAGCCAAAATCTTATACCTTTTAGATTTTGTTAAATATTTGGGAGCCATACATGTGTCTTCCCATTGGATTAGCAATTTACAAGGGAATAAACTCTTCCCAACATTTTCGAACCTTCTCTGATTCTTAATAGTTATTGTGCAACATTTTATATGTCCTACTGATTCTCTCTCTTGCCGTAACAGCAGCTTCTATTCCAGATTCACCTAAAAACTCTTTCAGAGCAGGTCTTTCACTAAGGATTTCCCTATCACTTTCTGTTCTCCTATACTCTCATATTAATCCTTAGTAGGGAAGGCAGACTCCAGCCAGCAGTCCAAATGTCTTCTTGGCCTCATTCCATTTCATTACCTTTCCCTCTCTACTTATTTGCTCCCAATACCTTGGTTCCTTTGCCAGTTTTCTGCACTAAATTTCAATCCCTTCTTGTCTATTCATTGTACCCCTACTTGCAGTCATTCCTATCAGCAAAATCTCCTTTCTCCCTTCTCGTGTTGGCTTAGTTCTTAGAAAACTTTCAGCTACTTTATGAATAGAATATTCTATATGGCTGTTACTTTCCTTAAGAATCTGCATCCAAAATCTTACTCTCTCATTACTTCTTGAATTTCTACCCTGCTTCATCAACATCCCCTTCCACTTCAAATTACAACTTTGTGTTATTTATACAAGTTTTAATTGCACAGCTGTAAAATATCCCTTCAAATCTGGTAATTCTAAACAACTGTATTCTATTAGAAGGATCAACGTATCTTACTTGACCCTTACCCTTCCCTCTTTCTCTTTCTGATAAATTCTTTCAACTCTATTATTGTCCACAACTTCTGCTCTGGGTTGATAAAAGTTTGCCTGACCTGTATATAAAACTGAAGGCATTACAAACATTTTCACTGCTTGTATCTTACTATTCATATTCATAATCAAGAGCTTCAAGTTTCTCAGTTTTTGTAATATCTTTTGTGTAGTCTATTTCCATATATCTTTAACTGCCATTACAGAAGCATTTTTAATCCATAGTCCTAAATACTTTCTTTTATTGTGTCCCCATAAATATGGGTATTGAACCAATGTGTGTGTGAGTACATCATTTATGGCTGTAGCCTTTGTTTTATCTTCATTAATTGTATATCCCCAAAACACATTAAAACTGTCTCAAAATGGTCCACAACACTGAGATGCTCTTTTTTGGATTTATCAGGTACAAAATATCATCTGCAAATAAAATCAACTTTTCTTGATTACCATACCACTTTTATCCTTGAATTTTTGAGTCCCTTATTTTGTCAGTGGGTCTACATATAAAGCAAATAAAGTGGAAAAAAATACCCCTGCCTGATTCATCTGTTCAGATACAACTTATCAGAGAAGCACACTCCAACTTTAATTCTTGCCTCTGATCCTTCTTCCATCCTCCTAATTACCCTTATTATGCAAATGCTTCCATTGCCCTATTCATAAAATCCTAGGTTACCTAGCAACAAGACCCACCAAAAAGCTCTGGATCATCACTGTTCTATTCATGTTATCAAATATCTGTCTCCTTATCAAAAAAACATGCTGATCCTTGTCTATCAATTTTGGCAACACCTTTGCCATTCTTTTAGCTAGTACAGACAAATACCTTACAATCACAGTTTAAATTGAAAGAGGTCTATATGAAGCTGGGTCTGATGAGCCTTTAAGAGTCTTTAGGTATTACAGCCACCATCACTTTCTTCAAAGGCATCGGTGCTTCTCCTCATTTTAAAATACTGCTGAACAAAACCTTCCAAATATTTATCACTTACTTCCCTCCTAAACTTCCAAACTTTCAAAGGAATACCATCAGTTCCTGGAGACTTTCTTGCAGACTGATTATAATCACTGTTTTTATCTCATTCCCTATCTTAACTGTTGTTGACTCTCTCCTACCTCAAACCTTGGCATACTTAAGTCTTCCATAAATGTTTCTATTTGTACTATATTTCTTGATTTCTACATTTCTCTGCTTTATACAAATTTTCATAAGATTTCCAAAATCTCTCTAAATACCTCTACAGAATATCAGGTTATTTTTCGTATTAAAGGCTCCGTAACTTTGCGAGAACCCTTTCTACTTTCTGTTGCCCAAGTCATTGTGCTAAAAGTTTATTTGATATTAACTTACCAAAATCTTTCTAAACTTGTGCATATTATCCATATACTCCCTTATTTTCTCTAGAGTTGCAGCGCTTCTTGTTCTGTGAGATTACCCTCATTCTGCAATACTTAACCTTTATCAGCCCTGCTAAATAATTCTCATTACTTCTTAATTATCTTTTTTTCTTTTATTTCTACATAAACTCCATTTTCATTTTATGCCACTCACTATCTATAACGACTGAAGAAATTTCTATCTTTTGTAGTAACTCTCAAATAATTTCCACTATCCATTCTTTAAATTCCTATTTAACAGCTAGGTGGGAAAGTGCCAGTGTCTCATCTTTACTTTATTACCCTGCATTTTTAATGGTGCATGATCTGAAATTGTGCATGTGTGTCAAAGCTTTCAATTAAATGCACATGTTCCTGTGGAATGAACTGTAAACTCTAAGTTAACCAGAACCCAAGCAACTGGCAAAAAAAAATTTCTAAGAAATACAGAACAATTTACATGTGTTGAACTTTGTCCCCCCCACCCCACCCCACCCCCGTGGAAACATACTTTACGTTTTTAGAGTTTTAAAAAGGAAGATAGGAATAAATTCCCTCTCTCCCCAACCTGAGAACAAGTCAAACCAAACAAACAGTATAGGGTATAGTATTAGTCAGGGCTATTTTTAATAACTTTCAAGCAACCAGAAATTACAGTTATCCGGCATCTACCAATCCCCATGGGTGCCAGTTAACAGAGTTTACTGTAATTTCTATCTGGTCTAGCCCAATTACTGTACATTGGGGAATAATATAGTTCCTACTACTGAATTCATATTTTCCATACCAAATATTTCCATAAATTTCTTCAGACATCTACTGTCTTTTGTTATATTTTCCCTTCTAGGTCTCCCAAATACATCCTCACTGTTGCTTATCAAGTTCCAGAACCCACATACAAGAAATATTCCCAGCTGAAAGATAATTATTTCTCCCAAAATTTTCTTAAGCTCCATAATAGCATTTTTTTGGGGAATATAAATACATGCCAGTGTAATCCTCTTTCCTTGTCACTAGCCTCTTGCTACCACAAATCTACCATTATTTTTTTCCTCTTCTATCACCACTGCAGTTCCTCTAGCAATTAGTATAATTACTCCCCTTTTTCCTTTCTCCCTGACATTCCGCTGAAAATCCATCCTGAAATCCTTTCTTTATCAAATTCAAATGCTCATTTCTTTCCAAATGTGTCTCCTGTGGAATTGCCATTTGCATTTTGCATTTCTTAATATAATTCAACACTCTTGCATTTTTGTCTACACCTGTAAGGCCATTTACTTTCCAATATAATATAGACAGCAGAGCCATTACAATAAGAAGTTGTAGTGCATGGAGCATAGTGATTATGCTCCAATATTCGGGAAAAGACTAACCAGTTAAGTGGCAGAGTGATGCACAACCCAACCTTAATAATTACTCACCCCCCCATTTATGTTGTTAAGGTCAGACCTACAGCTCAACAGTAAAATCTGCCTGTACTGATCAGCACTTGTCAGCAGCAGAGTAAAAGATTTGTTTCTGCCTGATGTCCATACTTTAACATGTTCCTAATTTCTGTATTAAAAAAAAAAAATTCTTTTTAGAAATTTACTAGAAAAGCAGGATGTGTTCGCCTTCATAACGTGAGGGATACGAACACAAACGCAAAAGACCAAAAATATGAAAAAAATAGTCTGGATGTTCTGTGAAACTGTAGATAGCACAGAGGCATTAAAGACAAGTGTAAATATGACTGACATTACATTGCCTTTCTGACAGTGTCTTTCAAGTGTTTTACAGCTCTGAAAGCCAAAAAAACATTTAACAGTTTTCTTCCTTGTAACTAACAGTGCATGGAACAGATAAAGCTCCATGCACTAGAAAGAATTCTGATTGTCTCACCGATCATAACCCTATATTATGTGATGTCTTCCCATTTCACTGTTGCAGTATTCTTTACACAAGGGATCTCCTGTCAAGAATAGCCCAACATCCGGCCAGTATACCAAAGCCTTTATGTCTTGCAAGCGCTGTACATCACACGTATGCTCCCTACGTAAGGTGCAGGGCATAAAGGTGACCTACAGATGCAAATACTCTGAAATTCTTTATTGTCCATTCAAATACCATTATTGAATGCTGGTCTGAACTCCCTTCTGCTGTGCTGATTAACAAGCTGCTTTCAGATAATTTCCCTGTTGGGGTTTCTCCTCTCCTTTTTTTAATTTTGTCTGATATTTGTGTTCATGTCATCCAGGAAGGGAAAAGTGTCAGTGTGGGAGGCAGATTCCTCATAAAGACCATCACAACCAGTGTGTCTTTGTGCTGTATCCATCAAGCATTTGTGCCCAAGACCCTAGGCAGCCGCTTATCTTTCTTATCCATATATCGATAGAACCAACAACCTAAGATGTTGGCTCAGAGTTCTATGGCAGAATCTTCCAGTCCCAAAGGCCAGACATCTGTCAAGAAGTTCAGAAAGATAATGCGTGATCCAATTGCTGTCAAGCCTCTCCTGAATGTCTCTAGTGAAAGTCCTAAAGACTGTCCGGTGCTTGCCTCAGATTCCTTTGCCATGACCCTGTCACAGGCCCGCATGTATCTGAACTCTTGCATGTCTGCACCGAACATTGAGGAAGAACCTCAGCTGATCATATCTGACAGACTGAGGGGGTATTCCTCAGATTTTAGTGAGGGAAAAGATATCTACTACCGTTACTGAACCTTGCCAAGGGTCTGAACCTCCAAGGGTTCTTAGGACAGATGTCCCTCCTCATGAAAAAGCAGAAAAACTGAACATCTTTTCCTTTTGCTAAAGATCCTCAGCATGAATGGCAGGATTTTACTCAGGGTCTGTTGAATGCTTTAATGGCCCTGAAGCTTCCTCAGGGGTGTCGGGCCTTGCCTCTCCCTGGTCTTCCATGCCTGTTAAGAGGCCTACGGAATTGGATTCCTCAGATAAGGACTTGGATTCTGGGGAGGAATCCCTTGTTTACTCTTCTCAAATACTTTCCTTCTAGATTATGGTTCAGAGTATGAGGATTCTTTCAGTCCAGATACCCCCTTGAAAGACATATCTGTTGGGAGATACTACTGCCCACATGATGGGAGTACTTTAAGTGGGATTGCTCCTAGGTCTCTGACCTGAGATATTACGAGCATTAGTGAATGAAGTCTCCCAAGCCATCCTCTCTCCCTCTTGTTTTGGCAGCCCTTTTGAACACTTTTACTGCTGTCTCTGTGGTTCCTGACTCAGTCTCCAGCACCCAAGAAACCCGATAGGTTCTACAAAGTGCCAGAGGACTGCAAATTTTTTGTATACATGATCCTTCAGCTGTTTCAGTTTTCTCTGATAAACCTTCTAAGCCATTGCCATTTACTAAGCTTTATCTTCAGATAAGGACAGTTGAGCCATGGAGAGGTTGGGTAAGAAAGTATATATTGCTGCCACGTTATCTTTTAGGACTATTAATTACCAGATTCACATGACAAGGTACCTTTTGGCTCTTCTTTCCAAGGTAACTAAGGTGGTGCCTCACCTTCCTGATTCTGACAGGAAGGCTTCTGCTCTTTCTTTACTTGGGGGCCAATTCCTAGGTTGCCCATCATTCTATAAAATGCAGCTATGATGCAGCTGATACCTCTTCTAGGGTTGCTGATTTTGGTTTCATGAGGCAATATTCTTGGCTACGTCTTCAGGCTTTACCTTACAATGTTAAAGCCAAGCTTTTGGATGCCCCTCTCCTATACCCAAATTTCACAGGAATTACCTTTCAAAGTCTGCCTCTGTTTGTAAGCAAACTCGCCCTCCTCCTACAGGTTAGAAGGGATCTAGGCACATTCCTTCTACTAAGTCCACTTGTACTCCATCTCAGAAGCCTTCTTTTCAGGACAAGCCTGCCTCCATTTGAAGTTTGGCCTTCCCTTCGGCCAGTTCCCTTTCTCCATATCTTCCAAACTGGCATCAGATCACCTCAGACTCTTGGGTGCTATTATTCGTCAGGGGTATTTCATGGTTTGGAAATCTCTTCCTTTTCAGGCATTCCTCAACCTCCTCTGCAACAACTTAATTTCCAGAGGTTCTGCAATTCCTTTTAGATTAGGACACCATTCAGCTCATTCCACCCATCCAGGTGGGAAAGAAGTTTTACTCCAGAATGATTCTGGTTCCTTGGAATTTGGGTACACGGACACCAATTATGGATCTTTCTCTACTCAACACCTTCTTCAAGGTACCTTCTATCCAGATGTTGCCTCTTCAGACGTCATTCCCTCTTCTTCTTCCCCAGGCCTTTTTGATTTCTCTAGACCTTAAGGATATATATTTTCACAACCCCATTCACCTGCTAGAATCAAAGAAGGAATACTGCAACAGTGCAGAGAAAGACATCTACTGTTATGGTAAGATTTTACACAACTGAACTCACTCAACAGGGATGCCAAGAATCACCTCTCCAGCAAATTTCTTGGCTCACATATTTCGAACACATAAGCGAGTTATGATTAGTGAGCTGATCATAACACTCTATCCTGTTCCCACCTAGTATATATCACAGATTTTTGTGTTCCTGTTCCATGCACACCTAATGTTTGGCAGGGTGATTTTGTATGCAGTTGTTTCTTGCCATCTCCATCTGAGCCAATGTGACATTGTTCAAGCTTTCTTTTGTTTTACTGAAAACTCTCAAACAAAAAAACTAAATACATTTTCATAACATCCCCATAAACTATTAACTTAGGAGAAACAAAACATAACTATGCACAACTTCAAAAAATGAATTTTAGATAAGAATATCTGGTCCAAAAAAAAAAGACAACTGCATCCACAGGCATTACCTAACCTAAATGAAGGCTATCCATGCTAAAGTGCAAGTTACAGCCTGTGCTCCCACTAACACTGATTGCTGTCTGTTCTTTTCTTAGACATCATCTGCCTAAGGACAAAAGCCCTTAACTGTAACCAATTCTGTTTGGTATATTAAACTTCTGTATTGAATGCTACCTGGTTGTTGGATTTTTATTCTCTTTTTACACCATTAATATTCCTTAAAGTAAAAGAATAAAAAGTTCACATAAAACAACCACTGGAAAAAAATCCCCCTCATCAGACTACATACTACACAAAATTGCTTAACTATGTAACATGCATTTTTATATCATGAAATGTTTTATACAAATACTATTAAGAAAAACATTGCTTTTTTTCTTTTTTGTGACCTCAAGATGTACACCAATCTAAAAAGCAACTGCCAGGAGTTTGAAAATGCTATTTTTACCTTGTGATGTGTACAAACGTAAACAGCAACTTTCAGGTATTTGGAAATGTTTTCTACTACTCATTCTGGACTTTATTTTATTTATTTTATTTTACATTTGTTAACCGGGAGGGGCGACTGGATACATATCCATTTTCAGCGGAGGCCCGGGGAGAAAAGCTCCAGGTACATAACAGACATATGAACATTGTTAATGCAAAAAAGGAAGATAGTCGAGTTCTAAATACAATATAAAGATACATCACATTTTGGGAAAAAAATAACAGCAGCATATAAAAAAAAACATAGGTCAGTTACAAAGGCGAGGTGCCTTGTTAAAAAGCGGTTAAGGATAGTGAGGTAAGAGAAGGGTAAATGATAGTGGTTAATCAGGTTTGGAACAGGGACATTGCCAGAGAGTATTGAGATGGGGTTTAAGCTTTTTTTAATTGTAGGAGTGAAGGTTCTGAGGTGAGCATGGTGGGTAGGGGGTTCCACATTTTACCTACAAAGTTTGAGAATAGAGAATCCCCAGCAGAATTATTGGCTTTGGTAGTTTGAGCTAAGATCTTATTGGAGGAGCGTAAAGATTGCAGGTTAATATAGGGGTGAATGATGTTTTCAGAGCTGGTGTTTTCTCTGGGTGATACAGTATCTGGTGAGCTGTTTTGAGTTGGTTGAAATGGAGTTGGCTGGAAAACTCTAACCACCCTAGTTGCTTCAAGTTAGTGCAGTGGTGCGTTCTAAAGGTGGAATTTGTAGCAAATCTAGCTATGTGATTGTAACAAGAAGCAAGTTTGTTAAGGGTTGTCTTGTTTAGGTTTGTAAAGAGGGGGGGGGGGCATAGAAAAGAGTTGATAGTAGGTGTATGCTGGCAATTGTAATTTTAGCGTGAGGAGTGAGAAAGTGTTTTACTTTATAGAGAGAGCCAAGCTTTTTATTGACGGTTTTGATGGTAAGATTGAAATGGGTGTCAAATTTAAGGGAGTTATCAATGGTAACACCTAATAGCTTTGTGTGAGCTTCTGGTGATATAGTGATTCCATTGGAGGATGTAATAGAGAAGGTGGGGGGAAGAGTCTTGTTAGTGGGTGAGAAAGTAAGTAGTTTTGTTTTGTTGGGGTTGAGAACTAGTTGACGACTTGAGAACCATTTTTCTATTAGGTTGAAGGTGTCTTGGGTTGAAGCAGGGAGGTCTGCCAGGTTGGAGGCAGTGCTGATGATAGTCGAATCATCTGCATATTGAATGCATGTGGCATGGGGGGCGATTGTGGGCAGGTCATTAACAAAGATGGTGAAGAGAAGAGGGCCAAGAATAGATCCTTGGGGAACTCCAAGTGTAACAGGTAGGCATGTGGATAATTTGTCCTGCCGTAGAACAG
The DNA here is from genome assembly GCF_019279795.1 of Protopterus annectens. Taxonomy (NCBI): domain Eukaryota; kingdom Metazoa; phylum Chordata; order Ceratodontiformes; family Protopteridae; genus Protopterus; species Protopterus annectens. The sequence continues at coordinate 531,567,121 of NC_056746.1, forward strand.
CCTGTTGCCTATTGGACAGGTAGGATTGCAACCATTTCAGCGTGGAATTGCTGAGTGATAGTTTTTTTAATGTATGGAGGAGGACTTGGGCCTTCCTTTTGTTGTTAGGTATTAGAAAAGAGTACTAGACACTAGCCTGATTGATAGCCTACACCCATGCTCAGTACATCAGCCTCTTACATCATCTAACCCTGTCCTAGGTCCTATGGCACCACCTTCTGTTTCAGGAGATTGGTTAACTGCATTTCTACCCAATTCCCTCCCTGCTTCCAGCCCTTTGTCTAGCTTGGCACACTTATCTAGCCTTGTTTTGCACTGACTTTACCACCTGGAACCTGGAAAGAGGAAGAATCTGAACATAAGAACCCTCTCTAACTGCTAGACCCAGGAAGAGGCTTGACAGCGAAGACCTCAGACTGATACAATACAGAATCATGCTCTGAGACCAGGGACATTCTCCCTCTCATTGTGGATATCCCACAGCAAACAGGTATAGAAGTTCTAGCCACTTGGCCTGCACCTAACATAGTTTCTGTAATTTGCAGCACAGTGAAAACTGTTATCCCAGGGACTCTCTCCTCACTGCTGTATTCTTTACACCATATGCACAGTTTGCCTACGCTCAAAGAAAATCTGAGATACTTATTTACATTAAAGGTTTTGTACAGTCTGCATTTCACCACTTGGTGGACTTTTATTCCACGGGCACAAAAATCCTGTGCAAAAAGGTTCTGAAATCTCAAACTATACTTAATTTTTTTTTCCCTACTTGTGCAGATCAAGGAGATCTGTAAAATGAGCAATGTGACTTGTTTCCACTGTAAGCTATTTCTCTGAATGTGTGTATTTTTCAAAAAAATGGGAAACACCTAGTGTGGCTCTAAGCGACTTCCCCCCTTTAAACAAAAAAGTCAGTCTTCATCAGGAAGAACAAGAGGACTGATCACATTAGTCATATATGAGACACGCTGATAAGCAGGCATTACAATCCTTTTTGCCAAACAAGAGAAGATTAGTCCTTCATAATGTATTTCAGGAAACATAAGCCCTAAAAGTGGGTACAGACCTTCATATTACATATGATACAAGCACTGATGATAAGTCAGACTGGAAAAGTTCTGTGACAAAGCTTTCATAATTTGCTTCAAGGAATATGAACCTCACAAAGGTAGACACAGATACAGCCTCTCCTATTACATGTGATACAAATCAGGCCAAAGTCTGGTGATAACGTCGCAAAAGCAAGCATTTTCAATAATCAAACTGTAAACCACTCTATAAGATGGACCTGATGAAGCGCAGGTGAAAGTGGTTTCTTAAATACAGTTCTGTAGCGGAAGCTCATGGAGCACTGTCATTTTTTGTTTGTTAAAAATAAAAATCTTTTAACTAAGAATGATGCTCCACAGGCTGCTGAGCTAGTAAACCCTGACAGGTCTTTCAGAAATATTCAAACAAGGGACTAACCACTAAGCTTTGGGATTTTCTCCTTGTTTTTCCATCTCCTAGATTTTCCTCCAATCAGCTCCCTGGACCCTCCCACTATTAACTGTAGCTGGCTTTAAATAACTGTCCTAAAGTATTAGAACACCACTACTTCTCCATCTACTTAAGTGAATAAACTACTTGAAACTTCATTAAGGTGTCTTTATCCCTCCTACAAGGGAGGGCATCAGATAGCATATCTTCTAGATCTGCTAAAGTAATTTTATCTGGATTAATCCTTTGTACTCCATTTCTTGTTAGTCCTGTCACCCACTTGGTCACAGGTGAGATACCAGACCTGACTCGAACTTTCTGGATTACCTCTGCTCCCAGAAAAAATATTCAGAAGACAGATGGTTACAGCAGCTTGACTTTTACACCTGCCTCTTCACATTCCCTGATGGATGGGATGAATTTACTTCTCTCTTGCCTAGTGTACAGTGAATAATCATTTTCTACAAACACTCTTCTGCCAAAGATTATGTTAGGATCAACTCTTTCTGCTAGTACAATTGCATGTTTACTAATAGAGGTCTTGGCTGCTTTCTCATGGCCAAGTTTGGAACCTACACTCAATGTGCCTTTTCAATTAACAAATCCTGCTGTGTGATGCAATACCAGTCCAGCTGCTTATCTGTGTTTTCATAAAACTACTACAGTCTATTCCTTCCAATTTCTCTGTTACAACAGAAGAACAAAAGTTATGTACTCACCATAACGATAGATCAATGTTCTGTTTCCATTCTTCCTCAACATGTGGGGTTTTGAATCTGACCTCGGCCATTATCCAGCTTTCGAAGCTGATGCTCACGCTCTTCCCCTTACCCATAATCTCTATACAGAGAATGAGCTACCTCAGACTGAGTTTGCTTACAAAAAGTTAGAAAGAAACAGGGATAGTAAAAAAGGATGACCAGAAGAAAGCTACCTGACTCGAAAACTAGTAAGCCAACGGGGAAGAAATTCCTAAGAAGCCAAGGTCAGGGTCAGGCAAAAGCCTCCAGATGTGAGCAAGAAAAAGGGAAGATAACAAAAAATATGGTAGTGGGACTGGGTAGTTGAGCAAGGCTGGAAACAAACAACACAGATCCATCATTATGGTAAGTACATACATTTTGTATCTGATGTCTTTTCTGTCCGTTCCTCAACATGTGGAACCACAGTCCCAAGCTACATTATCTCTTGGTGGTCTTATGGAAGGATAATCTGGAGCACAGCTGAACCAAAACAGGCTCTTGATCTAGATTGTATGTCTAATTTGTAAAGTGAGATAAATGTGTGAATTTTGGTCTAGGTAACCGCAGTGCATATGTAATCAACTGGTACAGATGTTAACTACTGACCCCATGGAATGAGATTTCAGTATCAAGGGAAGTGATAATCCTAACTCTTGATAGACCTAAAATATGCATTAAAAACATCAATGTGAGGATGATTTTGGACACTTGTTTACTCAACTTAGCACCTGAAAATGAGACAACTGGTCAGATTTTATAAAAGGTTTTGTTTGATGCAAGTAAAAATGTAATTGGTGATGAATATCTAGTAAATGTAGTGAAAAGTTTGGGAAGAACACTGGAAGATTTATGGACAGGTTATAATGGACAATTCAGAAGTGATGTTAGGGAAGGTCAGAGGGACTGGTCTTCAGAGTCGCTCTGTCCTTGTGAAAAATCAAGTAAGGAGATTTTGAAGACAAAACATGAAGTTCAGAAATTCTCCTGGCAGAAGAGAGAGTGACCAGAAATAAGGTTTTCCATGACAAGCATTTTAGATCAATTTTTGCAGCAGGTTCGAAAGGTAGGGCTGTTAAAGCTTTAACAAAATAGTAACCTCTGAGTGGAGAATGCAAAAGAAAGGTTCTTCTGAGAAAAGCTTCAGACAGTATAAGAGAAGCATGAAAATTAAAAACAGGGGATAGGGGAGCTGAAAACAGGGCCAATGTTATTTTCACATGTCCAGATGGAGAACCTTTTCCATTTGTTTCTGTGGACTTTCCTGGTGGAAGAATTCTGGTGAAAGGACAAGGAAAACCTAGTCTGCCAAACAATCACTGGAACTGGAAAAACCATGCAGTCAACTTGAAGTACTGAATATTTGGGTGAGGCGACCCCAATGGATGGAAAAGAAATTCTGGGTCTGAGCCCAGCACCCAAGGACGATGTAATACATGAGGCCAGAGGAAGGGAAATCACATCTGTCAAGGCCAAAAAAAAGGGCTATGAGGATAACTGTGGCCTTCATTGTACTTCCTTTCTGTAAAAAATTTGGGATTAGAGGGGTTGGAGGAAAGGCATAAAGAAGTCTGGGGGCCACCTGTGCATGACAGCATCCCCGGGGGACTCTTCCTTTTTGGGAAGAACTTGCTGCACTTGGTGCTGTGGGAATAGGCAAAAAGATCACAGCAAGCCTGGCCCCAGCGACAGAAAATCTGCTCTGCTATTATCGAATTGAGGGATAAGGAACGATCTGATCAACTTGTCCATAACAATACTGGATTTCCCCAGAATGTGCACTAAAATCAGAAAGCAGTCTGAAGACATTGCCCATTGCCACCACCTCATGGCCTAGCGACACAACGGATAAGATCTGGTTCCTCCCTGCTTAATGATGTACCAAACAAATTCCAAGTTTTCTGTCTGGACAGATATCACACCCAAGGGGAGGGAGTCCTGAAATGCCTGCAATGGTAGGAGAACTGCTTTAAACTCCAATACATTAATTTGTTGACTGGTCTCTGTCTGGGACCATGTGCCTTGGACTGTCTTGTCTCAGGTAACGCCCCCCACCCCAAGTGGGAAGTATCCGTGGTCACCATTGCTTGGGGAGGAAAATGAATAAACAGTTGTCCTTTTAGTACACGAGGAGAATCTAGCCACCACTGTATGAGAATTATTTAAATTGTCACCAGTGAGACTGGAATAAAACATGGACTGTATTCTGATTCAATGTTGAATCGCAAATGTCCACTAATGTACTTGCATACAGTATCTGGCTAGAAAGACTAAAGCAATAGAAGGTGCCATGGAACTCAGAAGTCAGAGAATCAACTTTGTTGGTGGCTTCTGATGAGATACAACACTTTGGTCCTGTTGGTGAAGTGATGCAACCCTTGTCTGGAAAAGCTTTGCCATTTGGAGCTTTTTGTCTACAAAAGCTCCAATAAATTCTACTGACTGCACTGATTGTGGTTTGGAATTCTTTAGGTTTACTGTGATCCCCAGTTCTGTACATTGTTGGAGCAAGGAGTCTCTGGCTTGAATGAGTAGATTTTATGGTAGGGGCTGTGATTAGCCAATTGTCCAGATATGAGAATACCCAGAATCCCTGCAGTTATAGTTGAGCTGCCACTACTGCCATGCATTTGGTAACCACCTGAGGGAGGGGGTTGTGGTGATCAAAGGTCAGAGCTCTTGACTGGAAATGCCCGGCTCCCACTTGGAAGCAAAGATACTTCCTGAATCATCTATCCATCTTTATATGGTAGTATAAATCCTGGAGATCTATTGAGCACATCCAGTTGTTCTTTCTCAATAAAGGAAGAATGTCCTGTACCGTAACCAAAATTTTGATTGTTTTACAAACTTCTTCAGGTGGCTCAGGACCAGAACAGGCCTTAAGTCCTCATTTCACTTCTCTCTGTCGCTTAAAAGAATCATGAGTAAATTCTAGATCCTCTCTGGTCTTGTGAGACCTCTTGGATGATTATTTCAGAAGCTACTGCATCCTTTTGAGAGGATGGGACACTGGGAAGACTCTTCGTTGGAGAAGAGGGAGTATGAAAAGGAATGAAATAGCCTCTGGTAATGATCCTTTGCAATCCCATTGTCCTGAGTGATTGATGCCCAGGTTGTTGGGTGCAAGGAGAAGAACCCCCTGGCTGCATCCAGGATGCGGCAGTTGGGCAACTGTTCAGGAGCACTGGAAAGACTGATCAGAGAAAGGTCCTCTGAAGCCTTGATTTTGCAGGCCACCTCTGCCTCTGGGTCAACATCCATTATAAGATTTTCCCCCTCTGCCTCATGAGGCTCTTTCTCCAGAAGTGTTAGAAGTAAATCCTTGTCATTTACAAAACCAAATGCTCTTCCCTTCTTTCTTGTTTTTGGAGAAAGTCCTTTGAGGCATGGAGAATGTGACTCTTATGGCGGATAAAGATTTGCTGTCCTTCTCACTCCTGGAGATGGTTTCTTTAAGTTTAGAACTGAAAAAGGTTTATCCATCACTGAGGGCTTTGACGAAGGATGTCTTGAAATGTTCTGCAAAGTCACACAGCCACATCAGGCATGTCTCCTGATGGTAATGCCTGTGTCGGTTGCTCTAGATGAACCCTCAGTGTTGTTGGGGAAAAGGCACAGACGCGCTGGATAAGATCTGAAGGGTTGCCAACTGTGAATCAACAGATTTCCTCTGATCTGCAGATAATTTCCTTCAGAGGAGAGAGAGAGAGACTTTGTAATCTCTTTGGCAAAGTCCCTCTGGAAAAGTGTGACATGTACCATGTAATTTATTCTCAGCGGAAAAGTAGACAAGGTGTAGATACACTTCCTAATTCTATCTAATGCCCAAGATTCCCTGTGGTGGTTGAACAGAAGAACTCTCAGAGTTCCTTCCTGGTGATAGCAGCCACTACCACAGAATCTACTGCAGGCTCCTTGCTCCAACGGGCTGTTCTTTAGCAGCAAATAAAGAACTGTTGAGTCCAAAGGGATTGGTTCAGTTGTGTGCAGTTCCTTTTATAACCCATTAAGAGATTAGGTCTATCATCTTGTCATGGGGGTAGGGGGACTACCTAAGGTGTAGATAGTTCAGAACCAAAAGCCTCAAGGAAGACAGATTCTTCTGAAGAAAGGGCTTGGGTAGACCAACCTCTTTTTTTGTCTAAGCAGTTTGAGTACTGACCCTGTGCAGTGGTCCCTGCCACACAGGAAGATGGGATAGGCCTCACTCAAATTGAACCATCTGCTGCAACTGGGTCTTGTGGGTGGGGTCCTTGAACAGGAGACCTCAGCCTGTAGTTCCTAAGGCTCATGTGCTGGATGGCACACAAGGTCCTTATACTGGGATCAGACAAGTTTAGCTATGGCCTCCAAACTAAGTCTGGATGGCATCAACACTACAAGATGCATTTGATAAGGTGGGAGCCACAGGAATAATTCCCTGGTTCATAGGTTAGTACTAGGCTAACTGCCTTTGTGAGACATTTTTAAGCCTAGCCAATTATCGCTTGTGAGACTCAAACCCTGTACCTTCTGTTTGTAAGGCAAACACATTAACCATTAGACCACCCTCCCAACCCTTTCAAACTCACATAGCTCCTACTCAAAGGTAGAAGTCCTACCACTAGACCAAAGAGGGTCTTTCACAGAGGTAAATGACTGGCACAGGCTTAAGTCCTCAGTACCACAGAATGAGCACAACACTTGTAGGAACCAAAAACTGATTTAACAATGAATTTACATGCAGCAGATCTAAACTGCAACACCTTCCCCAACTGCCTGCCCCTACAGCTGTCGGCATCAGAGAATGAGGTGGACTCTCTCCACCAGTCTCTATGAGAAGAGTTCTCAAGTTTCAGTCTCTAAGAGAGGAGCTCTCAAGTTCCAAAAACTCTTGGGTTATGAGGTAAGCCATAGACCTCTCCTTCTGAAAGTGAATAGTAAAATCAAGCTATAGAAACTTAGGGAATGCTTTATACATCATGCTCTTTCATAAGACACTTATGCCAGTGTTAAGACTGATTTGCAAGGTGTATGAATGCAGAAAACTTCACAAATGACAGCAGAAATAACACCCACGCCGAGTGACTGGCAAAAAGTACAAGGAATGGGGAGAGGTGAACTTGCTTATCTGGTGTGTGACATCATGGTGTGTATTAGAGTAGGGATGCATTTATCCTTAAGTGTGGAAACGTTCTGAAATGTTGCTGAATACTGACAGGTGGAATGTTTGAATCCAAAAAAGGGTCCATTGACGAGGGGTTCTTAATGTCAGAATCCTGCAATTTGTTACTAAGGCAACTTAACTACTCCCTTAGGTATATGGATAAGCAGTTTCTTGTACAATGTCAGCTTTGCCATTCATTTTGTATGATTCACTAACAAATCTCTTTTTCACTATACCCCAACACAATTTAGACAATGAAAATGCAAAACAGAAGAGAGATTAGTTGTTTGCGGTACCTTCATCTGATTAACAGTATACATGCTCCTTGTGTTATTCTGTTTTTTTACTTTTATTTGCGGTGAGTAACACTTGGCAGACTAGGGTGCATGTCTTGCTTTGTGGCACAGTGTTTCCATACGCTCCCATGGGATGTCATCTCTCTATGCAGCATTACCTAGCTTGACTCCTCAGCTGGGATCATTAGACCCCTTGCATCCGTCTGACAAATGAAGCTGAAGTGAAGAAGATGCAGGTGAAAGAAGCCACCACAGCTGCTTGCATTCACAGAGCTTGTTTATTAAGAGTTATGGCCCTATTCCTACATGATGGCATCACAGACAGAGCTCTGCCTGTAATGTCTTGAGCTATAACTGGAATCCCAACAGAGCCCAGCACAGCCCTGGATCCATTCATAAAACTTGATCCAGCTAACATTCAGAAACTCTAGTCTTCATCTGAGTCTCTGCAACAGTCCACCTACACCAGCATATCATCCTTAACCCACTCTCCAAAAACAGGTAAGCAGGTAAAGCCTCATCATTCTTCTCACCCCCTTTTCAGCCCTATCAAGCAACCAATCAGATAATTAAACGTGGGTTCTCAGAGTCACAGTCACAATAAGGGCTTTATCCGTTCACGCCAGAGTTCCTCAGCTAACTCCTCTCTGAAATGTCTTCTACAGAGTTTGTGATGATGTGAGATATTGTCAGCTATGCCAGGAGAAGAAGGGGCACTGGATGTGTAACATATGCCAGCATAGCTAGCTGAAGGTTTGTAAAGAATTGTGCCATTTGCATATCAAGCCAATTTGTACAGATGCTTGTAGTGAAAAAATGTATTTGTAAAGCTGCTTGTGTTAAAAATGTACCAACAGTGGGTCCTGCTGGGCAGAAAAGAAATACACCTGTATGTCAGACTGTATTGTAACTGTTGAAATAAATATATTGTAACAGAGGATAATGGAAGAGAAGAGGTTAATCTCAGTCCAGCTAAATTTGAAAAATAGTCTGAAATTAAATTACCTGGTTTAGGCCATAAAGATTGTACTTTACAGATTTGATTGTAGCCAGAGACAAAATATCTGTGAAATGCAGGACTAGGAATCCTACTGTACTGTCCTTAGGGGTGAACTAATAGCTACCCTAGAAGGGTGAAATTCTTTGAAATGGTTTTACAGCTTCCAGATGCTACAATACATCTTAGCAAAGCTGTGTGTGTGTGTGTGTGTGTGTGTGTGTGTGTGTGTGTGTGTGTATGTGCGCACGCGCGCTATGACACATATGTGCTTGATTCTGGTTCAGTTTCTAGTAAAGGGGTTAGTGTGAGAACCAGTCAGATGACCAGATGTATGTGATGTCATTCTGTAATCCAGCACTGAAATGATGCTTTAATACTAGGTGAGACAGAAGTCTCACGGCAGTCTGTTTTTGAAACCGGACAAAGAAAAAAAATATAGTGAAATTAGTTAAGTTCTGTTTTTCTGTATCTGTGTGAATCTTTTCATCAGTGTTATTTTTAATATTTCTTGTGCTGAAACTCTGGTGTTTATTGTAAACAGATAACTAGTATTTCCATGTTCTTTTATTATTAAACATATTACAACTTCCATTGTGGTTGCTCTTTTAGAGAATATTTTAACCTTTGAGAGTACTACTTATATGCATTTGATGACACTGTGGCCATTCCTGAAAGCCTTTTCTGCATTGGTCAAACGCTATCATTTGTCTTCATCTTCTTCTTTCGGCTTTTCCCGGTTAGGGGTCGCCACAGCGGATCACCTTGTCCGCTAAAGACTGGCAGTGGAGTTTTACAGTGTTGAGTTGCCAGCCCGGCACCCAACCTTCCACACAAGGCACACACACACACTCTCACACCTAGGGCCAATTTAGTGTGTCCAATCAACCTACAGCATGTCTTTGGGATGTGGGAGGAAACCAGAGCACCCGGAGGAAACCCACACGACCACAGGGAGGACATGCAGACTCCGAACAGAAGGCACCCCCAGCCAAGGATCGAACCGAAGAACCTCTTGCTGTGAGGCGGCAATGCTAACCGCTACACCACCGTGCAAACACTATCATTTGTATTAGCATTAATTTTAATCAGTATAATTGGGTACACTTATAAGGTCCTTAACAGTAGCTGGCTTTGGAATGTTGTGGTGGCAGTATCTACCTTATAGTCTGAGCAGAGGGGGCATAGTTGGTAAATCTGTGCCAACCTTTCCCAGGTGTGTGTGTGAAAATCAAATCTCAAAGTGTGTGTATCAGCTACTTGGAGCAGGGATACAGAGCACTGGTTTCAGAGAGTGGGTGGTGGAGGACCTGCCTTCGAACACTAGGCTGAGGACTTGCCTATAAAGCTGTGGTCATCGTGGAGTCTTATTTGGGGTCTGGTGAGAGAGAGGGAAACAGCCCCTGGATGGGAGTATACTCCCTATGTGTTCTTAAGGGAAACTGTGCTTGGTGCAGAGAGCTGCATCTGGAAATAGTATGTGTATCTATCTTTGTTCCAAGTGAACGTCTCTCACTTGTGTCAGTGGTGAGGATTGAGGTTCCTTGATTACTGGCCCAGAGGAGGGACGTCACATAGTTAAAGTATTCTTCAAATGTGAGGAAGTCTTGGAAGCCAGTTCTGTGAATTTGACTCCCAGAATGTTTGTTTAAAAGAAAATGAGAGAGCAACAGAAGTTCAAGTGCTTATTAAACAAGAATCACATACACACAAAAAGCTACACACACCAAACATCCTTACAGCTCAAACAATGCACACAGACAATAGGTTAGGAGAAAAGAAAGCATACTGGGTACAAGTTTTCTTTATGTACTTATAATACTTTCAACTTGATATAGCATTACCTGATCCCATGAATACTTACATAAACTGTAAACTCCTTAGGAGCACTGCTGATATTACCAGTTGGAGACAGGTTCTTTGGAATATGTTCTAGAGTGAAGGCACTGGGAAAGATCATCATAGAAAGTCGAACAACAAGGTACCCTTGTGAGCCTTTGAAAGCCCAGCAGTTTCCAGGATATACTTCAGGCTGCCAAAGAGGAAACAATTATATTTTAAATCCTAAATTACATATACCAACACAGTGGTCAAAATAACAAAAATGCATATAGATATTACATAGCACATTATTTTGTTCCTGGGAACTCTGAAAAGAAAGCAGATAAAACTCAGTTTCTGAACTTCTGATTCAGGATAGCTTTTTGGCTCCCACACTGCTGATAATCAGCTCTCTTCAAACACTCCTAGCTTCTATGTTGTGTGTGAGTGTGGCATTAATCCTAATGCTCTAATCCTTAAGGTATCAAATGTGTAAATGTTTTTAATATATTTTAATTACCATGAACCTCTACCCAGTGAGAATGGAGCTAATGAGAACCATTTTCCCACATGGAGGTAGAAGTTCATAAATAAACAGTTGCAGAACCAGTCTGGAGAGTGTTAGGTTAATCCCATCTATAAGGTACATATACAACCTATCAGATATTTTAGGGTATGGAGACTATGAAAATCACAATACTAAATGAACTGTGTGCCTTCAGCACATCTTTAGAAGGATGGTAGCATGCTGGGACTACCCACTTAGAATCTAGTCACCTCTATATATATTTTCTCTGTAAATAAAACACTGTCTAAAAGCTTAAAAAAACAGTAAACATGGATGAATTTTCCTTATCAGACTCCAAAAAGAAAAATAATTTATCTCATACAGAAATCCTCAATTCAAGAGTTGAGAACTATTTTTTTCTTTTTCTTCTACTTGAAATATCACAAATACTAGCAACTATATCCACTGCCGTGTTCTAACCACATACTGATGTCAACTCTAATGAACACATGGAATAGGTCCCTCTTTCAAAGCAGTTTTCTACAGCAGAAATACATATGCAATAGTTGAAATAAGGATGAAGTAACACAGCAGCTGAATTAGATAGTGATTGAAAGACTAGTCCAAGAAGAAAAAAAAATCAGAAGGGATAGACCCACCCCTTCTCTTAATTTTAGTTTATTTTTCTTTTCTTTGTTAACTGAGGCAGAAAACGAATCTAGATTGACCATTTACATGTTTAGCTTGGGAACAGTATAAAAATAGAAGTTATGTTCTTACCATAACGTTCCATGTTAGTTGTCTTCTTCTACTTCTTCTTGCTGGATGGGTTCGAGCCGACTCAGGCCACTCTAAAAGCTCGAGAGTTGGTTCCATATCCCACAATGCTAGGGCGAGTTACCTCAGATCTCGTTTGTAAGCTAACCCCAGCTTATAACAGTAACAGTATAACTGTAAAACAGAATCCACCTCTAACAACAGGAAGAAAAAGGGTGACCTACATCCTGAACCAAGAAATATGCATAATAGCATATGACTAAGAAAGAGGTGGTAGAAAGAGAGGTCACCCTCTAGGTCTGTCCAGGCCGGGAAGGAAAGAAGAAGGTGAGAAGAAGACAACTAACATGGAACGTTATGGTAAGAACATAACTTCTATATGTTTCATTCTTGCTGGATGGGACCGCCCCTAGCACCTTGTCCCGGTGGCCTAACGGAACAGACTCCTGAGAACAGTGGAACCAAAATTAGCTCTATGCCTAGAAGCTAAATCCAACTTATAATGAGAAATAAAAGTGTGAGGAGTAGCCCAAGTAGCGTGTCAATAGGCAGTCTGTCTTGGAAGGCTAAAGAAGTAGCCAAAGCTCTGGTGGAATGGGCTTTAGGTTTATTAGGCAATTTTGTTGTCTAATTTCATATACCAGGGAAATCAAAGATGTTAGCCATCTGGATAATGATACCTTTGAAACTGAAAGTCCCTTTCTGCTTTCCGCATAGGAGACAAACAGCTGATCAGATTTCCTGAATTGTTTCGTCCTATCCAAGTAGTACCTTAATTGACGATGAACATCCAGCCAGTGTAATTTTGTTCAGACCTATTTGAATACTCTGGGAAAAAAGACAGAAGGTCAATGCTTTGGTTCAGATTTGATGTTGAAACCACCCTCTGTCCTTAGGGAACAAAATATGAGGAGAAGCACAACTGAGTGCTTGAAGTTCTGAAACTCTTCTAGCTGATGTGATAGCCACCAGAAAGAGAGTTTTCCATGATAATAATTTCAAGGAACATGAAGCTGCAGGTTGGGAAAGAATCAAAGAAGCAAGAACTAAATTTAGGTCCCAAGGAGAAGGAGGATTTCTTATAGGGGTCTGAGAAAACTCCTTTCAAAAAGGCTTTGCAAAGTTTGTGGGACATTAGGGCAGATTCAGAAACACCCACATGGAAATTAGAAATAGCTGCCAATTGAACCTTAAGAGTAGATGGAGATGAACCTGCATGGAAGAGTTCAGCTAGAAAATCAAGGACTAGTTGGATGGAAGCGGTGAAAGGATCTATGTCCTTTCCTTGTGCCCAATATGAGAAGCGTTTCCACTTTACTCAAATAAATCTTCGAGTGGAAGATTTATGGGAAGCTATCAATATATCTCTAACAGAGTGAGATAATTGAGGAAGCCTGGCTACGGTTGGAACTGGAGGAACCAAGCAGTGAGGTTCAGAGAGGGAGGGAGAAACTGACCCGACTGGTGGATCAAAAGATCTGGAACTAGGTCCAGATTCCACGGTCGCCAAAAGAAATCGATGTAGAAAGGGGAACCACACTTGTCGAGGCCAGTAAGGAGCAATGAGGATCAATGAGGCCTTTGAGCGATAGCTTTCTGTATTACTTGAGAGATCAGTGGGAAAGGAGGAAATGCATACAGAAGTCCCGGGGCCAAACTTGGACTAGAGCGCCCCTGCTGGTTTGGCCTGGTAAAGGGAATAGAGTGAAATATTCTCTGCACTTGCTGTTTTGGGGAGTAGCAAAAGATCGCAGCAAGGCTGACCCCACTTGAGAAAGATTTCTCTCACTACAGAGTCTTTCAGAGACCACTGCGTGAGGCATGAGTATAGCTCTGCTCAACTTGTCCGCAATATGATTGGACTTGCTGAGAAGAAATAGTCTGAGTGCTTCTCGACACAGGGGTATGATCTGGTTCCGCCTTGTTTGTTGATGTACCACACTACAGACATATTGTCTGTCTGGATTACAATCGTCAAGGAAGAGAGTCTTGAAGGGCTTGCAAACGCTAAAAGCACTGCTCTCATCTCCAGAACATTTATGTGCAAGTGGCATTCGCTTGGTTGCCATGTGCCCTGGACTGTCCTGCCCTGATAATGCCCCCACCCAATCAGGGAGGCATCCGTTGTCAGAGTAGCAACCGGAGGAGGTGGAACAAATGGTCTTCCGACAGGAGCTGGGGAAGACATCCACCACATGAGATGCTTTTGCAGATCATAATGGTGTGAGACATTGGAAGTTCCTGGTATGACCATTGAGTAAAAAGCATCCACTGAAGGATCCGCATGTGGTATCTGGCCAATGGAACATGATTCCCAACACCTTCAGAACTAACCTGGCTTTGACTCTGTTGTTGTTGAGAAGTGACACCAATTTGTGAATGTCTGATATCCTTTGGTTCGTTAGCCTTGCAGACATGTTTATAGTATCTAAATTTCTATGTAGGTAATGGCGACAAAACAGATTTTAATTTATTGAAATACCCAGTTTTTGACAAACGAAAAGTATAATCTCTGGCCATCAGAAGGAGATGCTTGGTGGGAGCTGTGAGAAGCCAGTCGTCCAAATATGGAAACACCTGGAATCCTTGTCGTCTCAGGTGAGAAGCTACCACTGCCATGCATTTGGTAAACACCGGGGCAGTGGTGAGACCAAAGGGCAGGGCCCTGAACTGAAAATGACTGGTTCCCAGCCTGAAGCGGAGGAATCTTATGGAGCGTCTGTTCATTTTATGTGATGTCTATAGAGCACATCCAGTTTCCTTTGCCCAAAGGGGAAGGATGGATTGCAGCGTGACCATCCGAAATCTTGTTTTCTTGACTGATTTGTTCAAGACACTGAGATCCAATATCGTCTCCAGTCCCCCCTTTTCTTTGGAACTAAAAGAACCTTGAGTAGATTCCGGATCCTTGTTGGTCTGCTTTGCAAGCAGTTTTGAAATTTCCAAAGCTGCTATATCGGTGGAACATCTGGAATTTTGACTGATTTGGATAGAATAGCCTTGAATGATGGACTGTACCCATTTGTCTTGAGTCAGGGATAGCCAGGCTTCTGGGTACAGTGAAGATGGGCAGTCGGATGCTGAAAGGGCTTGTCAGGAAAGGCTTCCCCTGCCCCTAGGGCGTATCTCCATTGTTATTCCCACCTCTGCCTTTGGTAGGAAAACGACTCTGTCGGCCAGGCGAAGTCCCTTGAGATTGTTTACGAACCACATCTTTCCACCCTTCTGGCCTTTGGGGTGGCAGAAAGGGTCTTGCCATCAGTCTCGCACCTAGTCAGGGTTTCTTTCACTTGAGGACCAAAGAGAGATGATCCATCAAAGGGAGTTCGGAGGAGTTAGATATGGAATTAAGGGTAGCCAGCTGCGTGTTCATTTTTCTTCTTGATCAAGTCCCTTTGAAGATGGTAAATGTCGCTGAGGAGAACATCCGCTACCTATCCATGGACCTAGATTCCTTGTTAGGTGGATGGACAGGCACTGAAGGATCAGCCAGTTCCTTCTTTGTGGCAGCAGCTACCACCATAGCATCCACAGAAACTCCTTTTGATAAAATTGCTTGTCTGATGGAGCTGTGATGAATTTAGGGTCTCCTGGGAGTGGGGTCCACTGAATCAGGAGCCGTCCATGCCTTCTTAGCAACCACCTGCATGAGGGGGACACCCAGGAGGTGGAAGGAAGATACACAGACTCTGTTTCAGGATCTCCAGAATGTCTGCAAATGAGACATCTTCAGAAGGGGAACCCTCAGAATCATCCAGATCTGTGTCTGACGATAGACTCAGGTGAGTCAATGTGTTTCCTCTTGCACTTCTCTTCTCTGGGGGCTCTTCTGCCAAATCAGGAGAGGCCTCGAGGATGAAATGGATGAGGGAGTGAGTCGACTTTACCTGAGGCAGCATCAGGCTCTAACACACTCCGCATGACCTCGAATGCACCCCTGTCAGGCAGAGCCAGCAGTGATGGCTGACAAGGGTCCGATGCCACTCACCCTCGGAGCCGAGGGAAGTCCGCTCCAAAGAAGAAAACGGAGCCGACGACGGAGCCGAAGACAATTGTCAACTCAAAAGAGTCAAGGAGGAAAGAGTTGATGGACGGGCAAGCACCGACTGATGAGTCGGGCTCTGAAGCATCTGGGCTAGTGCCTCGACTTAAGTAGTCGACTCACCACTCTCTGAAGGCCATGATCGGACAGCCTCGATGACCTAGACGAATGAGTCCTTTGCCTCGTTCTGACAGCTCGCGAGATCCTGGAGCCGAATGAAGCGAGCCATCAGATGGTCACCTTGTCCTCTTTCTAGTTGTCGGCGGTCTGGTCGGAGCCGACACGTATACTAAATACCCTCGGCTCCGGGCGAGAGAGGAGACAGAAACTGTGGACTGAGATTTATTGGCTCCAGCCGAGCCGACAAAAGGCAAGGTTGAACAACCTGAGGTCTCGGCTCAGAAGCCGAGCGAAAGACCTCGATGCCTTAGGGCTTCCCTGTTGAAACTGACAGGGAATCCTCTGGCTTCAATAAGCCTCTCAGAATTAACTTGTTTTCTTTCCTGCAGGACCCTGGGGCTGAAGCCATGGCACACAGCACAGGAGTAGACACAAGAAGTGTGGTCAGAGACATTTTCTGACAGCACGCATCACACTTCTTGAATCGAGACCTTGCTTCTTTAGACATTTCCTAACTGACAGGTGTACACAAACACACCCAAACACACAAGTTATACCCTGTCAGGAAAAAAAAAATTTTAGTAGTGAAACTAGAATTTAAAGTACAATAAAATTAAAGTAAACTACACAAACACTCCACTAGGGAAGGAAGGCCTAAAGGAAGAACCAAAGGTTCTTTAGTAAAGAAAGGAAAAATTAGGGTCGGGATAAAGTTTTGTGATCTACACTAATCTAAGAAGAATTTAACTTAAAAGGGGTAAAAAGAGTAACTTTTAGAAGAAAAAGCTAACACTCACCAGGAACCGGTAGAAGCAACCAACCTCGATCTGAGGTAACTCTCGCCCAGCATTGTGGGATATATGGAACCAACTCTCGAGCTTTTAGAGTGCGTGGCCGTCGGGCAAACCCATCCAGCAAGAATGAAGGCGAGATAGACAACTTAACATCAATGCTTAAATACTAGAACAAATTGCATAAAACATAATTACAATCTTAAGCAGTGTCTATATCCTTGAACAACAGTGTCAAGTATAAATAGCTCAGTGGAGCATAGTACCTATCCAGGAGTATGAACATTTTGTGAAACATTCTACCTTGCCTTATTTCCCTAAATATCAGATTACAACACACGTAATCATAAATCATGATATAAACACATTTATATGTGTGTGTGTGTGTGTGTGTATGTGTGTGTGTGTATATATATATATATATATATATATATATATATATATATATATATATATATATATATATATATATATATATATATATATTTATGGATCCCCATCAGTTTATACACAATTTTCAGAAACTCGAAATTCATATCTGTAAGACGATATGATCGAATTTCTGAAAACCTGAAGCTTTTGAATGGAGATTGAGGTATAGAAGGATCAGGAAATTTACCGTTTTCCTCTATGTAGTGCAATCTCTGAGGTGGTATATTTAGTTTGCAGGGGTGTAGGGGGCTTGCCCCCTTTGCCAATATGAATTTCAAGTTTCTGAAAATTCGATCTAGTGACATATATATATATATATATATATATATATATATTAGTAGTGTGTTTATATATTACACAATTACAGTGATCAAACTGTTTAAATACCAAATAAAAAAACAAAACAGTTCTAACATTCATATCACCAGAATCCCCCAACACCAAACTACAAAAGATCATAAAAAGACTAAGACTTATGATCCCTGCACTAAATCCGTCCAAAAACACTAGTCTCAAATTTGTCTGAATAGTGGTAGTGTTAACAGATTTTTTTTTTCGAAGTAAGGTGTAGAGTTAGGGGTAGGGTTAGCATGTTTTACCTAGATGGTGCAGGGGGCAAAGCCTTACCTTAAAATAAACCTTTCCATAATACTACCGTTTCGCAAGACAGGCTCAGACACACACACTAGCAACAACACACTCAACACTAGCTCTCGCTCCTTACTTAATTAGTCTAACTGGGTGTATATCGGAAGCCTGAAAGCTGAGAACCGCAAAACGCCACAACCTCGAACTTCGAAGACTGAAAATACTGAAGCCGCGGAACATCAAATTCTTTCCCAGGGAAAGAATTTGGTGGGCCATTTCTGCGGCTTCGCTATTTCCTCCACTGTGGTGCGATCCCGGAATTGGTACATTTAAGTAGGGAGGGTGTGGGGGTGAAGCGCCCCCACATTAGAAATGGTTTGTAGTGTTTGTGTGTTTTGTGCTGGAACAGCGATTTTTTTTCCCAGGGAAAAAAAATCGCTACTCTCAGCTTTCGGAGTTTTACGCTTTCAGGGTTTGAAGCTCAATGTTATGGTGTTTGCTGTTTTCATGTTTCGATCATGTGATATAAACCCATCTAACCCTAACCTGCATATACTCACATACAGTAAAAGCTACCCCCCCATATCAACATACTTACCTGTTTCGACAAATCTGCCATTCACACAAACATACAATCAACTATTCAAACACTTTGTAAAAACAGTGTCATTAACTCAATCAAACAAATGTACAACAGACAGATATATGTGTGTATACAGACAGACACACACACACACACAGTACACCTTTTTATCTAATCACAAATCACTGAAAAAAAAATCACTGAAAATGCATTTAATCTAAAACACATTTGGTTGAATCAGTTCACAGAAAGCTGTATATGGCTATAAACAATCACTGCTGGTGTGCTTTAGGATCTTAAGATCATTGGAATTACAAGGCAAACTGGTCTAAAATGCTATTTGTACCTTGCCCAAACCCAACCTTATATTACTACTGTCTTAAAGTCTGTGCCCTATCAGTGATTCACAGTGTGTGGGCCTATTTTCTCTGCAGCTGTGTGAATGTGAAAAATTAAGTAAATGAGGGGAGTGGGGGGTTGCCCCTGAAGGGAATAAACTTTTGAAAGAGTATTTGCTGTATATGAAATTTTCTATGAAATGTATTTTAGATGAAATGTGCTTTCAGTGATTTGTGATAAGATGACATGCCATGTACTCACTGTGTATGTATGTACAGTGTGGGCATACGACTCTATATACGTATATCTGCGTACAATATATACACTTAAGTTGCAAGAGTCACCTCAGCTTGTATCCCATTTGCTCAAGCACAGCAGCTCAAGTTGCCAAGCTGCTTACTTAAGTGATAAAGACATACACAAGCAAGACCCTATTGTCAATATGTGTTTAGAAGCTGCTCCTAACAGCCACCTGGAAACAGCAAAATAGGTAGGCTTTACACTGTCCATAAATGAGCACTCTTTCTGCCATGATGCCATTACAATGGATTGAGAATAAAGATGGATGCAGAGGGCTTTGCTCCCCCGGCAGGAACACAGGAGGTTATAAATAATTTATGATGTCTTCTCACATTTTTACAAGCTCACATACATCCTTCAGAATTTATCAGTACTTGAGCTCATGCAATAACTTGTGATTTGAGCTCTTACAAGTTGAAGACATACAGTAGAATCTGATCTAATCTGATGACAAGAAACACTAATGAAGGCACTAAAGTTTCTACTAAGGACTTATCTTTTGGCAGAACATAGGTTAGTGAGAAATATTTCAATACTTACACAGTTTGACTACGTTTGTATAAATGTAAGTGTACCTATATCACAAGTGATAATTCAATAAAGGTGTTTTTAAATACTTGCGCAACAAATTTTTTTTTCTGTTTTTGACAGTCATCTGTACTGCAGTACCACCTCAAAATTTGAGATGGAATATGTACACTTTTGTTCCTCTTTTTCCAGTTTAATCTGATAATTCTCCTCCACAAAACCTCAGATTATCACTTCTCTTGTATACTGTTAGACTTCCTGGACTCATCTTTAAGAAAAATAGGAAGTTAAAAGAAAAGTACAATACAACTATCATTTGTAGTTAAAAAAAATCCAGTTGCAACCTATCACAACCAGGAAGGAAAATTTACTGATATTTTGAGTAACGGTGTCTGAAAAGAGTCAGTAAACATTGAGGCACTACACAGCTGAAACTACTCCAGTATAAAAGCAGGATATGAAAAGTACAGTTGTACTTACCATAAATGTAGATATTCGAGTGTATTCACTGTCGCAGTCATTACATTTGGGTAATCTGCTGGCAGGTTGCCCACAGTCGGCCTGAATTCCAAAGTCTTGGGTCCTGCATCGGTTGCTGTCTCCTCTTCCATGATGTCAGGTAGTCAGGGGTATCAAACATGAAGCCGATGCCATTTTCTTTAGTTTTTCTTGCCAGAGATGTCAGGTGCCCCCAAAAAGGTAGCAAAAATATATATAAAAAAATTATATATATATACATGCATCAGTATAAACTTTACCTTCATCTACAAGCAAATACACCACATAAGTTGTAGAAGATAGAGAAGGAAAGAAACTCCAGAATGACTGGAGGATGGCGGGAGGGTAACCTGGACTGCAACAGTGAATACACTCGAAATCTACATTTATGGTAAGTGTACACAAAGTACAGTTTTGTACCTACCATAAATGTAGATGTCCGAGAGGTATGCATCTGCAGTCCTAACATATGGGTTGTCCTGCCTCAGGCAGCCCTTTGGTCGGCCGGATTCCAAAGTCTGGGTCTGGCCTCGGCTGATGTCGCACTTCACCCGACGTCATAGCTACTGTTTATTGGGTATAAAGGCATCAGCCGACACCATTTTCCTCAGTGTTTCTTGCCCCAGATGCCAGGTGCCCTCTAGTAAGGCTAAATTTGGATAAATGCAAATAATTCCAAACAGTAGAGAGCAAACAATATAAAAAAAAAAAATATATATATATATATATATATATATATATATATATATATATATATATATATATACACACATATATACAAACAAATACACCATAACAGATTCCCCCAGCTAGCTAAAAGATGGGTAAATACCCTAGGAGTACCACAGAGGGGAAGGAGGGTGGGTAATCCTGACTGCAGATGCATACCTCTCGGACATCTACATTTATGGTAGGTACAAAACTGTACTATGTCCTTCAAGGATGCATCTGCAGTCCTAACATATGGGTAGAATACCATAGCCAAACTGGGGGAGGAGGCACTAAGATAAAGATGGTGTAGTTAAGATCCCTTGCAAAACAGCAGTTGCAAAGCCTGCTCGGGATCTAGAGTATAAAGGAAGATTGTAATGCTTGGCAAATGTATGCACGGAGCTCCAGGTAGCAGCTTCTAAAATGTCTTTGGTATCCACTCCTCGTAGGAAAGCTGTAGTGGTGGCTGTAGCTCTTGTGGAATGAGGTCTGATATTATCAGGAGTTGTCTTTCCATGAAAAGAGTAACAAAAATGAATGCAATTTCCTATCCATTTTGAGATTGTCTGTTTTGAAATTGCTTTTCCTTGCATTCCTGTTGCATATGCTACCAAAAGCTGGTCAGTTTTTCTGCTGGTCTTAGTTCTGTCCAGATAGTAGCGTAATTGTCTGTGCACATCCAAGGTGTGCAGCAGTCTTTCCCCCCTGTTCTGTGGGTTGGGGAAGAATGTAGGTAAATGAATCGCTTGGTTCAATGATACTCTGGAGACCCCTTTTGGCATAAAGGTAGGGTTGGTTCTCAGAGAGACTCTGTCCTGATGGAAGATAAGGAAGGGTTGTACTGCCATTAATGCCTGTAACTCAGAAACCCTTCTTGCTGAAGTGATTGCTAGTAGGAAAGCAGTTTTCCAAGACAAGAATTGTAATTCTGCTGTTGCTGCTGGTTCAAAAGGGGGAAGAGTTAACTTTTCCAGCACAAAGTTGAGGTCCCATGTAGGTAAAGGCGGTTTCCTTGGAGGCTTTACATTTTTGATTCCTCTCAAGAACTGCCTGAGTAGAGGATGAGAGAAGACAGGAGGATCCAACTTGTATTCTGCTGAAATTGCTGATGCATGAATCTTAATGGAGGAGTAAGACAGGCCATTATGGAACAGCTCTGCTAAATATTCCAGGATGTGTGCTATGTTTGCCACTGAGACATTTTCTCCCTTTGCTGCACTCCAAATGAGGTATCTTTTCCACTTGGCTGAATAAGTCTTCCTTGTGGAGGGTCTGCGTGCCTCCAGGATAATGTCCTTAATGAGATAAATCTGGGTTATTTTGTGTTATGCAATATTCCAAGCGGCTAGCTGCAGTGTTTTCAAGTTTGGATGTAGGATCTTGTAGTTGTCCTGTGTTAGTAGTAAGGGACATAGAGGTAGATGCCATGCGTGTGTCCGAGACATGCTTCTCAATAGCGGGTACCAATGTTGTCTTGGCCAGTCTGGAGCTATCAGAATTACCCTTGGTTGATCCTCTTTGATCTTCAGTAGAACTTTGTACATCAAGGGAAGAGGTGGAAATGCATATGCTGTCAGATTTTTCCAGCTGAAGGAAAGTGAGTCCACCCTCCAAGCAAGTGGGTGGTATGCTCTTGTGCAGAATTTCTTCAATTGGTGATTGTGTGGGGAGGCAAACAGGTCTATCTGTGGTAGTCCCCATTTCTTTGTTATGGCTTTGAAAATATCTGGATGCAGCATCCATTCGTGAGCATCCGTGGTAGTCCTGCTTAAGGTGTCTGCTAGAGAATTTTCTTTTCCTGGTACACATCTGGCCTGAAGTAGAATGTTGAGGTTCAGGGCCACATTCCACAGGTCCATTGCCATCCGGCATAGAGGATATGAATGCGTACCTCCCTGTTTGTTGATGTACCACATGACTGTGGTATTGTCCGTCCTTATGAGCAGATGACCCTGTTGAAGGAGTGGTCTGAATGCCTGGATCGCATATTTCACTGCCAGCATCTCCTTTAGATTTGTGTAGATTCAGCTGGTCTTGGGTCCATAGGCCTTGTATACACTTGTCCACCATGTGAGCCCCCCATCCTAGGTCTGAGGCGTCCGTGGTGATGGTCTGGCTTGGCTGTGGTTTGTGGAAAGGCAAGCCTTTGTTCAACTGACAGGCCTGAGCCCACCACAGGAATTCTTGCTTTAGGCATGGAATTATTGGAATTTGGTCTTCTAGACTGTGCTGGTGTTGAGACCATACATTCCTTAGGTACCATTGTAACTTTTTCATATGGAGCCTGGCATGCGGAATCAATATTATGCAGGATGCCATGTAACCCAGGGCTTGCAGTAAGCTGAGTTTGTTTTGTTAATGACATGAAATAGCCTGGTAGTTGTTTTTCTTCTGTGAGAAAGGCCATCTGAGTTTATGTGTCCAGTTCTGCCCCCAAGAATGTTATCCTTTGGGATGGTACTAGTCTTGACTTCTGCATGTTGACTGTGTATCCCAAGGCTTGCAACAGTTGTATGACATTTTCCAAATCTTTTGTTAATTTTGCCTTGTTGTCTGCTTGTATTAGGCAGTCGTCCAGGTATGGGTAAATTTGAATTCCCTGGAGTCTGCAATGAGCAATTACTGATGCCAGGCATTTCGTGAATACTCTGGGCGCAGTAGATAAGCCAAAGGGCAATGCTGAGAATTGATAATGCTCTGATCCTGCAAGAAACCTGAGGTGTCTTCTGCAATCTGGTCGTATAGGGACGTGCAGGTATGCCTCCTTGAGATCTAGAGTCACCAGCCAAGACTCCTTGCCCAGCATGGGAAGAAGCTGCTGTAGGGTCAGCATTTTGAATTTTGGAACAATGAGGTATGTGTTCAGTGCGGACAAGTCGAGAATAGGCCTCCATTGATTTTCTTTTCTTGGTACCAGGAAAAGCCTGGAGTAAAATCCTTGGCCTTGTTCCATAGGTGGCACCTTTTCTATAGCTCTCATCCTTAGTAAGTAGTTGATTTGTCTTAGAGCGTCTGTTTTTTGGCTTGGTGGTAGGTTTGGCATTCCCCTCTTTTTTGGTAGAGTGTGGAAGTGAAACCTGTAGCCCTTGTCTATAGTTTGTAAAGTCCATTTGTCTCCTGTAATGTAATGCCAGTTGTCTGAAAATAAAGCAAGCTTTCCACCCAAGGGAGCTTCCAGTTGTTCCCTGGTAGGCGGTATCAGAGCCAAGTCATTGTGTCTGTCCTGTGGAGGTGGTTGTAGTTGAATCTGTGGCAGTACTTCTCTGATTGGTAGGTTGCCACTGACGTGCCCTGTAGGCACCCCTAGATTGATTTCTGCCTCTTGGGCGTCTATTTCTGCCTCTCTGTGCTCTGGAGTTGTCTGGAAAGGACCAATTTTTCGAAGGCCAATTTCTGCTAAACCTCGGAGGTTGGACCTGTAAGAAATCCTTGACTGTTTGGACAGATTTTGCTTTTTCTTCCACCTTCTTTAGAACCTCCTGTGCAGGGGAGCCAAACAAACTTTGTTTCTCCATGGGAGCATCTGGGAGTTTTGATTTAACATGGTCAGGTAAAGACTGTTCTTTTAACCATGCATGTCTTCGAATCACTGTTCCAGTCATAGCTGATCTAAAGGAAGCCTCCAGTGCATCATAGCCACATTTTAAGAAATGGTTACTGACCTGCTGAGAGTTATGTACCAAATCCTGAAGAGACTTGCGGTCTATAGGTTCAGGAGAGGACAGTTTTTTATTTAGCTGGTCTAACAAAAATTCCTGATACTGAATCATGTGAAATTGACAGTTTAAGGCCCTAGCCGAAAGAGCAGCAGAAGTATAAACCTTTTTACCCCATCTCTCTAATGCTCTAGATTCCCTATCAGAGGGGAGAGGGTTTTTGGCAGAAGCAGCTGCCACACCTTTCGGGCCCTGTGAAATGGTTTCGGGGTCTGCAACAGGAGCCTTATACAAATGGTAGTGTGTGTCCGGGACCCTGTAATATCTGTCAGGCTTGGCAGGGGCCGGAGGGAGAGAATCAGGAGCAGTACAGGCATCATTAAATGCATCAACTACTGTTAGTACTGGAGGAATGGCTAAAGGTCTATGCTGTGGTAAGTGTAAAAAAATCCTTAGCCTTTTCCTTGAATCTGAAAAATCCTGGCCCTGCCATTGGAAATGCTCCCTCATAGCATGTAAGGTTTCCCCAAAAGAAAATTCTTCAGGAGGAGAAGCAGAAGGAATGGAGTCTTCTGCATCAGAATCCTCATAAGCAGAATATGGGCCTTCCTGAGGGTCTGTAATGTCCGAATCCTCAGAGGAATAGTCTGTAGAGACAGGTTCCGGGGGTTCAGTCCTAGGCCTTTTATCTGAAGGGGGATGAGAGGCCCTGTCTGGATTAGGTTGGGATCCCCTGATCAAGGAAATGAGATCCTCAGCCAGGCTGAGTATTTGTGAACTAGAGGTAGGCCTATGTGGGGAAGTTTTAGCAGGTAAGGCCTTAGAAGATTTAGCTGCTTTAGCCCTGGCAAAAGCCTTGATGGACATAGAAGCAGGGGGTCTAGCAGCCCCACGTGCAGGGGTAGATATGTCTAAAGGAATAGTATCTGACAAATCCTGGGTGCCTGCTTCTGTAGCAGTAATTTCAGTAGCAGGTTGGACCATGTTCTGTGAGGCCTCGGCTATAGGAGGCATGCTTTCGGCCGAAGGAAGAACCGAGGACTCTGTTTCAGCCGAAACCGAGACACTCGCGGTTGGCCTAACTGCGGTTTCAGCCGAAACCGCGGACCGCGAGTGTCGGTCCTTTTCCTTGCGCTTTTTAGCTATTTGTGTAGCCGGAGTCTCCGATGCATTTTGTAAGCAAAAGCGGGACCAAAAAACTCCTCTGCAAACTCCGACCGACGTCTAAGTGTCCGTCGGTTGAAGGAAGCACAGGCTAGACAAGCTGATACGTCGTGGTCTGGGCCTAAGCAAGGAAGGCAGTAAGAGTGGAAATCCTTATGAGGTATTTGTTTCCCACAAGTTAAACAATTATTTACTTTTTCTGACATCGGCTGAGGCAAGAAAGAGTCCCCAACGGGGTACTTAGCTTTTTAGAAGTCTTCGGTAGTAGAAATCTCTGGATCTGACCGACCGGCACTTGCGAACAGCTTCTGCTTCGGGCACCGCGCAAGAAAGACTGAGGAAAATGGCGTCGGCTGATGCCTTTATACCCAATAAACAGCAGCTATGACGTCAGGTGAAGTGCGACATCAGCCGAGGCCAGACCCAGACTTTGGAATCCGGCCGACCGAAGGGCTGCCTGAGGCAGGACAACCCATATGTTAGGACTGCAGATGCATCCTTGAAGGACATCTGTACTATGTTCTTCGTGTTTCACTGTTGCAGTCATTACATTTGGGTAGAATCCCAAAGGCTGGGAGGCTGGAGCCAAACAGCATTAGGTGCAGCTATAAGGCCCTGCAGAACTGCAGTGGCAAAGCCTGCCCTGGACTTAGAGTAGAGAGGCAAATGATAATGCTTTGTAAAGGTGTGAGCAGAACTCCAAGTAGCAGCCTCTAGAATATCTTTGGTTGGTACTCCTCTGAGAAAGGCTGCTGAAGTAGCTGCAGCTCTGGTGGAATGAGATCTAATGCCCTTGGGCACAGGTTTACCATGGTGTAAGTAGCAGAAACGGATGCAGTGGCTTTATCCACTTTGAAATTGTCTGCTTTGAAATAGCCTTTCCTACTGATCCTGCAGCATATGTCACTAGTAATTGCTCAGTTTTTCTTAGAGTTTTAGTCCTGCTCAAGTAGAATCTTAGCTGTCTGTGTACGTCCAAGGAATGCATAATTCTCTCCCCTTTGTTCTGTGGATTTGGATAAAAGGTTGGCAGATGAATTGTTTGGTTAAGAGCCACACTGGAAACCACCTTAGGCATAAAGGTAGGATTTGTTCTCAGAGATGCTCTGTCTGGGTAAAATATGATAAAAGGCTCTACAGCCATGAGGGCCTGTAGCTCAAACTCTTGTTGCTGAAGTAATTGCTAGTAACAGAGCTATTTTCCATGATAAGAAATTTATATCAGCAGTAGCAGCTGGTTCAAATGGAGGCAGAGTGAGCTTTTTCAATACGTAATTGAGGTCCCATGCAGGTAAAGGTGATGATCTGGGAGGCCTTAAATTTTTGGCTCCTGTAAGACACTGCTTTAGTAAAGGATGAGAAAAGATTGGTGGCTCTGTATTGTAATGAGGCAAAACGGCAGAGGCATAGATTTTAACTGAAGAGAAAGATAGGCCTTTGTCAAGCATCTCAGTTAATTATTGTAGTATCTGAGGAATATTTGGTTCTGCTGTATCAGTTCCTTATGCTTGATTCCAAGCACAGAATCTGTTCCATTAATCAGCTTAAGATTTTCTAGTACTAGGCCTTCTGGCTTCCAAAATGACATCCATCACAGCTTTACTAAGAGTTGGTTGTATAACTACATGATCATCCATGCTGCCAGGTTCAGTGTCTGGAGTTAATTATAATGGATCTGATTGTTTTGCTGGGACAGTAGTTGTGGTCTTTGAGGTAAGGTCCAAGCTGGGTATTGAGACAAGTTTCTTAGGACTGGGTACCAGTATTGGTGGGGCCAGTCTGGGGAAATTAGTATCATCTTTGGTTTCTCTTGTCTGACTTTTAGGAGGACCTTGGGAAGAAGACGAAAAGATGGAAAGGCGTAAACTGACAGGTTTTTCCAACTGAAGGATAGGGCATCCACTTTCCATGCTTGTCTGTGATAAGTCCTTGTGCAGAATCTTTTCAATTGATAATTTTGAGGAGAGGCAAATAGATCTATGTCTGGACTCCCCCATTTTTCTGTTATCATGTTGAAGACTTGTGGATTTAGTTTCCACTCATGAGGGTCAATAAGGTTTCTGCTTAAATCGTCTGCTAGAGTAGTTTGCTTTCCTGGCAGGAATTGAGCTTGGAGATGTATTTGGTAGGTCAAAGCTGTGTCCCACAGTGCCATGGCTAATCTGCAAAGGGGGTAGGAGTGTGTGCCCCCTTGCTTGTTTATGTACCACATGACCGTGGTGTTATCCATCTTTATCAGTAGTTGTCCTGGATGAAGTAAGTCCTTGAAGGCTGTTAGGGCATTTTGAACAACTAGCATCTCTTT
Organism: Protopterus annectens; assembly: GCF_019279795.1. Lineage (NCBI taxonomy): Eukaryota > Metazoa > Chordata > Ceratodontiformes > Protopteridae > Protopterus > Protopterus annectens. Next base: position 531,594,945 of record NC_056746.1, read on the forward strand.
CTGGTTGATATGTAGATGCATTTGTTTTGGGGTCCATATGCCCTGAATGCATCTTCCTGCCATGTGGGCCCCCCAGGCATAATCTGATGCATCTGTTATAGTTTGGCTGCCAGGGAGTAGAGTGAAGGCCCGTCCCATGTTTTGGTGACATGCCTTTGCCCACCATAGAAACTCCTGTTGTAGGCAGGGTATGAGAAGAATAATTGTTTCCAGACTCTGAGAATGTTGACTCCATAAACTTTTTAGGTACCATTGAAGTTTCCTCATATGCAGTCTCGCATATGGAATCAGTATGATGCAGGATGCCATGAAGCCCAAAGCCTGCAGAATTTGTCTTGCAGATAATTGGGTTTTTGTCGCCATCAGTTTGAAGCAAGTAGTCAGTTGCCTTTGCTTGTCTGGCGTGAGGCAAGCCATCTTGGCAGTTGTATTGAAGCTTGCACCCAGGAATGTTATCTTTTGAGAAGGTACCAGTTGTGATTTATTTTCGTTTATTGTGCACCCTAGGCATGTTAGAAGCCTTTTGACAAAAGCCAGGTGTTGAAGAAGAATGTCCTTGCTCTCTGCTTGAATGAGACAGTCGTCCAAGTAAGGGTATATTTGTATACTTGTCTGCAAAATGCAATTACTGGTGCCAGGCACTTTGTGAAGACCCTGGGCGCAGTAGATAAGCCAAAGGGCAGTGCAGAGAATTGGTAATGCATTAAGCCAGCCTTGAATCTGAGGTATCTTCTGCATGATTGTCTTATTGGGACATGCAGGTATGCCTCTTTTAGGTCTAATGTCACCATCCAAGCATTCTTGCCCAGCATGGGCAGAAGCTGCTGCAAAGTCAGCATTTTGAATTTTGGAATGTCTAGGTATGTGTTCAAAACTGATAAATCCAGTATTGGCCGCCAGGCCTTGTCCTTCCTGGGTACCAAGAACAATCTTCAGTAAAAACCTTGTCCTTTTTCCTGTTCTGGTACTGGTTGAATGGCCCCCATATCCATGAGGGACATAACCTGTTTCTGTGCCTCTGCCCATTGAATTTTGGGCAGATCTAGCCAACCGTTTGCCATTGGCAGAGTTGGAAATGGAATCTGTATCCTTGAGATACTATGTTTAATAACCCAGGACAAGTGGGTACTAAAGTACAGTTTTGTACCTATCATAAATGTAGATGTTCGAGTGTATACACTGCTGCAGTCATTACACTTGGGTTATCCTGCCGTCAGGCGGTTCCCCAGTCGGCCTGAGTTCCAAAGTCTTGGTCCGGCATCGGTTGCTGTTGCCTCCTCCCTGACATCAGTGCGACCCGGTATATAAGATGCAGCAGACGCCATTTTCTTCAGTTTTTCTTGCCCCAGATGTCAGGTGCCCTCAAAAGGTAGGCAATTCAAATTGCTAATAAAACATACATAAGAAAAGCAAATAGCAACTTTCAGTTACCAGCAAATAGTCCCCATAGGTAGCAAAGGGTAGAAGACATAGGTACGTACCAGTAAGTAAGAGGGGAAGGAGGGAGGGTAACCTGGACTGCAGCAGTGTATACACTCGAACATCTACATTTATGGTAGGTACAAAACTGTACTATGTTCATCGTGTTACACTGCTGCAGTCATTACACTTGGGTAGAATCCCAAAGCTGAGGTAGGGTGGCTGTTTCTATAAGGCATTAGGTGTGGCGATAAGGCCCTGCAGTACAGCAGTGGTGAAGCCAGCTCTGGATTTAGAGTATAAAGGCAGATGGTAATGCTTGGTGAAGGTATGCACAGAACTCCATGTTGCTGCTTCCAAAATGTCCTTGGGTAGGCACTCCTCTGAGGTAGGCAGTTGAAGTGGCTGTTGTCCTGGTGGAGTGAGATCTAATGCTGCTAGGTATAGGTTTCCAATGGTGTGTATAGCAGAAACGTATGCAATGTCCTATCCATTTTGACATAGTCTGTTTTGAAACAGCTTTTCCCTGTGCTCCTGCAGCATATGCTACCAGTAATTGTTCAGATTTTCTGAAAGCTTTGGTTTTGTCCAAGTAGAAGCGTAACTGCCTGTGAATGTCCAAAGAATGCAGTAGTCTCTCCCCTTTATTCTGTGGTTTTGGATAAAAAGTTGGCAAGTGAATATTTGGGTTTAGAGCCACACTTGAAACCACCTTTGGCATAAATGTAGGGTTACTTCTTAAGGACACCCTGTCTTGGTGGAAAATGAGGAAAGGTTCCACTGCCATTAGTGCCTGTAATTCTGAAACACTTCAAACTGATGTTATTGCCAGGAGCAGAGCAGTTTTCCAAGAAATATATTTTAATTCTGCAGTGTTAGCTGGCTCAAAGGGAGGTAAAGTTAATTTTTCCAAAACAAAGTTGAGGTCCCAAGTTGGAGTAGGTGCTCTACGGGGCAGCCTTATGCTTTTAGCCCCTCTGAGGTATTGTTTAGCAATGGATTAGAGGAAATTGGAGGATCCATGTTGTAATGAGCAGAGATGGCAGAGGCGTGGATCTTGATGGATGAAAAAAGAGAGAGGCCTTTGTCCAGCATCTCAGTTAAATATTGCAGAATCTGAGGAATGTTTGGGACAAGAGGGTCAAGGCTGTGAGCCTGGTTCCAGGCACAGAATCTCTTCCATTTATCCGAATAGGCTTTCCTGGTACTAGGCCTTCTGGCCTCCAGAATGACATCCATAACAGCTTTGGAGAGAGGTACTGCTTGCTTGACTAAGGAATTTCCCATGCAGCTAGGTTTAAGGTCTTTAGCCGACTGTGAAGTACCCGATTGTTGTGCTGAGTCAGCAGATGAGGGATTTGAGGCAATATCCAGGGTGGTTCTTGTGCTAAATTCTTTAAGATTGGGTACCAGTGCTGGCGTGGCCAGTCTGGAGCAATCAGGTTCATCTTTGGCTCTTCTTTCCTGGCTTTTATGAGAACCTTTGGAAGGAGAGGTAGTGGAGGGAAAGCGTATACTTGTAGGTTTTTCCAGCTGAATGAGAGGGCATCCACTTTCCATGCTTGTGGATGGTAACTCCTTGTGCAGAATTTCTGTATCTGGCAGTTCATTGGGGATGCAAACAGATCTAAGTCCGGGATCCACCATTTTTGTGTTATCATTCTGAATATTTGTGGATTCAATTCCCATTCGTGGGGATCCATGATGTTTCTGCTTAAGTCGTCTGCCAGTGTGTTTTTCTCTCCCGGCAGGAATTATGCTTGCAGATGAACTTGATAGTTTAGAGCTGTGTTCCACAAGGTCATGGCTTGTCTGCAGAGGGGGTAGGAGTCGGTGCCCCCTTGCTTGTTTATGTACCACATAACTGTGGAGTTGTCTGTTTTTAGTAATAGTTGTCCTGGATGCAGCAGGTCCTTGAAAGCTATAAGGGCATTCTGTACAGCTAACATGTCTTTTTGATTGATATGAAAATGCCTTTGTTCTGTGGGCCACTTGCCCTGAATACATTTTCCTGCCATGTGTGCTCCCCAGGCATAATCCGATGCATCTGTTGTCAGTGTTTGCCTGGCTGTGAGTTGAGTAAAAGGCTGTCTCTTGTTCAGGTGACAAGCTTGAGCCCACCATCGAAACTCCTGTTGAAGGCAAGGAATTAGTGGTATAACTGTTTCCAAACTTTGACAGTGTTGAGACCATACACTCTTTAGGTACCATTGTAGTTTCCTCAAATGCAGTCTGGCATATGGAATTAGTAGTATGTAAGATGTCATGTAACCCAAGGCCTGCAGAATTTTTCTTGCAGGGAGTTGGGTTTTTGTTGCCATCAATTGAAAGTATTGAGTCAGTTGTCCTTGCTTGTCTGGCATGAGATAAGCCATCTGGGCTGTTGTGTTCAAGCTGGCACCCAGGAATATTATCTCTTGTGAGGGCACTAGTTTTGATTTCTTTTCGTTTACTGTGTACCCAAGGCAACTTAACTGTTTTACAAACGCCAGATGCTCTAGAAGAATGTCTTTGCTCTCGGCTTGAATCAGGCAGTCATCCAGGTACGGATAAATTTGAATTCCTTTCTGTCTGCAAAATGCAATTACTGGTGCCAAGCACTTTGTAAAGACCCTGGGTGCAGTAGATAAACTAAAGGGCAGTGCAGAGAATTGATAGTGCATTGAACCTGCTATGAATCTGAGGTATCTTCTGCAGTTTTGTCTGATAGGGACATGCAGGTATGCCTCATTGAGGTCCAAGGTCACGAGCCAAGCTTTCTTACCCAGCATGGGAAGAAGCTGCTGTAGTGTCAACATTTTGAATTTTGGAACATCCAGGTAAGTGTTTAGAGAAGAAAGATCGAGAATGGGCCTCCAGGCTTTGTCCTTTCTGGGAACCAGAAAGAGTCTTGAATAAAATATTTGTCCTTGCTCTTGTGGTGGTACCTCTTGAATAGCTCTCATTTCCATGAGTACTGTAATTTGTTTTTGAGCCTCTGCCCATTGATTTGGTGGCAGATTTGGCATTCCTTTTAACCTTGGCAGTGTGTGAAAGTGGAACCTGTAACCTTGAGATACAATGTTGAGAACCCATTTGTCTTTGGTGATCCAATGCCAATTGTGATAGAAAAGTGCTAGCTTTCCTCCCAAGGGGGCTGCCAAGAGAGAGTTGTTTGGCAGCTGTAATGGGAAGTCACTGAGGCTGCTTTTTATATGGCTGGGGCCTGTCTTCCCCTTCTTTCTGACCTGGTGCACCCCATTGTCGAGGCCTGTAAGGACCTTGTGGTTGACCTCTACTTCTCGGACATCTGTATCTGCCCCTTTGAGGTCTGTCTGTAGCCGGAAAGGACCAATTCTTTGTTGGCCAATTTCTGCTAAATCTTGGTGGGTGAACCTGTAAGAAATCCTTTACTGTTTGCATAGATTTTGCCTTATCCTCCATTTTCTTTAATACCTCTTCTGCCTTAACTCCAAATAACATATTCTGCTGTAAAGGTGCATACAATAATTTTGCTTTAACATGATCTGGTAACGTATGTTCTTTTAACCAAGCATGCCTTCTAATGACAGAGCCTGTAAATGCTGCTCTACAGGAGGCCTCTAAAGAATCAAAACCACATTGCAAAGTATGCTTTCCAACTTGTTCAGCTACATGCAATAAATCCTGCATTTCTTTAAAATTAGGAGGATCTGAATCTGGAAGCATTTTTTGTTTTAACTGAGACATCAAAAGTTGCTGATATTTTAGCATGTGAAACTGTCAATTTAAGGCTCTCATTACTAAGGTTGCAGACGTATATACTTTCTTTCCCCATCTGTCTAATGCTCTGGAATCTCTGTCAGAGGGAACTGGTTTTTTTGCTGATGAGGCCTTAATCCCTTTGGGTCCCTGAGAAATAGTTTCAGGGTCAGCAACAGGGCTTTTATACAGAAATTTGAGAGAGTCAGGGACCCTGTAATATCTATCAGGTTTAACTGGGGCTGGAGGTAAGGAGTCAGGGTTTAAGCTGGATTCAGTGTAGACATCATCCACAATATCTAACACTGGCAGAATAGCAAGGGGTCTGTTGAGGCAATAAAAGGAAGTCCTTGGAGTAGTCCTCAGACGGAGAGGCTGAGGACTACCCCCCCAAAGGAGTAGTCCTCAGCCTCTCCGCCTGAGGACTACTCCTTTGGGGGTAGTCCTCAGGCGGAGAGGCTGAGGACTACTCCTTTGGGGGGTAGTCCTCAGCCTCTCCGCCTGAGGACTACTCCTTTGGGGGGTAGTCCTCAGGCGGAGAGGCTGATGGAATTGATTCCTCAGCATCAGAACCCTCATAAGGGGGTAAAGAATATCCTAGGTCTGAGGATGAATCTGAAGAAATGGACACCTGGTCGGAAGATTCATAGTCTGCATCCTGTCTGGACCTTTTATCAGGAGGGGGATGGGACCCCCTGATCAGGGTGATTAGGTCTTCGGCTATTTTGAGCATTTGTTTCTTAGGCATGGAAGCCTGTCCTGGAGAATGCTGTATCTGTTTCTTTGTTTTTAAGGGGGCCTTAGACTTAGCAGAGGGTTTAATGGTTAACTGGGTATATGTCTGAAGACACCCTCGGAGGCTGGATTGCTCAGCTACTTCGGTTCCCTCAGCAGGGTTAGTTTCGGTAGGCTGAAAACATAGAGCATCCGAAGGCCCAGCCAGCTCCACGTGGGAGTCAGATGCGGTCTGTGGTTTTGTGGAAGCGGTCGTCAGGGGCTGCGTAGGTGCCTCGCTGAAAAACCGGAGAACCGGCGACCGGCCTAGAAGAGGCCTCGTCATCAGTTTTGGGCCCCGGATGCCTGTCCTTGTCTTTACGTTTTTTTTATGTAATCCTGTAGTCGGGAGTTCCGATGGCATGGTGTAATTGAATTTTCTGCCAAAATAATGTTGGGCAAAAATCAAACCGATGTTTAATAGTGCGCTTGTTAAACCTAGCACAAAACCGGCAACCAGTGACGTTGTGGTCTGGGCCTAGGCATGGAATACAACAGGAGTGGAAATCCTTATGAAGTATTTGCTTCCCTCAAGAAATACAGTTATTAACTTTTACTGACATCGGTCTGAGGCAAGAAATAGATTCCCCAACGGGGTACTTAGCTTTGTAGAAGACTTCGGTTCTGGATTCGGAATGAAAATCTCAGGAGTCGGCCGACCGGCACTTGCGAACTGCTTCTTCTTCGGGCACCACGCGGCAAGAAAGACTGAAGAAAATGGCATTGGCTGCACCTTATATACCCCTGTCGCACTGACGTCAGGGAGGAGGCGACAGCAACCGACGCCGGACCAAGATTTTGGAACTCAGGCCGACTGGGGAACCGCCTGACGGCAGGATAACCCAAGTGTAATGACTGCAGCAGTGTAACACGATGAACATTTGCCAATTTTGAGCAAAAAGTGCTAATTTTCCCCCTAAGGGAACTGCCAAAAGATAAGTGCTTGGTGTAGGCAGAGGGAAGTCATTGGGATTGTTTTCTGTAGGTTTGCGCTTTATCACCTCCTGATTTGGAGGTAGATGCGCCCCATTGCTTTGACCTGTATGAATCTTGTGCCTGGCATCTGGAACCCTTTGGAAATCTGGATTTGCCCCTTTGAGCTCTGTCTGACACAGGAAAGGACCAATTTTTTGTAGGCCAGTGTCTACTGAATCTTGGTGGCTGCACTTGTAAGAAGTCTTTAACAGTTTGCATAGACATAGCTTTTGTCCTCCATTTTCTTTAAAACCTCTTCTGCCTTAATACCAGAGTATCATGCTGTAAAGGTGCATCTAGCAATTTAGCTTTAACATAAGGCAAATTTTGTTCCTTTAGCCAGGCATGCCTCCTAATCACAGATCCAGTAACTGCAGCCCTGCAGGAGGCCTCTAAGGAGTCAAAACCACATTGCAAAGTATGCTTTCCAACTTGTTTAGCCGCATGCAATAATTCCTGCAATTCTTTATTTTCTGCACAATCAGAAATCATCATCATTTTCTGTTTCAGCAATCCCATAACATGTTATTGATACTTAAGCATATGAAATTGGCAGTTTAAGGCTCTGATTGCCAAGGTTGCAGATGTCTAAACCTTTTTTCCCCGATCTGTCCAGTGCCCCTTGAATCCCTGTCAGAGGGGGTAGGGTTTTCTGCTGTTGAGGCCTTAACACCCTTTTGGACCCTATGAAATAGTTTCAGGATAAGCAGCAGGGTTTCTAAATAAAAATTTATGTGAGTCATGGACCCTGTAATATCTGTCAGGCTTACTGGGAGCCGGAGGTAAGGAGTCAGGGGTCAAGCTGGACTCTGAAAACACATCATCCACAATGTCTAAACAGGGGGAATGGCCAAAGGCCTGTGCTGAGGGAGAAGGAGGAAATCCTTGAGCCTCTTTTTTGATTCTGAGAAGTCTTGACTCTCCCAGTGAAAATGCTCCCTCAAAGTATGCAAGGTTTCTCCAAATGAATAATCCTCAGGAGAGGCAGATGGTACAGACTCCTCTGCATCAGAATCCTCATAGGGAGGTATAGATAACTCCTGATCAGAAGAGGAATCAGAAGAAACAGAAACCTGATTTGAAAATTCATAATCAGTGTCTTGCCTAGGCCTCTATCAGGAGGGGGATGGGTACCCCTGATCAAGGTAATAACGTCTTCAGTCATTTTGATCATCTGATTTTTAGACACAGAGGCCTGTGCACGTGGCTCATGCATCGTTTTTTTAGTTTTAGAAGTTGCTTTTGTCTTTGGTTTTGCAGCTGTCGTCGGTTTGATATACAAATGTTGAGGTCTGAATACACCCTCAGAAGCCGGTGCCTGCTCAGCGGCTCCGGACCCATCCGAGGGAGATACATCTGTCGGCCCAATACCTTGCGTATCTTGCGGCATGCCAGACTCCACATGGGTGTCGGTAGAGGCCTGCGACTCGAAGGTAGTGGGTATCAGGGGCTGCGAAAACGCCTCACTGAGTACTGGCGAACCGGCGACTGGCTTAGGAGAAGCATTGTCGTCGGTTTTGGAGCTCGACTGCCTTTCTCTGTCCTTTTCTTTGCATTTTTTATGTACTCCGGTTGTCGGATTGCTATCCGACGACATTTCTGGGTAGTTAAATCTGTTTCCAAAATACTTTGAGGCAAAAATATACTGATGCTTAATAGTGCGTTGGTTAAATCTAGCACAAAACCAACAGCCAGGCACATTGTGATCAGGGCCTAGGCAAGGAATACAGTACAAATGGAAATCCTTATGAGGTATTTGCTTCCCACAAGTAATACAATTATTAACTTTTTCTGACATCGGCTCGAATATTTCAGTAGTCGGCCAACCGGCACTTGCAAAATGCTTCTGCTTTGGGCACCACACGGCAAGAAAGACTAAAGAAAATGGTATCGGCTGCATGTTTTATGCCCCTGACGACCTGACATCATGGAAGAGGAGACAGCAACCGACACAGGACCCAAGACTTTGGAATTCAGGCCGAATGAGGGCAACCTGCCAGCAGATTACCCAAATGTAATGACTGCAACAGTGAAACATGAAGAACATCCACTGATGCAGGGGGGAGAACTGAAGAAAGTTGCAAGCACTGCCGACTTTATAAAGGAGTCCTGCATATCATCCAGGGTTTAAAGGAATGCTGTTACTACACCAATGCTAGTCTTCAAACCAACGAAGAGTCAACTAGTGAAACTTCTGGCTGGTCTAGGAATTAAGACAAATATGGGCTGCCTGCTGTTGCTTAAAAATGTAGGCTGCTTAGAAGCATTGCCATTTTTTCCCTCATTTTTTTGCTCCCTGTCCCTGCAACCATAGGCCACCCTCTTACTATCTGTTCAATAAAGCCCATTCATTTGGCAAGGAGATGAGAGCCCTACAGTCAATTAATTCCTCCTAAGGTCAACAGCAGATATGTCAACCATCCATATGAAAGGTTGTTTCATTTTTAAGGCTCCAACGTCCATAGTATTTGCCTAAAAGTCCACCCCAAGGATTGGTATCAGTGGAAATATCTGAACTTGTGTTTCTCACTTCAGCAAAAATGATGCATCAGGAATGCCCTGACCTTTGAAGCCAGCACACTAACAAGATCTCCAGTCCTTACTGGGGAATCTACAACAGGAATGACTGCTTCAGGCATGCACCTCACACTCTTGTCTCCTAGAAAGGCTAGGATTCTCTGTTATAATCTGCAGTTCATATTTTATAATCTTCAGGAACATATACATATTTCCTAAGTTAACTCGTTTCCCTTACCAGTATTCCCTCAACAGTATACATATACCTTCTCTATCTATACTTGTGTTTTCTATTTCTGTCCATTGACCCACTCATACTGGATTGATAACTCCAGTTTTTCTTCCTTCCACTGCATCAGCACAGCATCTCTTTTTTCCCCCCATTCGTGTCCTTCAGGAAAGTACATTTGTGTACACTTACCATAAATGTAGATGTTCGAGTGTATTCACTGTTGCAGTCATTACATTTGGGTTATCTGCTTGCAGTAGCCCTCAGTCAGCCTGATTAACAAAGTCTTGGGTCCTGCATCGGATGCTGTCCCCTCTTCCATGCCGTCAGGTCATCAGGGGTATAAAACATGCAGCCAATGCCATTACATCAGTTTTTCTTGCCCCAGATGTCAGGTGCCCCCCTAATGGGAAGCAATTAAATCTATAAATACAAGGATATACCTCCAACAAAAAAAGCAAATACACCAAAAAGCTTTTTGAGCATAGAAAGGGAGAGTAGAGGTATAGCCAAAAGAAGAAAGGGGGCTGGAGGGAGGGTAACCAGGACAGCAACAGTGAATACACTCGAACATCTACATCCATGGTAAGTGTACACAACTGTACTATGTTCTTCGTGTTTCACTGTTGCAGTCATTACATTTGAGTAGATTCCCAAAGCTAAAGTTGGGAGGAGGAACTTAAATAGAATTAGGCCCAGCTATAAGGCCCTGCAAGACTGCAGTGGCAAAGCCAACTCTAGATTTAGAGAAAATTGGCAAATGATAATGCTTGGTGAAAGTATGTACAGAACTCCAGGTAGCAGCTTCTAGGATGTCCCTGGTAGGGACGCCTCTGAGAAAGGCTGTAGAGGTAGATGCAGCCCTGGTTGAATGGGGTGTAATGCCCTGTGGGGTAGGTTTTCCATGGTGCATATAGCAGAAATGAATGCAGTGGCCTATCCATTTTGAAATGGTTTGCTTTGAAATAGCTTTCCCTTCTGTCCCTGCAGCAAATGCCACCAGCATTTGTTTAGATTTCCTTTGAGGTTTAGTCCTGTCCAAGTAGAATCTAAGTTGTCTGTGCACATCTAAGGAGTGCAATATCCATTCCCCTTTGTTCTGTGGGTTAGGAAAGAAGGTAGGCAAATGAATGGACTGATTAAGAGCCACACTGGATACCACCTTGGGCATAAAGGAGGGATTGGTTCTGAGTGACACCATGTCTGCATGAAAGATGATGAAAGGCTCCACTGCCATAAGGGCCTGTAATTCAGATACCCTTCTTGCAGAAGTGATTGCTAAAATAAAAACTGTTTTCCAGGAAAGGAATTTGAAATCTGCAGTAGCAGCTGGCTCAAAAGGAGGAAGAGTGAGTTTCTCCAAGACAAAGTTAGGGTCCCAGGCTGGAGTTGGAGCTCTCCTGGGTGGTCTTAAATTTTTGGCCCCTCTGAGGAACTGCTTGAGCAGTGCGTGAGAGGAGAGGTTCTGTGCTATAATGAGCTGAAATGGCTGAGGCATGAATTCTGATGGAGGAAAAAGACAAACCCTTATGAAGCATCTCAGTCACATTTTGTTATATTTTGTACCTCATATTCTACTTAATTTACTGTTTAAATTATTAGCTTAATTAATTGTTTTAAAAGAAAACGTAACTTAAATTGATTAATTGACACGTCACGTTTATATACTGAACAGAATACGAATCGACAACTGTTTGAAAAAGTTTGGCAGAGGCTAAACGAAAGCGCTTACGTATTTGCATTTTATTTTATGGTTTTTAATAACAGTAATAAAAGCTTTGAAGATTCGTTTGTGTTGGTGGATTACCTCCGAGGTTCCGGCCCCACTGTGCTGTGCTTTTTGGTTTTCGAAGTATTGTAGAATCTGAGGTAAATTGGGCACTGCTGCACTCATCCCTTGAGATGGGTTCCAGGCACACAATCTTTTCCATTTTGCAGCATAAGATTTTCTAGTACTAGGCCTCCTTGTCTCTAAAATGATATTTATCACTGATTTACTGAGGGATGGTAAAGGAGAGATTAGGTAATTAGCCAGGCTGCTAGGTTCAGGGCTTGCAGAAGAGGGTGCAGAATCTGGTTCTCCTGCTGAGACAACAGGGAAGGAGTCTGAGGTAGGTGCCATGGGGCCAAGCGTGGCACACTGCGCAAGAGGGGGTACCAGTGTTGGCATGGCCAGTCTGATGCAATTAAAATCGTCCTTGGCTTGTCCTGTTTGATCTTTAGTAGTACCTTGGAGAGCAGTGGCAGATGAGGAAAGGCATAAACTGATAGGTTTTTCCAGCTGAAGGATAGAGCATCCACTTATCAAGTTAGTTTGTGGGGAATCCTTGTGCAAAATGTGTCCAATTGATGGTTCTGGGGGGAGGCAAACAGGTCTATATCTGGGCTCCCCCATTTGCTTGTCAACATGTTGAAAATCCTTGGTTCCAGTTTCCACTCGTGTGAGTCCATGAGGTTTCTGCTTAGTTCGTCTGCCATTGTATTTAGTTTTCCTGGCAGGAACTGAACTTGTAGATTCACTTGGTAGCTCAAGGCTGTGTTCCACAATGCCATGGCTAATCTGCAGAGAGAGTAAGAATGTGTACCCCCTGTTTATGTACCACTTGACAGTGGTGTTGTCCGTCTTTACCATTAGTTGTCCGGGAAGAATGTGGTCCTTGAAGGCTGTCAGAGCATTCTGTACAGCTAACATTTCCTTTTGATTTATGTGCAGGTGCATTTGACTTGGGTTCTATTTGCCCTGAATGCACTTCCCTGCCAGGTGAGCCCCCATGCATAGACTGATGCGTCTGTTGTTAAGGTTTGGGCAGCAACGGGTAGTGTGAATGGTAGTTCCCTGTTTTGGTGGCAGGCCTCTGCCCACCAAAGGAAGTCTAGGCGTAGGCAAGGTATGACAGGAATCATTGCTTCTAAATCCTGAGAATGTTGACACCATAGGCTTTTGAGATACCATTTTAGTTTCCTCATATGCAGACTTGTATATGGAATTAAAAGAAAGCAGGAGGCCATGAACCCCAAGGCTTGCAGTATTAGCCTTGCAAATAGCTGGGTTTTTGTGGCCACTTGTTTGAAGTAGGTTGTCAAATGAATCCGTTTCTCTGGCATGAGGAAAGCCATCTGGGAAGCTGTATTTAAGCTTGTTCCCAGGAATATAATTTGTTGACAGGGTACCAGGTGCGATTTCTTTTCGTTTATGGTGTACCTCAGACAAGTCAGCACTCTTTGAACAAAAAACAGATGATTCAAAAGTATGTCCTGGCTTTCTGCCTGAATTAGACAATCGGACGTCCAGGTATGGGCATATCTGAATATTTCTTTGCCTGCAAAATGCAATGACTGGAGCTAAGCACTTTGGCTTATCTACTGTGCCCAGGGTATTCACAAAGGGCAGTGCAGAGAAAGTACAGTTTTGTACCTACCATAAATGTAGATGTCCGAACTGGATAGCATCTGCAGTCATAACAAGTGGGTTGTCCTGTCGTCAGGCAGCCCTTCAGTCGGCCGGATTCCAAAGTCCGGGTCCGGCTTCGGCTGATGTCGCACTCCACCCGACGTCATCTCTGTTGGTCTTCGGGTATAAAGGCATCAGCCGACGCCATTTTCCTCAGTGTTTCTTGCCCCAGATGCCAGTAGCCCTCTTGCAGGCTAAAATTTGGATAGATGCCAATGTTTCCAAATAGATAGAGGTAAACACAACAATAAGCATGTATGTACATATACAAAAACAAATACACCATAAAAGACTCCCCCCCAACAGCTAGCTATTAGAAGGGTAAACACCCTAGGAGTACCACAGAGGGGATGGTGGGAGGGTAATCCTGACTGCAGATGCTATCCAGTTCGACATCTACATTTATGGTAGGTACAAAACTGTACTATGTCCTTCATGGATGCATCTGCAGTCATAATAATGGGTAGAATACCATAGCCAACTAGGGAGGAGGATAAAGGTAGATTATGGTGTGTTTAGGATCCCTTGCAGTACAGCAGTGGCAAACCCTGCTCGGGATCTGGAATATAGAGGCAAATTATAATGCTTGGCAAATGTATGCACGGAGGTCCAAGTAGCCGCCTCAATAATGTCTTTGGTTGCCACTCCTCGTAAGAAGGCTGTGGTAGTGGCTGTTGCTCTTGTAGAATGAGGTGTTATGTTCTGTGGAATTGGTTTTCCATGGAAGGAGTAACAGAATCGTATGCAATTTCCTATCCATTTGGAGATTGTCTGTTTGGAAATAGCTTTTCCTTCCCTTCCTGTTGCATAGGCTACAAAAAGTTGGTCAGTCTTTCTGCTATTTTTTGTTCTGTCCAAGTAGTAGCGTAGCTGTCTATGTACATCCAAGGTATGCAGTATTCTTTCCCCTCTGTTCTGTGGGTTGGGAAAGAAGGTAGGTAGGTGGATTGCCTGGTTTAAAGACACTCTGGATACCACCTTAGGCATAAATGTAGGATTAGTCCTCATGGACACTCTATCTTGGTGGAAGATTAGGAAGGGTTGCACTGCCATTAAGGCCTGTAGTTCTGAAACCCTCCTTGCTGAAGTAATTGCCAGTAGGAAAGCAGTTTTCCATGATAGGTGTTGTAGGTCTGCTGTTGCTGCTGGTTCAAAGGGTGCTAGTGTCAACTTTTCTAGCACAAAGTTTAAATCCCAAGCTGGTAATGGTGGTTTCCTTGGAGGTTTTACATTCTTGATTCCTCTGAGGAATTGTCTGAGCAAAGGTGAAAAACAGGTGTATCAAAGCTGTATTCTGCTGAAATAGCTGATGCATGTATCTTGATGGAGGAGTAGGACAGGCCTGAATGAAGAAGTTCGCCAGATACTCCAGAATGTTAGGCATATCTATGTTTGACACATCTTTTCCTCTTTCTGTACTCCAGATGACAAACCTTTTCCATTTTCCAGCATAGTTCCTTCTTGTTGAAGGTCTGCGTGCTTCCAGAATAATGTCTTTAACTCTTTGGGAAAGTTCTGGAATAGCTGCTGTTATGTGATGTTCCATGCAGTCAGTTGTAAGGTTTTAGGTTTGGATGTATGATGCTGTAGTTGTTCTGCGCTAACATCAAAGGCATCAGGGAATTGTCCACATATTGTTCGAGACATGCTCCTCAGTAGTGGGTACCAGTGTTGTCTTGGCCAGTTTGGAGCTATCAGGATTATCCTTGGACGCTCTTCCTTGATTTTTAGTAGTACCTTGTGTATCAAAGGAAGAGGCGGGAATGCATATGCTGTTAGGCCTTTCCAGTTGAAAGAGAGCGAATCCACTTTCCATGCTAATGGGTGGAATGTCCTTGTGCAGAATTTTTGAGCTGGTGATTGAGAGGTGATGCGAATAGGTCTATCTGTGGCATTCCCATTTCTTTGAGATGGTCTTGAAGATGTCCGGATGAAGCTTCCATTCGTGGGCATCCAAGTGGTTCTGCTTAATATGTCTGCTAGGGTATTGTCTTTCCCTGGTACAAATATTGCCTGTAACTGGATGTTGTAGCTGAGTACCAGGGTCCACAGCTCCAAGGTCATTCTGCATACGTGCTATGAATGAGTGCCTCCCTGTTTGTTGATGTACCACATGACTGTGGTGTTGTCTGTCCTTATCATCAACTGGCCCTCTTTGAGAAATGGTTTGAACTTTTGGATTGCCAGTTTTACTGCCAGCATTTCTTTTAGGTTGATGTGCAGTTGAAGTTGATCCTGTGTCCACAATCCTTGCACGCATTTGTCCAGCATGTGTGCCCCCATCCTAGGTCTGAAGCGCCTGTTGTGATGGTCTGGCTTGCTTGACATCTGCGAAAGGGTAGGCCTGGGTTTGACTGGCATGCCTGAGCCCACCATAGGAACTCCTGTTTTAAGCATGGAATTAGTGGGATTTCTGTTTCTAGACTGTGTCTGTGTTGGGACCATAAATTCTTTAGGTACCACTGTAGTTTTCTCATATGTAGTCTGGCAAATGGAACCAAGATTATGCATGATGCCATGAAGCCCAAGGCCTGCAGTACTTTTCTTGCTGTTAACTTGTTCAGTTTTGTTAGTGCCAAGAAGTATAGAGGGAGTTCTTTTGTTTTCTGTAGTCAGGAATGCCATTTGTTTTACTGTGTCCAATTCCCCAAGAAAGTCCTTGTTTGGGATGGTATTAGCCTTGACTTTTGTAAATTGACTGTGTATCCCAGTGCTTGTAGCAAGTAAATGATCCTTTGTAAATCTGTTGTCAGCTTGCTTTTGTTGTCCCCTTGTAGCAGGCAGTCGTCCAGGTATGGGTAAATTTGAATTCCCTGAAGTCTGCAATGGGCGATTACTGATGCCAGGCATTTTGTGAATACTCTGGGCGCAGTAGATAAGCCAAAAGGCAATGCTGAGAATTGGTAGTGCTCTGATCCTGCAAGAAATCTGAGGTATCTTCTGCAGATTGGTCGAATGGGGACGTGCAGGTATGCCTCCTTGAGATCTAGAGTTACCAGCCAAGACTCCTTGCCCAGCATGGGAAGAAGTTGCTGTAGGGTCAGCATTTTGAATTTTGGGACAATGATGTATGTATTTAAGGTGGACAGGTCGAGAATTGGTCTCCAACTTTTTCCTTTCTTGGAACTAGGAATAGTCTGGAGTAGAACCCTTTCCTTGCTCTGCTGCTGGCACTCTTTCCACAGCTCTCATGTTTGCTAACTCCATTATCTGGCGTAGAGCCTCTGTTTTTTGATTTGGAGGTAGATTTGGCATTCCTCTTTGACTGGAATAGTGTGGAAGTGAAACCGTAACCTTGATCTATGGTTTGTAAAATCCACTTGTCCTTTGTTATGTAGTGCCAGTTCTTTGAAAATAAGGTTAACTTTCCGCCTAGAGGAGCTGCTATTTGTTCCCTGGTAGGCGGGTTTAGGGTTAAGTCACTGTGGTTGTGTTGATGTAGTGGCAGTGGCCGTGTCTGTGCCTCTGTTGTTACCTTGCCACTGTCTTCCTCTGTAGGCACCTCCTCTGGATTGGTTTCTGCCTCTGGAACGTCTATTCCTGCCCCTTTGAAATTTTGTGGAGTCAGGAAAGGACCAATTTTTGGCAGGCCAGTTCCTGCTAAACCTTGGGGGTTGAACCTGCAAGAAATCTTAACAGTTTGAACAGATTTTGCCTTTTCTTCCATTTTCTTCATAACCTGCTGGGCAGATGTACCAAACAAACTTGTCTTGTCCATAGGAGCATCTAGCAACTTAGAACACAAACTGGCAAAAGCAGCAATCGGAGGCAAACGAAAAGGAATGAAGCAAATAGCGTAAACAAGATTTATTTCCACGCTTTCGTCCGTAGACTTCTTCAGAATAAAAAACACATAACAATAGACTCGTTTAAATACCCAAAGTTAATTAAACAATTTTAAAACTTAATTACAATCAAACTAAATCAATTAAAAAAGGAGTTAACACCATCACTCCTTTTATGGAGATGTAACTTCCTGTTTTTCAAAAAACATTTAATGTTTACTGCTTCGTTGATGCCTGGAAGTTTATCAGCTTTTAATTTTATTTGCCAAAGGGCTTCTCTTTGTAGAATATAATTTTTAAAATCCCCCCCTCTCATGTCATTCTGGCAAACCTCTAATATAGAAAATAAAAATCTTTTAAAATTGTGACAGAGAATGGAATGCTTATATAAAGCATTAGTAAGGTCTTTCTTTTTAATATCATAAAGATGTTCCTTAATACGAATTTTTAAACTCCTGCTAGTCATTCCTATATAGAAAGCAGGGCAAGTGCTACATAAACTAATATACACTACCCCGCTGGTGTTGCAGTCAACATTGTTAGGAACAGATAAAATTCTGTCGTAGGACTCTATACTAATATATGGTCCCACAGAAATGTGTCTGCATATTTTACAATTGTGACAACATTGCATACCCTTTTCAGTGGTTGCGACATTTTTATTGTTATACCAGGTGTGTTTGTACTCTAATATCCTTCTTAAATTACGTGTGTTTCTAGAAACAAAAACCGGTTTGTCACCTACCACCCTAGAAAGGTCTAAATTACCATTAATCACAGACCAGTTTTTCCTGACCACCTTCTGAATGTGTGTTAAATCACTACTCATCTCCATAGAACAAATTAAGTTAGTGTTGGATTTGCCCTTGTCAATATTCCTGTTACTAGTGGACACCCTGTTATTACAGCTTAATCCACTAGAATAATCCAACAAAGCTGGATAGTCAGTTAATCGTCTAGTCTTGATATCTTCACTGGTGTTAAGTAGTATTGATTCGGGGTATCCCCTATCATGGAACAATGAAATGATGAAATCAATCTCATCAGTTAAATCAGTTGATTTTGAGGTCATTCGACAAGCTCTAATCATTTGCCCTCTAGGTATGTTGTTCATAATGTGTCTAGGGTGGTTGCTAGTGAAATGAAGATACCCGTTAGTAAAGGTCTTCTTTCGAAAAATTGTACTGTGAAAGCAATTGTCAATGTTGTCCCACTTTAAACAAACATCTAAAAAATTAACCTCAAGCCCTACTGAGCCCTTAACAAACTTTATATAACTAGAATAGGTGTTCGCCTCTCTGATGAAAAAATCAACTGTGTTCTCATTACCCTCTATGATGAAAAACAAGTCATCAACAAATCTACAGTAAAATAAGATGTTGTATTTCGAGTTAAGAAGTGGAATAAACTCATGCTCCCATTGTGCCATAACAACATTGGCATAAGCCGGGGCGGCTGGAGAACCCATAGCCACTCCCCGCTTCTGCCTGTAGTAAGTTTTCCCAAAAAGGAAAAAATGATTATCTAAAATGATTTCCAAAAAATGGCATATGGTCGCAATAGCGTTACTGGAAAAACCAGTGTGATGGTGATGTAAGAAGCTTCTAACAGCCTCAATTCCCTCATAATGGGGAATGCAAGTATACAGTGATGTAACGTCAATGGTGAAAACAATGTGCTTGTCAGGATTAAATAGATTTACCTGAAAAAATCTATTTAATTTGGTCAGAAAATCCCAGGAATCCTTAATAAAAGAATCATAAGAATGTAATATTGATCCAAGGGCTCCATCAATAATGATGGCCATGCCCTCGGTGATGGAATGGGGTGAGGACACAATAGGTCGAAATGGTGGATCTTTGAGATCTTTATGGGTCTTCGGTATACCGAATATCACCCCAATCCTGGGATCTTCGACCACGCAAAAATCGTAGACATCAATGTTGATGTCACCTGACATTAATGCATCATAAAGTAAGGAATGGATGAATTTCTGTCTCTTAGTTATTTCAAATAAGGGAATAACCTCATATTCATCACAGTTGTTCAAAATCTCTGTCATTTTTGTGTTATAAGAATCCTGCCTCATCACAACAATGTTCCCACCTTTATCGCTTTTCATGTATCTTAATTCCTTGTTCAAGGACTGTAAGTTCTGTAAGGCTTCCCTTTCATCCCTATTTAAGTTACTACTATATCTGTGTTTGTGTTCAAGTGACTTGGTAATATCCTGAATACAGGTGTCCTCAAACACTCGTAAAGTGTGCTGTAACTTAGGTGTTAAAAATGAAGGTTTAAAGAGAACTTTGTCAGTGGTTGCAACGTCTTGCATAATGTACGCCAAATTTAACTTCCTGGTATATTTTTTAATATCCAGAATAGTATTACTGATGTTTGCTTTATTGCTAGGCACAAAATTTAAACCATACTGCAAAACTTTCAACTCACAATCAGTAAACAAATGTCCACTTAAATTAATCACACTAAATAGTTCATGGTCTTTATTCAAGTCTCGTCTCCCGATGAATTTGACCCCAGGAATGTACGGCTTCTTGTAAGGATGCTGGTCTTGTTGGCATAGTTTTTCTTTTGAAAAAAAGGATTCACATTAGAATTTAGTTTAGTCTTAGTAGTCATGTTGGAACTGTCTTTATTTAAAACGGAACTGTCAGTCATGTTGCTACTATCAGAGTCAATAGACACTGTCGCTATAGGTCTAACGTCCGCGTTGGAGGGAGATGAACTGCTGGTAGGTGGAATAGAATCCGAAGAAATTTTGTCATGACCAGTGGTTCGGTTGGCATTCCTAACGTCAAAAGAGGCCCCGGTGTTTAAAACATGCTTGTTGTTGAAATGTGGAGCCTGGTGCTGAAGATGGTTCCTTTTAAAGGACCCAACAAATCCGTTGTAAGCCGTTTTGTTCTCATAGGAAGAAATATCCCTTACTAGTTTTTCCTGCTTCCTATTAATAACATCAGTACAATGCTGCTCAACCTCAATAGATATGATGATAAATGATTAGAGCTTGTCGAATGACCTCAAAATCAACTGATTTAACTGATGAGATTGATTTCATCATTTCATTGTTCCATGATAGGGGATACCCCGAATCAATACTACTTAACACCAGTGAAGATATCAAGACTAGACGATTAACTGACTATCCAGCTTTGTTGGATTATTCTAGTGGATTAAGCTGTAATAACAGGGTGTCCACTAGTAACAGGAATATTGACAAGGGCAAATCCAACACTAACTTAATTTGTTCTATGGAGATGAGTAGTGATTTAACACACATTCAGAAGGTGGTCAGGAAAAACTGGTCTGTGATCAACGGTAATTTAGACCTTTCTAGGGTGGTAGGTGACAAACCGGTTTTTGTTTCTAGAAACACACGTAATTTAAGAAGGATATTAGAGTACAAACACACCTGGTATAACAACAAAAAAGTCGCAACAATTGAAAAGGGTATGCAATGTTGTCACAATTGTAAAATATGCAGACACATTTCTGTGGGACCATATATTAGTATAGAGTCCCACGACAGAATTTTATCTGTTCCTAACAATGTTGACTGCAATACCAGCGGTGTAGTGTATATTAGTTTATGTAGCACTTGTCCTGCTTTCTATGTAGGTATGACTAGCAGGAGTTTAAAAATTCGTATTAAGGAACATCTTTATGATATTAAAAAGAAAGACCTTACTAATGCTTTATATAAGCATTCCATTCTCTGTCACAATTTTAAAAGATTTTTATTTTCTATATTAGAGGTTTGCCAGAATGACATGAGAGGGGGGGATTTTAAAAATTATATTCTACAAAGAGAAGCCCTTTGGCAAATAAAATTAAAAGCTGATAAACTTCCAGGCATCAACGAAGCAGTAAACATTAAATGTTTTTTGAAAAACAGGAAGTTACATCTCCATAAAAGGAGTGATGGTGTTAACTCCTTTTTAATCCTGCTGTCATTCATACCTAGAAAGCAGAAAGACAGGTGCTACAAGTGCTACAGTTTTAAACCTTAATACACTACAGCTGGTATTGCAGTCAACGAGTCATTGTTAGGCTTTTATTCTGAAGAAGTAGGACAAAGCGTGTCTGAAACTCTAAAATTCTGTCTGGTCCCTAAATGTGTCTGCATATTTCTAATTGACAACATTGCATTCCATATTTTCGACAACGATTGCTGCTTTATGCCCTTTTCAAGGGGAGTTTGTGTTGTTATACCAGGTGTGTACTCTAATATCCTTCTTAAATTACGTACCGATGGTTTCTAGAAACAAAACCGGTTTGTCACCTACCACCCTAGAAAGGTCTAAATTACCGTTGATCACAGACCAGTTTTTCCTGACCACTTTCTGAATGTATGTTAAATCACTACTCATCTCCATAGAACAAATTAAGTTAGTGTTGGATTTGCCCTTGTCAATATTCCTGTTACTAGTGGACACCCTGTTATTACAGCACTAGAATAATCCAAGCTGGATAGTCAGTTAATGTAGTCTTGATATCTTCCTGTTAAGTAGTATTGATTCGATCTATCATGGAACAATGAAATGATGAAATCAATCTCATCAATTAAATCAGTTGATTTTGAGGTCATTCGACAAGCTCTAATCATTTGCCCTCTAGGTATGTTGTTCATAATGTGTCTAGGGTGGTTGCTAGTGAAATGAAGATGTAGTAAGGTCTTCTCAAAAATTGTACTGTGAAAGCAATTGTCAATGTTGTCCCACTTTAAACAAACATCTAAAAAATTAACCTCAAGCCCTACTGAGCCCTTAACAAACTTTATATAACTGGAATAGGTGTTCGCCGATGAAAAATCAACTGCTCATTACCCTATGATGAACAAGTCATCAACAAATCTACAGTAAAATAAGATGTTGTATTTCAGTTAAGAAGGAATAAACTCCTGCTCCCATTGTGCCATAATAACATTCTCGGGCTTGAGAACCCATAGCCACTCCGCTTCTGCCTGTAGTAAGTAAAAGGAAAAATGATTCCGCACTTCCTGCCAGGTGAGCCCCATGCATAGACTGATCGTCTGTTGTTAAGGTTTGGGCAGCAGGTAGTGTGAATGGTAGTTCCCTGTTTTGGTGGCAGGCCTCTGCCCACCAAAGGAAGTCTAGGCGTAGGCAAGGTATGACAGGAATCATTGCTTCTAAATCCTGAGAATGTTGACACCATAGGCTTTTGAGATACCATTTTAGTTTCCTCATATGCAGACTTGTATATGGAATTAAAAGAAAGCAGGAGGCCATGAACCCCAAGGCTTGCAGTATTAGCCTTGCAAATAGCTGGGTTTTTGTGGCCACTTGTTTGAAGCAGGTTGTCAAATGAATCCGTTTCTCTGGCATGAGGAAAGCCATCTGGGAAGCTGTATTTAAGCTTGTTCCCAGGAATATAATTTGTTGACAGGGTACCAGGTGCGATTTCTTTTCGTTTATGGTGTACCTCAGACAAGTCAGCACTCTTTGAACAAAAAACAGATGATTCAAAAGTATGTCCTGGCTTTCTGCCTGAATTAGACAATCGGACGTCCAGGTATGGGCATATCTGAATATTTCTTTGCCTGCAAAATGCAATGACTGGAGCTAAGCACTTTGGCTTATCTACTGTGCCCAGGGTATTCACAAAGGGCAGTGCAGAGAACTGACAGTGCATGTAGCCTACTTTGAAGCATAGGTATCTTCTGCAAGACTCCCCGATAGGGATGTGCAGGTAAGCTTCTTTTAAGTCTAGTGTTGCCAACCATGCATCCTTGCCTAGCATAGGAAGCAGCTGGTGAAGAGTCAGAATTTTGAATATTGGAATCACCAGAAAGGTGTTCAGAGTAGAAAGATCCAGGATAAGACGCCATGTATTGGCTTTTCTGGGTACCAGGAAAAGTCTTGAATAGAAACCTTGTCCCTTTTCCTCTTCTGGTACCAACTGAATAGCCCCCATGCTTAAGAGAGAGAGTACTTTTTTTTAGGCCTCTGCCCACTGATTTGGGGGTAGGATCTGGCCACCCGCTTGGTGTTGGTAATGTGTGGAAGCGAAATCTGTATCCTTGGGACACTATATTTAAAACACATTTGTCCTGGGTAATGAGTTCCCAGTTTTTGGCCTGCAGACCAGTCTTTCTGCCTAAAGGAGCATTCAGTAGGGAAGTGCTTGGAAGGTTTAAAAGCAAGTCATTGAGACAGCTTTCCATAGGGGGAGTCTTACTACTACCAGATTTGGGTGCGGAAATCCCCCACTGCTTAGTCTTTTGTGTCCCCCTGGGACTGAAACCTGGGGTTTCTGCTGTGTCTGGGTTTGGCTTGAGAAGACCTGGAAGGGGCTGGAAAGGGCCAATGCCTACTAAAGCTAGGAGGCTGAACTTGCAAGAAATCTTTAACAGTTTGCACAGATTTAGCTTTATCTTCCATCTTTTTAAGAACTTCCTCAGCTTTGCTGCCAAACAGGCGGTCCTGATTCAAGGGAGCATCCAACAGTTTAGCTTTAACATGATCAGGCAAATATTGCTCCTTAAGCCAAGCATACCTTCTGAGCACAGACCCAGTAACAGCAGCCCTGCAAGAGAACTCTAATGAATCAAATCCACATTGCAAAGTATATTTACCAACCTGTTTAGCAGAATGCATTAAATCCTGTAATTCTTTATTTTCAGCACAGTCAGGAATCAACATCATTTTCTGTTTAAGCAACCCAATAACATGTTGTCAGCACAGTCAGGAATCAACATAATTTTCTGTTTAAGCAACCCAATAACATGTTGTCGATACTTTAACATATGAAACTGGCATTTGTTCATCGTGTTACCCTGCTGCAGTCATCACACTTGGGTTATCCTGCCATCAGGCGGTCCCCGCAGTCTGCCTGAGTTCCAAAGTCTTGGTCCGGCGTCAGTTGCTGTCGCTTGCGCCATTTTCTTCAGTCTTTCTTGCTGCGCAGTGCCCGAAGCAGAAGCAGTTCGCAAGTGCCGGTCGGCCGACACCTGAAATTTTCAAATCGAATTTCAGTCCGAAGTCTTCAATAAAGCTAAGTACCCCGTTGGGGAACCTTTTCTTGCCTCAGTCCGATGTCAGAAAAAGTTAACAATTGCATTTCTTGTGGGAAGCAAATACCTCATAAAGACTTCCATTCTTATTGTATTCCTTGCCTAGGCCCAGATCACGACGTCACAGGTTGTCGGTTTTGTGCTAGGTTTAATAAACAAACTATCAAACGCCGTTTTGACTTCACACGACATTACTTTTGTAGGAAATTTAATTATATCATGCCGTCGGAGCAGCCGACGACCGACATGCATAAAAAAAACGCAAGGATAAGGACAGGCAGCCTAGGACCAAGCCAGACTCCGAGGCATCTGCTGGGCCTGTCGCCGGTTCTACGGTTTTCAGTGAGGCGCCTACGCAGCCCCTGACGACCACAGAATTGGAACCTCAGACAGCTGCGGATTCTCAAGCGGAGTGTACTAGGCCGACGCAGCCATTTTCATTATGCCCTTCCGACACCGGAGCAGGAGGAGACCCCTGTGGAGTGAAAACACCGTCGGTTGCAGAAGGTGTCTTCAGACCGACTACACTCACCATTAAGTCTTATGCTAAGCTTAAAACTCCATTAAAACCAAAAAAGACTGTACATCAGTCTACAGTTCAAGGCCCCATGCCTAAGAAACAGATGCTTAAGATGGCTGAAGATTTGATTACCCTAATTAGGGGTTCCCATCCCCCTCCAGATAAAAGACCAAGACAAGAGGAGGATTATGCTTCCTCTAACCAGGTTTCAATTTCCTCAGATTCTTCTGGATCCGCAATAGGATTTTTAAAAAGGAACTTGTGTGAATCAGGAATCCTGTAATATCTGTCAGGTTTTCTGGTAGGAGGCAAAGAATCAGGGGCCAAACTAGACTCCAAAAAGGCATCATCAACAATGTCTAGTACAGGAGGTATAGCTAAAGGCCTTTGCTGAGGCAGGACTAAGAAATCTCGAAGCCTCTTTTTTGAATCAGAAAAATCCTGGCTTTCCCAGTGGATATGCTCCCTTAGAGCATTGTAAGGTTTCACCAAAAGAAAAATCCTCTGGAGGGGAAGCAGAGGGAATAGAGTCCTCATTAGTAGATAAGGGCAAATCCAAGTCATCAGAAGAATCAGAAAAAATCAGAATCCTGGTCAGAAGATTCATAAACAACTTCAGTCCTAGGTCTCTTAGAAGGGGGAGGTTGGCTTCCCCTAATTAAAGTTATAAGATATTCAGCCATTCTTGTTTTTTTTAGGCATAGAGGCCTGAGCATGCGGCCTGGGCGTCGGTTTCTTAGGCATCATTCGAGATTTAGGCCTAAATGAAGAAGGAGGCGTCAGTTTAATATGCAAGTCAGTAGGCCTGAATACACCCTCAGAAGCCGGTGCCTGCACAGTGGCTCTGGACCCATCCAAGGTAGAGACATCCGCAGGTTCCACAGTTGAAGCATTTCGTGGCATACCAGATTCTGAATGGGTCACAGTAGAGGCCTGCAAATCTGAAGTAGCGTGTATCACGGGCTGCGAATACGCCTCACTGAGTACCGGTGACTGGCTTAGGAGAAGCGTCATCGGCAGCTTTGGACCTAGGCTTCCTGTCTCTGTCTTTATCTCTGCATTTCTTTTCGGAATCCTGGTAGTCAGATGGCCAGCAGACAACATTTCTGGATAATTAAACCGAGAACCGAAATATTTAGAGGCGAAAGTATACCGATGACGGATACTGCGCTGATTAAAGCACAAACCCGACAGCAAGGTACGTCGTGGTCAGCACCTAGGCAAGGAATACAGTACAAATTAAATTCTTTGTGAGGTATTTGCTTTCCACAAGTAATACAATTATTAACTTTTACTGACATCGGGACGGAGCAAGAAAAAGTTTCTCCAACGGGGTACTTAGCTTTAGTTGAAGACTTCAGTTCTGAAACTCGAAAACAAAAATTTCAGGAGTCAGCCGACCAGCACTTGCGAACTGCTTCTGCTTCGGGCACCGCACGGCAAGAAAGACTGATGTAATGGCGTCGGCTGCATGTTTTATACCCCTGACGACCTGACGTCATGGAAGAAGGGACCACATCTGATGCAGGACCAAAGACTTTGTTAATCAAGCTGACTGAGGGCTACTGCAAGCAGATAACCCAAATGTAATGACTGCAACAGTGAAACACGAAGAACATCACTACGTCAGACTGTCCTTATGTAAGATATCACAACACCTGCCGCTTTTTATTTTTACCCAGGAGGTCATTTACATTCGATGTTAACATACATTTACCCATAGCTTTAATCTCATTTTTATCTCCTTCTTACCTCCTACTCTCTGTATTAGCATGTTTATATGCAATCTATGACCATATTCTATGCTTGATACTTCTGTTCTTTTACTCTTTAATATTAGGTTACCTCGAAGCTGCTGATTATTTAATAAAAAATGTGTCCAAAACTACTTAAGAAAACTGTCAACTCTAAAATAGAATAAACCTCTTTCAAACTTATACCTATCTTCATTCCTTCAATGCCTTGATCTTCCTATCAAGTACAAGCATCTGCTCTTAAACTGCCAAGTCTATCACTCACTTCTACAACCTTACAGTTCTCCTACTTCTCACCCACTCTTCTGCACTTTTGAACCTCACCCTCCTTAACTTTTGCACAGTTTGCATCCTATATCCCCCCCACCCCTTAACTCAGGTCTTATTACATTTCCTTCAATAATAAACTTTTATCTTCTTTACACACTTTGGATCGCTGGTGTACATTTTGTACATTTGCCTCTCTCATCTCTCTTTCCAACCTCATTCCTCTGGTCCATATATTCAATATTTATGGCCTACATCTTTTATTTATCCTTTAACCTATTATTGCTTTCTGAGTCCTGGTGAATCTACTAGCCTGCTTTCAGACTGGGATTCATGTCCATAATCAGATCCTTCACCTAACCAGTTCAATTTTAGGTCAGTTGAATTTTAGGTCAGTTGACTGTCAGGATTACTTTTAAAACTTTCTGTTGCCTTACCTGTCTGCATCCCACTTTGTGCTCAGCTTGTGGTGGCTACTATTAATCAACTCTCCTTACTTTAGTGCTATACATTTACCTTCATCATACCACCATCTCTCATCTCTGGTCTCAATTATTAATTGTAACTTATCCACCTGTGATTTTGTTTATTCTTTTTACATTCAGTCTCACTTTGACCCTACCGCTTACATTGTGTCACATACAGTAATACATACCCATCTTTCTCTTTCCCATTTACGCACCACGTGGTACATTGGACAACGAGCACCTTTCACCCCTCGTGGTTTCTGTAGCAGTTACAGGTGTTATGATCTCAGGTTACTAGCCCAAGGTCCAACCCTCCCTGGAGGGTGCACCACAGACATATGCATGCACACATTCACTCCTAGGGCCAATTTAGAGTGTCCAATCCACCTGCTGCATGTCTGTGGAATGAAACCAGAGCATCTGGAGGAGACCCATGCGAACTGAGAGAAGACATGCAGACTCCGCACAGAAGGCACCTCAGCTGAGAAATAAACCGGAGAACCTCTTGCTGTGAGGTGACAATGCTAACCGCTACACCGCCCAATACATACCTATACTCACAAGAAAATGAAAAAAAAAACATTTATCAGCTAATGTCCACGTAATGTCCCAATCCCTTGTCATCCTTTAAGGCACTGGGCCCCTGCATATTAAATCAAATATCCAAGAGACTTTTACCTTTATAGTTAAATTCCCCACCAAAATCATTTTCACTATACAGTCTTATGTTTCAGCTTCTTCCTTTACTGAGTCCAGTCTATGTAACTCCCCAAAAACAGTTTGACAGGCTATTTCTGTCCAGTGGTTTTCTTCTTTGTAGCAGTTGTATTTGGTTCTTTTCATCTTCTTTCTGCTATCTCCCCCTGACATTCCATCACTGCTCTGTATCTTTGCAACTCCAATAACACTACCATTGGGTCTATGGATGTATTAGCGCCATTTAGAAAAAAAAAAAAAAAGATGTAAAAAATTGCTGGGTAAAGCATTTTTAATTTAAGGTTCAGCTGCTTACACATTTTACAATAAAGGTAAATTGGCTTCTCTTCATCCGCGTGCTTAAACAGAAATCATGATTGATAAATGTTCCATTCTCCACAACTTGCAGCATTTTCCCTGTCCTTTAGAATAGAGTTAACAGGTGCTCTTTCAAATGGAAATTCTGAACCTTAAGCACTACAGGTTAGGTGTACTGGTGCACCAATCTTGCAAAGACATTCTCCCTTTGGAATATATCAGTGAAAATATCCTCCTGAAGCCTAATCCATTGACTTAGCTGATCAATTACAACACTTCTTCAGTCTTTATCTTCAACCCTCTCCAGCACATTTCAGATTCTTAATGATTATCCTCAACCCTTGCTCCCAAAGTCTTAGACTTTCCAACAAGCACTACTTTTGCTGTTTCCAGGTCAGACAATCTGGACACCATTTCTTCCTCTCCCACCTTTAATGCGGTTAATTCATCAGACTGGTTAGAAAGGACTGACTCCATCTCATCCTTGTCAGTTTTCTTGACATAGTCAAGTAGCAAACCTTCTATTCTCACCACTTAATTGTATAACTTATCTTCTTGCAGAAATCTGCTTATGCTCATCCATCAGTGAAGATGTCTGTGCTTTTAGACTTTGGTGCCCTTTTTCACTGTTGTGGGCCAATGCTTGTGTTGTACCACTAGATCACCTTTTAACATATTCACTACAGCTATTAAGATTCAGTTTCTTGCAAGGGATTATCTTGCACTCGGTAGATATTTTTGAGATGGTTTTATGTATTTTACTGAGCGCTCGCCTTGTGCTGCTCACTTACTACAATAACCAGAAGTCAGCGATGCAGTGTTCTTGGCCTTAGAGATGGCACTGAGGACTTGTTCCCTAGTGATAGTTGGTGAGTTGCATTTGATGGCATTTCCTGAGGGAAGGCTTTGTCGGGGAGAAGAGAGAGAGATGTAAAGTTAGAGCTGAATTTGTCTGCCAGTAGGTTTGCTATATCTTCTGGCTCTCTGTGTTGGTTCCAACAACGAGCTCTGCACACAACTGTGTATTGCCTTCAAGGTTGCGGACATAGCTAGAAAATGCCTTGTCGATTGTCCTTGGGCTGGGAAGCCAGATTTACCTAAAATTTGGCCTTGGTAGAATTTATTTTTCCTCTGTCGGCTGTGGTGGTGCAGCAATTAGAGTTGTCACCGCCCAGTAATAGGTTCTTCGGTTCGATTCTCAGCTGGAGTGCCTTCTGTGTAGAGTCTGCATATCCTCCCTGCGGTTGAGTAAGCTTTAATGACATGCAGGTAAGTGCATGTGCCTTCTGTGAAGGTTGGACGCTGAGCTGGCAACTCGACACCATAAAAATTCCACTGCCAGTCTGCAGGCCGGTGATCCACTATGGTGACCCCTAACTGGGAAAAGTCGAAAGACATTGGTTTAGACTTTATTTGTAGTCTGATTTTTGCTTAGTTTGATGACAACACTCGTACCTTGCTAGGTGCTACACCTCCTAATTTTTGCTATGATTTTCTTCCTTCTATTATGCAGCCCATTAATTATGCGATTCCAGCAGGAAGGCTTTTTTTTGAGTTAGTTCTATACTCATTCTTGGTGGGTACAGCTCCTCTATGCAGGTATTAACATGCTTGCATGGGATTTCTGAGAACAATTCCACACAGGCAGCAGTGTTTCCAGGATTTATGGGGCTTGAAATTATGCCAAATTATCTCTTAATAGTAGGAAGTTAGCCTTGGAGTAGTTCCTGAACATTCCAGGGTTAGCCGGGGTTTTGGGTTTTATTTTTACTTCAAAGGAAACTGCTTTGTGGTCTGACCTTAGAGAACATTACACTGGTGGGGTGTGCAGCACCCTTCTTCAAGATCCAATAAGTTTGTGCATCCCTGGTTGGCATACGGGCAATCTGGTCTGTGCAGTTTGTGTTTACAAAGTTTGTGAATCTATGTGACTGCACATGTGGTGTACGATTCCCAGTTAACAGTGGGGTAATTAAAGACACCCATGAAGACAAGTGTCTCCGGTGAGCTAAAATACGTGCTATGGGTTTTCTGAGTCATACAGGGGGACCTATAACTTGTAAGAAAGTGGTAAGGGATTTTGCCTAAGGAGAAACTCCAATGCATTGCTCTGTTTGACCAGCCTCGAGGTATATTTATTTTTAATGTACACTGAGGCATCTCCATCTTTAATCTCTGCCTGTGTAGTAGCTGGTATAAATGTGTGGAAGGCTTTTTAGTCTTCCACTGCTGGGATGCTCTCAGTGGTTTTAAACCATGACTCAGTGACTGCACAGATGTCAGCATTCTCTAGGGTGAGAAGAAAGTACAGTTGTGTACCAACCATAAATGTAGATGTTCGAGTGTATTCACTGTTACAGTCATTACACTTGGGTTATCCTGCTGGCAGGCTACCCACAGTCTGCCTGAATTACAAAGTCCTGGTCCGGCATCGGTTGCTGTCGCCTCTTCCCTGACGTCAGTGCGCCAGGGGTAAATAAGATGCAGCCGATGCCATTTTATTCAGTTTTTCTTGCCCCAGATGTCAGGTGCCCCCAAAAGGGTCGGTTAAAAATATTGCTTATAAAAAGCATGCACTAAAATAAACATTACCTTCCTCTACAAGCAAATACACCACATAGGTTGCATAAAATAGAGAAGTACAGATAAGTCCCAGCAAAAAAAGGGGGATGGTGGGTGGGTAACCTGGACTGCAACAGTGAATACACTCTAACATCTACATTTATGGTAGGTACACAACTGTACTATGTTCATCGTGTTTCACTGTTGCAGTCATTACACTTGGGTTGAATCCCAAAGCTGAGGTTGGGCGGCTGGGTCTAAATAGAATTAGGAGTGGCTATGAGGCCCTGCAGAACTGCTGTGGCAAAGCCTGCTCTGGATTTAGAGTAAAGAGGTAAGTGGTAGTGCTTAGTAAAAGTGTGCACTGAAGACCAAGTTGCAGCCTCCAAAATATCCTTGGTTGGTACTCCTCTGAGGAAGGCTGCTGAGGTGGCTGCTGCCCTGGTCGAATGTGGTCTAATGCCCTTAGGCACTGATTTGCCATGTTGTGAATAGCAGAAACGAATGCAGTGACCTATCCATTTTGAAATAGTCTGCTTTGAGACCGCCTTTCCTTGTGATCCTGCAGCATATGCCACTAAAAATTGCTCAGTCTTTCTGAAAGCTTTAGTTTTGTCCAAGTAGAAGCGTAGCTGTCTGTGTATGTCCAAAGAATGCAGAAGTCTCTCCCCTTTATTCTGTGGGTTTGGGTAAAAAGTAGGCAAATGAATGGTTTGGTTAAGAGCCACACTGGACACTACCTTAGGCATGAATGTTGGGCTTATCCTTACAGAAACCCTGTCTGGATGGAAGATAATAAAAGGTTCCACAGCCATTAATGCCTGTAACTCTGAGACTCTTCTTGCTGAAGTTATTGCTAGGAGCAGAGCTGTTTTCCATGATAAGAATTTTATCTCAGCTGTATTGGCTGGCTCAAAAGGAGGCAGTGTGAGTTTTCTGAAGACAAAATTGAGGTCCCGTGTAGGTATTGCTGCTCTCCTTGGTGGTCTTATGTTTTTGGCCCCAACGAGGTACTGCCTAAGCAATGGATGTGAAAAAATAGGTGGATCCGTATTGTTGTTGTTTCTTTCGGCTTTTCCCAGTTAGGGGTCGCCACAGTGGAACTCCGGTCCGCTAATGATTGGTAGTTGATTTTTACGTGCCGAGTTACCAGCCCTGATGCACAACCTTCAACGAAGGTACGCCCATTCACGCATGTCTCCACGCAGAAAACGCTCTAGCTGAGAATCGAACCGGACAACGTCTTACTGTGAGACGATAATGCTACCGCAGCACCACCAATGAAATGGCAGAGGCATGGATCTTAATTGATGAGAAGGATAGGCCTTTGTCCAGCATCTCAGTTAGGTATTGTAAAATCTGAGGGATATTTGGTGCAAGCATGTCAATTCCTTGTGCCTGGTTCCAAGCACAGAATCTCTTCCATTTTTCTGCATAAGATTTTCTGGTGCTGGGCCTCCAAAATAACATCCATAACCGCTTTAGAGAGAGGTGTATTCGGAATGGTTACACTATCCGCCATGTAGCTAGATTTAGAGTTCTGAGCTGGCTGTGCAGGATCTGATTGTTTTGTTGGGTCAGTAAATGAGGAATTTGAGGCAATGTCCAGGCTAGGCCTTGAGACAAGCTCCTTAGGATTGGGTACCAGTGCTGGCGTGGCCAATCTGGGGCAATCAGTATCATTTGTGGCTTCTCTTGTCTGACCTTGAGGAGTACCTTGGGGAGGAGAGACAGTGGAGGAAAGGCATATACTGTAAGGTTGTTCCAGCTGAATGACAAAGCATCCACTTTCCATCTGTCTGGGCATCCCCATTTCCTTGTTATCATGTTGAAGATTTGTGGATCTAGTTTCCACTCGTGAGGATCCATGAGGTTTCTTAGTTCGTCTGCCAGAGCATTTGTTTTTCCTGGCAGGAATTGTGCTTGGAGGTGTACTTAGTACGTCAATGCTGTGTTCCACAAAATCATGGCTTGTCTGCAGAGAGGGTAAGAATGTGTACCTCCCTCCTTGTTTATGTACCACGTCTGTAGTATTGTCCGTCTTTATCAGCAGCTGTCCTGGATGAAGTAGGTCCTTGAAGGCTGTCAGGGCATTTTGTACAGCTAGCATCTCTTTTTGATTGATGTGAAGATGCCTTTGGCTTGCAGGCCATGTGCCCTGAATACATTTTCCTGCCATGTGGGCCCCCCAGGCATAATCTGATGCATCTGTTGTTAGTGTTTGCCTGGCTGTGGGTAAAGTGAATGGCTGTCCCTTGTTGTGGTGACAGGCCTGTGCCCACCATCAAAACTCCTGTTGCAGGCAGGGAATGAGTGAAATTAATGATTCCAGGCTGTGGCAATGTTGAGTCCAAACACTTTTTAGATACCATTGTAGCTTCCTCATATGCAGTCTTGCATATGGAATTAGCAGAATGCAGGATGCCATGAAGCCCAGAGCCTGCAGAATTCTTCTTGCAGATAACTGGGTCTTTGTTGCCATGCTTTTGAAGAAAGAAGTCAGTTGCCTTTGTTTGTCTGGCGTGAGATAAGCCATCTGGGCAGTTGTATTTAAGCTTGCACCCAGGAATATTATCTCTTGAGAGGGTACTAGTTTTGATTTCTTTTCGTTTACTGTGTACCCTAGGCAAATTAGTAATCCTTTTACAAACACCAGATGCTTTAGTAGAATGTCTTTGGTCTCTGCTTGAATAAGGCAGTCGTCCAAGTAGGGATATATTTGAATTCCTCTTTGTCTGCAAAATGCAATTACTGGTGCCAGGCATTTTGTGAAGACTATGGGCACAGTAGATAAGCCAAAGGGCAGTGCAGAGAATTGGTAGTGCATTGAGCCAGCTATGAATCTGAGGTATCTTCTGCAAGATTGTCTGATTGGGACATGCAGGTATGCCTCTTTGAGGTCCAAAGTTACAAGCCAAGCTTTCTTGCCCAGCATGGGCAGAAGCTGCTGCAGAGTCAACATTTTGAAATTTGGAACATCCAGAAAAGTATTTAGAATAGACAGGTCCAGAATTGGTCTCCAGGCTTTGTCCTTTCTTGGCACTAAGAAAAGTCTTGAGTAAAATCCTTGTCCCTGCTCTTGTTGTGGCACTGGCTGAATAGCCCTCATGTTCATGAGAGATGAAACTTGTTTTTGTGCCTCTGCCCATTGATTGTGTGGCAGGTCTGACATACCTTTTGCCTTTGGAAGGGTGTGAAAGTGGAACCTGTAGCCCTGAGAGACTATATTTAAGACCCATTTGTCCTGGGTGATCATGTGCCAATTTTGTGAAAAAAGTGCAAGCTTTCCCCCTAAGGGTGCTGCCAAAAGATAAGTGCTTGGCATTGGCAGAGGGAAGTTATTGTGACTGTTCCTATATGGCTGTGATTTGTCTTCTCAGCTTTTGGAGGTAGAAGCACCCCATTGTTTGTGCCTGTATGAGCTCTGGGGCTGTTGTCTGCCTCTAGGGCGTCTGTATCTGCCTCTTTGTGGCCTGTCTGACACTGGAAAGGACCAATTCTTAGAAGGCCAGTTCCTGCTAAATCTGGGTGGCTGTACCTGTAAGAAATCCTTTACTGTCTGCATGGATTTAGCTTTATCCTCCATTTTCTTCAACATCTCTTCTGCTTTAACACCAAGCAAAGTATCATGCTGTAATGGAGCATCCAATAATTTTGCTTTAACATGATCAGGCAGATTCTGTTCCTTTAACCAAGCATGCCTTCTAATGACAGAACCTGTAACAGCGGCCCTGCAAGAGGCCTCCAGTGAATCAAAACCACATTGCAAGTATGCTTTCCCACTTGTTCAGCTGCATGCAATAAATCCTGCATTTCCTTGTTCTCAGAACATTCGGAATTTGTCAACATTTTCTGTTTTAGTAATGACATTAAGTACTGCTGATATTTAAGCATATGAAACGGACAATTTAAAGCCCTTACAGCCAAGGTAGCAGAAGTGTAAACTTTTTCCCCCCATCTGTCCAGTGCCCTTGAGTCCCTATCTGAGGGGACAGGGTTTTTTGCAGTAGAGGCCTTGACCACTTTGGGACCCTGAGATACAGTTTCTGGGTCAGCAGCAGGGTTTTTATATAGAAATTTATGAGAATCTGGAACCCTGTAGTATCTGTCTGGCTTAACAGGTGCAGGAAGTAAAGAGTCAGGAGACAGTTCAGACTCTGAAAACACATCATCTACAATGTCTAGAACAGGTGGAATAGCAAGAGGTCTGTGCTGAGGTAGTAGAAGAAAGTCTCTGAGCCTTTTCTTAGATTCTGAGTAATCTTGGCTCTCCCAGTGGAAATGCTCCCTCATGGTATGCAGGGTTTCCCCAAAGGAATAATCCTCAGGAGGGGAAGCTGAAGGAATAAATTCTTCAGCATCAGAATCCTCATAGGGAGGAATAGAGTATCCCTGTTCTGAAGAGGAGTCAGAGGAAATGGAAACCTGATCAGAGGAATCATATTCAGTGTCTTGCGTAGGCCTCTTATCAGGAGGGGGATGGGAACCCCTGATCAAAGTAATTAGGTCTTCGGCCATTTTGAGCATCTGTTTCTTAGGCATGGAAGTCTGTCCTGGAGAATGTTGTACTTGTTTCCTTGTCTTTAAAGCTGTTTTAGTCTTTGTCTTGGATGCTGAAGTTGACTTGATATAAAGCTGTGTAGGTCTGAAAACACCCTCAGAAGCCGATGCCTGCTCAGCGGCTCCGGACCCATCGGAGAGAATAGTTTCCGAAGGCCCAATACCTTGAGTATCCAGAGGCCTAGTTGTCTCCACGTGGGAGTTGGAGGCGGCCTGTGGCTCTGAGGTAGCGGGTGTCAGGGGCTGCGAAAGAGCCTCACTGAGAACCGGCGACTGGCGTAGAAGAGGCTTCGTCATCGGTTTTGGACCTCGGATGCCTGTCCTTTTCTTTTTCCTTGCGCTTTTTATGAACTTCGGTCGTTAGCTGTTCCGATGGCATTATATAGTTAAACCTTTGGCCAAAGTAATGAAATGCAAAATCGTACAGACTCTTAATAGTGTGTTGGTTAAATCTAGCACTAAACCGACAACTAGCAACATCGTGGTTAGGGCCTAGACAAGGAATACAGTAAGAATGAAAATCCTTATGAGTTATTTGCTTCCCACAAGAAATACAATTGTTAACTTTTTCTGTCATCGGTCTGAAGCAAGAAAAAAGTTTCCCCAACGGGGTACTTAGCTTTATTGAAGACTTCGGATCTGAAATTCAATTTCAAAAATCTCAGGAGTCGGACGACCGGCACTTGCGAACTGCTTTTGCTGCGGGGACCACGCGGCAAGAAAGACGGAGGAAAATGGTGTCGGCTGCATCTTATATACCCCCCCTGGCGCACTGACGTCAGGGAAGAGGCGACCGCAACCGACGCCGGACCAGGACTTTGGAATTCAGGCAGACTGCGGGTAGCCTGCCAGCAGGATAACCCAAGTGTAATGACTGCAACAGTGAAACACGATGAACATCTTGTATGGAGTGGAGTTTCTGTTTAGACTCCTGGCAGTGAGCAGTAACACCTTTAGATTTTGATGTTGGAAGGATTTACAGGTTGGCATTGCCTTAAAATGATACTATGAGGGAGGACAATTTTTTCACTATCTGAAAACCTGCAACAGAAAGGTGCAAAACATCCCTGGCAAAGCAGTATGGTCTGTTGAAGACAGTCTTCCATGCTGACAAATATTACACCCCCTTAGAATGACATCAGAAACTAAGCCAATTATTAAAGTTAGTCATCTCCTGTTTGTACTATGGGATCATCCTTGGAAAAGGCAGAATGCTACTAGACTCATACCAACCTGGGACACGTATTCTGAGAGCACCATGTCGCTCTTTATACAGTCTAGGAAGGTACGTCTCAGATCATTTACACCCACATGGACTATGAATGAGTCATACTGGTACCTGTGGTCCAATGACCTGTGTGTGTGTGTGTGTGTGTGTGTGTGTGTGTGTGTGTGTGTGTGTGTGTGTGTGTGTGTGTAATATGGCTGATCCTGGCCCGATAAGTTAATGACCATGTCTTTCTCCTTACTCAGCTTGGTGAGAGGAACATCAGTGTCTCACAATGGAGGCTCCCATGACCAGAATGTTGGGTTGTTTGGTGGTGTGCCTTATGGACTAAACAGGTAGAGGCTCCACAAAATGTTGCTGCACATGTTAATGAGGGTGCTGTTTTGAAACGGTGCATTTAAGGCTTCTAAGGGCATTTCCTACATGTGTTTCATCTTGGAGGTCTTAGGGGTTTAGGAAGGTTACAACAAAGTTGTTGCCCCTTGCACACATAGGTACTGGTGAAATTTCAAGTCACTTTTACTGAAAAAATGTCAACTCAAGGTGCCAGTGTCTATACAAGGAACTGACAGACACTTGAGGGAAACTACTGCAGTAGACTGATGATTTCTCTCTCTAAATAATTCATCCATATTCTGAACTTAGGTTACACAGTAGCTAATGAAGCAGTACTTACTGAAAAGAAAGAATTAGCTTTGTCAGTGATGATGAACAGTGGGGCTTCACCTGATTGGTTACAACTAGTGAAGGTCTCACCACAGCTTCAGACTGTTGGAACTCAATGTCCCTTTGTTTCTTCTCTCACAAGAAGCAAAACAGCAGCAGCAATCCAAGATGACAATCAGGCCACAGGCTCTTTGGTAATGAGCAGTATCTTGTCATCCTAGATTATGCAGGGGTCTGCAGGCTTGTTTCAAAACTTTTTTTCTGGTAGATGTCTTGAACAATGACCAGACCAGTGAAGAATATCCTAGTCAGATACTCACTGCCCAATGAGAGACATGCAGGAATCAATCTTCTGTTCCTCTCATCAGGAGCAGAACAGTAGCTTAAATTCTAAGCTGGCTCAAATGAAGTCATTATCAGGCTTTCTGGTGATAAGCAGTCTCTGGGAAATAATGTCCCTATGCTCCTTCTCTCACCAGAAGCACTAATCCAGAGACGAATATTGAGAAGTAGAATGTGGGCTCTTCAATAACTTGTCGGCTTGGAGTCTTGGACCAGATGTTGCAGATTTTAAAGGTAAAATGGGGGGGGGGGGGAAACGGGTTGATAACCCAAGACTTGGTGTGCACTAAGAAGTTGGGAAGATATAAAACAGGAGGTAACCTGAGCTTTAGAAGTCTATGAGTAGAGCCACTAATTTTAAAAGAGCAAGATGGATTGGATAGAGGGGGCATTCAGTATTCCGGCTATATGGCAGTGTATGAGTGAGTGAGAGGGCATATAAATTAAACAGCTTAAAAGGGAGTGACATCACAAAATGATAATTTCATGCTTACTGACCACAGCCAGTAAAATAGCACAGGGAAGGAATTATGTGGTTAAATTAACATATAGGGCGGGCAACTAAAGGGACAATGAGTTTAATAGCACACCACCACCAGAGTAAGACGCATCTTTGGTTTCTTTCCTAGTTTACATCTGAAATACAAAACAGACTGCAATTAAAACACAGTGCAATGAAAATACTCCACAAAATAGATAAAAGCCATAAAGCAACACAAAATACAAGAAAGCAATAGAAGGAAAAACAAACTAACCTTTCCTTCACAGCAGTCTATGGCAGAGTCTGATTGAGTTTTTACACTAAACGAATATCCCAAATGTAGCTTTCAAACCCTGCACTGCATGTGCTGTGCTTCACAACTTATACATTCAGTGTTTCTTAGACTTAATAACAATGTAATAGACCCAATTGTAGAACTACCTACTAGAAGTTCTAATATCTGTGGCCTGGATCCTTACCAACCTAGTCCCTACCTGTACCCCACCCCACATTTCCTCATCACTGGTTAAATCAGATCACAAATTAGTCAACGTCTGTCAGACCTACTGGTACCACTCTACCATCAAAAGATCATTTTAAGGACTTCTCTTGAGCAAACCTACTTCAGCTTGTAGAAGACCCTGTAAAAAGATTCAACTAAAAGATTGTTTTATTCACCTCCAAGTTTTACCAGTATCTCTAAACAGCTAAATAGAAACGTCTGTACTCACCCGCTCTAAATATAATGGTAAACTAAGGAATAAACCTGTTGGGTAGAACTCCCACAATAAGAAACTGTATAACAAAAGAAGGAAAATTAAAAGTTCTAAGATATTCCCACCCTCCTCTCTAAAGCCCACATTGAAACATACCAGTTAACTTAAAAGTACTAGACAGAAACTTAAAACAGAGTGCAAACTAGAGCACGATAGAGATACCAAAGCAAACTACAAATCTTTTTTTCAGCTATGTCAGGGAATTAACTCATTAACCCCGAGTGCCATCACATAGCATATTTTTACTTATATGCGAGTGCTCTCTGAAGCACTACAAATTGTATACTGTTACATCCGGGTGCCTTCCACAAGCGCTAGTTAATTTATACTCATATTTCAGCTTGACTCTAAAAAAAAATAAGTTGAAAAAGTGCCTGAACTTTGTCAGTTACCTTCTCAACTTATTTTTCATGGTGGAGTTGCCAGGTGTTCATATTTGAAGATTTTTAGAAAATTGGCTTGTTACCTCACATAAGACTAAGTATATATATATTCACTTTTTAATTAAATGCATTATTCTGGTTAATTTATAAGCACTACTTAAAATGTACATACTCTGTCATATAACTGCTCCGAGACTCATCCTACACTTACATAAAGAAGTACTGTGAAGCCCACTTCCTAGGGACAACAGATGCAATACGGGTTTCATCTCGATCTTTTCAAACTCCACTATTTAGCCTGTCTTTTTAAAATATAAAAGGAAAGCAGTGGCTGATTAAATGCATAGGTGTTAAATGTTAAGAAAAGACAGAGAGAATCAAGTACAGCAGTAACTGCAATATCAGCACTGTACTGTTCCATACTGGTCGTTTCCTGCAGTATCGGCAGAATATGTAAAGATCTGTATCAATAGCTTCATTCAGATCTCTCTCTGTTCAAGAATCAGTAAAAGCACATGTCGTTCATATTCCTAGTGTGCAAAAAAAAATGCATTACACTCCTTGTTTGTTTCATGAAATTTCAAGTTCGTTTGCATCTGAAACATTTCACCTAGGCAGCTTAGAACTACTTGTCCGGATTACGCTTAGCATGTTTCTTATGTTCATACCTGACTGAAGTTAGCTGAAGTATATTACAAAGCCCCAAGTGCAGGTGCTACTTAGTGCTTTTTTTTCAGGATAGAGGATTCTTTTCATCTTTACATTCATGAAAATCTCATTGAAGGTGCAAGGAGCGGGCTTGCAGAGCTTGATAAATATTAGCTCGTCTCTGACATCAACTGCAAACTCTCAATCTCTTATCTCTGAAACCAGAAACAGATTACCAGGTACTGTTTTTAAAATATTAGAATTGCTAACTTGATCTGCAGGCAGAATAAGAGAATGTGAGTTAACACACATTTTTGGAACTAAAATAAGTAAATAAATTATGAGAGTAAGAATTAAGTGTAATTCACTACATCATGTATCTTTTTTAATACTACTCATTGCCAAAGAAAATGTGCGATGGTACGGCAGCTTGCCATAATTTTAAATAATGTAAACATCTGAGGTACAGAGACTCAGCAGTTAAATGATCAGAAAATGTTGCCATAAGCAGAAAATAAGATGTTCACATTTATTGACTGAGAAGTGAACACTAACAGATTAATTAGCATTAATATTGCATGTTAATCAAACAACCAACATACAGGGGTATAGCCCTAGCCAATGAGGCAGATCCTCCATGAAGCAAATGTAATAATGGGTGCAGTTATAGTGGTGTAAATGGAGGCACTGGAAAAGCAATTTTCAATTAGTAGATATGAGAATAAAATGAACAAAACCTACTGAGCAGGGAAGGAAATGCTAACATCTAGCTAAATTAAAGGCAGACTGTATTCTTTTAAGCGCATGTTTAATTTATTTTATTTTTATTTTACATTTGTTGACCGGGCTGGTCCAACTGGATGTATGTCCATTTTCAGCAGAGGCCCGGGCAGAAAAGCTCCAAGTGAAAACATTAATAAACATGGTTACAAATATAGGTCAGAGAAAAATAATAGCATTAGCATATTTTTACAGTGGCAACAATAAGCAATTAATTACCAATAGAGGGAGTTCAAATTGAGCATGATAGTAGAAAAGTAAGTTTTAATAAAGGTTTGTATGCATGACAAATGAGAGCACTAGGAGCAAATAGCAAGCTAGTCAGGGTTAGTACAGGGGCAGAGCCAGTGAGTTATGATATATATGTTCTACATTTTTGTAGTGCAGAAGTGCACCATCTAAAGCTGGTGGTAAATAAGGTAAGACTCCGCTTCACAACAGAGTAGAATGTTGCAGACTGAAAGTATATTTATTTTATCTATGTTTTGCAAAGCCAGTCCACTGGGGATGACTGTCCCCCTTCAGGAATGACTTGCAGGCACTGTCTAGTTAAGTGGCTTTCTTAGAATCACACAGGCAAATGGATATTGAGGGAATAAAAACTTGCTCCTTTGCCTAAGAAAAGCATCTCAGAAGAACTCCAAGCCTTAATCCTGAGAACTAATTGCCAAATGATGTAAGTATATTAGCATACTCACAATAAAATCAGTATTAACTGCTGCTCATGTGGTTTACTGGTTATGGGTTTAGTTTTCTGAGTTAACTTCCTGATAAAAAAATAAAAGTTGATTTCTTTCTTTGGCATATCAGTTAGCACAGAGGGTTAAGATGGTGAGCTCCTAACAACATGCTTCCTATATTTTAGGGTTCAGTTCCCTCAGTTACTGTGTTACTCCTGAGCAAGTCCCAAGGCAGTGCTATGGGGCATTTAGGAAGTTCGGCTAGTCTCCTCGGTGGCCTTGTAGAACTAATGCTTAGTAACTACCTATGATCAAAACAATACCTTTAAATTATGCTTGTGTTCCGATTATGAACATATCATGTCTTCATGCTTTACATGATTTGCTTTCTACTGTTTTTTTTTTTTTTTTTTTGTTCTCAGTGTAGGGATGTAGACCTAAGAGCTCTCACCATTTTTTTATATATATGTACCCTTTTGTTCTAGCAACCATAACAGCTTTATTATTGTATTTTTAAGGCAGCAGATAACACAATAATCCTACACATTTATGAGGAAGATTTATACTTTTACCATCTGGGATTTCCTTCATGGAGAATGAAAATGATTCTTAATGGACTAGCCACAAGCATGTAACTATGTTGGGACTTTAGTGTGTGGTTTAGTTAACGTTTTTAAATGTGGTACACTTCCTTCTATGCATATTACTTTTCTTTTCTTTGCTGCTTTCAGCGTTTGTGTTTATGGCAGTCACAGACAAGTGCATCCGGAGAGCATTATGTCCTTGC
Organism: Protopterus annectens; assembly: GCF_019279795.1. Classification (NCBI taxonomy): domain Eukaryota; kingdom Metazoa; phylum Chordata; order Ceratodontiformes; family Protopteridae; genus Protopterus; species Protopterus annectens. The sequence continues at coordinate 531,636,781 of NC_056746.1, forward strand.
CTGTGTAATGTGTCCCTCCTAATAGTGAAACATCTTCATAAGATCTAATGAGGTTACTAGGCTATTGGCCCTTATAAGCCTAGCCAATAGTTTAACCCATATTTAGACAAGTTAGCACCCAAAGCCCCCTGTCCAGCAGGGACACAGGTGGAATCCCAAAAATGTATTTTCTGTTTCCCATCCAGTTATCCAGGTTGCGCTTAAAAAGGGATAATGAGGTACTCTGGCTGGACATGGAGAGGGAGTCTATTCCACAGATGGGGGAGTCTCTGGGGCACAAATCTGTCCTGCCAACCAGTCTTACTGACATCACAGACCAGGTTGAGGTAACGTTTATGGGTTGCTCAAGTGAAGCTTGACTTGCAGATATGCAGTAGTCCCACCAAGGTGGGGTCTGAGATTACTTTATATGCCAAACAGAGGTCATCCCTGAGGAGTCTGTATGAAACTGAGTAGAGGGATAGGGCTTTTAGCCTATCTATATAAGAGATCTTTATCTCTAATTTCATAATTGGTTAACTTAACTACATTTACAATGTAAACACATATATCTTTGATACCTACTGTGAAAGGAGTGTTTGCTAATACCTGGCTTGAGTTTATTGCTGTTGGTACCTGTTGCTACCTTGTGCTTTGTGCTACACTGCTGTATCTGTGCAGCTGTCATTTGTTATGGCAGTGATATACATGTAAGATATTTGATCATTTCACATCTGACCTAGGTTTATATGCTAGTGCTGCAGTTGTGTACATCTTATAGATGTGTTCTGCTGCCTGCTTTGTTATACCAGCCACTTTCTCAAGTCCACTGAACTCTGGCCATGCATCCATCGGTTAACCATTGGTGGGCTACCAAGTTAATTGTCTGGTGCTTGGACAACTGTATAAGGCACCTAGTACATCTCTGTACATTTGTACTGTAAGCCTGTATGTGGACGTTTGGTGTGTGTGTGTGTGTGTGTGGGGGGGGGGGGGGGGGGTGCAACAATGCCTGCATTTAATCTTTACTGGTTTGACCTTGGACAATTTTGTACTGAATATGGTACATCTCAGTACACACACCTCTTGTGTCTGGGTTTACTTATGAAAATATATGCATGTTTGTAGTATATACTGCAGATTTTTGAGCATGACAACAAATTAGGGGAAAAAGTCATAAATACAAATGTACAGATGAGAGGCTGTGGCCTAGGGAAGAGAGTGAGTAAGGAACTGAAGAGACTGCAGAACATCTTTTGATTGGGTGTTCATGTATCAAAAGTCTGTTTGTCAGTCATGTGGAATTTAGCTGTGAGGAAGGGCTCAGTAATATAAATGTGTTATAGTATACTGACTTACTCTGGGTTTTCCTAACAGAAGGTATTGACTCAGTCTTACATTACATCTGCACCAAGAATGTAAATAATTGTTGACATAACCTGTTGAGTAGACATTAACACCTGTGTGTGAGCATGCAGAACATTGCAGTAATGAAATGCAACTCATTATCACATACTTAATTTATAATATGTGTAGTTACAGTAGAACACCGAGTCATTATGACTTGTCAGGTAAAACTCTTAGCAGCTCCCATTGCTATTCACTTTACTAAGAGTCGTTATCACACTGATAAATGCACATGCCAGATTTTGGTTTCTGTCAATGTGGTGGAGTCATGCTTAAGTCCCCCCCCCCCATTTTCTTTCTCATTGTTATCATTGGTTCTATTGTAAGATACATACAAAGGTATCCATTGTGGCTATATGGTTCATATTTCTGAGAAATACTGCAACTGAATATCATATCACATAACAGTTTACTGTATCACACACTCAATATATAGCGTTCTGCAGTGTTGCTTTTCAACTGCTTCTTCTATGCAGGTAAATAACATCAGATTGTTCTATACGGCTGCGTTTTTCAGCTGTGATTTCGTGGGGTCTATATTAGATCACCGAACGCTTAAAAAAGCAAACGGTGATTAATCAACCCTATGTAAGCAAAAGCTTACAATGTTGAACTGTCAGAACAGCGATTTTTTTCGCTGTCCCAACAAAAATAATAAATAAAAAACAAAACACTTTAAACATTACATTAAGTGGGGGGATTTGCCCCCCCCTACTTAAATATACCAACTCTGAGACCGCACTACAGTGCCGAAAATGGCAAAGTAACGATACAGCCAAGCAAATTCTTTCCCAGGGAAAGAATTTGCTTAAAAGCTGCTTCGATATTTTGCCGTTTCAGTCTTTTAAGTTCAACCAAAATGCATTCGAAAGAATGCGTCTTCGGTCTTCTAACAGGAACCCGATTTCATGTACTCATATGTATAGAACCAATTTTCATATCTTGTCTAAGTTCTTAGGTTGGTACTAGGCTATCAACCCTAGGGCCTACACAAGCCTAGCCATAACAATTCCCTGGCTATTTCTTCCCACACTAGTTACTTCCCTGGACCCCTGTCTAGAAGGACGACTGACGTGATCCTCAGGGTGAATTTCCTTTCTCCCATCCAATCGTCAAGGTTCCTTTTGAAGATGGCCAAAGAGGCGCTCTGCTTGACATGTATGGGCAGTCTATTCCAGAGTCTGGGGAGTCTCTGGGTAAGGAACCTATCCCCTCCAGCATGTTTTGTTTATTGTGATGACAAGGTTTAGATCCCTGAAGCGTGTGGCTCTGACGGATTGGGATTTCTTTAAGACTTAGTAGCATGTCCAACAGCTCTGGGTTTGACATGGCCTTGTATGTTAAGCAGAGATTGCCTCTGAGTAGACGATATGCGACAGAGTGCAGCTGGAGTTTTTTAAGGTGGTTAGCATATGGCATCTGCTTTAGGCCTGTGATTCTTTTAGTAAGGTATTTCTGCAGTCTTTCCAGTTGTTGCACATGTCTTGAGAGGTACATACCAAATGGGGCATTGTATTCTATAATGGGTCTAATGAGGGATGAGTACAGTGGGACAATGACCTCCTTTTTTCTGGATGAAAAGCCCTTAGTGATGAGGTGTGCCACATAGGACTTCCTGAGTCCCCAAGTTTCTTATCACACTTTCGGTTCATATTTTTGTGAAATACTGCCTGTTAGGAAACTTGTCAAAATGCCGAGTAAAACCTCACTTTAAAAGGGTAATGGAGCTATCTGCATGCTGTACATATGTACAGATATCACAGTTTGTTTAGGACTTAGGTTATGAAATTTATGATATTTTCTATATTTTGGAAAATAACTTTGCTAGGGAACATGTCAACATGCTAAGTAATACCTCATCTTGAAAAAGTATTAGTACTTACAAGATGATAAAATAACTATCAGTTTGTTCTGCAAATGTACAGATACTACAGTTTGTTTAGGACTTAGGCTATGAAAATTATGATTTTTTTTATATTTTGGTAAATAACTTTGCTAGGGAAGATGTCTGCATGCTGAGTAAGGCCTCAGTTTGAAGACAATATTAGTCCTTACAACATGGTAAAAGAACTGTCTGTATGCTGTACATATGTACCGATATCACAATTTTTTTTTAGGACTAAGGTTATGAAAATTATATTTTTTTCATATTTTAGTAAATGACTTTGCTAAGGAAAGAGGTCAATGTGCTAAGTAATACCTCATTTTGAAGAAAGTATTGCTATTTACAACATGGTAACAGAAATGTGCCTATGTGCTGTACACATGTACATATAGCACAGTTTGTTTATGTTATGGAAATTATGATTGTTTTCATATTTTGGTAAATAACTTTGTGAGGGAGCATGTCAACGTGCTAAGTAATACCTCGTTTTGAAGGCAGTATTACTACTTACAACATGGTAAAAGAACTGTGCCCGTGGGCCGTACACATGTACAGATATCACAGTTCGTTTAGGGCGCAGGTTATGGAAATGATGATTTTTTTTCAAATTTTGAAAAATAACTGCGAGCGAACATGTCAATGTGCCAAGTAATACTTAATTTTGAAGACCATATTAATAGCTACAACATGGCAAAATAATTGTGCCTGTATGCATGTATGGATATCATAGCTTGTTTAGGACTTAGGTTTTTGAAATTATGAATTTTTTTTCGGTAAACTTTGCAAGGGAGCATGTCAATGTGCTAAGCAATACTTCATTTTAAAGAAAGTATTACTACTTACAACATGGTAAAAAAAAAGTACAGATGTGCACACTTACCATAAATGTAGATGTTTGAGTGTATTCACTGTTGCAGTCATCACATTTGGGTTACCCCTGCCAGGGTAGCTCTTGGCTGGCCCGAATACCAGAGGCTTAGTACTTCTGCGTCGGTTGCTGTTGGTTCAGGAATGAAGTCAGGTCGTAGTGTAAAGTAAGGCAGCCAACACCATTACATCAGTTTTTCTTGCCCTGTCAGGAGCCCCCAAGTGGGAGCCAAGTTATGGTGGAAGAACCCCACCAGCAGAAAGTAAATACCAAAAAGTTCCTTGTAAGGAGAGAGAGGGGGGGGTGGAGGGAGGGAAACCAGGACTGGAATAGTGAATACACTCGAACATCTACATTTATGGTAAGTGTACACAACTGTACTATGTTCTTTGTGTTTCACTGCTGCAGTCATCACACTTGGGTTGATTTCCAAAGCTGAGGAAAAGGGTGGAAGCAGTCAAGGAGACTAGGGGCTGGCTAAGATGCCCTGCAGGACTACAGTGGCAAAGCTTGCCCTGGATTTGAAGAAGATAGGCAGGTGGTAATGCTTGGTGAAAGTGAGAAGAGATGTCCAGGTGGCAGCCTCCAGGATGTATCTGGTGGGGACTCCTCTGAGGAAAGCTGCAGAGGTAGAGGCTGCTCTGTTATAGCGAGTCCTGACCCCCTTAGGGGGAGGTTTCTTGTGTTGCTTGTAACAGAAATGGATGCAGTTTGCTATCCATTTGGAAATGGTTTGTTTAGAGATGGTTTTGCCCTCTGCCCCTGCAGCAAAGCTGACTAACAATTGATCAGTCTTTCTAAATGATTTAGTCCTGTCTAGACAGAATCTGAGCTGCCTGTGCACATCTAGAGAGTGCAGGATCCTTCCCCCCTTGTTTTGTGGGTTGAGAAAAAAGGTGGGCAAATGAATTGATTGGTTGAGAGCCACACTGGACACCACTTTGGGCATGAAGGATGGGTTAGTCCTGAGGGACACCCTGTCAGCATGGAAGATGACGAAGGTCTCTACAGCCATGAGGCTTGTAGCTTGGAGACTCTTCTGGCTGAAGTAATGACCAGAAGAAAAGCTGTCTTCCAGGAGAGACATTTTAACTCTGCTGAAGATGCTGGTTCAAAGGGGGGCAAGGTGAGCTTTTCCAATACAAAGTTTAGGTCCCAAGCTGGAGTAGGTGCTCTTCTGGGTGGCCTCAAGTTGCTAGCCCCTCTTAGGAATTGTTTGATCAGAGGGTGTGAGAAAAGGGGGTGCTCAGTGTGGAAATGAGCAGATATAGCAGAGGCATGAATTTTAATACAGGAAAGAGAGAGACCACTGTGTAGCAGGTCAGCTAGGTAATCCAGGATAAGAGGTAGGGAGGGCTGTGCAGTATCAGCTCCCTTAGCCTGCATCCAGGTGCAGAAACTTTTCCATTTGTCAGCATAACAACTTCTAGTGCTAGGGCGTCTAGCCTCACGTAAAGCATCTAGAACCTGTTTACTGAGGTTGGCAGATTGATCAGTGGTCAGGGAATAAGCCAGGCTGCCAAACTGAGGATCTGCTATTGGGGATGCATGAATTCTCCTTCCCTCTGGGTCATGAGGGATGGGGTCTGAGGGAGATGCCATGGTGGCAGTGGGGACAGGCTGCGCAGCAGTGGGTAACAGTGTTGGCGAGGCCAGTCTGGAGCAATCAGAATAGTCCTTGTTTGTTCCTCTCTTATTTTGAACAGCAATCTGATGATGAGAGGTAGTGGGGGGAAATGCACAGACCGAGAGATTAACCCAGGGGAAGTATAGGGCATCCACTTTCCAGGCCATGCAGTGATGCTCCCTGGTGCAGAACTTGGTGAGTTGATGGTTTGTGTGGGAGGCAAAGAGGTCGCCCTTCGGGGTGCCCCATTTCTGAGTTATTAGGGTGAAGGTTCTTCAGTCTAGCTGCCACTCGTGTGGGTCTAGAAGATTTCTGCTTAAGTGGTCTGCCAGAGTGTTTAGAGAGCCTGGCAGGAATTGTGCTAACAAGTGGAGTTGCATGGCAGAGGCTGTGTGCCAAAGGGTCATGCCCAGCCTGCATAGAGCGTAAAAGTGAGTCCCTCTCTGCTTGTTTATGTACCACATCACTGTGGTGTTGCCTGTTTTGATCAGAAAAGCCCCTGGGTAGAGAAGTGGTCTGAAAGTTGTCAATGTGTGCTGGACAGCTAACGTCTCTTTTTGGTTGATGTGCAGATGGATTTGCTGTGGGCTCCATTGGCCCTGTATGCACCTGCCGTCCAGGTGTGCACCCCAGGCATAGTCTGATGCATCTGTGGTGAGGGTCTGGGTGGCAGGGGTGGTGTGAAAGGAAGTACCTTGATGTGGGAGCATGCTGCTGCCCGCCAAAGGAAATCTTTCCTTAGGCAAGTTATCACTGGTATAAGAGTTTCCAGGTGTTGAAAGTGTTCACACCAAAGGCTTTTCAGGTACCACTGAAGTTTCCTCATATGCAGTCTGGCATATGGAATGAGTAGAATGCAAGATGCCATGAACATCAGAGCTTGCAGGATTTTCCTTGCAGATAACTGGGGTCTGGTGGCTAGTTGAGAGAAGTAGGCGATCAGGTAGTTTTTTTTTTTCTGGCATAAGGAATGTCATCTGGGATGCTGTGTCCAGGCTTGCTCCCAGGAATATAATCCTTTGGGTGGGTGCTAGTTTGGAATTCTTTTCGTTGATAGTGTACCCTAGGGAGGTCAGTAAGGACTTTACAAAGGCCAGGTGCTTGAGCAGCTTTTCCTGACTGTCTGCCTGATTTAGGCAGCCTAAGTATTGTTAAATTTGAATATTCCTTTGTCTGCAAAAGGCAATGGCAGGAGCCAGACATTTTGTGAAACCTCTGGGAGCAGTAGATAAGCCAAAGGGAAGCGTAGAGAACTGAAAGTGCAGAGATCTTGCCCTGAAATGTAGATATTTCCTGCATGATTCCCTGACAGGAATATGGAGGTAGGCCTCTTTTAGGTCAAGGGTGGCTAGCCAGGCATCCTTGGAGAGCATGGGTAGCAGTTTCTAGAGGGTGAGCATTTTGAATTTTGGTATCACCAGGAAGGTGTTTAGAATGGAGAGACAGAGGATGGGGCACCAGGTCCCCTCTTTTCTGGGTACCAGAAAAAGTCTGGAGTAGAAACCTTGGCCTATCTGTTCTGCAGGAACGTGCTCCACTGCCCTCAGAGAGCAGGGAAAGGACTTGCTTTTTGACCACTCCCCACAGGTTTGGAGGTAGATCTGGGATTCCTTTCGGGGTTGGAAGAGTGTGGAAAGAAAATTTGTATCCCTGGGACAATATGTTGAGCACCCAGCGGTCATTGGTAATGGTGGCCCAGGTGTTTGAGTGGAAGGAGAGTTTTCCTCCTGGGGCAAGTGCAGGTGGGCAGATGGAGGAGGTGGGGGTGGAGAGTCATTGTGAGCTCTTACCATGACGGGCTGGTTTTGAAGAGGAGAAACTCCACTGCTTTAATCTCTGCATTCCCTGTGGCTGCTGTCTGGGGGGGGGGGTCTGCTTCCCCGGGGTCTGGGCTGAAATGACCTGGTGGGGGCAAGAAAGGACCAGTGCTTGGAGGGGCAATGCCTGCTGAACCTGGGTGGCTGGACCTGTAGGAAATCCTTAACTGTCTGCATAGATTTAGCTTTTTCTTCCATCTTTTTTAAGACCTCAACTGCCTTGGTGCCAAATAAGTTGTCTTTATGCAAGGGTGCATCCAATAATTTAGATTTGACATGGTCTGGCAAGGGCTGTTCCTTGAGCCAAGCATATCTTTTAAGGACAGAACTGGTGACTGCTGCCCTGCAAGAAGCTTCTTGGGCATCAAAACCACAGTGTAAGGTCTGCTTAGTTACTTGACTTGCAGAATGCATTAACTCTTGTAATTCTTTAGATTCTGCACAAGCAGGAAAGGAAGACACTTTTTGTTTGGGGAGTTCCATGGTATGTTGCTGAAATTTTAGCATATGGAACTGACAACTTACTGCTCTGATAGCAAGAGTAGAAGAGGTGTATACTTTTTTACCCCATCTGTCTAGTGCTCGGGAATCCCTATCTGAGGGGGTGGGATTCTTAGCTGAGATTGCTTCAATTCCTTTAGGCCCTTGAGAAATTACCTCAGGGTCAGCAGTAGGATTTTTGAAAAGAAATTTGTGAGAGTCAGGGACTCTGTAATACCTGTCAGATTTTCTGGGAGGAGGAGGGAGGGTGTCAGGAGTCAAACTGGATTCCAGGAAAACATCGCCCACAACATCCAAGACTGGGGGAATGGCCAGGAGTCTGTGCTATGGAAGAACTAAGAATTCTCCGAGTCTCTTTTTAGACTGAAGATAGTCCTGGCATTCCCAATGGAAATGTTCCCTTAAGGTATGAAGGGTTTCCCCAAAGGAAAAGTCCTCGGCTGGAGAGGCTGAAGGAATGGATTCCACTGCATCAGAATCCTCAAAAGCAGAGAGGGGTTGCAGGTCTTCATATTCAGATGCATCAGAGTAATCAGACTCCTGTTCAGACAAAACTACTGGGGACAGATCTCTTTTTCTTTTGAAAGGGGTAGCTTGGCTTCCCCTGATCAGCATAAGGTCTTCCACCATTTTAAGCATTTGAGATTGAGGCAAGGAAGCAGGTGCCTGAGATTGGGTCATCAGTTTCTTGGGTCTGGTTCATACCCTGGTTCTTAGAAACTTGGCAGTTTTCGAAAGAACAGTAGTTGCAGAAAGAAGTCGTTTTTTGTTTTGAGAATCGGTAGTGCAAAGTAATTCCTCAGAAGCCGGTGCCTGCTTAGCAGCTCCAAACCCATCCAAGGAAGAGACAACTGCAGGATCCTTAGTCAAAGAAGAGTTTTGCGGCATACCAGACTCCGAAAGGGTCTCAGTAGAGGCCTGCGAATCCACAGAGGTGGGCATCAGGGGCTGCAAAAGCACCTCACTGAGCACTGGAGAACTGACGACTAGCTTAATGGAAGTGTCAGTAGGTTTGGACCTGTGCAGTCTGTCTCTGTCTTTATCCTTATGTTTTTTCAGAAGATCTGCTGTAGGATGGCTTACCGAAGCCATATCGGAATTCAAGGACTTTAAGCAAAAATATCTAGCTACAATAAGGGCCTGATGACGTACCGTTCTGGCGTTAAACAAAGCACAAAAGTGACAGCAAGGGACGTCGTGGCCTGGGCCCTAAGCAAGTGACGCAGTAAGAATGAAAGTCTCCATGTGGTATTTGCTTTCCACAGGTGAGACAATTGTTAACTTTTTCTGACATTGTTTAGAGCAAGAAAAAGGGAACCCCCCCAACGAGGTACTTAGCTTTACAAGACTTGAGCTTCAATTCAGAAGACGAAACTCCAGTAGCGGCCGACTGGCACTCGTGCGAACTGCTTCTACTTCGGGCTCCACAGCAAGAAAGACTGATGTAATGGCGTCAGCTGCCTTACTTTATACTACTGACAACCTGACGTCAGTCCTGAAGCAACAGCAACTGACGCAGAAATACTAAGCCTCTGGTATTCAGGTTGGCTGAGGGCTACCCTGGCAGGGATAACCCAAATGTGATGACTGCAACAGTGAAACACAAAGAACATCTGTGCCAGTGTGCTGTGCACATGTACAGATATCACAGTTTGTTTAGGGCTTAGGTTACGGAATTATAACTTTTTTTCATATTTTGGTAAATAACTTTGCGAGGGAGCATGTCGATGTGTTAAGTAATACCTAATTTTTGAAAACAGTATTACTCCTTACAACATGGTAAAAGAAAGTACAGTTGTGTAAACTTACCATAAATGTAGATGTTCGAGTGTATTCACTGTTGCAGTCATTACATTTGGGTTATCTGCTTGCAGTAGCCCTCAGTCGGCCTGATTAACAAAGTCTTGGGTCCTGCGTCGGTTGGTGTCCCTTCTTCCATGACGTCAGGTCGTCAGGGGTATAAAACATGCAGCCGACGCCATTACATCAGTTTTTCTTGCCCCAGATGTCAGGTGCCCCCCAAATGGGAAGCAATTAAATCTATATATAAAAGGATATACCTCCAACAGAAAAGCAAATACACCAAAAAGCTTTTAGAGCATAGTAAGTGAGAGTAGAGGTATAGCCAAAGGAAGAAAAGGGGACTGGAGGGAGGGTAACCAGGACTGCAACAGTGAATACATTCAAATATCTACATTTACAGTAAGTGTACACAACTGTACTATGTTCTTCATGTTTCACTGTCGCAGTCATTACATTTGGGTAGATTCCCAAAGCTAAGGTTGGGAGGAGGAATTTAAACAGAATTAGGGCCGGCTATAAGGCCCTGCAAGACTACAGTGGCAAAACCAGCCCTGGATTTAGAGAAAATTGGCAAATGATCATGCTTGGTGAAAGTATGTACAGAACTCCAGGTAGCAGCTTCTAAGATGTCCCTAGTAGGGACGCCCCTGAGAAAGGCTGCAGAGGTAGATGCAGCCCTGGTTGAATGGGGTCTGATACCCTGTGGGATAGGTTTTCCATGGTGCTTATAGCAGAAATGAATGCAGTAGCCTATCCATTTTGAAATGGTTTGATTTGAAATAGCTTTCCCCTCTGTCCCTTCAGCAAATGCCACCAGTAGTTGTTCAGATTTCCTTTGAGGTTTAGTCCTGTCCAAGTAGAATCTAAGCTGTCTGTGCACATCTAAAGACTGCAGTATCCATTCCCCTTTGTTCTGTGGGTTAGGAAAGAATGTAGGCAAATGAATGGACTGATTAAGAGCCACACTGGATACCACCTTGGGCATGAAGGAGGGATTGGTTCTGAGGGACACCCTGTCCGCAAGAAAGACAATGAAAGGTTCCACTGCCATAAGGGCCTGTAATTCAGATACCCTTCTTGCAGAAGTGATTGCCAAAAGGAAAGCTGTTTTCCAGGAAAGAAATTTTAAATCTGCAGTAGCAGCTGGCTTGAAAGGAGGAAGAGTGAGTTTTTCCAAGACAAAGTTAAGATCCCAGGCAGAAGTTGGAGCTCTCCTGGGTGGCCTTAAATTTTTGGCCCCTCTGAAGAACTGCTTGAGCAGTGGGTGAGAGAAGAGGGGAGGCTCTGTGCTATAATGAGCTGAAATGACTGAGGCATGAATTTTGATGGAGGAAAAAGACAAGCCCTTATGAAGCGTCTCAGTCAAATATTGTAGAATCTTAGGTAAATTGGGCACTGCTGCGTTCATTCCTTGAGACTGGTTCCAAGCACAGAATCTTTTCCATTTTGCAGCATAAGATTTTCTAGTACTAGGCCTCCTTGCTTCTAAAATGATATCCATCATTGATTTATTGAGGGATGGTAAAGGAGAAATTAGGCAATTAGCCAGGCTGCTAGGTTCAGGGTTTGCAGCTGAGGGTGCAGAATCATGTTCTCCTGCTGAGACAACAGGGAAGGAGTCTGAGGCATGTGCCATGGAGCCATGCGTGACACACTGTGCAAGAGTGGGTACCAGTGTTGGCGAGGCCAGTCTGGTGCAATTAAAATCATCCTTGGCTTGTCCTGTTTGATCTTTAGCAGCACCTTGGAGACTAGAGCAGAGGCAGAGGAGGAAAGGCATAAACTGATACATTTTTTTCCAGCTGAAGGATAGAGCATCCACTTTCCAAGCTTGTTTGTGGGGAATCCTTGTGCAAAATTTGTCCAGTTGATGGTTCTGAGGGGAGGCAAACAGGTCTATATCTGGGCTCCCTCATTTCCTTGTCAACATGTTGAAAATCCTTGGTTCCAGTTTAAACTCGTGTGGGTCCATGAAGTTTCTGCTTAGTCTGTCTGCCAGTGTATTTAGTTTTCCTGGCAGGAATTGAGCGTGTAGATTCACTTGGTAGCTCAAGGCTGTGTTCCACAATGCCATGGCTAGTCTGCAGAGGGGGTAAGAATGTGAACCCCCCTGATTGTTTATGTACCACATGACAGTGGTGTTGTCCGTCTTTACCATTAGTTGTCCTGGAAGAATGTGGTCCTTGAAGGCTGTCAGAGCATTCTGTACAGCTAACATTTCCTTTTGATGTATGTGCAGGCACATTTGATATGGGTTCCATTTGCCCTGAATGCACTTCCCTGCCAGGTGAGCCCCCCATGGATAGTCTGATGCGTCTGTTGTTAAGATTTGTTTGGCAGGGGGTAATGTGAATGGTAGTCCCCTGTTTTGGTGGCAGGCCTCTGACCACCAAAGGAACTCTAGGCATAGGCAAGGTATGATAGGAATCCTTGCTTCCAGATCCTGTGAATGTTGACTCCATAGGCTTTTGAGATACCACTGTAGTTTCCTCATATGCAGCCTTGCATATGGAATTAGAAGAATGCATGAGGCCATGAACCCGAAGGCGTGCAGTATTTGCCTTGCAGAGAGCTGGGTTTCTGTGGCCACTTGTTTGAAGTAAGTTGTCAAATGTATCCGTTTCTCTGGCGTGAGGAAAGCCATCTGGGAAGTTGTATTCAAGCTTGCTAACAGCAATATAATTTGTTGACAGGGTACCAGGTGGGATTTCTTTTTGTTTATGGTGAACCCCAGACAAGTCAGTACCCTTTGAACAAAGGCCAAATGACTGAAAAGAATGTCCTTGCTTTCTGCCTGAATTAGACAATCATCCAGGTATGGGTGTATTTGAATATTTCTTTGCCTGCAAAATGCAATGACTGGAGCTAGGCACTTTGTGAATACCCTGGGTGCAGTAGATAAGCCAAAGGGCAGTGCAGAGAACTGATAGTGCATGTTGCCTGCTTTGAAGCGTAGGTATTTGTCTGCAAAACTCCCTGATAGGGATGTGCAGGTATGCTTCGTTTAAGTCTAGTGTTGCCAACCATGCATCCTTGCCTAGCATAGGAAGCAGCTGGTGAAGAGTCAGCATTTTGAATTTTGGAATCACCAGAAAGGTGTTTGACATAGAAAGGTCTAGGATAGGATGCCATGTATTGCCTTTTCTGGGTACCAGGAAAAGCCTCGAATAGAAACCTTGTCCCTTTTCCTCTTCTGGTACCAACTGAATAGCCCCCATGTTTACGAGAGAGAGATGGAGTACCTGATTTTGGGCCACTACCCACTGATTTTGGGGTAGATATGGCCATCCGCTTGCTGTTGGTAATGTGTGGAAATGAAGCCTGTATCCTTGGGACACTATATTTAAAACCCATTTGTCCTGGGTAATGAGTTTTCAGTTTCTGGCCTGCAGACCAATCTTTCCGCCTAAAGGAGCATTCAGTTGGGAAGTGCTTGGAAGTCTTAAAAACTAGTCATTGAGACGGTTTTCCATAGGGGGGAGACTTAATGCTCCCAGGTTTGGGTGCGGAAACCCCCCACTGCCTAGACTTGTGTGTCCCTTGGGACTGAAACCTGGGGTTTCTGGTGTGTCTGGGTTTGGCTTGAGAAGACCTGGAAGGGGCTGGAAAGGACCAATTTTTAGAGGGCCAGTGCCTACTAAATCTAGGAGGTGGAACTTGTAAGAAATCTTTAACAGTCTGCATAGATTTAGCTTTATCTTCCATCTTTTTAAGAACTTCCTCAGCCTTGTTGCCAAACAGGTGGTCCTGATTTAAGGGAGCATCCAACAATTTAGCTTTGACATAATCAGGCAAAGATTGCTCCTTAAGCCAAGCATGCCTTCTGAGCACAGACCCAGTAACAGCAACCCTGCAAGAGGCCTCTAATGAATCAAATTCACATTGCAAAGTATGTTTTCCAACCTGTTCAGCAGAATGCATTAAATTCTGTAATTCTTTATTTTCAGCGCAGTCAGAAATTATCATTTTCTGTTTAAGCAATCCAATAACATGTTGTTGATACTTTAACATATGAAACTGGTAGTTTAAAGCCCTAAAGGCCAAGGTTGCAGAAGTGTAAACTTTCTTACCTCATCTATCCAGCGCCCTGGAGTCTCTATCTCAGGGTGTAGGAGTTTTAGCAGTAGAAGCCTTAATGCCTTTGGGTTCCTGTGAAATAGTCTCTGGATCCGCAATAAGATTTTTAAAAAGGAACTTGTGAGAATCAGGAACCCTGTAATATCTGTCAGGTTTTCTGGGAGCAGGAGGCTAAGAATCAGGGGCCAAACTAGATTCTGAGAAAGCATCATCAACAATGTCTAGTACAGGATGTATAGCTAAAGGCCTATGTTGAGACAGGAGTAAGAAATCCCTAAGCCTCTTTTTTGAATCAGAAAAATCTTGGCTTTCCCAGTGGAAATGCTCCCTTAAAGTATGTAAGGTTTCACCAAAAGAAAAATCCTCTAGAGGGGAAGCAGAGGGAATAAGAGTCCTCTGCATCAGAATCCTCATAAATAGATAAGGGCAAATCCAGATCATCAGAAGAATCAGAAAAATCAGAATCCTGTTCAGAAGATTCAAACAACTTCAGTCCTAGGTCTCTTAGAAGGGGGAGGTTGACTTCCCCTGATTAGAGTTATAAGATCTTCAGCCATTCTTATCATTTGTTTTTTAGGCATAGAGGCCTGAGCATGCGGCCTGGGCGTCAGTTTCTTAGGCATGGTCTGAGATTTTGGCCTAAATAAAGGAGGAGGCATTGGTTTGATATGCAAGTCCATAGGCTTGAATACACCCTCAGAAGCCGGTGCCTGCACACCGGCTCCGGACCCATCCAAGGTAGAGACATCCGCAGGTTCCGTGGCTGAAGTATCTTGCGGCATACCTGACTCCGAATGCGTCTCAGTAGAGGCCTGCAAGTCAGAAGTAGCGGGTATCAGGGGCTGCAAAAGCGCCTCACTGAGTACCGGTGAACTGGCGACTGGCTTAGGAGAAGCTTCGTCAGCAGCTTTGGACTTCGGCGACCTGTCGCTGTCTTTATCTTTGCGTTTTTTCGGAATCCCATCAGAAGACTAACCAACGACATTTCTGGATAATTAAACTGAGAACCAAAATATTTAGAAGCGAAAATATACCGACGACGGATAGTGCGCGGTTTAAGTAAAGCACAAAACCGACAGCAAGGCACGTTGTGGTCAGGGCCTAGGCAAGGAATACAGTACGAATGAAAATCTTTGTGAGGTATTTGCTTTCCACAAGTAATGCAATTATTAACTTTTAGTGACATCGGTAAGGAGCAAGAAAAAGTTTCCCCAACGGGGTACTTCGCTTTAGTTGAAGACTTCGGGTCTGAAACTCGAAAATGAAAATTTCAGGAGTTGGCCAACTGGCACTCGCAAACTGCTTCTGTTTCGGGCACTGCACGACAAGAAAGACTGACGTAATGGCGTCGGCTGCATGTTTTATACCCCTGACGACCTGACGTAATGGAAGAAGGTACAGCAACTGACGCAGGACCCAAGACTTTGTTAATCAGGCCGACTGAGGGCTACTGCAAGCAGATAACCCAAATGTAATGACTGCAACATTAAAACATGAAGAACATCTGCATCTGTATGGTGTACTCATGTACAGATATCACAGTTTGTTTAGTTTTGTAGGATTACGAAAATTAAACATTTGCCATATTTCTCCTTATTATGCCCATATCTTTGCAAGGGAGCATGGTGACTACACACATGATGCATCATTTAGAAGCTGACATTGAGCCACACAACTTGTACACTGATATGTAGTCTCTGTTTGTTACAGGTGATGAGATATTATGCTTTATCAATTATGAGAAATATCATATTAATCATATTTCTGTGACTATATCAGTAAATGAGAATCACACAGTAATGGTTAAGGTATAATTTTAAAGCTGACACTCATACAAACAAATTAATTACAAATTGTATGGGTCTACATGGTACCAAGATATTGTGATTTGTTTTACCAAAAAGGTAAAAAATATGCATAATATCAGCATTCCTTGGCAAATATTTAATAATTACCTGGACACACGCTATCAACATTTACACTGTTGGAAAGGACAACATCTGCTGAACAACTTTCGCCTTTACATTTTTAGTCTAGCTCTTATGGTTAAAGAGTTATGAACATTTGTTTTCTGCATGGTATTACAAATGGATTATTTGAAAATGAGCTCAGGCTGCACTGTTGTTCCTATGGTGGAAGTAAGCAGGCAGCATTTTCTGACCTGCTCCGGAGTGAATGAGTTAAGTAACAATATTCAACAATGCACTGAGCTCATCCATAATCCTATACATTCCAATACCAAGGATATAGCTAAAAATTGGTATAATGTTTAAGGTGCAAACACAAGGTCCAGGGTTTGATTCTCACATGGGGTAATTGGCTAGACTTTGGCTCACAAAGGCAGTTAGCCTAGTATAATCTATGAACCTATGAACCAGCAGATAAATTTAGTGATAACTTTACACCACACACCCACACTGTTGCCATCCAATATCCCTGAAAATTTAGTTTCTCCCAGATATCTGTTAAGGATTAAAAATACTTCTGTGGGACCAGATAACATACCAGGCTGCATTCTCATCAATGCGGCATGTACACTATATCGGTCTTAACTTTAAACTGTTCAGCCTCAGTGTATCCACTAGGTAAGTGCCTGCTGTCTGAAGAAAGTACAGTTTGTCTAACACATACCATAAATGTAGATGTCGGAGTGTTATTCACTATTGCAGTCATCACCTGTGGGTTATCCCTGCTGTGGTAGTCCTCAGCCGGCTCAAATACCAGAATCAATGTTTTTTGTGTTGGTCGCTGTCGCTTGTTGACTGACGTCAGGTCATCAGTGCTATAAAGCAAGGCAGACAACGCCATTACATCAGTCTTTCTTGCCGTGGAGCCCATAGCAGAAACAGTTCGCAAGTGTGCCAGTCGGTCACTACCAGAGTTTGAATTACAGCAGAAAACATCTAAAGCTAAGTACCCCATTGGGGATCCATTTTTCTTGCACTAACCGATGACTGAAAAAGTTAACAAATGTCTCGCCTGTGGAAAGCACATCCCATAGAGATACTTCCATTCATACTACATCACTTGTTTAGGCCCAGACCATGACGTTCCCCATTGCCGGTTCTGTGCCCTCTTTAATGTGAGAACCATTCGTCGTAGAGCTCTTATTGTAGACAGGTATTTTCATCTTCCATCTTCGCATTCCAAAATGGCGTCCATCAGCCAACAATCAGTAGACATTCTGAAAAAACGTAGAGCTAAAGATAGAGACAGACCACATAAGGCTAAGTCTTCCGATGACTCTACCACTAAGCAGGTCGTCAGTTCTCCGGAATTCAGTGAGGTGCTTTCCCAGCCCCCTGATGCCCGATACAATATCTACTCAGGCCTCTAACGAGACCCTTTCAGAGTCCGGTATGTCGCAAAAATCTCAGTCTTCCGAGCCTTTGGTTGTCTCTGCCTCGGTTGGGTCCACAGCCACGATGCAGGCTTGTGTGGGATAACCCACAGGTGATGACTGGAACAGCGAAACATGAACATCAGCCGCCGTCATTCCCCTAACACAAGGGTGGCCCCTTCAACAGACCCAGTTAAGTATATGCCCATTATCAGTACCAACCTTATATATAAAGCCATAGATCATATCAAAGCAGAAGTAATTTAAGCACATATAGGCAACTTAACCGATCTAGATCCCACTCGGTTTGGTTTTTGAAGCGCAGGGCCAGTCTCCTGTACTTACTACACTTCTTTGAAAAGGTCACAGAGGCACCAGACAGTGGTCATGCAATACATGCTGCTTACCCTGACTTGGCCAAGGCTTTTATCACTATTTCCACACTGGTATTATTGAAAATTTAAATGTAGTCTTCTGTATTGCCCCTAGATTACAAACTGGTTATTCAACAGATCCCAAGTTGTAAAAGTTGCTACAACACACTCAGTGTAAAACTGTAACTGGGGTACCACACAGATCAGTATTGGGCCCTATCCTGTTTGAAATTTATTTTGCAGACATTTAAGTCAATATTCCAGAAGTGCTGCTGTCCCAGTTTGCTGATGACTGCAACCTCAGCGCGGTTATTAACTCTTCCACAGATACCAAACATCTCCAATGAGGGTTGGAATATGCACATACCTGGTGTACTGAAAACAATTTCAAGTTAAAAGTAAAAAAGTGCAGCACAGTAGCATTTGGCAAAAAAGCTGCTTCAACAAGTTGTACTCCTCTTCAGACAGATAAAGCTATAAGAAACCTGGGTGTGTATATTTACAACTTTCTCTTCTCAATCATCAGGTTTCCACCACAGTCAGGAAATCTGATCTGGAATAGCTAATTTCCAAGGTGGATATCTTCAAGATCCAAAGTCATCTTACCACTGTACTCTTACCTGATCAGTCATCAATGAATAAAATGCCCCCTTTGTGATGTACAAATCCAAATATATCACTTAACCGATAAAAAACAAACAATTTTCAACCAAGAAAATTAAAGCCTTACATCCTTCAGCTATCCTGATAGCTTAGCACAAATTTCTTTATACTCAGTAGCCTACCGGTTCCTTGAGTTTACCAGTATATCTAGGTTTCCTTAGCCATACAAGACAGAGTCTTGATTGATCATCTTTTTTTTTTTCAAAATCTCTGGTCTGCAACCCCCCCCATACTAGGGATCCAAGTCTATAATGACAAACGAAGCCTTGCTGGTGGGGATAGGTTTCTAAATCAACATAGTCAAAAAAAGTAATCTCCATGTTATCCCCGAAGTCTCAAACAACCTACTAAACAAGTATAGTAGGTCCAAAAACAAACCAGTGTAAGAAACTTCTCTGTGTGGAAGATTTTCAATCCATATATATCTAGTTAATCACTGTATATTAATCATATCAGATAATGGTAGTAGAAGTAGCGAACTTAAACTCGTCCTAAGGGGGGGGATATATTTTATACACACACACACATATATATATATATATATATATATATATATATATACACATATATATATATATATACACACACACATATATATATATATATATATATATATATAATTTGAAATATTGTACAGAATTACTAAGTATTCAAAAGTAATCCAAGCAGTCTGTTTCCAGTCGAAAATCCTTCATTAAGTACACAGACAAGATTAAAACAAAAATAAGAGCAACAGTTTCCTCACAAGCTTTCTAACTATATATACTTTTTATCAGGCAAGGGGGTGGTTTATTGTGCTGTAAAACAAAGTGTTATTGGTATACATGTTAAATTCACATCCCTTCCCCCATCAGTGTAACGTTCGAACTGGTCCTGCCCAAGACAATAAAGAAAAAAAAAATTATATATACATATATATATATATATATATATATATATATATATATATATATATATATATATATATATATATATAAATAAATAAAGGTCACAGAAATTTTGATTGCTAAATGGTCTAAGGTTTATATATTTCCAGCCATGTAGTATATTGTCTTGGATACAAATCACAGTTCTCCCTTTCTCTCCAGATCCCCAATAAGACTCCCCACTGGCACAGCTATAGGGTCCAGATCTCAGCCTAGTGGTCATGCTAAAACCTCTAACACCCTCCTCTGTCCAATCAGCGCTTCGTGTCCCTGCCCAAGTAGCTGACACACACACTAAGATTTGATTTATATACAAATACACACACTCCTGGTGAAGGCCAGCACAGATTCTCCACCTATGCCCCCTTCTCTCCAGACTACAAGGATAGTATTACATAAATATGGAAAATAGCTAGGCTAATCTGTCTATATTTCTATCTAACTTTAACAGAAATACTAAAGTCTAAGATCCTACTTATAGAGCAAAGTAAGTGCTGGTGAGCTGATGTCAGCTTCAAACAAAATCCAAAATGCTCTAATCTTTCCCTATAAGATAGTCTTAAATTGATATACACATTACTGCTGAGTCATTTCACATTACATAATTTTTGACACCTCTGCTGAAGTTTTCCCAGGTTCACAGAACTCAAAATTTAACATTTCTTTGCAATCTTGCACCCGACATGAAACCACAGCAATAAAGGACACTTTACATATAAAACCTAGTAATTAACTCTTGTACTAAGACAATAGAAATAATTTCTTACTCCAGACATCTTGTCACCGGGCTTGAGATCAAACAGTCACAAAATGCTTCACTTATCAGCTTTCTTCCAGCAGGGTGCACTGCGGTTACATTTTTAAAGCTCAGAACATATAACAGTTTTCTTGCATTTAGTTTTCCCTACATTTGTAAAACAAGCCTATGGATTACATTAATATTTAAGCCTATGAATTATATTAATATTTACAATGACATAGAATTATCTACAATTTTCTATCTTGCTAGGCTGGCAGCCTTCACATATATCCCTCCCCTGGAGAACTCAAGCTAGTTTTTTCAAGTGACCCTTGAGAAACGCGGCTTGAAAGGGTTAGGTCTATCAGAGTATACCTTACCCCATTCCCTGTCTTGACAGCCCATCTGCGTGGGCATTGCTAATCCCACTGTAGTGCTGCACTGACATACCATATGCTTCTTAGCAACCTGCCATTTTGCTGGCTGGCTCAGTGTAACCATGTTTGGGGACTGTGATCTGTAACTACAGTTAATTTTCTTCCATACAGATAAGGCTGAAGTTTCTGCAGTGCCCACACCATGGCTACACATTCCTTTTCTACAGCTGCATAGCATTCCTCCCTGGGTTGGAGCCTACAACTGAGATAAACCTCTGGATGCTCTTCTCCCTCTGAAGAAATCAAGTACAGTCCCCACCCCATGGTTCAAAGCATCCACCTGCACAATAAATCCTTTGATGTAATCTGGACTGGCTAACACAGGGGGTCCTCCCAAAGCTTCTTTAAGCTTCTGGAATGCCTGCTCACATGCTGTCGTCCACACTACCTTATCTGGCCTGTTTTTCCTTGTCAGGTCTGTGAGGGGAGCAGCTATGGCACTATAACTGGGACGAACTTTCTGCAGTACCCTGCTATCCCCAAGAATGCCCTCACATGCTTTTTGGTAACAGGTGCAGGCCATTCTTGAATGGCTTATACTTTGGCCGGTTCTGGCCTGATCTTACCACTACCCACTCTATGTCCAGGTAGGAGACCTCTGCCATACCTACCTGACATTTGCTCGGCTTAATAGTCAACCCTGCCCTCTGTAGTCTGCCCACCACCTCCCTGACATGTTGAAGGTGCTCTTGCCGGGAATGGCTGTAGATGGCAATATCATCTAAGTAAGCAAGGGCAAACCCTTCTGCTCGGATATTATCTACCAGCCTCTGGAAAGTTGCTGGGGGATCTTGCATCCCAAAGGGCATCTTTGTGAATTCATACAAGCCAAAGGGAGCCACACAGGCTGACCTCTCTCTAGCACTGGGAGTCAAGGGCACCTGCCAGTAACCCTTGGTAAGAAAAATGGTGGTAAGATAGTTAGCCCCACCCAGCTGCTCTACAGCTTCATCTGTCCTAGGCACGGGGTAAGCATTTGACTCTGACTATTTAATTTCCTGTACTCCAGACAGAACCTGGTGCTGCCATCCTCCTTTGGCACCGGCACCACTGGGGAGGCCCAGGGACTGTTGGACTCTTGAATTACCTCTAGTTCCAACATTTCCCTGCATCTCCTCCCTCAGAGTCTGTTTGACTCTCTCAGGCACCCTCTAAGGGCCCTGCCTAATAGGCCTTTGGGGTCCTGCATCCACCTGGTACTGCACCAGGTGGGTGCACCCTGGTTTTCCAGTGAACATGTCCCCAAACTCCTGTAAGACTGATCTGATTTCTCAAACCTGGGTAGGAGATAGCTGCTGGGACACTGCTACCCCTTCCACTGAAGTGTTAGTCCGAGCCTCACTGAGGAGATCAGTCACCAGATCTCCCTCAGACTCCTCCTGCAATCCACTGCAAATGCTCAGCACAAGGGCCTCCCTATCATGGTAAGGTTTCATCATGTTAACATGGTACAATTTGTGCCCCTGCCTCCTGCCTAACAGTTCTACGATGTATTTAACATCACTGACCTTCCTTACCACCTTGTAGGGTCCCTCCCAGGCTGCTTGCAGCTTGTTGTACCTCACAGGAATGAGAACCATTACCTGCTGCCCTACAGCATACTCTCTAACTCGAGCATTCCTGTCATACCATGCCAGGTTCTCTTGGGCCAAGTCCATGAGTTCCCTGTGCCTTGTCCTGAGGTTTAGGATATCTGCACAACAGACTCCTTGTGAAATTCACACTCACTTTCCCACTCATCATGAATTAAATCTAGAGGCTCCCTCACCCTATGTCCATACAACAACTCAAAGGATGAAAAAAACTCTGGATTCCTGAGGAATCTCTCTGTAAGCAAACAAATGGGGCAAATATTTGTCCCACTCCCACTTAAACCGGTCTGCAAATGCCCGTAGCATGGACTTGATTGTAGAGTTTAACCTCTCAACAAGACCATTAGTCAGGGGATGGTAGGGGGTGGTCTTCATGTGCTTCACCCCACAGTA
The DNA here is from genome assembly GCF_019279795.1 of Protopterus annectens. Classification (NCBI taxonomy): domain Eukaryota; kingdom Metazoa; phylum Chordata; order Ceratodontiformes; family Protopteridae; genus Protopterus; species Protopterus annectens. Next base: position 531,659,209 of record NC_056746.1, read on the forward strand.
CTTCCACAGACTAGCCAGCAGGTCTGACATGAAATTGGCACCTCTGTCAGTATTTCTTTTGGGAAACCTACCCTGCTGAAAACCTCTAACAAAGCATATGCCACCTTTTCTGCCTCAATGGAGGACAAAGCCACTGCCTCAGGGTATCTTGTAGCATAATCTACTACCACTAGGATATACTTTTTCCCCATGGAACTTGGGGTACTCAGAGGCCCCACAATATCCATAGCTACCTTCTGAAATGGTTCCTCAATCACAGGCAAAGGGATCAAAGGAGCTCTCACCTTGTCTCCTGCTTTGCCTACTTTTTGGCACTGCTCACAGATCCTGCTGTACCCTGTTACATCTCTGGAAATTCCAGGCCAATAGAAGTTCTGCATAATACATCTCTTTGTACGTTTTATGCCCATATCAACTGCAAAGGGAATATCATGGGCTATGGCTAGAAGTGCCAGACGGTAGGCTCTAGGCACTTCCAGCTGCTGTAGCATCTAACCTTCCAGTCCTCCCTCAGGGGTTCCACTCTTTATACAGTAACCCTTTGTCCCAGTATACAGATTCCCCCTTCCCTTGAGAATCAGGCACTTCATTAGTTACCTGCCTCAGGCCGTGTAATGTAGGGTCTGAGAGATGAGTCTGTCTAAACTCTCTCTTTGTAACCCGTCCCAGCTCCCCTTCCACAGGAAGTCTGGTATCCTCTGACAGCAGTGCCTCACTGTCAGCCTGGGTACTATTACTCACCTCTACCCTTGCAGTCACTCTGTCCAAGAGACCATCAGTACCCACAAGCAGCTGTGGCTCACCTTCAGTCTCACTGCTACAGGGTAGCTCCCTCCCCGAAGTAACCACTTCACCAGTCCTGTCTGCAAGCATACAGTGTGACTGGGTCTCCTCCAGGCTACCAGACCCACATGCTTGTCTCCAAGCCTGACTGGGTGTAACTGCATGAGCACATGGTACTGCATTATCAAAATCCTTCCCTATCAAGACATCTGCAGGATGGTAGTTTGATACCCCGGTTGTCTCAAGACAACCTACCATTGGCATTTTGTCATTCCCACTTACTGGCTCTCTCACATTTTGCTCCCCACCTTGCCTCCATGGACATCTATATCCCACATGGCCCCACTGGTTGCAGTCAAAACGTTTAACGCTAGGTCCTGGACTCGTACCTGGACTAGTGGCTTCCCCTGCTACTGTCAGATTCTGTTGGGGCAGTTTGGGCTGCCCACCATGGGTTCCTTTAGACCCATGAGTAGCACTGGGTGTCCCTTTTCTGTGCAGTGATGCCCTGCTTGCTAGGTATAGGTCTCCCTCCTTCCCCAATTCATCTGAAGTAGCACACATTGTCTATCAGCTAACCAGATCCTCATGTCCTCAGGCAAAGTGCTAAGGGCTTATTCCCTCACCAAAAGTCCTGCCAGCCTTTCAAAAGTGGTGACCTGACATCCACTCACCCACCTATGAAAATAAGTGCTTAGTTCAGCAACATATTCACACACACTTTCATCTGCCTTGCATCTATGCTCATGAAACATTTTCCTATAAGCTTCAGATGTTAGCTTAAAGAACTCTAGCAAACAATTATTAATAGCAGTATAATAAAAAAAATCAAGATCAGGTAATTTAGACAGCACAGTTACAGCTTTACCATGGAGTAAGGGGATCAGGAACCGTACCCAGAGCCTTTGGTTAACATCACACTGTTTACATACCCTCTCAAACATATGAATCAAACTATCAAAATTATCCCCCTCTTTAAACTGCGGAAGAAATTTACTGACCTTTTGTGTTTCTGGGGTCCAGTTACTCCCTTCCCTATTGCCTCCATGACTTTGTCAAGGAGTCAGCATCTCCTTTTCGTGCTGCCTCTGCCACTCCTCCTCCTCTGCTTCCACGCATAGCAGTTTCTCATTCTCCTCAACCTGTAGATGTCTCAGTCTCTCTGCTGCTTCTGTTTAAAAACACCTGGCCTTCAACTCAAGCGTCTTTAGCTCCAGATGGATTTTTAAGTCCTCTGCAGAAAGGTTGAGCTGTCCGTTCTCTGAGTGTTGTACATCTCCATGGCAAGTCTGATCGTCTTCCTGGTTTCTATTTTATGCTGCAGCTGTGACCAAAGCTGCAATCATGTCTGCTTTAGTCAGGTTTCCATGCACCAGTCCTTTAGCCTGGCACATCTCAGCCAACTGGCTCCTTGTCAGCTTACCATACTCCTCTGCTGACCTGCTTGCCTGCTCTCCCTGACTAACTAAGCTAACAAAAGAAATAAAACAATTGTAATCTGAACTCTTAATATTCATTGCACAGCTGCTTTAGAGTACAAAAACACCTTCAGTGATCACTGTACACAAGCTACAGGAATTCACTATCCACACCACTACAAGCCAATTCGTATGTGATGCAACTAACTCACCACTATCAAACAATTAATATTTGATGTGGATATCCCATCACTGTCAAACAATTAATATGCGATGCCCGTGTACTGGCCCAGTAATCAAGGAGCCTCAATCCTCACCACTTGCACCAGTGAGGGGCGTGCACATTGGGAAGGATAACAAATATAAACACAGTAAAGTACAATTTCCCTTAAGAGCACACAGAGATCACAGTCAGTCTGGGGCTGGTTTCTCCCTTTCTCTCCAGATCCTCAATAAGACTCCCCTCTAGCACAGTTAGAGGGTCCAGATCTCAGCCTAGTGGTCAAGCTAAAACCTCCAGCACCCTCTCTGTCCAACCAGTGCTTTGCATCCCTGCCCAAGTAGCCGACACACACACACACACACACAAAGATTTGACTTGCATACAAACACACAGACATTCCTGGGGAAGGCTGACACAGGTTCTCCAGCTATGCCCCCTTCTCTCCAGACTATAAGGTAGAAATCACTGCCACCAACCACTATTTATCAGCTACTAATAAGGCCCTTACCAAAGGGTGACCAATTTCACTGTGTAATATTACTGTTATCCAAATAGTAAGTGTGCCAAACAACTAGACTATTGGAGTGGCTTGGACAGTATCGCCAAAAACATGCAATGTACTCTAAGAGCTTAAATTATCTCTAATTAAAACAGCCACAGTTGAAATGTTTAAAAATATTTAATAATAAATAAAAGCACAAGACAAATTTCATCAATTCAACACATTGCTAATCAAGAGTTCAGAGATCACTGCAAACTTTTAAAACAATATTGTAAGATAGTCTTGACATAAATATAGAAAACAGCTAGACTAATCTGGCTATATTTCTATCTAACTCTAAGAGAAATACTAAAGTCTAACAGCCTACTTACAGAGCAAAGCAAGTGCTCGTGAGCTAAACTGGAGGGTAATGTTAATAAAGATGGTGCTAAAAAGTTATGTGGGGGCTATGTTAGTTAGGGAATGTTTACTGCTGACCTTTGGGGGGGGGGCCAGCCTGGGGGTGAATTTATGATTTTGTATCCACTGTTAATTAGGGAATGTTTACTGTCGACCTCTGTCTATAGGACATGGGGGCTAGCCCTGAGATTAATTTACATTCCCCATCCAGTGGTCAAGGTTATGTTTGAATAGGACTATGGATGTACACTGCTTAACATGGATGGGGAGCCTGTTTCAGAGTACCAGGATCCTTTGAGACACATTATCTTGCCAGCATGTTCTATTTATGTTGCAAGTAAAGTTTAAATCCCTGGATCTGGTGATGTTCATTTTGCAGGTGTGCAAAAGCTCCATTAGGACTGAATCAAAGGATACCTCATATGCTAAACACAGATTGCCTCTCAACAACCTGTAGGAGATGGAGTATAGAGACAGGGGACTAAAGGTGATCTGTACAGGACGTGTTAATACTCTGCATTGTCTTGGTGAGGAACCTCTGTGGGTGTTCCAACAGTTGCATATGCCTGCCAACTGCACTGTACTCGATGTGTCTCATAATGGCTGAGTAAAGTGGTACTATAACTTCCTTGGACCTTGTTGCCATACCCTGGACTTATAAGTTGGGCAACATAAAATGATTTTACTAACACCTTGGGTACATGTTAATCCAATGCCAGATTACTGTCTACATATGTTTTTCAGATATCCAACTACCAGTTCAACTGTCAGGGGTGTCTTATCAAAAAAGTTATTTGCCTGGGTTGATGTTTTCCCAAAAGGCACTACAATGCACTTCTTTGCACAGAGTTTTAAATCAGTGAGTTTTGCACCAGTCATTTGCCTGCGTTAGACCTTCTTGCAAGATGTTGGTGTCATGGAAGGAATCTATGATAGCTCTCAATTTGCAGTCATCATCCAACTTGGTGAGCCAGAGGCCCTTGACATTAATCTTGAGCTCTGAGAAGTAAATGCCAAACATGAGTGTGCCCAGCATGGAGTCCTGTGGTACTTTGCTGGTGAGCTCCCTCTTGGGAGTTTGCTTTACTAATCTTGACTTCATGGGTCCTCTATCTGTGAGCCAACTGGCAATCCAGAGAGTAACATATGGATTTATGCCTAGTCTGGTAAGTTGGTCTACAATGTCAGAGTTAGGTATTGTAAAGCATGTCTTAGATAGATCTAAGTAGGTGGTATGCACCATTTTCCCTTCATCCATTGCTATGGTTACCTTCTCCAAAAAGTCTGCTAAGTTAAGTAGGCATGACCTTCCCCTGACAAACCCAAACTGGGATGGTTCTAGTGTCTGCAGGTTGCCAACGCCTTTGTAGATCATTTTCATAATTCATTCCACAGCTTTGCATAACAGACTTGTCAGACTAATAGGTCTGTATTTTCCGGGGTTGGTTGAGAATATGCCCTTGTAAAAGGGGATAACTATTGCTGTCCTCCATTCTCTTGGTACGTAGCCTGTTGTAAGACTGTAGTTGAAAAGGGACTCAAGTAGCCCTGACAGGTTAAGTTTCAGGCTATTTAGGAGACAGACCGGATAGCCCCACTGAGGCTGTGTTTTTGGCCTTATCAAGTGCTGCCATAACCTGTTCCCTGCTAATAGTTTTGGGGGGGGGGGTGTATGCTAGTTGGGATGTAACAGGGGTGAAGTATGACCTGAATTTGACAGCCAACATATTTCCTATATCACTCTGTTCAATGGAGGTGGTACCATTTAACACCAGTTCAGCACACTGCTGCATGTTACCTTTGAGGTTTCAGACAGCTTTAGAAGGCCAAGCTTGTCTTTAGCCTGAGAGGCTATCCTGATCTTTTCAATGGTCTTGTTGGATTTAATTAGTCCTCTTATTTTCCCATTGACTTTAACTAGTGAGCTCTTGTTATGAGTGTTTTTCTTTCTGATTTTGGCTAGGACTTTTTTTCCTTTTTATATGTCATGTTAAAATTAGGAGTCCACCAGTCTTTTTTGGGGGGGGGGGGGGGTATTTTAGGTTTACTTCTGGTAGGTACAGCAGTCTCTATACAGCCATTTCATGTTTATACAGTATTTCTGTGAACAAGTCTAAGGAGACTGTTGTGATGTTGGGGTTAGGAGGGACACAGCTTAATAGGATGTAGTTTGCTTTAGAATAGTTCCCAACTATAACGGTTTTGCTAAGCTGATTTTTATTTTGAAGTAGACAGCTTAGTTATCTGACCTCACCATGGGTGGGAGGGTTGGAGATCTCTTCCATACTGGTGAGGATTAGGTCCAGTATGCCTGAACCTCTGGTTGGAGTGTGCACTGACTGATCAAGGACATTTGTGTTAACGTCATGGAAACGTGCTTGCAAGATGAAGACAATGAATGTTTCCCAGTCTGTAGAGAAGTAATTAGTTTCTCCCATTAATAAAGTGTTTGGCTGGATGGAAAGTGCCTCTAGTAGATCTAGATAACAGTTATGGAACTGTTGTTGACACAAGTGGTGACCTATAGCTTGCTGAGATATGGAAAGGGACTATATCTAGGGTGATCTGCAAGTGAAAACTCCAGGGTGTCATTCTGTTAAATCACTCGATGTATAATTGTTGGCAATGTAGATCGAGGCACCTCTGCCCTTAGTCCCTTGTCTGTGTGGCTGATGGTCTAAATGTGCGAAAGGCACTGTAGCTTTGCACTGCCTGAGTACTTTCTGCAGCTTTAAACCACGCCTTGGTAATAGTACAGATGTCTATATTTTTCAGAGGGAGGAGAGCTTGTAGGGTGTGGAGTTTCTTGTTAAGGCTTCAAGCATTGAGCAGCAACACCTTTAGGTTACTTTGTGTTTTATTTTCTAGGCTGGTAGGTTTGTCATTTTGGCATCATCTAAAAAAGGATCTAAGAGAGTAAAAAACGTTTTAGCCAAAATCTAGAAGCCGGGGGTGAGGGGCTTGGGACAGGGGCAGACCATCTTTGGCAAAGCACCATGACGGTTGTTAAAGTCAATCATTTTTTGTTCATACTGTTGCATCGACCTTGGTGATGGTAGACTGCTGCTCAATGCAAGGCACATGTCTTGAGACGCATATTCAGAGTGGCTTTATATAGCCCAGAGAGGTAGGTACATGTCAGGTTATTTATGTCCACATGGACTGTGACAGAATCATAGTGGTAACTATGCTGCAAAGACTTGAGTGCATGAGTGACTTGAAGCCTGGCTCCAGATAAGCAACTGACTGTAATCTTCCTGTCCAATCTTGTGAGTGGGGCATGTATGTGTCCTACAGTGGAGTCTGTTATGATAAGAGTCTTGGGTACATTATTTGCTTGCCTTATGGGCTTTGCTTTCAGGGGTCCACTGGATGTAGTCTTATGTGTGGTGTTTGGTGCTGCTTTTGTGTGCACTTTACAGACTACTGAGTATAGACACTGCTGCTTGTAGGCTTAGGAGGTCTTTGAGGTTTGGGGAGATTGCTTCTTAGGGGCCTATGTTTAGCGATCGAATGGCATGTTCCTCAAACGGCCATTCATTTCACATTTAACACTGAATATGCCGGTTATCGAAAGGTCATATGATTGTAAAAAAATATTATCACATGATCATAGTTGGCTAACAAAGAAAACGGCATGAAGTAAGCGCTTAATGGTAAAGTAGAGATAAGGAAATCTGCCCTTTCCCCACTGTACTGTGATCTCGGAGCTGGTATATATATTTAGCAAGGAAGGTCCAGTTATACTGAAGTTTGTGTCTGTACAGGGCACTGCGTGGTGAGCAGTTCTGCACAAACGAGCCTAATTTATAGAGGCAAAAATGAAAATGAAATTTAACTCCTCAGCCTTCTGGGCAATAAAACGACTGCACTTGGAGGCCCTCTGAACTGCTTTCCTACTTACATAGACCAGGCAAACACCTTCTGCCACAAAATAGATTACCTTAGTCCTCTGTAAAAGCACAGCATGAAAGAACTCTCAAGTGCAATGCAATAACAAACTTATTGCTTAGCTAAATCACCTCTCTAGAGGGCAATTACAAGACTAAACAGTTCAAGTAACAAACAGTAGAAAAGGTGATTTGTAGCAAAAGTATACTTTAAATGCAGAGAAAAATTTAAAAATAAAAGCAGTGATCACTTAAACGGTGAAAAACAAGGGCAACAGTTTTGCTAAAGGGCAATGGTGTCTTCGTTTTAGTAAACTTTTATGAGGAGAATCACTGAAAGTGTAAACAGTGGCCATGCAGTTCACACACCATACCTTAACCTAGTCAAGTACTGAGACAGTATTCCCCACACTGGATTGGCAAATAAAGTTAAATGCCTAAATGTAGATACTTGTGTTGGACAGCAAACTGTTTGATGCACTCCCATAGTTACCAGGAGTCCCCTCACAGCAAAAAGGCGACTAGTGGTATCTTCTCAGGGCTCTGTACTGGGGGGCCTTTTCTGTTCATCTGCTGCTTAGATCTCCAAACCACAAACCTAGACATATGGCCAACTAAATTTGCAGATGACTGCAAGCTGAGTGTTCTTCACTCAGCATTTGATACAGTGTTACTACAGCAATGACTAAACCATGCAAATCGATGATACATTAGAATCAGGCTTAAATTAAATGCAAAGTATAGCATTGTCATCTTTGAACAATTTTTTTTTTTTTTTACATAAACACCTTTGATGAATCACACTGAAATACCACTTAAGACATAGGCACGCATACATTAACAGAAAAGAAAAACTATATTAGCATTTTTTTTTCATTTACACACATCACAGTAAACTCTCAGTTAACAGGGAACTCAAGCAACCAGAAAAAATAAAAACTGAAGAAATACAATACAATTTTCATGTAGTGCACTTTGTCTCCCCCAGAAACATACCTTATGTTTTTAGTTTTAGAGTTTTAAAAAGGAAGATAGGAATGAATTCCCTCTCTTACCAACCTCAGAACAAATCAAACCAAAGAAACAGTACAGGGTACATTATTAGTCGGGTCTATTTTTAATAGTAACTCTCAAGCAACCAGAAACTACAGATGTTAAGTTGTCTATCTCGCCTTCATTCTTGCTGGTTGGGTGACTTGGCCATCTTCAAAAGCTCGAAAGCTGCTTACTGGCTCGAGGCCACCCTATATCCCATGATGCCTGGCACTAGATACCCAGATCTCGTTTGGTAAGTCTAACTGCAGGCATAATAAGAAAGGGATCCTATCCTAGAATGCATAAATCCTACTGGAGAGACTACTATTCAGAAAGGAACAGCCAGAGAAGACTCAGCAGTGAAAAATCAAGAGGAATTCTTTTCGGTCCACTAGGATAGGGGGATGGAGGGTGGGACGCAAGAAAGAAGGCAAGAAGACGACAACTAACATGGAACATTATGGTAGGTACATAACTTCTTTATGTTAAGTTGTCTATCTAGCCTTCATTCTTGCTGGTTGGGACAGTGTCCCTAGCACCTAAAATCCTGGGTGGCTAATCGGAATAAACTCTTCAGAACAGTGGAACCAAAGTCAGCTCTGCTCCTGGAAACGACATCCAACTTATAATGTGAAATTAAAGTATGTGGGTTGGCCCACGTAGCCGCAGCACAAATAGATTCCATGGGCAACCTTGCCTGAAAGGCCACCAAAGTGGCTAAAGCTCTGGTGGAGTGACCTCTTGGTTTAACTGGCAATTCTTTATTCCTCAGTTGATATATAAATGTGATGATAGAAGTCAACCACCTGGATAAGGTTACTTTGGAGACTGGAAGACCTTGTTTACCCACAGCATAAGACAGGAAAAGTTGGTCCGATTTTCTAATGTCCTTAGTTCTATGCAAATAAAAGCATAGTTTCCTGTGAACATCTAACTGATGCAACTTATATTCCGCCCTGTTGGAGTGGTTAGGAAAAAACACTGGAAGGTCTATGGACTGATTCAAGTTATTCTCTGAAGAGACCTTAGGAAGGAAGGAAGGATTAGTCCTGAGAGCAACCCTGTCATTGTGGAACACTAGGTACGGAGGATGGATACAAAGAGCCTGAAGTTCCGAAAGTCTTCTGGCTGAAGTAATAGCTACCAGAAAAAGGGTTTTCCAAAATAAAAACCTCAAGGAACAAGAAGCTGCAGGTTCGAAAGGGGCCAAATTAGAGAAGCTAAAATCAAATTTAGATCCCACGGTGGTGGAGGATCTCTCACTGGGGGCCTGAGCAGAATAGTCCCTTTGAGAAAGGCTTTACATAGCTTATGAGACATGATATTATTTTCCGACAGGCTAATGTGAAAATTTGAAATTGCAGATAACTGAACACTAATTGCAGCGGAAGCGGACCCAACATGGAAGAGTTCCGCAAGAAATTCCAAAATGTGGTGTACAGGGGCTGAAAAGGGGTCTATACTCTTAGCCTCTACCCAGGAAGAAAAACGCTTCCACTTACTAGCGTAAGTTTTTCTAGTCATAGACTTATGCGATGACAAAATAATTTCACGCACAGAGGGGGAGATATCTGGAAGCCTGGCTAAAGTTGGAAGTGGAGCAACCAAGCAGTGAGCTGGAGAGATTGTAGGGATTGGCGCAGCCCACCCGATTGATAAATCAGAAGGTCTGGAACTAGGTCCAGAGTCCAAGGCTGCTCGAGAAGATGACAATGCAGAAACGGGAACCATATTTGTTGAGGCCAGTAAGGAGCAATGAGGATCATTTTGCAGCCCAATACGGTAGCTTTCTGTATTAGCTTCGGGATTAGGGGGAAAAGGAGGGAATGCATAAAGAAGTCCTTGAGGCCAATTGTGGACTAGAGCGTCTCTGGGGGAATGTCCGGGAAGTGGAAGGAGAGAGAAGAAATTGCTGCACTTGCTGCTGAAGGGAGTTGCAAAAAGGTCGCAGCAAGGTTGGCCCCATTTGCGGAAGATTTGGTCCGCAACTAGCCGATTCAGAAACCACTCGTGAGGCATGAGAATTGCTCTGCTCAGCCTGTCTGCTATGACGGTGGACCTCCCAGTGATGTGCGTTGCGATCAGAAAAGTACAGTTTTGTACCTACCATAAATGTAGATGTTCGAAGATCCACATTGCTGCAGTCCTAACACTTGGGTAGTCCGCTGTCCCAGTCGGCCCGAATACCAAAGTATAAGGCTGACGTCGGTCAAGGCGCATTTGTCTGACATCAGGACGTCAGGGTACAAATGCGCATGACCGACGTCATATCCTCAGTCTTTTCTTGCCCCAGATGTCAGAAGACCCTAAAAAGATAAGGCCAAAACCAAAAAACACCAAACACTCCTGTACCTAATACATATACAATATATACAAATTTACAAAAATAGAACCCCACCCACACAACCACCCCTAAACACAGAGGGAAGGAGGAGGAGCAATGTGGATCTTGAACATCTACATTTATGGTAGGTACAAAACTGTACTATGTTCTTCATCCCACATTGCTGCAGTCCTAACACTTGGGTAGAATCCCAAAGCAGAGGTAAGGGAGGATGGCTAAACTATAATGAAGCAGGAGCTGCCAAAATGCCCTGCAACACAGCAGTGGCAAAACCAGCCCTGGATTTAGAATAGAGAGGAAGGTGGTAATGCTTGGAGAAAGTATGCACTGAACTCCAAGTAGCTGCCTCCAAAATATCCTTAGTTGCCACCCCCCTTAGAAATGCTGTTGAAGTGGCAGTAGCCCTAGTGGAATGAGGCCTAATCCCAGCTGGAATATCCTTGCCATGATGGGAATAACAGAATGCAATGCAAAACCCAATCCACTTAGATATAGTTTGTTTTGACACAGGCTTGCCCTGAGAACTCAAAGCAAAAGAAACAAACAACTGCTGAGACTGCCTAAAATCCCTAGTCCTGCTTAAATAATAATGCAACTGCCTGTGTACATCTAAAGTGTGCAAAATATTTTCCCCCCTATTTTGGGGATCTGCATAAAAAGTAGGCAAATGAATAGTTTGGTTTAAAGCCACACTAGAAACCACCTTAGGCATAAAGGAAGGATTAGTACGTAATGATACCCTATCCTTATGGAAAATCAAAAAAGGCTCAACCGCCATAAGGGCCTGCAATTCAGAAACCCTTCTTGCAGAAGTAATGGCCAACAAAAAGCAGTCTTCCATGACAAGTATTTCAATTCAGCAGTAGCCGCTCAAAAGGTTGTAGAGTAAGTTTCTCCAACACAAAATTGAGATCCCAAGCAGGAGTAGGAGCTCTACGGGGTCTTATATTCTTTGCCCTCTAAGAAATTGCTTGAACAAAGGATGAGAAAACAATGGTGGGTCACAATCATAGTGAGCTGAAATTGCTGCAGCATGAATCTTAATGGAAGAGAAAGACAAACCTTTGTCCAATAACTCAGTAAGATATTGAAGAGCCACACTCAAATTAGGCTCAGAAACATCCAAATCCTTTGCTGCACTCCAAAATAAAAATCTCTTCCATTTTTCTGCATACACTTTACGTGTACTAGGTCTTCTGGCTTCCATAATCACATTCAAAACTTGTTGAGGAAGTTGAGACCTGCTGTGGTTCAAAACAGAATATGCCAGGCTGTTAGATGAAGAGAGTGAAGCTTGACATTGAGTAGATGACCGTCCCTCTGAGACAAAAGGTGTGGAATTAAAGGTAAAGGCCATGGAGGCTTCCTTACCAGATTCCTCAGTAATGGGTACCAGTGTTGCGGAGGCCAATCTGGAGCTATCAAAATCATCCTTGGCTTGTCTTGTCTGACCTTTAGGAGTACCTTTGGGAGGAGAGGCAGAGGTGGAAAGGCATACACATGAAGATTTTCCCAACTGAACGAAAGCTGTGTGATGAAACCTTTTCGTGCAAAACTTTGGCAGCTGGTGGTTTAGTGGAGAAGCGAACAGATCTATGTCTGGAGTTCCCCATGACACTGTCAATTTTCAAATACATGAAGATCCAGTTTCCACTGTGGGGATCCATGATTTGCCTGCTTAACACATCTGCTAAGGAGTTCTGCGCTCCTGGCAGAAACCTTGCCTGAAGATTTAGCTGCAAGCTGAGCGCAGTCTCCCACAAAATCATTGCTTGCCTGCATAGAGGATAAGAATGTGTTCCCCCTTGCTTGTTGATGTACCACATGACAGTTGTGTTGTCTGTTAGAATCAACACCTGCCCTGGAAGAAGTAACTCCTTGAAAGCCATTAATGCAAACTGGACTGCTAACATCTCCTTCATGTTGATATGTAGATGCTGTAGTCTGGCAGGCCACTTGTCTTGTATCCACTTTCCATTCAGATGAGCTCCCAAGCTATGTCTGAGGCATCTGTCGTTAGAATCTGACTCGCCTCTGGCCGGGTCACAGAGAGTCCCTTGTTTAGGTGACATTCCTGAGCCCACCACAAAAATTCCTTTTGAATGCAAGGTATTATCGGAATGACAGTGTCCAAATCCTGGCAGTGCTGTGTCCATACATTTTTTTAGATACCATTGCAGCTTCCTCATATGCAGTTTGGCATTGGGAAGCACCAGAATACAAGATGCCATGAACCCTAAGGCTTGAAGGACTGTCCTTGCAGTCAGCCCGGACCGAAGAGATAGTTGATGAAAGTAAAGGGAAAGATTCTTTTGTTTGTCCGGGGTTAAAAAGGCCATCTGGGCTGCTGTATTCAGTCTCACACCCAGAAAGCACATGTCTTGAGAGGGTACTAGACTGGACTTTATTTCGTTCACAGAATACCCCAGGCATCTTAGCACTGCTATCACATATTCCAGATGCTGAAGAAGCTCGTCCTTTTCTTGAGCCAGAATCAGACAGTCGTCCAAGTAAGGATAGATTTGTATTCCTTTAGCCTGAAGAAAGCTATGACTGGAGCCAGAACTTTTGTGAATACTCTGGGCGCAGTAGATAAGCCAAAGGGCAATGCAGAGAACTGATAATGGGAATTCCAGCTCGAAACGCAGATACTTCCTGCAACTGAGTCTGATAGGCACATGAAGGTAAGCCTCCTTGAGATCTAAAGTTACCATCCAGTGATCTTTGCCCAGCAGAGGTAAAAGCTGTTGTAACGTTAACATTTTGAACTTGGGAATGTCCAGATAAGTGTTGAGGATAGACAAATCCAAAATTGGTCTCCACGTGTTCCCCTTTTTGGTACTAGGAACAGGCGAGAATAAAATCCTAGGCCCCTTTCTGGCACAGGAACCGGCTGAATGGCCCCTATCTGGAGTAACAGAGAAATTTGCTTGTGAGCCTCTTTTCTTTGTATAGGAGGAATGTCTGGCATGCCTTTGAAAGGAGGCAAGGTATGGAAATAAAACCTGTAACCATGGTGAACGATATCCAATACCCATCTGTCTTGGGTAATAACACTCCAATTTTCTTTGAAAAGTGCCAGCCTTCCTCCCAAAGGTGCTGCCAGGCGAGAAGGCTCTGGCAGCTGAAAAGGCAGGTCATTGGGTCTGCTTACGAAAGGACTGACCCCTGCCCTCACCAGAAGACTGGGCAGGTGAACTCCTGTTCTAGGCCTAAAAGAACCTTGAGCTCTGCCCCTACCACGCCTAGATCTACCCCTAGACTGAGAATCATAAGAAGGATATGTCCACCCCTTAGTAGGCCAATTTCTACTAAACTTCGAGGCTGAACCTGCAAAAATCTTTAACAGTCTGCATAGACTTAGCCTTGTCCTCCATTTTCTTTAAAACTGCTTCCACAGGCGAACCAAATAACACATCAGATTGTAAAGGAGCATCTAAAATCCTTGTCTTTACATGCTCAGCTAAATTCTGATCCCTCAGCCAGGCGTGCCTGCGAAGAACAGAACCAGTGGCTGCCACACTCCAAGAGGCCTGTACAGCATCAAAACCACATTACAAGGAATGCTTACCCACCTGTTCAGAAACATGAACTAAATCCTGCAACTCTTTACACTCAATACCTTCCGCCAGAGCATCTACCTTAGACTTCAATTGTGTAAGGAGATAATTTTGGTATTTCAACATGTGAAACTGGCAATTCAAAGCCCTCATGGCTAAAGTGGAAGAAGTATACACCTTCTTTCCCCATCTATCCAAAGCCCTAGCCTCTTTATCAGAAGGAACAGGATTTTTAACAACAGAAGCCTTAACACCTTTAGGCCCTGAGAAACAGTTTCTGGGTCTGCCCTAGGACTCTTAAAAGATACTTATGAGCTTCAGGCACCCTATAATACCTATCCGGTTTAACTGGGGCAGGAGGCAAAGAATCAGGGTTCAGGGAAGCCTCTGCAAAACATCTTCTACCACATCCAGAACAGGAGGTATAGCCAAAGGCCTATGCTGGGGTAGAAACAAAATTCCCTAAGCCTTTTCCTGGAATCAGAGAAATCTTGACCTTCCCATTTAAAATGCTCCCTCATGGAATGAAGAGTCTCTGAAAAGAAAAATCCTCAGGAGGAGAAGCAAGGAGTAGAATCATCTACATCAGAATCAGAATAAGGAGGATACTCCTGCAAGTCTTCAGCCGAAGACTCAGAAGCCTCCGAACACTGCTCAAAACTCTCAAGCTCAGGTTCCACCCTGGGCCTCTTATCAGGGGGGGGCATAGAACCTCTAATCATAGTAATCAAATCTTCTGCCATTTTAAGCATATGTTTCTTAGGCAGAGACCCTGAAGAACTAGGGGAGACCCCCACTGAAGTTAACCCTGGCCTGCCTCTAGAAGAAGCCTTGGAAACAGAAGGGGAGGGCCTAACCACTTTAGGAAGGGAGGGGAGAACAGCTACCTGAGAAGCCCCTTCAGCCTGGCCTACCTCCTGAGAGGACACGTCTTGTAACAGTAAAGTCTCTCCCTGAGAATCTAAAGGAACTTCTGGTAGAACCACCGGCTCCACCGAGCCCTCTAAAGAACCGACGTCCGAGACAGACGGTTCTTCCAACCTAGGCTTTGCTGCTTTGTCCTTGCGCTTTTAGGCGGCGGAGCATCCGACGGCATGTTGTAATTACAACGCTTCCCAAAAACTAACCTGGCACAATCTAATCTTCTCTTAATAGTGCGTTTGTTAAATCTAGCACAAGGGCGACAGCCAACAACGTCGTGCTCAGGCCCTAAGCAAGGTATACACAAGGTATGGTAATCCCTATGAGGTATCTGTTTCCCACAAGAAATACAGTTATTCACTTTTTCTGACATCCGGTTAAATACTGAGGCAAGAAAAAACCAAAATATTCTAACGGGTACTTAGCCAACTTTGATTCGGTCTGAAACTCCGACTTCAGAAAATTTCAGAACGCCAACCTGCACTCGCAATACTGCTTCTGCATCGGACCATGCAGCAAAAAAGACTGAGGATATGACGTCGGTCATGCGCATTTGTACCCTGACGTCCTGATGTCAGACAAATGCGCCTTGACCGACGTCAGCCTTATACTTTGGTATTCGGGCCGACTGGGACAGCGGACTACCCAAGTGTTAGGACTGCAGCAATGTGGGATGAAGAACATCTGTTGGGAAGAGATCGCCCACTGCCAGAGTCTGAGTGCTTCTCAACATAGGGGGTAGGACCTGGTTCCGCCCTGCTTGTTGATGTACCACACTACTGACATATTGTCCTTTTGAATTGTAATGGGCCCGGTAGGAAGAGTCCTGAAGAGCTTGCAACGCTAAGAGCACGGCCCTCATCTCAAAGACGTTTATGTGCAAATGGTACTCGTGAGGTTGCCAGGTGCCTTGGACTGTTCTGCCCTGATAATGCCCCCCCCCACCTGATCAGGGAGGCGTCCGTGGTCACCGTAGCAACTGCAGGGGGGAGTACAAATTGTCTGCCGTGGGACACTGATGTGGAGACCATCCACCAAGCAAGGTGCTTCTTGCATTCTTCTGTGATCATAATCATGTAAGACATGGGAAGCTGCTGGAAGGACCATTGGGTGAAAAGAAGCCACTGGAGAATCATGTGAAAACGAGCTAGAGGAACGAGTATGATCGCTGCTGCCATGGGACCCAGAGTTTGAAGGACAAACCTGGCTTGAATTCTTTTGCATGCTAATAAAATCTTCACATGTTGGAGAATCACTAATACCGTCTGGTGGAAGGCTAGCTGACATGTCTTTGGTATTTAAATTTGCGCCTATCAAGGTGATAGAGTGACAGGGCAACAATGCAGACTTTTCGAAATTTATTGTGATACCTAGCCTGGAGCAAGTCTCGATAGTGCAATCTCTGACTCGCAGAAGGTGATGCCTGGTGGTAGCAGTGAGGAGCCAGTCTTCTAGATATGAAAACACCTGGAATCCTTGCCGTCTCAGGTGAGCGGTAACTACTGCCATACATTTGGTGAACACCCTGGGGGCTGTGGTGAGACCAAAGTCAGAGCTCTGAACTGATAATGGCTGGCTCCCAGCCGGAAGCGAAGGAATCTTCTGGAGCGTCTGTCCATTTTGATGTGGTAGTACGCATCCTGAAGATCTATAGAGCACATCCAATTGTCCTGACCCAGGAAGGGTAAAATGGACTGTAGCGTGACTATCCAAAACTTCATTCTTTGTACAGACCTGTTCAGTCTGCTGAGATCCAGAATGGGTCTCCAGTCCCCTGTCTTTTTTGGTACCAAAAAGAACCTTGAGTAAATTCCAGATCCTTGTTGGTCTGCTGGGACTTGCTGGATGTCCCTTTTTCTTAGCAGTTTTGAGACTTCTTGAACTGCTTGGTCCCTTAGATTGGGTGGAACATCTGGAAGGGACTTGTTTAACCTTAAGGGGGTGCGAACAAAGGGAATTCTGTAGCCTCCGGATATAACAGACTGTACCCATTTGTCTTGTCAGGCTCTTGGGTACAGCGATAATCTTCCCCCGATTGCCTCCAGAGGTGGGCAGCCGGGCAACCCTTCAGGGATGCTGGAAGGGCTTCTCAGAGAAGGATTCTCTGCTGCCCTGATTTTGCGGACCCCCTCTGCCATGAGGGCGGCGTCTATTATTGTTCCCTCCTCTGCCCCTGGATGGGAACTCACCACGTGTGCCCGGCAAGACTCCCTGGGATTTCCGGAACCACATCTTTCCACTCTTCTGACCCTTGGGATATGGTCTGGAAGGAGTGGAAAAACACGACTCCCACGGCAGAGAGAGTCTTGCCTTCCTGCTCACACCTGGTAAGGGTGCCCTTCACCTGTGATCCAAAGAGAGAGGAACCATCAAAGGGGGGTGTTGGTGAAAAATGCTCCGAAAGGTTCTGCAAAGTTACATAGCCGCATCCAGACGTGTCTCCTTAGGGCAACGCCTGTGCCTGTGGCTCTACTCGCACCATCAGCTGCATAAGAAATGAGCCTCATGGAGGAGTTCACCACTGAATTAAGAGTCGCCAGCTGGGAGGCTGCCTTAGCCTGGGCCCCCTCAGCTAATGGATCTTGGAGGGTATCTCCAAGCTCTTTAAGGAGATCTCTTTGAAGACGGGTAAAGTTGCACAAATAATTCAGGGACCTCATGGAAAAGGTCGCTGAAGAGAACATCCACTTCCCATATCTGTCCATCGTCCTGGACTCCTTGTTAGGGGGATGGACAGATGAAGACGTTTCTGCCAACTCCTCCTTTCTGGCCGCCGCTACCACCATGGCATCAATGGGGACAGCTTTGGTAAAAAAACGTTTGTCCTGTGGTGCAGTTATGAATTTAGCAGGTCTTCTGGGGGTCGGTTCCACTGTGTCTGGAGCTGACCACACCTTCCGAGCCACCACAGACATCAGTGGGTCGAAAGGCGGAGACACCCAGGAGGTGGAAGGTTGGGATCCAAACGCGTCTAGGAATACCGACTCATCCTCGGAAGGGCTTAGGGCAGTCCAGTTCCCCCTCTGCCTAAGCATCTCAAGGATGTCTGAGAAGGAGACATCTTCAGAGGGGGATCTCGGGGACCCTTCCGAATCGTCCAAGTTGGTATCTGATGTGACAGACTCAGGGGAGTCAACATGCTTCCTCTTGCATTTCCTCTTACGAGGTGGCTCCTCTGAATGATCAGGGGAGGCCTCGGAAGAGGAAGATACACCCAAAGGGGTGTCCTGGAGCACTGGATCCCCACGCTTGGGGTCTGGAAAAAGAGCAGAGGCTGACGCAGGCACCATAGGGGGAGGAGCCGATGGGGTCGATTCGTGGGACTGACTCGGGGGCCAGTACACTCATCACCTCGAAGGCGTCCCTACCCGGACGCAGGTAGGGCTCCGAAGAAACCAGAATCCCTCTCCGCACAGAGGGGGACTGCTCCGAGGCAGATGTGGGAGCCGAGCTCACCTGAGCCAAAGCCCCAAGGGGGAGAGTGGTGTCGGACAAGAGTCCGACGCCACTCGCCTCCTCGGAACCGACGAGGGAGTCCCGGCGCCCAGATCCCTCCAGGGATGGTACTATGGAAGGGATCGGAGCCGACGATGGAACCGAAGGAGAAGGTATCAGAGCAGACGGTTCCACGACTCGAACCCCAACAAACTCCGGCTCGGAGCTCAAAGGATGAGTCGGACGAGGAATATCTACAGACGTGGATGGAGCCGACACCTGATAAGGGGGGCTGGACAACATTTTAGCTAGGGCCTGCGATTTACCAGTCTACTGACCACTCTTTCCAAGTCATGGTCTGAAAGTCTTGAGGACCAAGAAGAGTGGGATGAGCGATGACTACGCTCCGACTGGAGAAGAGATGACCTCAGAGCTGAACGTATCGACTCCAGAAAAGAAGACCTAGATCTTTTTCGACTCTCAGACGGCTCCGAGGAATGTGTCGGAGCCGAATGGGAGGGAGGAGCATCGGTTCCAATCGGAGCCGAAATGGATGGTACAGCTTCACCCAGCGACGGCTCCGAACTGGGAGCCGAAGGTTTAGGTGGCCTGGAAGAATTCACGGGCTGAGCCTTAGCCAGTAAATCTTGGGGCTTAAGTAAACCTCTCAGGATCAACTTATTTTTGCGCTCCTGCAGGACTCTTGGACTGAATGCATGGCAAATCGAGCAAGAGTCCTGCAGGTGCACGGTGCCCAGACAAACACAAGAAGTGTGACCACCTGTCAGAGACATCTTCTGACAGCAGGAGTCACACTTCTTGAATCCGGACGGCTTAGGATCCTTGGACATCCTGAAAGAAAACCAAAGAACAAGGAAAACACATGCACAGAAAGGTTAAAGTAACTAACCACAAAAAATACACACTACAGTTACCACAACCAAAACTACAAGTAAGGTTATATCTGCACTACTACAACCAAAACTATAGTTAACTATAACTAAACTAGCTAAGGGAAAGAGAGAGAAAAGGTTATCATCTAACTTAAATGGAAACCTTTCAGAGGTAAGGATGAAAGAGAAAGGGAGAGGGGAAACTCTCTAATTAAAACAAGTTTCTGAGGGGAAGAGACAAGGGTTCAGAAAAACATTAACTACAATGCAATAGTTTGTATCTAAACGAAAATTCTACACTAAAACTAACAGTTTTATGACAAGAAAAATGATAATTATAAAGTTTTATACGACCTGAGCCAGTAGAACAAACTCGCAGCAGAAGCGGCAAACGAGATCTGGGTATCTAGCACCAGGGATTATGGGATATAGGGTGGCCTCGAGCCAGTAAGCAGCTCTCGAGCTTTTGAAGATGGCAGAGTCGGAGCCGAGGATCGGCTCCGAACCCAACCAACAAGAATGAAGGAGAGATAGACAACTTAACATCATATCTTTGCGCATGTCATTGCCAGACATTAAAACAACTAAACTGGCTAGAACTACCCCACCATTTACCCTACACCCAGGTTACCACCACCAACAAACCTATTCACCAAGATAAACCCCCCCATTCCTCCAACAAATGCCACATCCCTACACGAATAATCGCCTCTTCTGCTCCTGAAATAAATCTCTTCTATACATTTCCAAATCTAATAACAAGGATGGAGACTCTACTTTATCCCCAAAATCTGGAACAGTCTCCCCTCAATCAATCTTATTAACAGAAAACAGTCTCATTTCTTCTCCAGAGTACACCAAATTCTCCATCACTCTCTCTTCATTCTTTGCCATCCCTTGTAAAAATCTGTACTCATCTCTTTGAATCAGTTACTTGTATTTTTGCAACACTGTCTTTCTTGTTTATATGAATGTCTAGTTATTATACGCCTTATAACAATATACCTATTACTTACAACTCATGTAAACTTATGTTTTTCTGAATAAAGTTTGTACATTTCAATTTGTAACTGGAGCCTTTCTCCCTGGGCCTCTGCTGAAAATGGGTTCATTCTGACCCAGTTGGACCATCCCAGTAAACAAATGTCAAATAAATAAATAAATAAAAACCTATTCCACTTCAAGTCACTATAAAGACTACCTGATCAAAAACTGAATTTGTTCTTGCCTCAACCCTGGCTAAACCCTAAACTTCCTACCTTCCCCACTTAACTACCTTACTATTACACATTTTAGCAAGATCATATTCAAATTACATAAACTCCTTGTTCTCAAACTCTCATCCCGTTGTTCTCCTCCCAATTCTCCCCTCACCTTCTTTCTCTACATCATAGGTTGGTACTAGGCTATCGGCCCTAGGGCCTATACAAGCCTAGCCATAACAATTCCCTGGATATTTCTTCCCACAGTATTTACTTCCGTGATCCCCGGGGTGAATTTCCTATCTCCCATCCAATCGTCAAGGTTCCTTCTGAAGACAGCCAAGGAGGCCCACTGCTTGACATGTATGGGCAGTCTATTCCAGAGTATGGGGAGTCTCCGGGTCAGGAACCTATCCCTCCAGCATGTTTTGTTCATTGTGATGACAAGGTTTAGATCCCTGGAGAGTGTGGCTCTGAGGGACTGGGATTTCTTTAAGTGACAATATTCACTCAATTCATTCAAATTCAGACAATATAACCTGCTAACAAATACTTTTTAAATCTGACAATCAACTAATTTGACAAGATAACCTATGTAACAGCTACTATACTAAAAATACATATTATCAACGTAAATCACCTTAACTTTATACTACTGTTTAAATATCTTGTCTAATCTGTATACAATACTGTTACCACTTAATATTGTTGCATTTATTACTTGTAAATTAATATTTGATATACTGTATCTTTTTTTGTAAACATTATGTGTTGCTGCAAAGTCTTATGGAGCTTTTCTCCCTGGGCATCTGCTGAAAATGGGTTCTTTTCCCAGTTGGACCTCCCCGGTAAACAAATGTAAAATAAAATGATGAAGATGAAAGTCTATGAATGCAACTCATTATATTCATGTCACTGAGGAATGCACTGATGGGCTGTGTTTTAATAAAAAGTTATAAATCTTTTTAATTATAAATAGCTCAAATAAATAAGGAATGAAAGTAATTCAAGTACATCACGGCACTTAAGTCATTAAATGCCAAGATGTACTTAGGAATGTGAACAAATCACTAAGGTTTTAAGGGCTTGGGTAGTCCTACCCAAGTCAATACATGAAAACATTTATAAGGCCATTAGTGAAGAGGGTTGGGAAAAGTAAGTACAGATAAAGGGTACTGGGGTGCTTTTTCAGTTTGATAGTAACAGAAGTAATTACAGAAAAGGAAGGAAAGAATGGACTCTTAGGGAGGGAATCAAAATTCTGCTTCTGTTAGGGAATATTTGATAGGTTCGTAGGTATGGATTGTCAAGACCACAAGAACTATGAGAAATGTAAAAATACGAGTAAGATAAGGCAGCCAGGTGATGTCTTTCACAAATATATGTACAGGCTTTAACAACTTATGGTAGACAAGGAGATATTGCAAAAGAGGAGAAAGTTCGTGGGAACCACAACAGACAGACTATTAATATAGAAAGGGTTTTGAATGTGTTCTATGAAAGCATTTGTTTTGTTGCATTTAGGGAACTACTGCGAATCTGTAAAACCCCCATACCATTTGAAGGAAGGCTTGTGGCAATTTTTTCTGCAATATGGGGGATTAAGACTGATCCTATCAGATGTACTTTTATGTGGAGGAAGGAAAAAAGAAGTTATGTACTCACCATAACGTTCCATCTGAGTAGGTAAACTTCATTTGTCAGCAACCTGTGGGTTACGGATCCAACAAGGATCTGAGCCGGCAGCATACCAAGCAAAAAGATCCAAGCTCCTCCCCTTATCCATACTACACTGCAACCTCCTTCAATTCTCAGATCGCGTTTGCCACCTGCACATAATAACAAAACAATGACCTGAAACACCTGACTCAAGGACAAAGTAAAGCTCATAAGTCCAAACCTTGAGCTCAGCTAAATAACCATGAAGGTCAGGGGGAAGGAGGGGACGGACGGTTGCTGACAAATGAAGTTTACCTACTCAGATGGGACGTTATGGTGAGTACATAACTTCTTTATCTGAAGTGGTTAACTTCATTTGATCTGCAACCTGTGGGATAGAGTCCCCAGCTACCCGAATCTTGGGAGGGCCTTAAGGGAGGATATTCCGGAGCACTGCAGAGCCAAAGGCAGCCCTTCCCTTAGACACCAAATCCAGTTTATAATGAGAGATAAAGGTGAGAGAGGACGCCCAGGTAGCCGAACAAATGTCATCCAGAGAAACTCTAGAAAAGAATGCAGCAGATGTTGCCATAGAACACATGGAATGAGCATGAACTCCCACTGGTTCTGGTAAGCCAGATACTCTGTATGCTTGTAAGATACAACTCGAAATCCACCTGGCGAGAGTCACCTTTGAAATTGGCTTCCCTAGAAAAGGCTTAGCAAAGCAGAAAAAAGCTGATCAGATTTATGAAAGACAGCCGTCCTGTGCAAATAAAAATGTAACTGTCTGTGAACATCCAGCAAATGAAGTTTATATTCTCCTTTATTATGGAAATTAGGGAAAGAGACAGGCAAATTAATGGACTGATTAATGTTCGTCTCGGAAGCAACTTTTGGGAGAAAGGAGGGATTAGTTCTGAGAGATACCCTATCCTTATGAAACACAAGGCATGGAGATTTGATACAGAGAGCCTGAAGCTCCAACACTCTCCTGGATGAAGTAATTGTTACCAAAAAATCCGTCTTCCATGACAAGAACTTCAGATCAACAGAAGCTGTGGGTTCAAATGGAGGCGCAACTAATGCCTGAAGAACTAAGGTCAGATTCCACGGCGGAGATGAATTTCTAACAGGGGGTCTCAAAAGAAAAGTGCCTTTCAGAAAGGACTTACAAACTCTGGCAGCAGCGAGGGAACCAAAGTTGTCCCCAATATGAAAATGGGAAATGGCAGCCAGCTGAACCTTCACAGTATATGCGCTGGCCCCTTGCTGAAAAATATGAGACAAGAATTCCAGTACCGCCGAAACAAGAGCGGTAAAAGGATCCAAGTTCTTTTGTGAAGCCCAAATTGAAAAACGTTTCCATTTGCTACTGTAAATCTTCCTGGTAGAGGGTTTATGTGCCGCCACCAGGTTAGACTTGACTCGGGAAGAGATACTGGGAGTCCTGGCAACTAGGGGAACTGGATCAGCCAAACTGAGAGCTTGAGACCATCCAGGTTCGGAGGAGCCATTCCAGAGGGATGAGAAATCAAATCTGGAATGGGATCCAAGATCCAGAGAGGAGCTATGAAATGAGACCGCAGGCAGGGGAACTGGACTTGATGAGGCCAGAATGGGGCTATGAGGATAATCTTGCTCCCCAACCGGCGAGCTTTCTGCAGAAATTTTGTCATAAGTGGAAGAGGAGGATACGCATAAAAAAGACCGGGCAGCCAAGCATGAACTAGAGCATCTCTGGGGGCTTCTCCCAAAGGAGGAATTAGAGCGAAAAACTCACTGCACTTCGCGTTGGAAGGTGATGCGAAGAGATTGCAGCAAGACTGACCCCACTTGAGGGAGATCTGTTCCGCTACACAAGGATTCAGAGACCACTCATAAGGAAAGAGGATAGTTCTGCTCAATTTGTCCACCAGTATTGTTGGACCAACCCGGAATGTGCGTTGCTAACAGGAAGCGGTTGGTGGAGATCGCCCTTTCCCA
Source organism: Protopterus annectens (assembly GCF_019279795.1). Lineage (NCBI taxonomy): Eukaryota > Metazoa > Chordata > Ceratodontiformes > Protopteridae > Protopterus > Protopterus annectens. Next base: position 531,683,459 of record NC_056746.1, read on the forward strand.
AACTCTCATGGCTTCTCGGCAAAGGGGGTAAGACCTGGTTCCCCCCTGTTTGTTGATATACCAGACCACTGACATATTGTCCGACTGGATTGCAATAGTCCCCGGAGGAAGAAAGGCATGGACGGCCTGCAACAGCAAGAGGACCACCCTCATCTCCAGGACATTTATATGCAGTACGATCTCGGTCTGAGTCCACGTGCCTTGGACCGTCCTGCCCGCACAATGCCCCCCCCACCCTAGGCGGGAGGCATCCGTGGTCACTGTGGCCTGGGGTGGTGACATAACAAAAGGTCAGCCTTCCCAAAGTACTCTGGGTTGAAGCCACCGCATGAGGGAGTTCCTGCAAACCCTGCTGAGGGGAATCGGGAAGTCTAGGGGGTGGTGTTGAATAGACCACTGGACCTGCAACGTCCACTGTAGAACCCTCATGTGCAGAGAAGCGTAAGGAATCAGATTGACCGCTGCTGCCATGGACCCCAAAGCTCTCAGGACTAAGTCTGCTGGAGGAGCAGGGAATTGAAAGAGGGCTAGCACATGCAGAGTCATGCTGTGAAGTCTGTCTGACGTTAGGAAGGTCCTAGCCTGGAGGGTATCTATCCTTGCCCCTATGAAGTCTAACACTTGGACAGGCTGGAGGAAGGACTTCTTGACATTTATGGTTATCCCCAACAAGGGGTGACATCAGGAGGAAGAAATCCCTGGCTACAGAAAGTAGATGCCTGGTGGGGGCGGTGAGGAGCCAGTCGTCTAGGAAAGGGAAGACCTGTATGCCCTGGAGCCTCAGGTGGGCCGCTACAACTGCCATAACCTTGGTGAACACCCTGGAGGCTGTGGTGAGACCGAAGGGTAGGACTCTGAACTGGTAATGATTGGCTCCTAGCCGAAAGCGGAGAAACCTCCTGGACCATCTTTCCATGAGAATATGGTAGTATGCATCCTTGAGGTCTATGGAGCACTTCCAGTCCTCCTCCTGCAAGAGGAGCAGGATGGATTGAATCGTGACCATCCGGAATTTCTCTTTGGCAACGAATGGGTTCATTGTTGAGAGGACGAGAACCGGCCTCAAGTCCCCCGTCTTTTTTGACACCAGAAAGTACTTGGAGTGGATGCCTGATCCAGGCTGATCTGGGGGCACATGCTGGATGGCTCTTTTTTCTAACGGCTTTTTTATTTCCAAAGCTGCGGCCTCCCTTTGAGTGGGTGGGACATCTGGGAGGCATCTTGAGTAAGGGGGCTTGTTGATGAAGGGGATCGAATAGCCTCTGGATATTATCTGAAGCACCCAGTGATCTGTTGTGATGGACTCCCATTGAGCCAGGTGACTCGAAAAGCGCCCCCCCCAACTGCCTCCAGAGAGGAGCAGTTGGGGAACCCCTTAGGGCTGTTGCGCAGGTCATTCGGAAAAAGGTTCCCGTGACCCGAAGTTCCTCGGTCCCCCTCTGCCTCTGGGCCGGCGCCCACCTTGTCCCCCTCTGCCTCTGGGGGAGAAGGAGTCATGAGGGTGCCGGGCCTGCAGAGATTCCTGGAACCACATCATCTTCTGCCCTTGCTGGTTCCTAGAAAAGGACCTTTGAGGGGTCGAGAAGCATATTCCGACGGCTGACAGCGTTTTCCCATCTTTCTCGCTCTGGACCAGCATCTCGCGGACAGTCTTCCTGAAGAGGGTCGACCCGTCAAAGGGTGCATTTACGAAGGACGCCTTGAAAGGTTCAGTGAAATTGCAAAGTCGAAGCCAGGCATGACGCCTTAAGGCGATACCGGACCCGCTAGCTCTAGAGGCTCCTTCCGTGGCATGGGAAAGTAGCCACATAGAAGTATTGGATGCTGACTTAAGGGGTGGCCATATGAGCAGAGAAAGTCCATTTATCCTCGGCCGACATGGACTCTGGGGGAGACTCAGCGTATTCCTTGACCAGGTCCCGCTGCAGTCTGATTACATAGGCCAAATAATTCAGTGCCCTTATAGAAAAGGTAGCTGAAGCAAAAGTCCGCTTTCCAATACGGTCCATTGCCCAAGACTCCTCGTCAGGGGGATGGACCGAAGAACTTTCCTGGGATAGTTCCTTTCTGGTGGCTGTTGCCACCACCATGGCATCAACCGGGGAACCCTTGCTCCATGAAGCTCTGTCTGCAGGGGGACTGAGAACCTTATCGGGCCTTCTAGGTATCGGCTCTACAGTGACGACTCCTTCCATGCCCTGGTCGTAATCAGGTCGACCAGGGAGGATCCCCAAGAGGTAGATGGGCCTGTGTCGAACGCCTCCAGGAATACTGACTCGTCCGAGGGGTTTTGGGCGGACCCCCCCCCCCTTTTGGTGGAGTATTTCCATAATATCTCCAAAGGAGACATCGTCAGGGGGGTGATTTGGGGTAAACCTCCCCTTCCTCCAAATCAGCATCCTCGGTGAGGAACTCGGGGGAGTCCAAGTGCCTCCTTTTGCACAGGCATTTGTGAGGGACCTCCTCGGGGGGACTTGTCCAAGGGGGGATCACCCACAGATTCATGTTCCTCCAAGGGAACTGGCTGGGGCGTCAATGACACAGGCTGTCCCTAGGGGGACTGGATGATGGAGGACAAACTGAGCTGCGAGGGAGCAGAGGCAGACCCTGAGTAAAGAGTGAGGGGTCTCGATCCTCCAGAGAGAACCCTCTCCACCACGAACACCAAAGGAGAACCGGCTTCTCTAAGACAGGTGGCCGGGGCCCTCGGATCCGACGAGGGGATCAGCGCAGGAGCTGAAGTGATCGGATCCGAGAGAATGGTGTGCCCCAACTGCAAAGGAGCCGAAGACACACTCACCCCCTCGGATCCGATGCCCAGCTCTCGGCTCCGAGAGCTCGGATCTGAAAGCGGATCCGATAAGCTTGAGGGCATGGCCGGCGTCGAGGTAGCAATAATCATCGGCGCCGCTCTCCTCGGATCCGAAATCTGGTGGTGGATCGGAGGAGGAGCTATCGGGGAGAACAGTGGAGCTGAACTCCCCCCCCCTCAGAGGGGGGGGGGCAGCAGCACTCCCATCTGCAGCTGAGTTTGCAAAAATCCACGCATCATGCGGTCCATATCTGCCTCCAAAATGCTTCCAGTAGACTTGGAGAAAGCCACAGACGCCGGCCGGGACAGCCGACTCGACAACGACCTCGAGGCTGGTCAGGTCTCCTCCTCCGGGGAGAAACGTGGAGAACAGAGCCATGGGGAGGAAGGCTTGGACACTCAAGGGAGAAGAGACCACCTTCGCAGGAGGGGCCGAGTGGTCCAATTCGGCCTGCCACTTGCGGCTTCTCTCTCTCTCTCCCCCTTCTCTTTTTTTTTATCTTTCTTGGCCTCTTGTTCTCCCTGAGACAAGGTGGGAGAGTGAGTTCTAGACAGGGGAAGAGGGCCAGTCAGCTGGGCAGTCTCAGCCGCAGCTGTCGCTACCGAGAGGGAAGGAGAAAAAGCTGATTCCACGGGTAGAAGACCCGCCAGAATCAACTTGTTCTTCCTATCCCTTAAGGCTCGAGTGTTAAAGGCCGCACAAATCTGGCAGCCTGTGGAAAGGTGCGTAACCTCCAAGCAAATCACACACTGAGTGTGACCATCTGCTGGTGACAGCTTATGGCCACACTCAGAGCATTTAGTAAAGGTCACTTTGTGGCTTTCAGCCATACTCAAAAGCACACACACAGCCACACACGCGCACCTGAAAGAGGTAAAAATAGGGGCCTACAAAGGGATGAGAAACTACCAAAGGTAAAGGGGGATATAAAGGCTAGGTAGAATGAAAACTCGTAGAAAGGTATTAAAATACACACACACACCAAGTAAAGAAGACCAGAAGCGAAGTTTGAAGAAAAAATAGCTAAACTTGCCTGGAGCTCTAAGAATCCCGTGCTTGGCAAAGCCGCGGCAAATAAGATCGGAGGATTGGAAGGAGGTTGCAGTGTAGTATGGGTAAGGGATTGTAAGCACAGTGCAACACAGTGTGTGCACTCCCAGTAAGCTCAATAACTGGAATCGGTGGGAAACCATCACTGTCCATTGCTCTTGATTCATGGTAGACATGGCAGGCATTTGCGGAGAGGTGCCAAGTTTAGGGCACAGAGATGGGGTTGTCCAGGAGTCCAAGATTTTTACTGGACTCCTAATTAAGCACCACAGTGACCAGCTTCTGCAGGGGGACTATTATGGCTCCCATTATAAATCGGAAGCTTGGGATGGTCTAGCCTGGGTTGTATCCAGTGCTACCAGTATCCCACCCACTGGTGAACAATGTAGGCCTCATTATAATGACCTACAGAGGAGGAAGACGAATACTGTCGACCATTGGATCGAGAAATTTGGGACAGTTGACATCCCACAACTGTGCAAGTACAAACAAAAGACAGTATTTGTAAGACTTAAAAGCTGAATATAGGCAAGACTGGTATTCATGATGGTATTCTGCTCTGTTCTGTTTTTCCACAACTGCCACCGACCGCAAGGTTAATTGTGAACCCATGGGGCTAGGGTGGAGAGGATAAGGAAAGCATGTGGTATGTATGAAGCATAAGGGTGGTGTTATTGTACAATTAATAGTTAAAAGATAGCTTTTTTTGGTATTTTATAGAATTGTATCAAATTGAACATGCATATCGCAACTGTAAAATTATCCATGCATTACACTGTAGCACAAACCAAGAGTACAATATTAGACTTTAGTCAAAGGTCGTGGGGTCAAATACCACATCTCCCAACTATATAATATTGTTAATTCTTCAATTATATTTAAATTAAAATCTCTACACCAGTGGCACAAATTCCCTGCTGTAAACTGTATTCTGTATAACTGGAACACCCATATGTGCAATATATGCACATGTCAAGGAGTACTTGCCGAAATCTGTAGTATAGTGTGCAACTGTTACGAGCTGGTAATCTTAAAAGTAAAAGTTATCTGTTAGGAGGTGGCAGTCTTAAAAATAAAAGCTAAGATAACATAGTAAAATAATTGTATTAATGCACTTTATGTCACATATGAAGGCACTAATGTTATCTCTTGTTTTTCCTCTCACCCCAACCCTTATCTTCGTTTTTTTTTTTTTAGTTTTATTACATGTCGTGAAAATGTGTCCAAGTCATTCATGTGCATCACATCACTGAATGCTCCATAGCACAGCAAGGTAGGCCTACATAAAGGATCCACCCCTCCTACGGCTCCACCACTGTTGCCCAGGATTGTCTGGGAACTGACCTGGCAGAATCACCTCTGCTACCACTTCACTACCTGCTCCCTCAAGTAGCCCTGCACCTGAGGCGCATCCAGTGGTTACTTCCGGGAGCAGTGGCAGAGTTGCAGAGGTGGTAATTTTATCACCCACACCATGTTGCCAGGTACGGTGCGTAGGGTTGTGCGCTGCACTGTTAGTGCACTCCTACACTGGCTGGAGAGGCTGCTCTCCCTCATTTTATAGAGCACCAGGAGGAGGAGAAGGAGACGTCAAGCACTCCAGCCAGCAACGAAGTGAGGTGACAGTGATGACAGTCCAATGGGTGTGGACTCAATTCTCACCGTCACTCAAATGACCTCAATCATGGTGTCCCCCAACCTTTTGTGTCCATCACTGTCCCAGTCTCTTGTCTTGTCCATCTGTGATTGCTTCCTCACTTACCCAACTTACCTGGCCCAGTTATTCCTACAGCCTTTCTCCAACATACCACACAGTCTCATAGGATCATAGCAGATTACTAGGCTATCGACCTGGAGATAGATAATTTTAAGCCAAGCCGTTTCAATCCAATGTATTACCATAGAGGTACTAGTCAATACCCAAGATTGCATTTAGTGATGACTGCCCATGTCCAGGAGGGTTGTGAATGGTAATTTACGGTGCCCCATCCACTTATCCAGGTTCCTCTTGAAAAGTCGCTAGAAAAAGATGAGCCAGTGGTAAAGTGGGTAAATACAAAACAGCAACTCCAAGCAAGAAAAAAAGTAATACTCCACACCGTCAAAAAGCTTTAATAAAACGACAAAGCTTTCAGATATAAACTATCCTTCATGTAAGACACTGATGAAGGATAGTTTATATCTGAAAGCTTTGTTTTATTAAAGCTTTTTGACGGTGTGGAGTATTAATTTTTTTCTTCCTCTCAAACAGTGTCATAGAGGTGCTCTGTTTCACAAATTGGTAGCCTGTTCCAAAGACATGGCAAGTGCTGGGAGATAAATCTGTCCCCTCCAGCATGTCTTATTTAAGTCGCAGGCCATATTTAAGTCCCTGGAATGGGTAGCCCTAGATCCATTTGCGCTACAGGCATGTAGTAAGTTCATTAGGTCTGGGTCTTGGGTTGCTCTGTAGGCCAGGCATAAGTCTCCGCTAAGAAGTCTATAAGATACAGAGTATAGTGACAAGAATTTTAGTCGGCTGTGTAAGGCACACGCTAGAAACCCTTGATCTTCTTTGTTAGAAACCTCTGAGGTCTCTCTAATTGCTGTAGGTGCATAGTATGGTACATACTGAATGGGGTGTTGTACTCAATTATGGTCCGGATAACTGCCAAGTATAGGGGGTTATATCTTCTTTTGCTCTTAAGGTGATGCCTGTACTAATCAAATGAGCTATGTGGAAAGCTTTCCTTACAACAGTAGACACGCGGTGGTCTAAGTTAAGGTACAGGTCAACCTGTGATCCCAGGTCCCTTACCACTCCATAGGTACTTGGGGTACTGTTATTGATTTGATAGTGTGAAGGGATATAGTTTGTGCTGAAGGGAATGATTATGCATTTCTTTGCATTCAGTTTGAGACCGTGACTAAAACACCAGTCGTTGGTCTGCATGAGAGGATCCTGGTGTATACTGACATTGTTTGGAGATTCAATGATTGCCTCTAGTTTGCAGCTGCCTGCAAACTTGGTCAGCCACAACTCTTTAGTTATGAACTGAACTTCTGAGAAGTATATAGCAAACAGTAGAGGGCCCAGCACTTACCCCTGTGGCACCCCGCTGGTAACAAGGCTGCTCGTTGATGTGGAGTCGCACACTTTGACAGTGTGTCTCCGATTTGTGAGCCAGCTGGCAACCTATCTTAAAACAAAGGGGTTTACATTCCGTTTAAGTTTATCGGTAATGCCTGAATGTGGGACTGTGTCAAAAGCCTTTGCCAAGTCGAGGTATGCTATGTGCACAGATCTGCCCACATCAATGGCCTCGATCACACTTTCAAAGAAATCCACTAGATTTAACAGGCGGGTCAGTCAGGCTTATGGGTCTGTAATTCCCTGGGTCTGCTGCTAGGCCCCTTTTGTGGAGTGGAAGAACTATCGATTCTCCATTCCGCAGGAACAAAGTCTGTGGTTAGGCTATGACTGAAAAGGGTACTTAGTGATGATGCTAGTTCATGCTTTAGCCTGTTTAGAGGACAGCCTGAGATGTCATCTGGTCCCACAGAGGCCATGTTCTTTGCCTTGCATAGGGTTTTGAGGACTTGCTCTTCAGATATGCAATGTGGGGGGGGGGGGGTGGAGTTGGGGAAGGGTTTGTTGTAAGTTAGGAGGGGATAAGGGAGTGAAATTTTCACCGAACCTATACACTAGCAGGTTCACTATCTCTGTGGCGTCAGTGTGGGTGATACCACTGGCCACCACTTCTGCACATGCTTGGGTCCTACCCTTTAGGTTACGTACGTAGCTGTAAAAGGCCTTATGGTTATCCTTGGCAGTGCTTGCTAGATTTCTCTTAAAGGAGCTCTTGGAGGATTTGACAAGTTGTCTTATTTGCCTGTCAAGGCTGAGGAGGGTGCTCTTCCATTGTTGGATCCTTGTCTTTGTTTTCTTGGACAGCAACTTTTTGCGTTTACTGTAGAGTTTGTTGATGCTGGAACTCCACCATGGCAGCTTGATTTTACTTGGGCTCTGGCTTTGACTATCTGGTACAGCTGAGTTTATACACATATGAATGTGACTGTACAGGGCTTCAGTGTAAGCTTCGGCATAGTTACCACTTTCAGCTTGGGGTGGGGCTTGGAATGCATTTATACCTTCACCTCAGAGGGTACAGTTTGCCTTGGTGAAGTTCTTTAGTCTGATTTCACCCTCTGTGGGTTCTGGTGTTAGTGTCAGTTTGAAAGTGACTGATTTGTGGTCAGTTTTAACTAATGAGGGTCCAACAGTTGCAGCAGTGCACCTGTGTGATATGCTTGTATGGACCAGATCTAGAATGTTTGTCCTCTTGTCGGGGTATGGACAATTTACTCCAGGGCATTTGAATTCACAAAGTCAAGGAACGTTTGTGCTAGCAAGTTTGAGCTAAAGTAGGTTTCCTAGTTGATGGTGGGATAACCGAAATCCCCCATAACCAGTACGTTTGGTAAAATTTGGATTGCCTTTAGTTTAGTTAAGTAGGCTTTCTAGGTGTCGTGACCCACGCTGGGGATCTATAACTGGCTTGGACTTGAATGTGGTCTTACCCACCATAACCTGGACCTGGAGTTAACTCCATGGACTTTGTCCAGTCTAACTAGACGCGAGATGAATTTATCTCTAATATAGATTGAAACACCGCCTCCTTTTTCACACATTCATTTTGCTGTCTAAAGGTGTGGAAGTCATTGCAGTCTTGCAGGGCTGGGGTACTCTCTGAGGCCTTAAACTAGGTTAAACAACGGGTATCTGTTCCACATTAAAAAAAAAAAAAAAAAGTCCCATACATAACTCTCCTTATCGCACACGTCTTCTTGACACACTTGATTCAGTCCAATTGGCTATACAACATGATTGTGTTGTGGTCACCTTTCTCTCTGGAGGTGACATTCCAAATTCAGTTAATATTTTCCACATATGTTCACTTTACACTGCTAAAGAAATGGATAGCTATGGTTCTTTCCCGTCTCCCTCCTGCACATTCCTGCCTTGCACTCCTTTTATTCTTTCCCCACCTGCTCCCCATTTCACCTCTTTAAGCCATGGTTGCACGAAGGTGCACTTTGCACACCAACACGTGTCAATGGGGAATAGCGGAAATCTACTTACATGTATTTAAAAGTAGTAGATAAGGCGGCAATGTATACAAAAGTACTACATACATCTGTATTTGAACCAAGTACCACCTGGCCCCAACAAGGAATGTATCATTGCATTAACACATGCTGCCACAGAGTCAATTAAGCTACAGGTGTATTTCATAGACTCAATACTAACTTGTCATACTTTAGCAATGCGACTCACATTTGTGCACTGCTTACCTAAGCGCAAACATGTGTATCTCGCATATGTATACACTTTGCTAACAGTCATGCAAACCCACTGCTCGCCGTGCTAAGGAAATGTATATATTTATGCTGTATTACTGTTGTGTACTGTCCATTCCCTCTGTATAACATGAAATTACATGGGCAAACATTACAAAATGAGGGCCCTATGCAACAATACGTCACATATTTACAATGCATCCATCTACTGACACATCCCCAAGCACTGCATCAATGGTTTCTCAGTACTTTTTCCACAAATATATTAACCACAGTACAAAACGTAATAGCAAACGTCATGTGCTATACAATGCAGATCAATCTGGTAACATGCCAGGCTACAACTATTGAGCCATATGCCTAAAAACACTTATCTGTAAGCCTAACAAATTAATCAGCATGGACCATATCCACAGGGACATAGGTGACCTTCAACACACTTGACCCTACTCATTTTGTTTTTTGTCAAGCGTAAATCTTGCTTTTTGAACTTTGGGGACTTCTTGAATACTGACCCCCCAGACCCGGATCAGGGATACCAGGACATACCACCTATTTTGACTTATCCAAGCCTTTGACACTATCCCTCATTCATGTGTCACAGTGAAGATCCTCATGTGGAAATTAAGCCACACAGTGGTACAGGGATAGGCAACTGGCTCACTGAATTAACACACACACTCAAAATTTGGTTACTGGTGTAGGTGCAGGCCCCATTACCATTAGAATACCACAAGGATCTGTGCTGGGCCCTCAACTGTTTGCAAACTACTTCCCTGAAGCACAGGCAATGGCAGATGGCCTGTGGTTTACCAAATTTGCAGATGACTGGTAACTGGATGCACTAATATAGAGACCCCCAATAATGATAACATATTACGGAAGGGGCTGTCACACACAAATGATTGGTGCCAAACAAACAGAGAGAACCTTAAAGCATACAATGGCTCATTGTCCCCTTTGTCAGTGAAGCACCCCTGCTAATTACAATATATATAGCACCCCTCTAAGCTCAACTAGTGTTGTGAGACTTGGGAACACATGTTGATAGCAACCTACATTTTCATCAATGTGTGCACATAGTGGTGACCCACGCATTCTGCAATGTGCACATCATACATCCAAGATCAGGGCAGTCATACCTCTGCTGTACTCTACCCTTATCAGACCTCTAATTGAGTGCTATGCTCCATTCTGTCTATGCCTCACCAGACACCAGCAGCAACTGGAGAACACAGGGTTGTCCATGGGAGACTCCAGGGCTTCCAAAGATAAACATACATGGAAAGACTTGTCAGTGTACTCGGTATCATGTAGGCCACTGAAAGATTACCTATGCCTGCCCTACAAAGCAGTCTCAGACCCTGCCATATTGGAAATGCTGCACATTTGCAAATCAAATGAACAAGAATAACTTAGCCCAGGGTTCTCAACCTAGCCTGTGACAAAAACGGAACATGCTGGGGAAACGGATACATCCCACAACAACTCACACACTGTAATAGGCTCCCACTGAGCGTGAATCAGTGCTCTTCAATGACACTGTTCAAGCGTAACCTTGTCTACTGGTTGGGTGACTGTAAAGTCACCTCTGGGGTGGTACCTATGTCCCTCATGGACATGGAAGGTTAGTGCTGCTCACAAAATCGCTCTAACAACCATCTAATTATGCTCAATAAGGGTACTTGTGTTTTTACACAGCTAGGCTTCTAAACGCCATAGGGCCATTAGGCTAATAGCCTCCTATGTACATATGAAGCTATGAATCTATGCAGGTCTCTCAAATAGCCTGCCATCTAGTATAAGTTGACCTGCACTTTTGTAAAAGTCAGCCTTGTGCCGTTGCACTTGCATAAAGTACTGGGTTCTGTAATCTGTGTACTTAGGGCAGGGGTTCCGTTCTGACTGCAGTCAATTGGGTGGATGTGTGTGTGTGTGTGTGTCTGTGTGTCTAGACAGAAGAGCAGACGTCTGTATCCTACAGTTACCGCTATAAAGACATGGATTGACAGTATTTTGATACTTGCACATGCTTTCAGATCCATTTCAGGCAAACCTCTGAAGATCTTGTCTCCCACATGGCCTGCTGATGTCATCTACTATAAGACGACCTGCACTTTTCTACAAGTCAGACTTGTGCCGTGGTGCTTGAGTAAAGTACTAAGTTCTGTAGTCTGTGTACTTAGATAGGTAGGGGTTTTGTTCTCACTGCAGTCAAGTGTGTGTGTCTAGCCAGAAGAGCAAGTGTGTATCTTGCAGTTACTGCCCCAATCCCATGAACGGACAGTATTTTGATACTTGCACATGCCTACTGATCCATTTTAGATAGGCCTCCCAACTTCTCTCCAACATACACTGCCGATGTCATCCACTATAAGTTGACCTGTAGCCACGTAAAAGTCAGACTTGCACTGTGGCGCATGCATAAAATACTGTTTTCTAAAGTATGTATACTTAGGTAGGGGTTATGTTCTCACTGCAGTCAAGTGTGTGTGTATGTGTGTGTGAGCTGTTGCTTGACTTTACAGAGAGCATTTTACACCAGCATGTGGGATGATTCTCAACAGACCATGCCGATGTCATCAGATACATCAGATTTTTGGATATGCAGTACTCCCACCCAATAGGGCAGGGTCAGAGACTGGCCTGGAGGCCAGGCAAATGTCATCTCATTCTACAGAATAAAGATTACAATGACATGGCTTTTAAACTAACAGACATCATGGCATGGTTTGTAAGCCCTGTGTTATCTAGCTGAGAAAGCCCTGTGGGCTATCACCAGCTGCTACATGTGTCTGGTGAGAAACATGAAAGAGAAACCATTATACTCTATTAGTAGAGGTTTGACTACAGTGCTGTCATACAAACCTAAGATCTCAATATGATGGCAAAAGTTATGATGTGCACAACACAGACTTTCAAATACCAGTGTGAACACTTGGTGGTCAAAGCTCATATTACTATCTACATGTGTTCCCAAGTGCTTTCCGTACTGGGTTTCTGCATAGCAGACTGTTGTCAATGCTGTGATTAACATGGAATTCCACTTTTCAGACGGACAACATTACAAACTCACATTTCTGCATTTATTTTTAGATCATATGCCTTTGTCATCATTCAGTTGTGTGTGTTAGCTCCTCCTAAACTATACTATGTTATCACCATTGTGGGACTCAAGGATTGCACTTACTCGGTTTCCTGGCTGGCAATATTGGTGCCAGCCACAAAACCTAACTTAAGCACACATCATTAAAATGCATAGCATGCTGCCACGCAATGTTGTGCAAACATATAAACTCCGTGTAGGATTCGCATGAAGTCTACATGGAATTTACTGAATCCCAGGGTTAGGCTTTACAGTATAGCAAGAGAAAAAAGGCTGGACAAAACAAGATTAAGTCGGTCTTAGGCTGGTGCAGAAAGGGTTGTAAAAGTGAACTGATTATGTTAAACATAGAATTAAGATAACTGTTCTTATTTTTACAAGGATGGGTGTCTAGATTAATGATCCTGTATTAAGATATAAACAAGTGTTTTTTGTAAGGAAGTATGCTTGAGAAAAAAATTATCAAAGCCATAAAAAATGTTAAGTTCCTTGTATCTGCAAAGATATTAGTTTTTTCTCCATTAGCAAATGTTCCTACTGGGAGTCAAGATGTTTGCAACTGAAGGCAGTTGTCCTTTTGAGTGACATTTACAAAATTCCTCCATGCATCTGCAGAGATGTTAGCATTGATTTTTTTAATCATTGCTGACTACTTTTACATGGAGATGAGCTGACTGCAGTTGTAAGCAATCTCGAGTGTTCTGAGCATTCAGGGACTGGAGGGTGGTTAACTGCGAAGAAACAGTCTTTCTCAGGGAAATACAAAACTTGAAGGTTTAAAGGCAAGCAGTTCAGTGAAAAACAAAGTTGGAAATTATGGAAAGTGAATAAGGCAGTGCATCCTCCCTAGCAGCTCAATACTTTAATGCATTTAATAGAACAGAGTACAATTTACTTTTATTTAAAGATAGCCAGTTCTTTTTATCTGAAGGCTAAAAGATAATGTTTTACGAAAGTATACAAGTGGTTTTACACATCTGGTAAGGGAAAAGAGAAGAGAAGAATGGACACAAATCAGTGTAAGTGGGAACACAGGCAGTAACATGCGCTTTAGCATGGTTAACCTAAATTTTAGGTAAGGTAGATGCCTGTGGGTGCAGTTACCAATTTGGGGCAGTTGTTACTATCTGGAAGGTTAAACTTCAATTTTTTGAAAATATTTGTTCTAAGTTAAGAGGGGATGGGGGTTCTGAAACTGTATATAGTCTTTTTGTTTGACAGTTTCCAATAAAGTCTTGAAAAATGTGACATAGGTTCAACTGGAGATGAGAACAACTGAATAAAAGATCAGCTTGGCAAAAATGTGTGCGTGTAAGACAAAAATTGGAAATACACATTCAAAAAACTGTCACGTACAGTAGGTGGGAACAACTGCATTTTCTGATAACAGCTACACTGTCCATATTAACTTGTAATGTAAATGACCTTACATGTACAGACAAAAATGAAAAGTACTGAATTATATTAAGAAATGCAGAGTGCAAATAGTAATGTAGTAGGAAACATATTTGGAAAGAAATGAGCATGTGAATTTGATAAAGAAAGGGCTTTAGGATGGATATTCAGCAGAATATTAGACACAAACAGAAAGAAGAGTAATAATATAATTGCTAGAGGGGCTCCAATACTGACAGAAGAGGAAAAAATAAATAATGGTAAATTTGTAGTAGTAAGGGTCTAATGGCAAGGGATGAGGATTAAGCTGGCATATACTTATATTTCACAAAAATGGTACTATGGTACATAAGTAATACTCCCTGCAGCAAGCTACCAAAATTATCTGCAATGATGAAGATTTATCAGAGGGGCATAGGAGGGAAAACTTAACAAGGAAGGTAGATTTCTGAAGACATTTATGAAAATATTTGGTATGAAATATGTGAATATGTGAATTCTGTTGCAAGAAGTCAGACAAAATTACATATTATTCCCCCAAGGTACAATAACTGGGCTAGAAATAAATATTTCACAGGAATATGTGCATTTGATTAAAAGCGTCGACACCCATCCAATAACTTTCATATCATGCACCAATAAAACCAAGATAAAAATGTAAGGTAATGAAGTAAAAACGAGACAGTGCCCCCCCCCTCAAATTATTAAAGAACCTAGAAATTTCTACAGAAGTGATAGCGAGTTAAAGGGATAAAATGAAAATAGAGTTTAAGCATAGGGTAAAAATAAAAGACAGAGAAAGAGATATGTTTATATGTTTAACAATTAATATGAATTATTTAGAGGGGCTGTCAAAGGTTATAATAAGGGTGATCTCACAGAACAAGAAGAGAAGCAACTGCAGTGTGCTAAACAGAAAACAAGAGAGTATTTGGATAATATGCATGAGTTTAGAAAGACTGTTGTTAAGCAACTATTTTTTTGATAACTCCAGAGATAAAATTTTTTTAGCACAGTGAATTAGGCAACAGGAAGCAGAAAGGGTCATTGCTAAACTTAGGGTGCCTGTAACAAGAAAAATAAACTAAAGTTAATTTAACAATGCATTTGTGTTGTCTGTTTTTGTCCTTTAACCGATGGTCTCTGATCCAACCTCAGATCTGACTTTGGCCACTTCTGCAGACTTTAGCTCTTTAGCTTAATCTCTTCTCCTTACCCATAATCCTCCTCTTTAGCTTAAGTTACCTCAGATCAAGTTTGTCTTCTATTCAGCCTATTATATTGCCCAAACAACTCAGTAACAAGACAGTCTAATTACAAATCAAATTTTACTAGAAGGAAAGGAATAGAAAGCCTGGAGCTCATCAGAAGGCAGACAAAACAACACTCCTCAGAACATACTAAGACACCAAATGTAAAACTTCCCAAGTAGGAAGGGAGCTGGGTAATGGAAGGATGAGAATGAACAACAAAGATGCACGGTTATGTTGAGTACATAACTTTACTACCTAATGTTACCTATGTTCCATCCATTCCTCAGCTGATGGGAGAGTCTCCAGCTATAGACAGCCCAGGGTGGTCCTCAAGGAAGAATATTCCATAGTACAGCAGAGCCAAATGCTGCCCTATATCTAGACAAAATATAATGACCAATAAAGGTATAAGTATTAGACCAAGTGGCAGCTGCACAAATGTCATCTACGGAAGCCCTGGACCAGACAGCAGATGATGTGACCACAGATCTGGTGGAATAAAAGTTAGGACGATTAGGGAGTGTCAACCTTTTCTTCCTATAAACAAAAGAGCAATTTGGCCAAAGTTGCCTTTAAGACTGACATGCCAAACATGAATTTGGAAAAATAAATAAATAGGCGGTCTAATTTTCTGAAATCTTTAGTTCTGTGTGTGTAGAATCTGAGTCGTCTATGAACATCCATCAAGTGTAGCATGTATTCCCTTTGCTGGACAAATCTGGAAACAAAATAGGAAGCCTGGTAGACTGAGTTATAGCTGTTTTGGAAGCCACCTTTGGCAAAAAGAAAGGATTAGTATGGATGGACACCCTCTTTGTGAAAGATCAGGTACGGTGGCTAGGAAGAGACACCCATCTGGTCGATGTGATCACAACCAGAAAAAACAGTTTTCCAAGACAAAAGTGCACTTTGGCAGCTGATTCAGAGAGAGACTGAATCAGAGCTTGAAGTAGTAGTATTAAATTCAATGGAGAGATAGGATCCTTAACAGCAGGCTGCAGTAAGACGGTACCTTTGAGAAAAGCTTTACATAATCTTGATGCCAGGGACATAAAAATTAGAGACAGCTGCAGGTTGGACCTTTATCGTAAAGTAACTAGCTCCGCTGTTGAAAATGGAAGCAAGAAAATCAAAGATAGCTGGAATAAATGCTGAAAAAGGGTCTAGTTGTCTGTGGCGAGCCCAAAGTGAGAATTGTTTTCATTTGCTCTTATAAACCTTCCTAGTAGAATCCTTCTGACAGGATGAGAAGTATGTCATGAAGTGAGGAAGAAAGCATGGTCTGTCTAGTCTTCATTGGAAGTGGAGAAACCATGCATTTATTTGAGGGTCCAAATGTCAGGATGAGTTATCTCTGATGGATAAAACAGGAGATCTGAAGATGGATCCAACACCTATGAAGGGTGCACTAGATCAGGCGACAGGAAAGGAAACCATACCTGTCAGGGCCAGAACGAGCCAGAGAGGATTATTTTGCATTTCCAATGAGACGCTTTCTGAACAAACCTGGGAATTAGAGGAGTAGGAAAGAATACATGAAGGAGCCCATGGGGCCAATCGTGAATCAGAGTTTCTCTCTGACTCCCCCTCTGGAGGGATCAGAGCGAAGTACCTACTGCACTTGGAGTTGAGAGGGGAAGAATGTCTGGCCCCATTGACAAATATTTCCAACACCACAGGATTGAAAGACCACTTGTAAGGGAGTACGATGGACCTGCTCAGTTTGCCTGCTAGCACTTTGGACTTTCCTGGAATATTCATTGTCAAAATAAAATGGCTGGAAGGGATTGCCCATTGCCATATTCTCAAAGCCTCTTGATACAAGGGGTAGAATTGGGTTCCTCCTGCTTTCTCATGTACCAAACTACAGACGTAATGTCTGTCTGAATACCAACCATCCTTGAAGGGACAGGATTTTGAAATGCCCGCAATGCTAATAGGACTGCCCTCCTTTTCAGGACATTTATGTGAAGATTGACCTCCAAATGAGACCAAATGCCTTGGACTGTTCTTCCCAAGTAATAACTCCCCCAGCCGTTAGGCATGCCTAGTCACTGCGGCTCATGGTGCCAAGAGGATAAAAGGCAGACCTGAGAAACGACTTTTACAGTGATCCATCAGGCTGTGTGATCCCTGCAAATCTTTGTAATCTGTAGTGGTGCGGGCAGGAGGGTGCTATCTTACTGACCATCGTACTGCAAGCATCAACTGCACTACACTCACGCAATACCTTGCTAAATGTAAACAGTCACAAGGAGGTAAAGTGCCTGCAAGTACTTGTAAAACAACACAAACCAAAAGCACCAAGGAAGTATGAAATTCAAAATAATATACACACGAGACTGTGGATCAGGCAGGTAGCTGTTTAATGCACATAAATGCTCTGTAATTTCTCTGCATTTTCATCCTAAGGGACTTCGTCAGCTAATGCTAAATGTACTACAGTTATGCAAACTGCCATAGATCAAAGGAGTTGCAATACCAACCTTGCTGGCAGAGAGGGAAGAGAGAGAATGTGTGATTTTTGACTCTGTAAAGTTTAACCTTGTCTGTGGTAAGCTTGCTATCTCTGCCACCATATCCAGACGAGCACCAATGAATTCCAAGACTTGCAAGGGGGAGAGCCGAGACGTGGTGTAGTTCACTGTGATGCCCAGTTGAAGTCATAGTTAGAGCAAGTAGTCCCTGGCCTGAATCAGTAGAGGCTTCATGGGAGCAAAAAGGAGCCAGCTGTAGAGATATGAAACATCCAGAATCCCAGCAGTCTCAAGTGAGCTGTGACGACTGCCATGTACTTGGTGAACACCCTAGAGGCTGTGGTGAGACCAAAGGGCAGGGCTCTGAACTGGTAGTGACTGGCTTACAGCTGGAAGTGTAGGTATCTCCTGGATTGCTTCTCTATTTTCATGTGATAGTATGCATCCTAGAGATCTAACAAGCACATCCAATTGTCCTTGTGCAACAGTAGCAGAATAGATTGAACCATGACCATTTGGAACTTCGAGCTTTTGATGAACTGATTCAAACTGCTGAGATCCAAGATCGGTCTTGGGTCCCCATTTTTCTTTGGCATCAAAAAGAGCCCAGAGTAAGTTCTGAATTCTTGTTGGTGTGGAGGCACTATGTGAATGACAATTTTTGCCAGCACTTTTTCTTTCTCTGTAGTTACTGATTTCTTTTGACTGGGTGGAATGTCAGGAGTTTTTCTGGGACGATTGGGAAGCTGAAGGGAAGAGGATATGTAGTAACTTCTGGATATGATAATCTCTACTCAAATATTTTTGGTAATGGCTATTCAGGCTTCCAGATGCAATGATAAGCCTCCCTCAACTGCCTCCAGTGTGCAGCAGTTTGGCAACCTTTCAGGAGCACAGAAAGGGCTTCTCAGGGAAAGGACGTCTGAAGCCCTAGTGTTGTCGCCCTACTCTGCCATGTAGGTGGTGTCTACTGCTAGAGTACCTCCTCCTTATTGCAGGGGGACCAGTCTCCATAGGAGCCCTGGGAAAACCCTTGTGACTTATGGAACCACATCTTCCTACCCACATCTCTGGTTCCATGAAAATGTTCTTTGAGGGGTCAGGAAGTATATTCTTATGGCAGATAAAGTACAGTTTTGTACCTACCATAAATGTAGATGTTCGAGTGCTCATACAGCTGGTTATCCTGCCGTCAGGCGGGTCCTCGGTCGGCTGAATTCCAAAGTCTAGGTCCGGCGTCGGTTGTCGTCACTTCTTCCCTGACGTCAGTGCAGCAGGGGTAAAAAAGAGGCAGCCGACGCCATTTTCTTCAGTTTTTCTTGCCCCAGATGTCAGGTGCCCCCAGAAGGAAGGCAAAACATAAATTTATGCAGACATGACAAATAGAATTATCAAAAAACAGTAGTTGCAAGCAAATACACCATAAGAGAATACCCCAAATAGGTTGTATGATAAGGTGTATGTCATAAGGCCTGTCCTAAGAGGGGACAGAGGGGGGGGTAACCTGGACTGCAGCTGTATGAGCACTCGAACATCTACATTTATGGTACGTACAAAACTGTACTATGTTCATCGTGCATACAGCTGCAGTCATTACAGATGGGAAGAATCCCAAGGCTAAGTAGGGGTGGTAGGCACTAAGTGGAAGTAGGAGGAGCGAGGATGCCCTGCAAGACTGCTGTGGCAAAACCCCCTCTAGATTTAGAGTATAGTGGAAGGTGATAGTGCTTGGAGAAAGTGTGTACAGAACTCCAAGTGGCTGCTTCCAAAATGTCCTTGGTAGGGACCCCCCCCCCCCCTTGAGGAAGGCTGAAGAGGTAGCTGAGGCCCTGGTGGAGTGGGATCTGATGCATGCAGGCACAGTTTTTCCATGAAATGAATAACAAAAGCGTATGCAGTGGGCTATCCATTTTGAAATTGTCTGTTTGGAAATAGCCTTTCCTTGAGCACCTGTAGCATAGGACACAAAGAGTTGCTCGGATTTCCTGAATGGCTTTGTCCTGGCCAAATAGTAACGAAGTTGTCTGTGAATGTCCATGGAATGTAGTAGTCTTTCCCCTTTGTTTTGTGGATTAGGATAAAAGGTAGGTAAGTGGATAGTCTGATTCAAAGCTACACTGGATACTACCTTTGGCATAAAGGTAGGGTTGGTTCGTAAGGAAACTCTGTCCTGATGGAAAATGATGAATGGTTGCACAGCCATGAGGGCCTGTAGTTCAGAAACCCTGCGTGCTGAGGTGATAGCCAGAAGAAAGGCCGTTTTCCATGACAAGTATTGTAGTTCTGTTGAAGAAGCTGGCTCGAAGGGAGGAAGGATCACCTTTTCCAATACGAAGTTGAGGTCCCAAGCAGGGACTGGTGGTTTCCTTGGGGGTTTTATATTCTTTGCCCCTCTGAGGAACTGCCTTAAGAGAGGATGAGAGAATAAAGGAGGATCTGTGTTGTATTGTGCAGAAATGGCTGAAGCGTGGATCTTGATGGAGGAGAAGGAAAGTCCACTGTTTAACATCTCAGCTAGGTACTGTAAAATTTGAGGTATATTTATTACCCAAGGATTCTGGCCCTTTTCTTGATTCCAGGCACAAAATCGTTTCCATTTGGCGGAGTAGGCTTTTCTAGTAGAAGGTCTTCTGGCCTCCAAGATGACATCCTGTACCTCCTTGGAGAGGAGAGTCTGTTGGGAAATCAAGGAATTCTCCATGCAGCTAGATTTAGGATTTTGAGCTGGCTGTGAAGGGTTTTGTAGTTGTGCTGGGACAACAGAAGAGGGACTAGAGGTAGGATCCATTGTGGGGAATGTGTCAGGCTCTTCAGGAGCGGATACCAGTGTTGTCATGGCCAGTCTGGAGCAATGAGAATCATTTTCAGCCTCTCTGCTCTGGCTTTTAATAGAACTTTGGGCAACAGAGGAAGAGGCGGGAAGGCATAGACTGTCAATGTTGTCCAATTGAAAGAAAGTGCGTCCACTTTCCAGGCCTGTGGATAATAGGTCCTTGAACAAAATTTTTCCAACTGGTAATTTCTGTGGGTAGCGAAGAGATCTATGTCTGGCTGTCCCCATGCCTGAGTTATCTTTGTGAAAACTTGAGGATGCAACTTCCATTCATGTGGATCTGTCATATTTCTGCTTAGGTTGTCTGCCAGTGTGTTTTCCTTCCCTGGCAGAAATTGTGCCTGTAGTTGAATTTGCAATTCCAGTGCTGTGTTCCATAGGGTCATGGCTTGCCTGCACAGGGGGTATGAATGAGTTCCCCCGTTTGTTTATGTACCACATCACTCTGGTGTTGTCTGTCCTTATCAATAGCTGGCCTGGATGCAGTAGGTCTTTGAAGGTCATAATAGCATTTTGCACTGCTAGCATTTCCTTTTGGTTGAAGTGTAGGTGCTTCTCTTTTTGGGGCCATTTTCCCTGAATGCATTGATCTGTCATATGTGCTCCCCAGGCGTAGTCTGAGGTGTCTGTTGTGATGATTTGAGTTGCTTGAGGTACACAGAAAGGGAGACCTGTGTTTCTTTGGCAAGCTTGAGCCCACCACAAAAATTCCTTTTGAAGGCATGGAATGAGTGGTATAATTGTTTCCAAGCTGTGGCTGTGTTGAGACCATAAGTTTTTTAGGTACCATTGAAGTTTCCTCATATGCAGCTTTGCACATGGGATTAGTAGGACGCAAGATGCCATGAATCCCAGAGCCTGCAGGACTTTCCTTGCAGTTAGCCTGGTGAAAGTTGCCATTTTGCTGAAGTATTGAGACAGTTGCCCTTGTTTGTCTGGCGTGAGGTAGGCCATCTGGGTGGTTGTATTCAAGCTGGCACCCAGGAAAATTATTTGTTGAGAGGGTATTAGTTTTGATTTCTTTTTGTTGACTGTGTATCCCAGGAAGTTCAACAGTTTTATTACAAACGCCAGATGCTGCAGTAGTATGTCCTTGCTGTCCGCTTGGATCAGGCAGTCGTCCAGATATGGGTAGATTTGTATTCCTTATAGTCTGTAGAAGGCGATTACTGATGCCAGGCATTTGGTAAACACTCTGGGCGCAGTAGATAAGCCAAAGGGCAATGCAGAGAATTGGTAATGGGTTGAACCTGCAAGAAATCTGAGGTATCTTCTGCAATCTTGTCCGATAGGGACATGCAGGTATGCCTCCTTGAGGTCCAATGTTACCAGCCAAGACTCCTTGCCCAGCATGGGAAGAAGCTGCTGTAATGTGAGCATCTTGAATTTTGGTACCTGTAGATATGTGTTTAGGATGGATAGGTCTAAGATAGGTCTCCAATCTTTGTCTTTCCTTGGTACCAGGAATAGTCTGGAATAAAACCCTTGACTTTGTTCTTTTGCAGGTACCTCTTGAATAGCTTTCATGTCCATGAGAGCTGAAATTTGTTTTTGTGCCTCTGCCCTTTGATTATGTGGCAAGTTCGGCATGCCTCTCATTTTTGGAAGGGTGTGAAATTGGAACCTGTAGCCTCTGTCTATAATGTCCAGAATCCATTTGTCTTTTGTGACAATATGCCAATTTTTCGAGAATATGCCAGTTTTCCGCCCAAAGGTGCTGCCATTAAAGCTTTGCTTGGCAAGTGTAGGGGGAAGTCATTGTGTCTGTTTTCTAAATGACTGTGATCTATCTTCTCCACCTCTTGGGGTTGGTGCTTGCCACTGTCTGGCTCTGAAAGATCTTTGAGGTTGCCCACTACCCCTTGGGCATATGTATCTGCCCCTTTGAGGTCTGTCCGTGGCTGGAAAGGACCAATTTTTTGAAGGCCAGTTTCTGCTGAAATGTGGAGGTTGTACCTGCAGGAAATCTTTCACTGTTTGCATTGATTTTGCTTTTTCCTCCATTTTCTTTAGTACCTCCTCAGCTTTAACACCAAACAATACATCTTTTTGAAGAGGTGCACCTAATAATTTAGCTTTGACATGATCTGGTAAGGTTTGCTCTTTGAGCCAGGCATGCCTACGTATAACAGACCCCGTAACAGCAGCTCTACATGAGGCCTCTAAGGCATCAAAACCACACTGCAAGGTATGCTTACCAATTTGCTCTGCACCATGCAACAAATCCTGCAACTCTTTTAAATCTGGTTGTTCTGGTTGTGTCATTTTGCTTTTCAACTGAGATAACAAAAACTGTTGATACTTTAACATATGGAACTGACAGTTTAAAGCCTAAAGTGGCTGAGGTGTACACCTTTCCCCCCCACCTTTCTAAAGCTCTGGAATCTCTCTCTGAAGGTAATGGGTTTTTAGCAGTAGAGGCCTTAATTCCCTTGGGACCCTGTGAAATAGTCTGGGTCAGCAGTATGGCTTTTATATAGGAACTGGTGAGAATCAGGAACCCGGTAATACCTGTCTGGTTTAACAGGAGCTGGAGGCAAAGAATCTGGATTAAGGCTGGCTTCTGTGTACATGTCATCCAATATATCTAAAACAGGAGGGATAGCCAGGGGCCTATGCTGGGGGAGCAGAAGAAATTCCCTGAGCCTTTTCTTGGAATCTGAGTAATCTTGGCCTTCCCAGTGAAAGTGTTCCCTCAATGTATGCAGGGTTTCCCCAAAAGAGTAGTCCTCAGGGGGGGAGACCGAGGGAATAGACTCCTCTGCATCAGAGTCTTCGAAAGGAGAATAGGCATAATCCTGGTCCTCAGAATGTTCTGAGGTAATAGAAGCTTGATCTGAGGAAGGGTAGTCTTCCTCTAATCTGGGCCTTTTGTCAGAGGGGGGTTGAGAACCCCTGATAAGAGTAATCAAATCCTCAGCCATTTTAAGCATCTGCTTTTTAAGCATGGGGCCTTGAGAGGGGGTCTGAGGACCCTGTTTTATGGTTTTCATGGCTGCTTTAGATTTAGTGAAAGCTTTAACAGAGAAGGAGGAAGGCCTGAAGACACCTTGAGAAATGGCAGGCCTGTCTAAATTCTGAGTTTCGCCAGGAGTGGCGTCGGTATCTGCAGTAGGAATGGGGACCGAGGAGCCTGCGACCTCGTGTACAGAAGAATAATGCAGTGTCATCGGTACTCAGGGGCTGCGTAGGCGCCTCGCTGAGCACCGGAGAACCGGTAGTCGGCCTTAGCGTGGTCTCAGTAGTCGGTGCGGACCTCGTATGTCAGTCCTTATCTTTGCGTCTTTTGCTCAAAACTGGAGTCGGAGTATCCGACGACATAATATAATTAATTTTTTTGCCAAAATAGTGAAGAGCAAACTCCGCCCGGCACTTAATAGTGCGCTTGTTGAATCTAGCACAAAAACGGCAGGCCGAGACATCGTGGTCTGGGCCTAAGCAAGGTACACAGAAAGAGTGGAAATCCTTATGCGGTATTTGCTTCCCACATGAAATGCAATTATTAACTTTGTCTGACATCGGTCTGAGGCAAGAAAAGTTTCCCCAACGGGGTACTAAGCTTTCAAGACTTCAGCTGAAATACTTTCGTAAATCTCAGGAGCTGGCCGACCGGCACTTTAGAACTGCTTTTGCTTCGGGCACCGCGCGGCAAGAAAGACTGGAGAAAATGGCGTCGGCTACCTCTTTTATACCCCTGCCACACTGACGTCAGGGAAGAAGCGACGACAACCGACGCCGGACCTAGACTTTGGAATTGGGCCGACCGAGGACCCGCCTGACGGCAGGATAACCCATCTGTAATGACTGCAGCTGTATGCACGATGAACATCGTCCTTCCATCCTGTTCACTCCTAGATAGGGTTTCTTCCATCCTGTTCACTCCTAGATAGGGTTTCTTTCACATTGGGGCCAAATAAGATGGATCTATCAAAGGTAGCATTGATAAATGACAACCTGAAAGGCTCTAAATCACAAAGGTGCAGCCAGGCGTGCCATCGCACTGAGATTCCTGAACCCGTGGATCTCAAAACTCTCTCTGAGACATGAGAAATCAGCCTCAAAAAGCCATTTGGAAGGAGCTAGAGGGTGTCCAGTTGCTAAAAAATGTTCCTCTTATTATTCACAGGCATGGACCCTAAGAGGGCTTTGGAAAACTTGTTGATCTAAGTCCTTCTGAAATCTCTTAATGTGTGCCAAGTAATTCAATGACCCGAGGGTGAGGGTTGTTGATGCATAAAGACAATTCCCGAATCTGTCCAATGCCTTGGGGGATAAACAGAAGAACTTCATTCAGATAGCTCTCTGCTTGGGGGATAAATAGAAGAACTTTGTTCAGAAAGTTCTTTCTTGGTGGCCGCTGCAACCACCATAGCATCTCCTGGGAGACCCTTGCTCCAATGGGCCTGATCCTTTCACATAAGGTACTTAACTGGCCCCGTGAGGACAGGTTCAGTGACATCCAGATCCTTCCAAGCCCAGCAGGAGATGAGGTCCACTATCCCGCTTGCAGGTGGAACTACCCAGGCCACAACTGCGCCACCTCCAAAAGCCTTGAGAAACACTGACTCGTCCTTGGGGGTGGGGGTGGGGGGTCGGGGGTGGTAGATCATCACCTTCCTGCCTCAAAAGCTGGAGTATTTCACCGAAGGAGGAAGGAGACATCTTCTTCAAGGGGTGATCCAGTGGATCCCTCACCTTCATCGGCGTTTTCTGTCAAGGATTCCAAGTGCCTCCTTTTGTACATACACTTTCATGGGGACTCCTCGGTGGGAAGCTCTGGGGAGGAATCAGAAGTGTTAGATGAGTCCTGGAAAAAGACAGTCTCCAGGCTTGAATGGGCTGGCTGCCCCAACAGGACAGGAGGAAGAGACTCCGGCCAGGACAGACAGCTGTGGAGGGGGCAGACCTGAGGAGGTAAAGCATGCCTTGTCCATACAGGTGAAGAATGCGCTCTTCACTGTCTCAAAGGTTTTAAGTCATGGGAGAAGCAAGGGCCTCCTGTCAGATGCCAAAGCCACCTGTCTAAGATGGCTCAGAGTATCACCACGATCTTGCCTCAACACAGAGGTTGGAGCAGAGCTGTCCAGCACCAAAGCTCTGAGAATGGAGTCAAACACAACCCCCCGATCCGGTGTCAACACTATGGCTCATAGATTGGTACCAAATGGATCAGGGATACAGTCGGAGTCAATGAAGGCCATTATTTTGAATCTGACACAAACTTTCTGGGTCTGATGGCTCTGAAACCACAAGGACAGATTGGAGTACGGAGTCATCAGTTGGGTCTGGTGGTAGACTCACAGGTCCGATGGAAGATGGACAGACTCCTAACCGAATCTAGGTACTGAGAAACTTCATCATCATCCTGTCCACATCTGCTTCAGTTAAACTCCTATTTGACCTGAGGGGTGAAGAGGTTGAGGGTGGCCTGGAAGTCCTTTGAGGGTTTTCCTACAAAAAGTGAAAATGGACCCTACAAGGTACAGGCTTCCAGGGTGCAACTTGAGGAGTGGTGGACTGGAGACTTAGATTTAACTCGTCAGGCCGATGGCTTGTAAACTTTTTTGGATGGAGACAAACCCAAAACAGAGTAAGGAGAACAATTAGGGGATTGCTTCCTAGACTCGTCTTTAACCGATGAATTCCCAACTGGTCTTCTCTGATGATTTTCTAGAAGGAAGGGGAGCACCATCTGAAGTAGCAGTAATAGTAGAAGGAAGCAACCCTTTCAGAACCAGTTGAAGGCACTCAAAAGCACCAGATGATTAAATCCTGTACAGATCTCACACTCTACATCTAGATGCGCTGGTCCACGACAAGAGACACATTCCTGATGGGCATCTGAATTGGGGATCTTATGCTCACATGAACATCTTTTTAAATCTGGTAGGCTTGTCACCCATCTCAAGAACAGAACCACAGAAAGGCAGCAAAAAGAACGGGAAAAGGACAGTGAAGTACTAGCGATGGTACAAAAAGGGAAGATATACCAACAATGGTACAAGAGATGTACCCACAACTGGTAGCAAGAAAGCAAAAACTTGGCAGGAAACCCAAGCAAGGCACGAGCCCTGCATAGAGAGAGAAGAAACTACATAGAAATAAAAGTTATGAACTTACCATAATGACAGATATATGCTGTCTTCTTTTCATCTGGTTCAACTTGTGGGTTTGTCTGATCCAGCTGGATCAGACCTTGGTACCTTATACCAAAGCTTTCGATCGAAGTGCTTTGACTCCTCCTCTACCCACAATTCCCCTCTGCTGACTGAATTACCACAGATCAAGTTTGCTGAGTGCCCATAAAAAGTCATTGTGTGTGTGTGTGTATATATATATGTGTATATGTGTATGTATGTGTATATATATATATATATATATATATATATATATATATATATATATATGTATGTGTATATATATATATATATATATATATATATATATATATATATATATATATATATATATATATATATATATATAAAACAGGACAATGAAAAATAGATTAAACACTATAAAAGTGTAGGAGATGCAAAGGATCAGATGGGGTCCAAAGAAGATCTGGATGAATACTAGATGTACAACGACAATTTGGTAGGGGGAAGGGAGTTGAACCAGATGAAAAGAAGGTAACACTGATCTATTGTTATGGTAAATTCACAAGTTTCATATCCAATTTTGTCTTTTTTGTCTGATTCAATGTGTGGGACAGATTCCTAAGCTACCTGACAAGAGACTTGGGCATACTCAAGGAAGGACATTCCTGAGTATGGCAGAGCCGAAAGATGTGCGAGTCCTGGACTGCACATCTAACCTGTAGTGGGATATAAAGGTATGAGATGAGGACCAAGTTGTTGCTGTTGCACATATGTCACAGATAGGAACTAGTTTTGCAAAGGTGCTGAGGTTGCTATTGCTCTGGTAGAGTGTGCCTTAGACTTTGCTTGTAAAGGCATGCCTAGTGAATCACAGACAAATGCAATCTGCTAACCATTATGACAGGGCTACCTTAGAAATTAATCTTCCCATCTTCTTCTTGGAGAAGGATATGAACAATGGATCTAATTTTCTGATAGCCTTGGCTTGATGGAGGTAGAACCTAAGTTGTCTGTGCACATCTAATGTGTGTAAAGAGAAGTTATGTACTCACCATAATGTTCCATCTGAGTAGGTACTTCATTTGTCTGCAACCTGTGGTTATCGGATCCGACCCAGCAGCTTTCCAAGCTCCAAGATCCGAGCTCCTAGCTCCTCCCCCTACCCATAATCCCCTGCTACCAACCATATTACCTCAGATCGTTTTTTTTTTTTTTTTTTTTTTTTTGCCTCTCCAACCTGGTAACACAAAAATCAACTCTAAAGGTGATCAGAAAATCCCGAAAGGTTCGGGGGATTGCAGGGGGGGGGGGGGGGTCGGTTGCAGACAAATGAAGTACCTACTCAGATGGAACATTATGCTGAGTACATAACTTCTTTATCTGAAGTAGTTACTTCATTTGGTCTGCAACCTGTGGGACAGAGTCCCCAGCTACCTTATAAGAACCTGGGTGGTCCTTACGGAAGGATATTCCGAAGCACCGCGGAGCCAAAAGAAGCCCTACTCCTCGAAATCACATCTAGTTTATAATGAGAAATTAACGTATGAGAAGAGGACCAAGTAGCTGCTGAACATGTCGTCCACTGGAACCCTAGACCAAAAAGCTGTTGAGGTGGCTACAGATCTTGTAGAATGAGCACAGATACCAACCGGGGCTGGCTTGCCAGACGATATGTACCCCTGAATAATACACTGACAGATCCAATTTGCTACAGTCACTTTGGAAATGGCTTTGCCCATGGCTGATTTTGCATGAGAGACAAACTGGTCCGACTTGCAAAACTCTCTAGTCCTATGCAAGTAGAAACGCAGCTGTCTGTACATCCAATCCTATGCAAGTAGAAATGCAGCTGTCTGTGTACATCCAATTTGTGCAATGTGTATTCTCCCTTGTTCTGAAATTTTGGAAAAAATACTGGTAGATGATTTATATTTGCTTCTGAAGCAACCTTAGGCAAGAAAGATGGGTTAGTCCTGAGGGACACTATCTTTGTGAAAGATAAGGTAAGGAGGTTTCATACACAAGGCTTGCAGTTCTGAAACCCTTTTGGCCGAAGTAATAGCCACTAAGAAGGCCGTTTTCCATGACAACAGCTTCAACGGAACCGAGGCCGCAGGTTCGAAAGGTGGACTCGTCAAGGCTTGCAAGACTAGAGTGAGATCCCATGGGGGAACCACAGACTTTACAGGTGGATTTAAAAGAAAGATGCCTCGTAAGAAGGTTTTGCACAACTTTGTAGATGCTAAGGAACCTATGCCGTCCCCCACATGAAAATGGGAGATGGCCGCCAATTGCACCTTAACCGTAGAAGCACTTGCTCCCTGCCGAAAAATCAACGAGAGGAAGTCCAGAATGGTCGGAATAGGGACAGTAAACGGGTCCAAGCCCTTGTCTTTGGCCCAAATGGAAA
Source organism: Protopterus annectens (assembly GCF_019279795.1). Lineage (NCBI taxonomy): Eukaryota > Metazoa > Chordata > Ceratodontiformes > Protopteridae > Protopterus > Protopterus annectens. The sequence goes on from NC_056746.1 coordinate 531,712,237, forward strand.
AACGTTTCCATTTACTGTTGTAAAGTTTTCAGGTAGACGGCTTATGAGCCGCAACCAGAATGGCCTTAACGGGAGATGAGATACCGGGAGTCCTAGCCATTATTGGAACTGGATCAGCCAAGCTGCAAGCTTGAGGTTGACCAGGTTCGGGGTTGGGCAACCCGCAGGATGCGAGATCAGGTCTGGACTGAGATCCAGAATCCACGGAGGAGCCACACTGTGAGACCGCAGAAAAGGGAACCAGATCTGTCGAGGCCAGAATAGGGCTATGAGGATTAATCTGCTCCCCAACCGACAGGCTTTCTGAATGAATTTCATCATGAGTGGAAGGGGGGGAATAAGCATAAAGGAGCCAGGGAGGCCAAGCATGGACTAGAGCATCTCTGGGGTTCTCCCCCCTGGGGGGAATTATTGCTAAGTACTCGCTGCATTTTGTGTTTAAAGGAAAAGCAAAAAGATTGCAGGGAGGCCGACCCCATTTGTGGAAGATCTGCTTCGCAACAGATGGATTCAGAGACTACTCGTACGGAGTGAGAAGCACCCGACTTACCTTGTCCGCTAATATGTTGGACCGTCCCGGGATGTGCATTGCTACCAGAAAGCGGTTGGTGGAGATCGCCCATTCCCAAACTCTCATGGCCTCTCGACACAGGGGATAGGATCTGGTTCCTCCCTGTTTGTTTATATACCAGACTACTGACATGTCTGTCTGGATCGCAATAGTCCCCAGGGGAAGGTCGTGGAGAGCTTGCAACGCCAAAAGCACCACCCTCATATCTAGGACATTGATATGCAATGCGGTCTCTAGGGAAGTCCACGTGCCTTGAACGGATCTGCCTGAACAATGCCCTCCCCCCCCCCACCCGAGGCGAGAAGCATCCATGGTCAACGTGGCTTCGACCGGGGGAATCACAAAAAGCCTCCCTTCTCTGAGTTCCCGCACATGTAACCACCAAAGGAGTCCCTGCAAACTCTGCTCAGCGGTATCGGCGTGTTCAATGGGTGGAACGAGAGGGACCATTGGACTTGAAGGGTCCATTGTAATATTCGCATTCGCAGACGGGCATGGAGGGAAAGACCGATCGCTGCTGACATAGACTGCCCTCAGGACTAACTCCGCTGGAGGAGTAGGACTCCGAAGAAGGGCTAACACCTGATACGACAAGCTGTTCAGTCTGACTGACGTTAGAGTAGCTCAGGAGATTTGAGTATCCAACCTGGCCCCTATGAATTCCAGGGCTTGAGTGGGGCACAGGCAGGACTTCTGCCGGTTCACTGAAATGCCTAGGTTGTGGGCTAGAGTCAGTGCGTAATCTCTCGCCACAGAGAGCTGATGCCTGTTGGTCACGGTAAGGAGCCAGTCGTCTAGGTAAGGGAAGACCTGAATGCCCTGAAGTCTCAGGTGGGCTGCAACCACCGCCATGACCTTGGTGAACACTCTGGGGGCTGAGGTGAGGCCGAATGGAAGAACCAACCCTGAATTGATAATGACTGGCTCCGAGCCGGAAGCGGAGAAACCACCTGGATAGTCTGCCCATCAAGATGTGGTAGTACGCATCCTTGAGGTCTATGGAGCACATCCAGTCGTTCTCCCGCAGAAGGGGAAGAATAGATTGAAGAGTGACCATCCGGAACTTTTCCTTGGGTATGAACAGGTTCACAGCGGAAAGGTCTAAGATGGTCTGAGGTCCCCGGTTTTCTTTGGCACCAAAAAGAACCTTGAGTAATACCCCAATCCAGACTGATCTGGGGGGACGGGCTGGATGGCTCTTTTTCTTAGCAGCTTCAAAATCTCTGAAGCCACTGCCTCCCTCTGATCGGGTGGGACATCGGGGAGGCGTCTGGTTTTGGGGGGAAGATTTAGGAATGGAATGGAATAACCTCTGGAAATGATACAGAGCACCCATCGATCCGTTGTAAGGGACTCCCAGTTTGACAGGTGCTCCGTCAACCGCCCCCCGACTGCCTCCAGAGAGGGACAGTCGGGCAAGCCCTCAGGGCTGTTGCACGGGTCTGTCCGAGAAAGGTTCTCTAGACCCGAAATTACGCGGCCCCCCCTCTGCCTCTGGGCCGGCGTCCACCTTGTCCTCCTCTGCCTCTAGAGGACGAGTGGTCCGCAGCTGGATGGGATTGCTGAGACTTGCGGAACCACAGCTTCTTTTGTCCCCTCTGATTCCTGGAGAAGGATCTTTGGGGACTAGAGAAGCGGACTCTCGACGGCAGACAGCGTCTTCCCATCCTTTTCGCTTTGGACCAGCGTATCGTGAATGGTCTTGCCGAAAAGAGCAGAACCGTCAAAGGGGGCGTTCGCGAAGGATGCCTTTAAGGGATCCGCTAAGTCGCAAAGATGGAGCCAGGCGTGACGTCGTAAGACGACCCCTGCTGCTCCTCTGGCTCTAGCGGCTCCCTCTGAAGCATGGGAGAGGAGCCGCATAGACGTATTAGAGATGGATTTCAGAGTGGCCATTCGTGTCGTAAACACATTCTTGTCTCCGACCGACATGGACTCCGGGGGGGGGGCTGCAGCATTATTCCTTGATCAAGTCTCGCTGTAGCCTGATGGTATGTGCCATATAGTTCAGCACCCTTATGGAAAAGGTCGCTGAAGCAAACATCTGCTTCTCAATCCGGTCCAACGCTCGAGATTCTTTAACTGGCGGGTGGACCAAAGAACTCTCCTGAGCGAGTTCTTTCTTGGTGGCCGCCGCTACCAACATGGCATCCACAGGGGTTCCTTTGGCCCATGACTGTCTATCTGTGGGGGACTTAGGACTTTATTGGGATGCCTAGGGATTAGCTCCACGGTGCCGGGCTCCTTCCACGCCCTGGTGGTAATTAAGTCCACCAGGGGGTCGGCCGGAGGGGACACCCAGGTGGAAGATGGGCCTGCCTCAAACGCCTCCAGGAACACGGATTCATCAAGGGAAGGTTTTTGGGCAGACCACCCCCCTCTAATACGCAACATTTCCATGATGTCTCCAAAGGAGACATCTTCAGGGGGTGACCTTGGGGAACCCTCCCTATCATCTAAGTCCGTGTCGGTGGTAACGGACTTGGGGGAGTCCAGGTGCCTCCTTTTACACAGTTTCCGAGGAACCTACTCGGTGGGGCTATCCGAAGAAGGCTCGTCCACGGGTTGTTGTTCCTCCACGAGAACTAGCTGGAGCGCTTGGGCAGGCTGTCCCGATGGTCGGATGATGGAAGACAGACCCTCATACAGTCGGGGTACGGGTGGATCTGAAGCCCAAACCATGATGATGAAGCGGGGGGGGGGGGGTTCAAGAAATGAGGAGAATTGCATTTTAGAAGTAGATCCTTAAGGAGAATAACAACCATATAGTAGCAAAGTATTATAACAACTAAGACAACATGAATGGAGAAAGGAGATTTTGCCAACAAGGGTAACTGCAAGTAGGAGTACAGAAAATAAGCAAGGGGGTGGAATTTATTGGAGAAAACTGGCAAAGGAACCAATGTATTGGGAGGAAATAACTAGAGAGGGAAAGGTAAGAGTAGGATGAGGCTAAGAAGACTTTTGGACTGCAGGGTAGAGACTGCCTTCTCTACCAGGGATTGATAAGAGTATAGGCGAAGAGGAAGGAATACAGGAATAATAGACTTGCTATGGTAGAGTTTTTAGTAGAATCGAAAACAGATGCTGCTGTTAAAAGTGGATAATTAGTATGGCATGTAGAATACAATAACTATAACAACCAATCAGAGGTGGACAGAAAAGATTGGGAGGATAGACTGGAAACACAGTGGTAGGACATATGTACAGCTCCTTGGTACACAAAGTCAAGGTGGTTTAAGATTTTTTGCTTGGAACTGTTTGTAGAGGAATTTTTATACCCCCAGTAGACTTTAAACAATTTTTCCTGGATGTGTCATGGAGAAGAAAGAGGTAACATATGTTTTGGGAGTGTAATGAGTTAGCAGATTTTAAACATTCCCCACAGAATACTCTATCAGAAATATTGGATGAGCAAATTGCTGTAAATAAGGAAATGATTTTATTGAGCTGGAGTACAGGATCTGAATTGCCTAAACATATTAAGGCCTTATTACGTTTTATTCTGTTGGCTGCCAAAAAAGCAAATACTAGAAAATGGAAATTAACGTCTACACCAACTGTATTTGAGGTACTGAACATTATAAAAGAGATAAAAAAAAGTACAGTTGTGTACACTTACCATAAATGTAAGTGTTCAAGTGTATTCACTGTTGCAGTCATCACATTTGGGTTTATCCCTGTCAGGGTAGCCCTCGAACGGCCCGAATACCAGAGACCAAGAAGTTGTGTACGCACCATAACTTTCAATGTATGTAGTCCATCTCGCCTCACATTCTTACCCGTGTGTTCGGAGCCGAATATCGGCTCTGACTCGGCCAAACTTTTCTAGCTCAAAGTCTTCTATTGGCTGGGCTAAGCAGGTATCACATGGTACACTGCTCCATATCCCCAGATCTAGTTTGCTGCAATACTCATTCATACCCCATGCATACACAACATCCAGATAAAAAGAATAAGCTAAAGTAAGGGGAACTCTGTAGATAGAAACCTAACCTCCAGATCCTCCAGGAAGGGGGGAAGGTGGGAGGGTAAGAAAGAATGTGAGACGAAATGGACTACACACATCGAACGTTATGGTGAGTACATAACTTCTTGATGTTATGTAGTCCTATCTCGCCTACATTCTTACCCATGGGACAGCGTCCCTAGCACCTACATCCTGGGTGGCTCATAGGAAGATACTCCTGAGTACTGTGGAGCCAAAGGACGACCTGCCCCTAGAAACCACGTCCAATGTGTGAGGAGAAGCCCAAGTAGCTGCAGCACATATATCATTCATTGACAATCTGGCTTGATAGGCTGTAGATGTAGAAACAGTCCGAGTAGAGTGAGCCTTGACTGGAAATGGCAGATCTCTTCCTCCTGTGTGGTAGGTAAAGAGATGCAACTAGATATCCATCTGGATAGGGTGATCTTGGAGACCTGGGACCCCATTTTGTTTTCCGAAAAGGAGACAAATAGTTGATCAGACTTCCGGATATCTTTTGTTCGGTGCAGATAGAAACATAACTGTCTGTGTACATCCAATTGATGACATTTAAATTCTGCCTTGTTTGAAAAGGAAAGAATACAGGCAACTCAATGGATTGATTAAGATTAGACACGGAAGCCACTTTAGGAAGGAAAGAAGGGTTTGGTCTAAGAGAGACCCTGTCCTTATGGAAGATCAAGTATGGAGGTTTGATGGAGAGGGCTTGAATTTCTGAAACTCGCCTTGCTGAAGTGATTGCTGTTAAGAAGGCTGTTTTCCAGGTCAAGAATTTCAATTCACAGGTAGCTGCAAGCTCAAAAGGTGGTGAAGTAAGGGCTTGAAGAACAAAATTGAGATCCCAGGGCATGATCGTTTCGGATACCAGGTGACGGAGTAACAGAGTACCCTTCAGGAAAGCCTTGCAGAGTCTATGAGCCATGAGACTAAGCTCATTAGCAACATGAAAATTACAGATCGCTTCCAATTGAACTTTGATGGTAGCTGATGCGGAACCCTGATGGAAAAGCATAGACAAAAACTCCAAGACTGAAGCAATTGGAGTTGTGTAAGGATCAATTCCTTGGGTATGCGCCCAAATAGAAAACCCCTTCCATTTGCTAGAATAAATCTTCCTAGTAGATGGCTTATGAGAGGAAGATGATATGTGAACCACTTCCGGTGAAAATTTATGAAGCCTAACTAACGATGGAAGTGGATAGCCAGGCTGTCAACCGGAGGGTCATCAGGGAGGGGTGGAGCTGTCCCAACATGTGTGTCAGTAAATCTGGTTGTGGGCCCAGAATCCAAGGAGTGTCCACAATGTATGGGTGAAGAAAGGGGAACCAGACTTGACGAGGCCAGTGTGGAGCAATCAGAATCATTCTGCTTCACAAGGATTGCGCTTTCTGAATCACTTTTGACAGCAGGGGAAACGGAGGGAAAGCATAAAGCAGACTGGTGGGCCAATCGTGAACTAAAGCGTCCCTGGGTGACTCCCCCTGTGGGGGGATCAGCGTGAAGTAGCTGCTGCATTTTGCATTGAGGGGGCTGGCAAAAAGGTCACAGCAAGGCTGACCCCATCTTCTGAAGATTCGCTCTGCAACTAGACGATTCAGGGACCACTCGTAAGGTATCAGAATAGCTCTGCTTAGCCTGTCCGCAATCACGTTGGACTTCCTCGGAATGTGCATTGCCACCAGAAACCGTTGGGAAGTTACTGCCCACTGCCACAATCACATGGCCTCTCTGCACAGGGGGTAAAGACCTGGTTCCCCCTTGCTTGTTTAGATACCACACTACTGACATGCTATCCAAGTGTATTGCAATCGTCCCTAGAGGTAGAAAGCTCTGAAGTGCCTGCAACGCAAGTAGCACTGCTCTCATCTCTAAGACATTGATATGCAGATGTACCTCGTGATCTTGCCACATGCCTTGGGCTGTCCTGCCAAGATAATGCCCCCCCCACCCTATCTGGGAGGCGTCCGTGGTCACTGTGGCAACCGGGATGGGTGGAACGAAGGGCCTTCCCCCGTCCAAATTGTTGGTGCAAAGCCACCAACTGAGGTCCTGTTTGCATCTGTCCGTGAGCAAAATGGGGTGAGAAAGTGGAAATTTTTGGAGAGACCATTGAACAAAGAGGAGCCATTGGAGAAATCTCATGTGCAGTCTTGCTAGAGGGACCAACATAATTGTTGCTGCCATGGTCCTCAGGAGTTGGAGAACCCATCTTGCCTTCACTTTCCTCAGGGGCATCAGGATGTGTATCTGTTGTTGTAAGACTCTGATCCTCTCCTGCGGTAAAAATGCTCACATTCGAATGGTGTCTAATTCTGCGCCTATAAAGGTGACACGCTGTGAGGGCAACAAAGCAGATTTTTCCCAATTTAGTGTTATACCCAACTGTTGACATAGAGTGATGGTAGCGTCCCTGGTTTGGACTAGTTTATGCCTGGTAGGAGCGGTAAGGAGCCAGTCATCCAGATATGGAAACACTTGGAATCCCTGACGTCTCAAGTCACCACCGCCATACACTTGGTGAACACCCTGGGGGCTGTGGTGAGACCAAAAGGCAGGGCTCAAAACTGGAAATGACTGGCTCCCAGCCGGAAGCGTAGGGGACTCCTGGATGCCCCGCCCATTTTCACATGGTAGTAAGCATCCTTGAGGTCGATGGAACACACCCATACCTCCTCTCCCAACAATGGGAGAATTGATTGCAGTGTGACCATACGGAACTTGGACTTCTGTACATAGTTGTTCAGTTGGCAGAGATATAATATGGGTCTCAGGTCCCCTGTTCTTTTAGGCACCAAAAATAATCTTGAGCAAGTCCCTAATCCGATTTGGTCTGAGGGGACATGCTGGATGGCTCCTTTTCCCAGCAGCTTTGAAACCTCTGAGGCTGCTTGATCCCTTTGACTGGGTGGAATGTCTGGGATTTTCCTGATTGAAGGGGGGGTCTGATGTAAACGGAATGAGATAACCTCCGGAAATTATTCGTAATACCCATCAGTCCTGGGTGATGCTTTTCCAGGCTTCCGGATATAACTAAATTCGACCACCGACTGGCTCCGGATAAGCACAGCCGGGAACTCCCTCAGGAATGAGAGTAGGGAGAGCAGTGAAAGGAATTGCGGTCTCCCGAATTGCGGGGGGCCCCCTCTGCCTCTAGGGTGGCGTCTCCCTGAATAACCCCCCCCTCCTCTGCCTCTGGAGGGGGGGACTCACCTTGTGCGGTAGGAAAAAACCTCTGTGATTTCTTGAACCACATCTTCCCACCCCGCTGGGCCTTGGGGCAAGGCCTAGAAAGAAGGGAAAAACGGACCCCTACGGTAGACAGGGTCTTTCCCTCTTGCTCGCACCTGGTGAGGGTGTCTTTCATTTTGGTTATGAACAAAGAACCATCAAAGTGAAGGAAGACTTGAAGGCCTCCGCGAAGTGACAAAGGTGCAGCCAGGCTTGCGTTCTAAGGGCGACTCCTGAGCTTGCTGCCCTACTTGCCTCCCTCGGCTGCATACGAAATGAGCCACATGGAGGAGTTGACAATGGAATTGAGGGTAAACACCTGGGCGTTAACCGTCTGGGCCACCGCCTCAGGGACATTACCCGCAAGAGTATCTCCTAACTCCTTGAGGAGATCTCTCTGGAGCCGAGTGAAATGAGACAGATAGTTCAGCGACCATAAGGTAAAGGTTGCTGATGAGAGGGTATGCTTCCCATACCGGTCCAAGGTCCTAGACTCCTTGTTAGGAGGATGGATGGAGGAAGAGGTCTCTGCTACTTCCTTCTGAGTGGCCGCCGCCACCACCATGGCATCTACAGGGACTCATTTGGAGAGAAACTCCTTGCCCTGGGGAGCAGAAAGAAACTTGTTGGGACGCCTGGGTACAGGCTCCACAGAATCAGGGTTTTCCCACACCCTTCGACAGATCAAATCAAGGAGCTCGTCGAAGGGTGGGGACACCCAGGAGGTGGACGGCTGAGCACCAAAGGCCTTAAGGAATACCTACTCCTCCTCGGAAGGGGCTTTGGACGGCCAGTCACTTCTTTGTTTCAGTATCTCTAGGATGTCGGAGAAGGAAACATCATCAGAGGATGACTAGGGGGACTCCTCCGATTCCTCGAGGTCAGTATCAGAGGTGAGGGAATCATCCTGGGAGTCTATGTGCTTCCTCTTGCACATTTTCTTTCTAGGGGGCTCCTCAAGCACGAACTCTGAAGGGCCCTCAGAAAGTTGGGGACCACTCGTGGGGGTATCCCTAGGCCTTGGTGCTCTGCTGTCCATGGATAGGTGGTGATCAGAGGCTCTCACCGGAGTGGTGGGGGACAGAGTGACCGACCCGCCTGATGTAGCTGACGATCTGGCCAGCGCAGTCCGCATGGCCACGAAGGCAGCCCCCCCGAGTCCGACGACCGACCAGCCTCCAAAACCATAACTGGAGTCGGAGTTCCCCGAGCCGAGGCACCGAGAGGGAGACTCAGAACCGAAATATGTCCCGAGATGTCCCCCTCGGGCCCAACTGAAGAATCCCAAGTCCCGAACCCAGAGGACGGAGCCGATGGGGTCGGAGCCGATGTCGATACTGATGGAGCCGGAGGGGCCATCGGAACCAGCCTAGGAACATCACATGGCACGGAACACTCCGGCTCCAAAGACAGAGATGCACTTGGAGGAGGAATGATCGAAGAAGGGGTCGGGACGGGCTCCGGAGCCGACTGGGCCGGAGCCGAAAATAATTTTGCCAAAACTGGTGACTGTAGGAGCCTCTGGACTACCCTATCAACATCCACATCCGAAAGGGTCCTGGAGGATTTGGAGGACAGGGAGGGAGATCGGATCTCCTCTCAGGAGAAACTGGTCTGAGACTGGGCGATAGGCTCTGAAGAGGTTCCAATATAATTGGAGCCGACGCCGGTTCCATCAACACAGACACCTCCTGCGGCCCCGAGGACAGTGGAGCCGAGGAGGTCGATGCAATTTTTGTGACTTTCTCTGGAGGCTCCAATGAAGCTGACTGAGCCGGAGATCTCTTTTTTGACTTGGATGATTTAGACTTAGCACTGGGAGAAGAATCCAAGGCCTCTTCGAAAGAGGGTTTCAAGAGTCCCATTAAGATCAGCTTATTCTTTCTCTCTTGGAGCACTCTGTGACTGAACGCATGGCAAAAACTGCAGGACTCCTGCAGATGAATGGCTCCCAGGCAATAGACACAAACAGAATGCCCATCGGCGATGGACATTTTGTGCCCACATTTAGAGCACTTTTTGAAACCCGAAGGTTTGTGCTCCTTGGAATCTTTGGACATTTTTCACAACAAACACCAACAACGCAACCTAAGAAACGGTCTGACAAGAAATTCACAGACACTCAACACCACAAAAAACGCCGGAACCAGTTATAAATTGTAACAATACACACACACTGAGAGAAAACTATGTCAAAAACCTCTAACTAAAACGGTTAATGACCACAACGGTAAGGGAACAGAACCAAACCTCTAACTTAAATGGTTTAGTGAACAGGCAGGACAAAAGGACTAAGTCCTCTAACTGAAACGGGCCTAGCCCGAGGGAACAGTTAAGCGGGATACCAAAAAACAAGCACACTACCAAAAACCTAAACAACACTAAAGACAACAGTTATGAAAATAGCTTTTTGTTTATGAACAAAATTTTTTCTCAAGACAAGAAAAAAGGTACTTAGCCACAGCCAAAAGCGAGACCACGTCCGAGCTACATGAGCAGCAAACGAGATCTGGGGATATGGAGCAGTGCACCATGGGATACCTGCTTAGCCCAGCCAATAGAAGACTTCAAGCTAGAAAAGTTTGGCCGAGTCGGAGCCGATATTCGGCTCCGAACCCACGGGTAAGAATGTAGGCGAGATAGGACTACATAACATTTTGTATTTCTGTGTCGGTTGGTGTCGCTTGAGGACTGACATCAGGTCGTCAGTAGTATAAATTAAGGCAGACAACGCAATTACATCAGTTTTTCTTGCCCTAACCTGTCAGGAGCCCCCAAAGTAGGAGGCCAGGTTCTGGTGGAAGAAACTACAGTTTTGTACCTACCATAAATGTAGATGTCCAATAGCTATGCATTTGCAGTCATCACATATGGGGTTGTCCTGCCTCAGGCAGCCCTTTGGTCGGCCGGATTCCAAAGTCTGGGTCCGGCGTCGGCTGATGTCGCACTTTCCCCGACGTCAGAGCGCCTGGGGTATAAAAGCATCAGCCGACGCAATCTTCCTCAGTTTTTCTTGCCCCAGATGCCAGGTGCCCTCTAAGGAAGGCTAGATTTGGAGAGATGCATTTAAAAATCCAAACATGCACAATAATATAAAAACAAATACACCATAATAGATCACCCCAGCTAGCTATAAGAGGGGTAAGTACCCAAGAAATACCACAGAGGGGAAGGAGGGAGGGTAAACCTGACTGCAGATGCATACCTATCGGACATCTACATTTATGGTAGGTACAAAACTGTACTATGTCCTTCAAGGATGCATCTGCAGTCATCACATATGGGTAGAATACCATAGCCAATCTGGGGGTGGAGGAACTATGTAAAGGATGGTGTAGCTAAAATGCCCTGCAGGACTGCCGTAGCAAAGCCTGCTCTGGATCTGGAATATAAAGGTAAATTGTAATGCTTGGCAAATGTATGCATGGAGCTCCATCTAGCAGCTTCTAAAATGTCCTTGGTAGCCACCCCTCTTAAGAAGGCTGTGGAGGTGGCTGTGGCTCTCGTGGAATGAGGTCTAATGTTAGCTGGCACAGTTTTTCCATGAAAGGAGCAACAAAAACGAATGCAGTTCCCTATCCATTTTGAAATTGTCTGTTTGGAAATTGTTTTTCCTTGTGTACCAGCAGCATATGCTCCCAACAGCTGGTCAGTTTTTCTGTAACCTTTAGTTCTGTCCAAGTAGTAGCGCAACTGTCTGTGTATATCCAGGGTGTGCAAAAGTTTCTCCCCTTTGTTTTGTGGATTTGGAAAGAAGGTAGGCAAGTGAATAGCTTGATTTAATGAAACCCTGGATACCACCTTTGGCATAAATGTAGGATTGGTTCTCAATGAAACTCTGTCCTGATGAAAAATAAGAAATGGCTGTACTGCCATAAGGGCCTGTAACTCAGATACTCTTCTTGCTGAGGTTATGGTCAGAAGGAAAGCAATCTTCCAAGACAGGAACTGTAGTTCTGCAGATGCTGCTGGTTCAAAGGGAGGCAGTGTTAGTTTTTCCAACACGAAGTTAAGGTCCCAAGTAGGTAGAGGTGGCTTCCTTGGAGAATTGATGTTTTTGATTCCTCTTAGAAACTGTCTTAGGAGAGGATGACAGAAGACAGGTGGATCAGTATTGTACTCTGCTGAAATTGCTGAAGCATGAATTTTAATGGAAGAGTGAGACAGACCATTGTGGAACATTTCTGCCAAGTATTCCAGGATATGTGCCATGTTCATGACTGTCGCATCTAGGCCCTTTGTGGTGTTCCAAATGTGAAATCTTTTCCATTTTGCTGAATATGCCTTTCTTGTGGAAGGCGTGAGCTTCCATAATAATATCTTTCACTCTCTGGGATAGCTTGTCCTGAGGAGGAGTCAAGGTATTTTCCAGGCTGTTAGTTGCAAGGTTTTCAGGTTGGAATGCAGAGTTTTGTAATTGTGCTGTGTCAGTAGAAGTGGCCATAGAGGAAGAGGCCATGGTTTTGTGCGTGACAGGCTCTTTAACAGTGGGTACCAGTGCTGTCTTGGCCAGTCCGGAGCTATCAGAATCACTTTTGGCTGCTCTGTCCTGATCTTCAGTAAAACCTTGGTCATTAATGGGAGAGGTGGAAATGCATACACTGTTAGAGTTCTCCAGCTGAAAGAGAGGGCGTCCACTTTCCATGCTTGTGGGTGGTATGTCCTTGAGCAGAATTTCTTCAGTTGATGATTGTGGGGGGAGACAAAAAGATCTAAGTCTGGCCTCCCCCATGATTGTGTTATCTGTAGAAAGATGTCTGGGTGCAGCATCCATTCGTGTGCATCCATGATATTTCTGCTTAAGCTGTCCGCCAGTATATTGTCTTTCCCTGGCACAAACTGGGATTGTAGCTGTATATTGAGTTTCAAGGAAAGTTCCCATAGCTTCATTGCCAGCCTGCAAAGAGGATAGGAATGGGTGCCTCCTTGCTTGTTTATGTACCACATAACCGTGGTGTTGTCTGTCCTTATTAGCAGATGGCCATGATGCAGAAAGGGTTTGAAGGTTTCAACTGCATGTATCACTGCCAGCATCTCCTTTTGGTTTATGTGCATGCGTAGCTCTTTTTGTGACCATAGACCTTGAATGCATCTGCCCTCCATGTGCGCTCCCCATCCGTGGTCTGAAGCGTCTGTTGTAATGGTTTGGCTGGCTATTGGTTTGCTGAAAGGCAGACCCCTGTTTGACTGGCTTGCTTGAGCTTACCACAGAAATTCCTTTTGAAGGCATGGAATGAGTGGTATCAAAGTTTCCAGGCTGTGACTGTGCTGAGTCCATAAACTCCTTAGGTACCATTGTAGTTTCCTCATATGTAGCCTTGCTTGCGGAATCAGAAGGATGCAAGAAGCCATGTAACCCAGGGCCTGCAGGATTTTCCTTGCAGTCAGCTGGGTTTGTCTTGTCAGATTTTTGAAGTAATCTGGTAGTTGATTTTGTTTTTCTTCTGTGAGGAAGGCCATTTGGGTGGTTGTATCTAGATCTGCACCCAGAAAGGTTATTCTTTGGGATGGAACAAGTCTTGATTTGTGAAAGTTGACTGTATATCCCAAGGCCTGAAGTAGGTGGATGGCATAATTCAAGTGTTTTACCAAAGTTTGTTGGCTGTCCGCTTGTATAAGACAGTCGTCCAGATATGGGTATATTTGAATCCCCTGAAGTCTGCAGTGTGCAATTACTGATGCCAGGCATTTCGTGAATACTCTGGGGGCAGTAGATAAGCCAAAGGGCAATGCTGAGAATTGATAATGCTCTGACCCTGCAAGAAATCTGAGGTGTCTTCTGCAACTTTGTCTGATAGGGACATGCAGGTATGCCTCCTTGAGGTCTAGAGTTACCAGCCAAGACCCCTTGCCCAGCATGGGAAGGAGCTGCTGTAGAGTCAGCATTTTGAACTTTGGCACAATGAGATAAGTATTCAGTGTGGACAAGTCGAGAATAGGCCTCCATTGTTTTTCTTTTCTTGGAACAAGGAATAGTCTGGAATAAAATCCTTGGCCTTGTTCTGAGAGAGGAACCTTTTCTATAGCTTCCCATTTGCATTAAGCTGGAAATTTGTTTCAAAGCCTCTGCCCTTTGATTCGGTGGCAGGTCTGGCATGCCTTTTCTTTTTGGTAATGTGTGGAAATGAAACCTGTATCCTTTGTCTATTATTTGTAGTGTCCATTTGTCCCTTGTAATACTGTGCCAATTTTCTGAGAATAAAGAAAGCTTTCTGCCCAAAGGTGCTTCCAATTAAGCCCTGGTTGGTGGTATCAAAGTAAAGTCATTGAGCCTGTCCTTGTGCAGCAGTTGAAGGTCCTGCATTACCTCTCTGGTTGGGAGGCTGCCATTGACATCCTCTGTAGGAGCCTCTAGCTTGCCCTCTACCTCTGGCACGCCTGTTCTTGCCTCTCTGAAACCTCTCAGCGTCTGGAAAGGACCAATTCTTGGAAGGCCAATTCCTGCTGAATCTTGGTGGTTGTACTTGGAGAAAATCTTTGACTGTTTGTACGGATTTTGCCTTTTCTTCAAATTTCTTTAGGACCTCCTGAGCCGTGGAGCCAAATAACTTTTGCTTTTCCAGAGGAGCATCCAGCAGCTTTGCTTTAACATGGTCTGGCAGAGATTGTTCCTTCAGCTAAGCATGCCTACATATGACTGCGCCAGTCATAGCTGACCTACATGAGGCTTCCAATGCATCATAACCACATTGCAAGAAATGGTTGCTAACCTGTTGTGAGTTATGTACCAGATCCTGAAGTGACTTGCGGTCTAGGGGGTCAGGTGAAGACCGTTTTTTATGCAATTCATCTGACAAATACTCTTGGTACTGTATCATATGAAACTGACAATTTAATGCCCTCATAGAAAGAGTAGCAGAAGTATACACTTTTTACCCCATCTCTCCTTGGAGGTTTTACATTTTTGATCCCTCTTAAGAATTGTCTGAGGAGAGGGTGAGAGAAGATAGCAAGATCCATGTTGTACTCTGCTGAAATTGCTGAAGCATGAATCTTAATGGAAGAATAGGACAGGCCATTGTGGAACAGTTCCGCTAAGTATTCTAGGATGTGTGCTAGGTTTGCCAGTGTAACATTTGTACCCTTTGATGCACTCCAAATGAGGAATCTCTTCCATTTAGCTGAGTATGTTTTCCTTGTGGAGGGTCTGCGAGCCTCCAGGATAATGTCCTTGACCCTCTGAGATAAAACAGTTTGGTTTTGATTTAAGCAATTTTCCAAGCAGTTAGCCGCAGTGTTTTCAAGTTTGGATGCAGGGTCTTGTAGTTGTTCTGCGTTAGAAGTAAAGGCCATAGGGGTAGAGGCCATGAGTTCCTCCGAGACATGCTTCTCAGTAGCGGATACCAATGCTGCCTTGGCCAGTCTGGAGCTATCAGAATCACCTTTGGCTGTTCCTCCCTGATCTTCAGTAGAACTTTGTGCATCAATGGGAGAGGTGGAAAGGCATACACTGTTAGGGCCTTCCAGCTGAAAGAGAGGGAGTCCACCCTCCAGGCTTGTGGGTGGTATACTCTTGAGCAGAATTTCTTCAGTTGGTGGTTGAGTGGGGAGGCAAACAGGTCTATCTCTGGCATTCCCCATTTGTTTGTTATGATTTTGAAAATGTCTGGATGCAGCATCCATTCGTGAGCATCCGTGGTAGTTCTGCTTAAGCTGTCTGCTAGTGAATTCTCCTTTCCTGGTACGAATTTGGCCTGCAATTGGATGTTGAGATTCAGGCCTAAGTTCCACAGGTCCATTGCCATCCGGCATAGAGGGTAGGAGTGCGTGCCTCCCTGTTTGTTGATGTACCACATGACTGTGGTATTGTCTGTCCTTATCAGCAGATGTCCTTGCTGGAGGAATGATTTGAATGCCTCGATTGCATGCTTCACTGCCAGCATCTCCTTTAGATTTATGTGCAAATTCAGCTGGTCTTGAGACCATAGGCCTTGAATACACTTGTCTTCCATGTGTGCTCCCCATCCTAGGTCTGAGGCGTCCGTGGTGATGGTCTGCCTTGGTTGTGGTTTGTTGAAAGGCAATCCTCTGTTGGTCTGGCAGGCCTGAGCCCACCACAGGAATTCTTTTCTCAGGCATGGAATGATTGGTATCATGGTTTCTAGACTGTGCCTGTGTTGAGACCATACATTCCTTAGGTACAATTGTAATTTCCTCATATGCAGCCTGGCATGTGGGATCAAGATTATGCAGGATGCCATGTAACCCAGGGCCTGCAGGACTTTCCTTGCAGTAAGCTGGGTTTGTCTTGTCAAAGCCATGAAGTAGACTGGGAGTTGCTTTTGCTTTTCTTCTGTGAGAAAAGCCATCTGAGTTATTGTGTCCAGATCCGCACCCAAAAAGGTTATCCTTTGGGATGGCACTAGTCTTGACTTCTGGATATTGACTGTGTATCCCAAGGCCTGTAACAGGTGTATGACATAGGCCAAATCCTTTATTAGTTTTGTCTTGTTGTCCGCTTGTATTAGGCAGTCGTCCAGGTATGGGTAGATTTGAATTCCCTGAAGCCTGCAATGTGCAATTACTGATGCCAGGCATTTCGTGAATACTCTGGGCGCAGTAGATAAGCCAAAGGGCAATGCTGAGAATTGATAATGCTCTGATCCTGCAAGAAATCTGAGGTATCTTCTGCAATCTGGTCGTATAGGGACATGCAGGTATGCCTCCTTGAGATCTAGAGTCACCAGCCAAGACTCCTTGCCCAACATGGGAAGAAGTTGCTGTAGGGTCAGCATCTTGAATTTTGGCACAATGAGATATGTGTTTAGTGCGGACAAGTCGAGAATAGGCCTCCATTGGGTTTCTTTTCTTGGTACAAGGAATAGTCTGGAGTAAAATCCTTGACCTTGTTCCATAGATGGTACCATTTCTATTGCTTTCATCTGAAGTAAATTGTTGATTTGTCTTAGAGCCTCTGGCTTCTGGTTTGGTGGAAGGTTTGGCATTCTGCTCTTTTTTGGTAAAGTGTGGAAGTGAAACCTGTATCCTTTGTCTATTGTTTGCAATGTCCATTTGTCTTTTGTAATGCAATGCCAGTTGTTTGAAAATAAAGCCAACTTTCCGCCCAAGGGTGCTTCCAGTTGTTCCCTGGTAGGCGGAATCAGAGCCAAGTCATTGTGTCTGTCCAGTGGAAGTGGTTGTAGTTGCAGCTGTGGCAGTACTCCTCTGGTTGGCAGGTTGCCACTGTCGACCCCTGTAGGCACCCTTTGATTGACCTCTGCCTCTTGGGCGTCTATTCCTGCCCCTCTGTGCTCTGGAGGTGCCTGGAAAGGACCAATTCTTGGAAGGCCAGTTTCTGCTGAACCTCGGAGGTTGGACCTGCAGAAAATCCTTTACTGTTTGCACAGATTTTGCTTTTTCTTCCACTTTCTTTAGAATCTCCTGTGCAGTTTCTCCATTGGAGCATCTAGGAGTTTAGCCTTGACATGGTCTGGCAAGGATTGCTCTTTTAGCCAGGCATGCCTTCGAATTACTGCCCCAGTCATAGCTGATCTAAATGAAGCCTCCAGTGCATCATAGCCACATTTTAAGAAATGATTACTGACCTGCTGAGAGTTGTGTACCAAATCCTGAAGGGACTTACGGTCTAAAGGTTCAGGAGAGGAAAGCTTTTTATTCAGCTGATCTAACAAATATTCCTTGTACTGTATCATATGGAATTGACAGTTTAAAGCCCTGGCAGAAAGAGTAGCAGATGTATAAACCTTTTTTCCCCATCTCTAATGCTCTTGACTCTCTTTCAGAGGGTAGGGGGTTTTTGGCAGTGGCAGCTGCAACACCCTTTGGGCCCTGAGAAATAGTTTCTGGGTCTGCAGCATGGGCTTTATACAAGTGGAAGTGAGAATCCGGGACCCTGTAATATCTGTCAGGTTTGGCAGGGGGGGAAGAGAATCAGGGGCAGAACTGACATCATTATATGCATCATCAACTACAGTTAGCACAGGTGGTATGGCTAAAGGCCTATGCTGTGGCAAGTGTAAAAAGGTCCTTAGTCTTTTCCTAGAATCAGAGAAATCCTGACCCTGCCATTGAAAGTGTTCCCTCATTGAGTGCAAAGTCTCCCCAAAGGAAAATTCTTCTGGAGGGGAGGCAGAAGGAATGGAGTCTTCTGCATCTGAATCCTCATAAGGTGAGTATGGCCCTTCCTGATGGTCTGATAAATCAGATCCATCTAAGGAGTAATCAGAGGAGAGAGGTTCAGGGGGTTCAGGCCTAGGCCTTTTGTCAGGAGGAGGTTGAGAGGCCCTGTCTGGGTGAGGTTGGGAACCCCTAATCAGAGATATAAGGTCCTCAGCAAGGCTGAGAATCTGAGAACTTGAGGAAGGACTCTGAGAGGTAGATTTTGCTGGTAAGGCTTTTGAAATTATAGCTGCTTTAGCCCTGGAGAAGGCCTTAATAGACATAGAAGCAGGGGGCCTAGCTGCCCCACGTGCAGGTGTAGAAATGTCCAAAGGAATGGTGTCGGACAATTCTTGTGCGCTTGCTTCTTCGGTAGGGATTTCTGTAGCCGACTCAGCCGGGGCCTCTCTGGCCTCGGTTGTCGGAGGTATGTCTTCGGCAAAAGTAAGAACCGAGGACCCGGTTTCAGCCGAAACAGAGTCACTCGCGGTAGGCCTAACCGTGGTTTCAGCTGAAACCGCGGGCCGCGAGTGTCAGTCCCTTTCCTTGCGTTTTTTGGCTAAATGTGTAGTCGGAGTCTCAGACGGCATTTTATATGCAAAAGCGGATCCAAAAAACTCTTCTGCAAACTCCGACCGATGTCTAAGAGTCCGTCGGTTGAAGGAGGCACAGGCTAAACAAGCTGATACGTCGTGGTCTGGGCCTAAGCAAGGAAGGCAGTAAGAATGGAAATCCTTATGAGGTATTGGTTTTCCACAAGTTAAACAATTATTTACTTTGTCTGACATCGGCTGAGGCAAGAAAGAGTCCCCAATGGGGTACTTAGCTTTTTTAGAAGCCTTCGGTAGCTGAAATCTCTGGATCTGACCGACCGGCACTTGCGAACAGCTTCTGCTTCGGGCACCGCGTGGCAAGAAAGACTGAGGAAAATGGCGTCGGCTGATGCCTTTATACCCCAGAAGCTCTGACGTCGGGGAAAGTGCGACATCAGCCGAGGCCAGACCCAGACTTTGGAATCCGGCCGACCGAAGGGCTGCCTGAGGCAGGACAACCCATATTTTATGACTGCAGATGCATCCTTGAAGGACATCTAGGGGCTGGCGAGGATGCCCTGCAAGACTGCAGAGACAAACCCTGCCCTGGATGTGGAGAAGAGAGGCAGGTGGTAATGCTTGGTAAAAGTGTGAACAGATGTTCAGGTGGCAGCCTCCAGTATTTCCCTGGTGGGGACTCCTCTTAGGAAAGCTGCAGAGGTGAAGGCTGCTCTGGTGGAGTGTGTCCTGACCCCCTTGGGGGGAGGATTTCCATGCTGTTTGTAGCAGAAATGGATGCAGTGTGCTATCCATTTGGAAATGGTTTGATGGAGATATCTTTGCCTTCTGCCCCTGTAGCAAAGCTAACCAGCAATTGATCAGACTTTCAGAAGGATTTAGTCCTGTCCAGATAGAATCTGAGCTGTCTGTGCACATCTAGAGAGTGAATAATCCTTTCCCCCTTGTTCTGGGGATTAGGAAAGAAGGTGGGCAAATTAATGGATTGGTTGAGAGCAACACTGGACACCAACCTTGGGCATGAAGGATGGGATAGTTCCGAGGGATACCCAGTCTGCATGGAAGATGACAAAAGGTTCTGCAGCCATGAGTGGTTGCAGCTCAGAGACTCTTCTGGCTGAGGTGATGGCTAAAAGGAATGCTGTCTTCCAGAACAGAAATTTTAGCTCTGCAGAAGAAGCTGGTTCGAAAGGGGGTAGGGTGAGTTTTTCCAAGACAAAGTTAAGGTCCCAGGCTGGTGTTGGTGCTCTTCTAGGGGGGCAAATTGCTAGCCCCTCTGAGGAACTGTTTGATCAAAGGATGTGAAAAAAGGGGCAGCTCAGTAGGAAAATGAGCAGAAATAGCAGAGGCATGAATTTTTATAGAGGAGAAAGAGAGACCTCTTGTGTAGTAGGTCAGCCAAGTAATCCAGGATGAGAGGGATGGAGGGCTGTGCCGTATTGGCTCCCTTAGCCTGGATCCAGATGCAGAACATTTTCCATTTATCTGCATAGGACTTTCTGGTGCTAGGACGTCTGGCCTCACGGATAACATCCAAAACCTGTTCACTGAGGATGGCAGATTGGTCCGGGGTTAGGGAATAAGCCAAGCTGCCAAACTGAGTGTCTGCAATTTGGGATGCATGAATTCCCCATCCCTCTGGGTCAGGAAATTTGGAATCTGAGGAAGATGCCATGGAGGCAGCAGGGACAGGCTGTGCAGCAAGGGGGACCAGTGTTGCTGGAGCCAGTCTGGAGCTATAAGAATGGTCCTTGGTTTTTCCTCCCTTATTTTGAGCAGTACCCTGGGGATGAGAGGTAGGGGAGGAAATGAATAGACCGATAGGTTGACCCAGGGGAAGGACAGGGCATCCAATTTCCACGTCATGCAGTGATGCTCCCTGATGCAGAATTTGCTGAGCTGATGGTTGGTGTGGGAAGCAAAGAGGTCAACCTTCAGGGTTCCCCATTTCTGAGTTAGTAGGGTGAAGGTACTTCTGTTGAATTTACACCGTGTGGGTCCAGAAGGTTTCTGCTTAATTGGTCTGCCAGAGAGTTGAGAGAGCCTGGTAGGAAATGTGCTATCAGATGTAGTTGAGAGGAGGGGGCTGTGAGTCAAAGGGTCATGGCCAGCCTGCACAGAGGGTAAGAGTGAGTCCCTCCCTGCTTGCTGATGTATCACATCACATTGGTGTTGTCTGTTTTGATCAGGAGACCCCCTGGAGAGTGAAGGGGTTTGAAAGCTATCAATGTGTGCTGCACAGCCATCATCTCTTTCTGAATGATGTGCAGAGGGATTTCCTGAGGGCTCCATTAGCCCTGTATGCACCTGCCATCCAGGTGTGCACACCAAGTGTAGTCTGATGCGTCTGTGGTGAGGGTCTGGGCAGTGGGGTGGTGAGTTGGGAGAAGGGCAGTCCCTTGTTGTAGGAGCATGCCCACCAAATAAATTCCTTTCTAAGGCAAGGAATTATAGGTTGAAGAGTTTCCAGGTCTTGAGAGTATTGACACCAAAGGCTCTTTAGGTACCATTGAAGTTTCCTCATATGCAGTCTGGCACATGGAATGAGTAGAATGCAAGATGCCATGAACTCCAGAGCTTGCAGGATCTTCCTTGCAGATAGCCAGGGCCTGGTGGTTAGTTGAGAGAAGTAGGTTCTCAGGAAAATTTGTTTCTCTGGTGTAAGGAATGCCATCTAGGATGCTGTGTCCACACTTGCTCCCAGGATGATCATCCTTTGGGTGGGCACCTGTTTGGATTTCTTTTCAATGATTGTGTACCCTACGGAGGATTATAGTAGGGTCTCTACCAAGGGCAGATGCTTGCTGTCTGCCTGAATAAGGCAGTCATCTAAGTATGGGTAAATATGAAATGCCCGCTGAACCTGGGGGTTTGGACTTGTAAGAAATCCTTAACTGTTTGCATAGATTTTGCTGTTTCTTACATCTTTTTTTAAGACCTCAGCACCTCAGTGCCAAATAAGGTGTCTTTGTGCAAGGGGGCATCCAACAATTTAGATTTGACATGGTCTGGCAGGTGTTGTTCCTTAAGCCATGTAGGTCTTCTAATGACAGATCCAGTGACTGCTGCCCTGCAAGAAGCCTCTAGGGTATCAAAACCACATTGCAAAGTGTGTTTATTTACTTGGCTTGCAGAATGCATTCTTCTTCTTCTTTCAGCTTTTCCCGGTTAGGGGTTGCCACAGCGGATCACCTGTCCGCTCATGATTGGCAGTGTTGAGTTGCCAGCCCGGCGCCCAACCTTCCACAGAAGGAACACACACATGCACTCATGCCTATGGCCAATTTAGAGTGTCCAATCCACCTACAGCATGTCTTTGGGATGTGGGAGGAAACCCACGCGACCACATGGAGGACATGCAGACTCCGCACAGAAGGCACCCCAGCAGAGAATCGAACCAGAGAACCTCTTGCTGTGAGGCGGCAATGCTAACCGCTGCACCACCGTGGCCGCCCGGCTTGCAGAATGCATTAAGTCTTGTAAATCTTTGGATTCTGCACAAGCAGGAAAGGAAGACATTTTTTGTTTAAGGAGTTCCAAAGTATGTTGCTGAAATTTCAGCATATGGAACTAACAATTTAGTGCACTGATAGCAAGAGTAGCTGAGGTGTATACTTTTTTACCCCATCTGTCCATACCTCAGGAATTCCTGCCTGAGGGGATGGGATTCTTAGCAGAGGTTGCTTTAATTCCTTTTGGCCCTTGAGAAATGACCTCAGGGTCAGCTGTTGGATTTTTAAAAAAAGGAATTTGTGTGAGTCAGGGACTCAACAGTACCTGTCTGGTTTTCCGGGAGCAGGAGGTAGGGCATCAGGAGTCAGGCTGGATTCAAGGAAAACTTGATTCACATCATCAATGACTGGGGGGATGGCCAAGGGTCTGTGCTGTAGAAGGTCTAAGAATTCCCAGAGTCTCTTTTTAGACTGAGGGTAGTCCTGACTCTCCCATTGGAAATGCTCCCTTAAAGTATGCAGCGTTTCCCCAAAGGAAAAATCCTCTGGCAGAGAGGCTGTTCATAAGTGGAGAGGGGTTGCATGTCTTCATATTCAGATACATCAGAGTCATCTGACTCTTGCTCAGACAAAACTACAGGGGACAGATCTATTTTCCTTTCTGAGGGTGTAGCTTGGCTTCCACTGATCAGCATGATAAAGTCTTCCGCCATTTTAAGCATTTGAGTCTGAGGCAAAGTGGCAGGTGCCTGAGCATGGGTTGTCAGTTTCTTGGGTGTGGTTTGAACCCTGGGCCTAAGAAACTCAGTCATTTTTGAAAGAACGCTAGTTGCAAAAGAAGAGGTCAGTCTGTGTCAAGATTCGGTAGTGCAAAGGACTTCCTCGGAATCCGATGGCTGCTCAGCGGCTCCAGACCCATCCAAGGTAAAAATGACCAGATGATCTTTAGTTGAAGAGTTTTGCAGCATACCGGACTCCGAAAGGGTCACGGTAGTGGCCTGCGAATCGACTGAAGCGGGCATCAGGGGCTGCGAAAGCACCTCGCTGAGTACCAGCTGTGCGGTCTGTCTGTCTTTATCTTTATGTTTTTTCAGATGATCTGCTGTCAGACGGATTACTGAAGCCATATCAGAATTTGAACACTGTAAACGGAAATATACGGCTACAATAAGGGCCCGACGATGGATAATTCTGGTGTTAAACAAAGCACAGAAGTAGCAATGGGGGACCGTTGTGGTATGGGGCCAAGACAAGTGATGCAGCAAAAGTGGAAGTCTCAGTGTGGTATTTGCTTTCCACAGGCGAGACAATTGTTAACTTTTTCTGACATCAGTTAGTGCAAGAAAAAAGGCTCCCCAATGGGGTACTTAGCTTTAGAAGACTTCAGCTTCAATTCGGAGACAAAAACTCAGGTAGCTCCGACCGGCACTCGTGCGAACTGCTTCTGCTTCAGGCTCCATGGCAAGAAAGACGGATGTAATGGTGTCGGTTGCCTTACTTTATACTACTAATGACCTGACGTCAGTCCTCAAGCAACAGCAACCGAAGCAGAAATACTAAGTCTCTGGTATTCGGGCCAGCCGAGGGCTACCCTGGCAGGGATAACCCAAATGTGATGACTGTAATAGTGAAACACGAAGAACATCTGGAAAAGAGATCTTCAGAATAGGGAAAGAGCAAATTACATAGAAGTAAATGGAAATTGTGGGAACAATGCATGCATAATAATGTTCATCAGAAAGAGAAGTGAGGTTCAGGTGAAGGCAGGAATTCAGCAATTTTTTTGTAATGTTGGATTGAAGATAGTAGCAAAGAAAATATATGTGAAGTATATTGTTTTTCAATGGAAAAATGTTAAAATTTATTTTCTGTTAATGTAATGTTGCCTATGTCATAAATGAAAATTTAATAAAAGTGCTAAAAAATAAAGAAGCTTACTCTGTTCCCTCTGTCAGGACCAACGAGGGTGGCTCTCACTTGCCCACTGAAGGAACCCCAACAGCTACAGAGGACGTAACTAACTCCCAAGTCTATAGTGGTTGCAGGTGCTACACCAGAGGGGTCCAGGGTAAAAGAGGAGTGGCACAACAAATGGCCATAGCAGTCACCCACCTGAGGCAAATTACTAGCCTGCTGTGACTGCTATGGCTGTTTGCTTAACTTTTTCTTTGTGTGGCTGGAAAGAGGACAGACTGTGGTAATGACAGACTGACACATGGTCAAGGTGAAAATCGTGCCTCTTTCCCAGGGAAAGCAAGCAGCAAATGCAGGTAAAAACAAGAAGTCTTTAAAGTCACTTCTTCACAGACAAACAATACAAAGTACTTTAAAACAGTTTGCCAGCCCCAAGAAGCAAAATTAAAAAGAAGTTATGTACTCACCATAACGTTCCATGTTGTCCTTGATCTCACCTTCCTTCTTGCTGTTTGGGTTTGGAGCCAATCCTCGGCTTCGACTCAGCCATATACTATAGCTCGAGAGCTTTTACTGGCTTGAGGCTAGACCCTATCCCAGCATGCCTAGCAGTAGTTACCCAGATCTCGTTTGTGATAACCTAGAACTAGACAATACAAATAGAAAGAGATATAATCTACTTTACATATCAGATGACACCTACATATAAAGGTGGAACCCCTCCGCAAAAGTAATAGGAGCAGACTGAGACTAACCATAAAGTATGGTATAAAAGAAACCCAGCCAGTATAACCAATAAAAACAAAGGATTCTTCTCGATCCTCCAGGAAAGGGGAAGGAGGGTGGGACGAAAGACGCAAGATCAAAGACAACAAACATGGAACATTATATGCTGAGTACATAACTTCTTTATGTTATATTGTCCATATCTCGCCTTCATTCTTGCTGTTTGGGACAGCGTCCCCAGCACCTGATTCTTGGGTGGCTCACTGGAAAAAACTCTTCAGGACCATGGAACCAAAGGATGCCCTGTTCCGGGAGGCCACATCTACTTTGTAATGAGTGATAAAGGTATGAAGATTAGCCCATGTAGCTGCTGCACAGATCAAATCCAAAGGCAGTCTGGCTTGAAAGGCAATGGAGGTAGCCAAGGTCCTTGTTGAGTGTCCTTTAATTTTCCCTGGAAGTTTTTGTTTACGCAACTCGCAGACATGTTTTATAGTGCCTGAAAGCCACTTTGATAAAATCACCTTTGAAACTGCACCACCCTTTTTATTGTCCACAAAGGATATGAACAATTGGTCAGATTTTCTAAAGTCCTTGGTCCTGTGTAAATAGAAACGTAACTGTCCATGAGCGTCCAATTGATGAAGCTTATACTCTGCCTTGTTGCCATGACTGGGGAAGAAAACAGGAAGCTCTATGGATCGATTCAAATTGTAGTCAGAACATACCCTGGGTAAGGAGGAGGGTTTGGTTCTGAGAGAAGCCTGATCTTTATAGGAAATCAGGTATGGGGGACGAATACATAAGGCCTGCAATTCTGAAACCCTTCTAGCTGAGGTAAGTGCAACCAAGAAAAGGATCTTCCAAGTCAGAAATTTGAGCGGAAAAGAAGCAGATGGTTTAAAGGGAGAAAGAATCAGAGCGTCTAAAACTCAATTTAGGTCCGGGGGGTGGGTTCTCTTATCTGATGTCTTAAGAGGGTAGTACCTCTTAGGAATGCCTTGCATAACCTATGGGACATGATATTGGACCACATTTCTCCCATATGGAAATTAGAAATGGCAGCTAACTGAACTCGGATAGTAGCTGTTCATTGGTCAAATGTTTCAGCAAGAAATTCAAGAAACTTTGAAATGGGAGCAGTAAAGGGATCAACCTGACTTTTGCCTGCCCAACAAGAGAACCTCTTCCCATTTACTAGCATAAAGTTTCCTAGTAGTGGACTTATGGGAGGAAATCAAAATGTGTTGAACTGCTGGAGAAACATCGGGAAGCCTGGCTAAGACCGGAAATGGAGAAACCAAGCTGTGAGATTGAGAGTTTGAATGGAAGGATGGGGAGCCACCGACTGATGCATCAAAAGATCTGGAGCTGGGTCCAGGATCCAAGGCTCCCCCGTGCAGGTGAGGCCAAAGGAATGGGAATCATATCCGACGAGGCCAGTAAGGGGGAATGAGAATTAGCTTGCAACCCAACAACTGTACTTTCTGAAGAACCTTGGGGATCAGGGGAAGAGGAGGAAAGGCATAAAGCAGTCCTGGGGGCCAATATTGAACAAGTGCGTCCCTGGTTGACTGTCCTGGTGGTGGGACTAGGGCAAAGTAGCTGCTGCATTTGTTGTTGAGGGGGGTGGCAAACAGATCAGAGCATGGCTGGCCCAATTTGTGAAAAATCAAGTCCGCAACTTTCTGCTTCAGGGACCACTTGTGAGGCTTCAGGATAGCCCGACTGCGCTTGACCGCTATCACGGTGGATTTCCCCAGGATGTGCATTGCAACCAGAAAGCAATGGGAAGTCACCGCCCATTGCCAAACTCGTAGAGCCTCTCAACACAAGGGGGTAAGATCTGGTTCCACCTTGTTTGTTGATGTACCGTATACTACCGACATACAGTCCCTGTAGGTAGAGAGTCCTGTAGTGCTTGCAACGCTAGAAGCACCACTCTCATCTCAAGGACATTGATGTGCAAGTGGTACTCTCGTGTTCCTGCCATGTCACCTGAACAGTCTGTCCCAGATAATGTCCCCCCACCCTATCTGGGAGGCATCCATGGTCACTGTGGCTACAGGTTGGGGGAGGGGTAGAAACCGCCTGCCGATTCTTACCATAGGGGAGTGAAGCCAACACTCCAGATCCTTTTCGCAGGATTCCGTGATCAGAATCTGATGCGACATGGGTAAATCCTGGAATGACTTTTGGGCAAACAGGAGCCACTATAGAATTCTCATATGTAAGCAAGCCATAGGGACCAGAGTGATTGCCGCCACCACAGAACCCAAGACCTTGAGGACAAATCTTGGTTGAATTCTCTTTTGTGTGAACAGCATGACAATTTGGTGGCAGATTGCTAATACTCTTTCTTGAGGCATCTTTGCTATCATGGCCCTTGTGTCTAAATCTGCCCCTATAAAGGTAAAATACTGACAACAAGGCAGATTTTTCGTAGTTTATGGTGATCCCTAGTTGAGAACAAGGGAGAATGTGGATTCCCTTGCCCTGATTAGTTGATGCTCAGTGGTGACAGTAAGGAGCCAGTCGTCTAGATATGGAAACACCCGGAATACTTGACGTCTCAGGTGAGCCGCAACTACTGCCATGCATTTGAACACCCTGGGGGCTGTGGTGAGAGCAAAGGGTAGTGCTCTGAACTGGTAAAGACTGGCTCCCAGCCGGAAGCATAGATATCTACCTTGACCATCTGTCCATTTTTATGTGGTAGTACACATCTTAGAGATCGATAGAGCACATCTAATTGTCTTGACCCAGAAAGGGAAGAATGGACTGCGGTGTTACCATCCTGAACTTTGTTTTCTTGACTGATTTGTTCAGCCTGCTGAGATCCAATATGGGTCTCCAGTCCCCTGCTTTCTTTGGAACTAAAAAGAACCTTGAGTAAGTTCTGGATCCGATTTGGTCTGCGGGGACTTCCTGGATGACTCTCTTTCTTAGCAACCTTTGAACCTCTAGGTTTGCTTGATCCCGAAGACTGGGTGGAACATCTGGGATAGAGTGTTGTCTTTTTAACAGGGGAAATTGGAAAAAGGGGATATT